>NC_058381.1:35477517-36170017 GCF_018350175.1 Felis catus | reverse complement strand
ACCCTCTCCCACCCTACCCGCCCAGCCAAGGATCCAGCAGAATCCTTGGGCTGGCTTCAGACCAGGGCCGTGTGTGTTTCAGGCCACAGACAAGCGGAGGGCGCTGGAGGAGACCATGGCCTTCACCACCCAGGCTCTGGCCAGTGTGGCCTACCAAGTAGGCAACCTGGCCGGACACACTCTACGGATGCTGGACCTACAGGCGGCCTCCCTGCGGCAGGTCGAAGCCCGTGTGAACACGCTGGGCCAGGTAAGGGGCGTGTGGGAGGGCCTCTTGCACCGGCCCCCCATTCTGCAGCGCCCCCTGCTCGGCCACTTCCTCCGGCGAATGCTCTTTCTCGCCTTCCTCCAAATGCCTTCCTCCACCACAGAAGCCTGGCGATTCCCAAGCGTTTTGAGCCTCCTCCTCTCTGGTTATGTCTCCGTGCTGGGCCTTGCCGCCCTCCCAGACTAGGAACTCCTTGAAGGCAGAGCTTTTTCCTGCTCTGAACTCTCGCCGGCGCCGTAGGCAGCAGGCCTGACCAACCCCGGTTGGCCGTACAGGACAAGAAAGAGGAAGAGGGGCCTTGTTTGCATCTCAACCCCGGGGTGGTAACGGGCTAAGTTGTCCTAGACCCGAAGTGTTTGCTGGGCAAGGCCGTCTTCAGCCCTGAAGACAATGCCACCACGAGACAGTGGCCCCCCGCCCATCTAGCACACTCACCCTCCTCCTTCCTTCCTGGATCCCTGGCGGAGGAATTGCCCCATCAACAACACGCTCAGACCCGCTGGAACATCAGCCTGGGTTGCCCATCACCCACGTGTTCACGGCGGGGTGTGTCTTTTCCTCTCCCCGCCCCCGCCCCCCCGCGGACCGGAGTTCCCACCCTCTGGATGCCGTGAGTCGCCCCACAGAACATTCCAAGAGGAAGCGAATTCACTTATCCGTCCCCCCAAGGGAGTCAGCTGATACAGCCTCGATTCTCCGCCCCCTCCACATGGTCCACACCGTCCACCTCTGCTCCCGAGCCAACCCGGGGCTCCGGTCTCTTCCCAGCATCTGCAGGGATGCCGGGTGTTCTCTTTTCCGCTGGATCCTGCTCCAGCTAATAATAACCCTCATGCTCTTCCAGCAGGAAGTCTCGCCAAAGTGGCTCCTTCCTCGCCTGGCAACTCTTTTCCCAAATACTGCGTGGCCTGGGGGGAGAAAATGTACTCTTTCTCTGGATCTCTCGGCCTCCCATGGTCCCCACCCCCACCCCAAGTCTCTATCCTCCTCCTCCCTTAAGAGGAAGGGCACTAGGGGCGCCTGGGTGGCGCAGTCGGTTAAGCGTCCGACTTCAGCCAGGTCACGATCTCGCGGTCCGTGAGTTCGAGCCCCGCGTCAGGCTCTGGGCTGATGGCTCAGAGCCTGGAGCCTGTTTCCGATTCTGTGTCTCCCTCTCTCTCTGACCCTCCCCCGTTCATGCTCTGTCTCTCTCTGTCCCAAAAATAAATAAACGTTGAAAAAAAAAATTTTAAGAGGAAGGGCACTGGGGCAGAGGCCACCTCCCCCCTCTGTCACCTCAACCCCTGTCGTGGCAGATGGTGAGTATGCATATGGAGAAGGTGGCCCGAAGGGAGATCGGCACGTTAGCCACCGTCCAGCGGCTGCCCCCTGGCCAGAAAGTCATCGCCCCCGACAGCCTCCCTCCCCTCACGCCCTACTACCGGAGACCTCTCAACTTTGGCTGCCTGGATGACATTGGCCATGGGATCAAGGTAGAGAGAGGGCCCCTCCTCTTCCCCACAACCCACCCTCTCCTGTTCCGTGTCTCCCTTCTCCCCGGGCCCCCAGTTCTCTTCCACGACCATGTTCTTGTCCCAACTTGCAGCCCTTTTTCCCCCTCATTCTCTGAAGCCATCACCTTAGCTGGACCCCTACTCTCCGAGCCCCCCCCCCTCCTTCCCGGCCCCTCCCTCCATGGCCGGCCTTTAACCCTGTCCCCAGATGGTCTGCTGAGGGTGGGGTCTGAGCAACCCCCTTCCGTGGGGGCTGGGTGGGTGTGAAGGGGAAGAGGGGAAGGGAGGATGTCAGGGGCGTGCATGAGAATCGTTCCCCAGCCACACACAGAGAACAGCAACTTCCTCTGTCTGGAGGTTTGAGGTCACCGCCGAGCACTCACCCGGGGGGCTGCTGTGGGGGTGGGAAGGGGCGGGGATGCACGCGGCCGCTCAGAGGGGACCTGTGAAGCCAGGGGAGCACGGCCACTGACATTTTCTGCTCGGCTCATCTCCTGAGAGGGGGGAGAACACACACGGTCCATTTCGTCAACATGCCAGGCTAGCTTAAGGCTCCCCTGGATCTAAACGACCTCTTAACACCCTTAACGGCCCGTCTCCCCCAAAAGGGGAGACGGCACTCCCTCCTCCAGCCACCAGGCCTCCCCACCAGTGAGTTCTCCTCATTGTCCAGCTTCCATTCTTTCTTTGCGCCTCAGCTCGGGTCCTTTTTGTCTCGTGCCTCGCGGAGTACAGCAGAGGGCGGCGTTCCCCAGGTCCGTGGACTTGGCGACACCCCACCAGTAACGTGTGGGCTCGCCCTTGCCCTGTGCGCACTTTAAACGCCCTGCCCCTCTCTGTCCTGAGCCGCCCAAAGCCAGCTCTGCGGGCCCATCCAAACGACGGGTGGGACATTGCTAAGTGTGATGGTCCCCTCCGCCCCCACCCCACCTCCTGAGCCCCGCGCGCGCGCGCGCGCGCGCGCCTGCCGGGTTAGGATCTGTCAGAATTAGAGACCACCAAGCTGGCCACTGAGATGCTTTGGGGAGCGAGGTGCGAGGTGCGGATGCTAAGCTGGTTGGAGGAAGTGGCCGTCAGACCGCGTCTGCTCAGGCTTCCGTCGGGCCTGCGGCCCCGACTAGAGGCCTGGGGCCCAGGCAACAGCGAGCGGGGCGTGGGGGGCGGGGGTGGGGGGGGTGGGAGAGGGGGCTGGGAAGTGGAAGTGGGAACTTGCTGTGAAGGCGCTCTCCCTCCCAGTTCTCGGGTTCCCATAGACGTCAGCTCTGTCCCCTGCTTCCTCCTCCTCCCCCTCCCCCCCCCCCCCCCCCCCCCCGCAGGATCTGAGCACGCAGCTGTCGCGGACGGGGACCCTCTCTCGAAAGAGCATCAAGGCGCCTGCGACGCCCGCCTCCGCCACCCTGGGGTGAGGCCTCGCCATCCTCAAACTTCCTCCTCCGCCAGCTGCCCCCTCCTCCTCCCCGCACCCGACCCCCCGCTCGCCCCGGAAGCCTTCCCGGCTCCCCTGACGGCACCCCTCCCCTCCGCCGCCAGGAGGCCACCGCGGATCCCGGAGCCGGTGCAGCTCCCGGTGGTGCCCGATGGCAAGCTCTCCACCACCTCGTCTGCCTCTTCCCTGGCCTCTGCAGGGTGAGCCCCACAAGTCCAAGTGAGGGGGTTGAGGGGGCCCCCTACCGGTTGTCAGGGGGACTACTAGGGTCCAGAGGACTCTCATCACAGGCCCCCCCCCCCTAACGACTGGAGGGGCGGGGCCAGCTGGGGGATGCTGTTAGGGGAGGTGTCCCCCAACCTAGCCGAGCCCCGCTTTCTCTGGACTTCAGCAGCGCCGAAGGTGTGGGTGGGGTGTCCGCGACCAAGGGGCAGGCAGCACCCCCACCCCCACCTCTCCTGAACCCCGTGGCTCCACCTCCTCCACCGGCCACCACCGAAGTCTTCCTGCCGCCCCCTCCGCTGGAGGAAGTGTCCCTGCCCCTGCTGGGTAAGGAGCCCCGCCCTCTCCTGGCTCCACTGTCGGGGGCGGGGTGGGGGGGTCTCTTCTCACCTCCTAACACCCCACCCCACCCCACCCCTATCCCCCTGCATGGAATTGGCTCGCCTCAACTCAGCGCCTGCTTTCTACCGGGCTCTGTGTTCAAGCTTCCCCTCCATTTTCTCGCTTGACCTTAACAGCCCTACGAGGGTGTTCACACTCTGACTTAACAGACGCAGTCGGGGCTGACAGGTTAAGTTAAGTCGCTTGCCCCAGGGTCACCCAGCTCAGTGGCAGAGCCTGACGGCCGCACACTGCTCAGTATTTGTGTGTTTGCTGAGCGCCTACTGCATTCTAGAGACCCGGTGGGGGGACCGTGGTGGTGGAAGGCTGGAGAAAGATGACCTCAAATGGGTAGATCCTGGAGCCTTGCTTCCGAACAGTGAGGTTTTCTGGGGCCAGTGGAGGGGGTTCCCGGTGCATATTTGCAGGCCCTCTGCTTTCCCCTCCCAGCACCAGAGCTGCCCCTGGACCTGCCCCCTCCTCCACCCCTGGACGTCCATGAGCTGGGACTGCCACATCTGCCCCCACCAGGCTTCGGGCCGGAGGAGCCTAGCTGGGTCCCTGCTGCATACCTGGAGAAAGGTACCTGACTCCCGGGACTGGGGATTCCCCCCACCCCTAATACTCTAGAATCTTCAAGGGTGTGAGCCTGCTACACACACACACACACACACACACACACACACCCTACTTTTCTGATGAGCTGACCGAACGTTCACCCGGGAGTGGTGAACCAAGCTGGACAGACAGGCAGCTGGCCCGGCACTGAATATTAATCGGGCTGGGGAGGGGTCCCAAGAGTTTTGGAGAAGACACTCCCCCCCCATCCCACTCCCTGCAGCCGCCTCCCCTAGACGTTGCCTGGAATCCCGTCCAGGGGCCCCTGCACCCCCCATGGTAAGGCAAGAGGCGCGTCTCACGACACCCTCTCCTCCCGCCCTGCAGTGGTGACGCTGTACCCATACACCCGCCAGAAGGACAACGAACTCTCCTTCTCTAAGGGCACCGTCATCTGCATCACACGCCGCTACTCCGATGGCTGGTGTGAGGGCGTCAGCTCGGAGGGGACTGGATTCTTCCCCGGGAACTACGTGGAGCCCAGCTGCTGACACTCTGGGGCTTTCTGAGCTCCTGCCCGAGCACTGCGCTGCGAGCCTCTTGAGCTCCAGTGCAAAGTCAGCTCCAGAGTCAAGGCGGGACCCGGCCTGCCCACCTGTGAGCTGTGCCCGCCCCTTCCCCCTCCTCTCGGTGGTGGGAAGGGGTCCTGGGGAGAGAAGGGATGTATCCGGAAGGCCTGCCGCAGACAGGAAAGAACCGGAAGCCAAGGACTTTGGTGATCTTGTCCACAGAAGACCCACCCCTCCATGCAGCATCGAGTGCCAACTTTGAATAAAACGCTGATGACCTCCTGGTGATTGCCCCGCAGGGCTGGGGGGCCAGAGAGGAGGGAGTTAAAGGCTCCTGCTCATTATTGAGCCCCCCCCCCCTTTCTGCTGCCGCTGGCAGCAGTCTGTCCCCGTCTCTTCCGTCCTCGTGAGGTGGCCCCTACGCCAGCCCCCTGGTGCCCCCTCTGCATTGACTGAATCTCCTGTTTTGGCCCGTTGCTCGCTGTGTTACTGTTCGGGTTGGGCTGCCCGAGCCGGGCGCTCTTCCCAGAGTGGGGACCAATTCCCCCGCTGACGTGGGGCTCTCTGGGAGCAGGGGTCGCCTCACCCTCACCCTCCGGACACCGGCGCGAGAGACCTCAGTCGGCTCTTTGCCCGTCACCTCCTTTATAGCGGTAGAACACCAAAGAGGGAGGAAGGGCTTGGCTTTCGCTGGCTCTGCTTGAAAACATCATGGCTTTCGGTTCCATACGGGAGGAGGGGGGCGCAGAGGGCTCTCAGCCCGCGGGGCGACTTTGGGAAAGTCCCTGGTCTTTTGCTGCATAGACGAGGCTGGGGTGAGAGGAGGAGACACCGTCGCGGGCGCGAGCGGCGAGGTCCCTGGCTGGAAGGACCGGAGCCGGACGGTGCGCTACCTCGTTCCGCCACCAGGAGGCGACTGTTCCCTCTGGCTTTTTTTTTTTTTTTTTTTTTTCTTCCCCCTTTGGGGAGGCTGGCAGGGCGGGCGCGGGAAGGGGGGCAAAAAGGAAAAAGGGTGTAGTGTGGGGACGCAATAGGTGAAGCGAGATCTAGGCCTGAGGCCCTCGGCAGAGGGCTTCCTCTCTCCCCGCCGGGACTGCGGCGCGGCCGGGAGGATTTCGGGACCGGGGTCCCCTTGACAGAAGACTAGGGGAGAGGGAAGGTTTCGCGGCCCAAGGCAGCAGTGAAGGCAGTGGGAGATGTTCCTGTCCCCCACCCCGCCAGGGAAAACAGTGTTTGGAAAACACTGCTGCCTTCCAGGCATGCGCACCACCCCGGTGGGGGCCAGACTCCAGAATTTAACATTGCAGTGGAACTGGGTCGGGGCGGGGGCGGCCGAGCCGGGTTAACTGCATAGATAGGGACGGCTCCGAACTCTCTCCCCCAGCCCCCAGGTGGACGAGCCCGGAGTTCCCGAAATTCCCGGAGGGACATACCAAAGCGAAAGGGAAAAGGGAGTAGGCAAACTAGGTTTTGTACTTCCCGATCTCCCCGCCCCCACCCCGCCCCCTTCTCCGCCCGGGCGCCCCCTGCAGGCCGCGGTCCTCAGCACGTCTTCAGCACCTGTTGGAGGTGGAGGCGCACGTCGGTGGCCGTCTCCCAGGGCACCACGCCGGCGCGGAAGGCGCTGGGCTCGGCCTTCTGCGCCTCTTGGATCAGGCGGTGCATGGGGTAGCCGCGGCGCGGGAAGGCCACGTCGCCGCCCGCCAGCAGCCCCATGGGGCAGAAGTCGTTGGCGCCGTCGCCCACGTAGAAGAGGCGCTCGAAGTGCACGCCGTCGTGGGCCCGCTCGCGCAGGTAGTCGCTGAGCACCTTGTGCTTGCACATGTTGGCGGGGCAGCGCGCGCAGCTGTGCGTGTGGAAGGGCCGCAGCGCCAGCAGCCCCCGCGCGTCGGGCCCCGACGGGTTGCTGAGGATGCGGCGGAACAGGCCGTGGTGGCCGGCGGCGCGCAGCGCGCTCTCCACGCCGAAGGTGTTGGCATCCGAGATGAGAATGACCTCGAAGCAGGAGCCCTGCTTGGCCACAAACTGCAGCAGGTCGCTCATGCCGGGCGACAGGGGCAGGGCCTCGTAGATGGCGCGCAGGTCCCGCGGCCGCACGCCCTGCTCGCCCAGGTACTGGAAGACGCGCTGCATGTACTCGTTGTAGAAGCCCTCGCGGTAGGTGGCCCGCAGGCTCTCGGGCAGCCGCTGGCCCGGCGCGGCGCGCACGATCGAGTCGTCGCTGTTTTCGTCCACGATCGTCTCGTCGAAGTCGAAGGTCAGGAGGAAGCGCGGCGCGCCCTGCGCCGCCATCCCGCCGTCCTGGGAGCAGGGGGGAGAGGAGCAGGAGGAGGAGGAGGGAGCAAGCGAGAGGGGGCGCGGCGCGAGCCGGCCGGGGAGAGGCTGGTTAGCGGGCCACGGCCAGAGGCGCTGGCACATCCAAGACCTGAGGAGGACCCAAGGCTGGTTAAGCTGGTCGGAGTCCCCAACGCCGCCGCCCTCTCCCCAGCCTTCCCTGCCCACCCCGTCGGCACCTCTCTGCGAACTGTGCGGGGCGGCTGGCCTCAGAAGACCATCCTCCTCCGGACCCCAGGAGGGGCGTCCTTGGCACCTGTCTCTGCTACTCTCATCTGGGGCCACTGAGACTTAACGGGGTCAGCTTAAAAGAGGAGAAGAGCAGCTTCCAACGGGTCACTCCTTTGGGGAGGTTTCTGGACGAGGCCGTTCTGGAGGCTCCCAGGGACCCCGGTTGTTGGTGTGGAGTCCTCTCCGCACCCTTCTTCCCTGACAAACACAGGCAAGGGAGGCTGGGCACTCATCCCACTGAAGCAGCCTCCTCCTTCCCTTTTTGGGCCGTGCCCCCTCGATGGGACTGTGGACAATAAGGAGCCAGGCGCCAGGGAACGCTGTTGGTATCGGCCAAGGCATGTGGATTGCGAATGCCAGGCCCTTGAGCCTCGATAGGAGCTAAGGGCTGCCAGAGAACTGGAGTTTAGCTCTTGGAATAACCAGGCCGGCGAGGTGACCCAGGACGGCTCTCTGGGCGCTGTGGCTAGCGGGGGTCCAAGGATGGGACACTGCTTCTCCGGGGAGTTGCTAGGGCCCTGTGCTGACAGCTCATCGTCACTAATCACTTGCCAGTTCCCTGGGAGGAACACGTCAGCGGGTGGGGTTTCTGCCAGAGTCCGAAGGAAGTGGGCACCAAGAGAAGTAGTGGGGCCTGGGGAGGTAGGAGCTTCCCGAGCCAGGCTG
Source organism: Felis catus (assembly GCF_018350175.1). NCBI lineage: Eukaryota > Metazoa > Chordata > Mammalia > Carnivora > Felidae > Felis > Felis catus. The sequence goes on along the minus strand of NC_058381.1, from coordinate 36,161,869 downwards.
CGACATACCTGGGAGACAGGTGAGGGAGAGGAAAGAGAGCCGCGTGGCTGAAAAGGCAGAGGGGAGGGGGAAGGGGGCGGGCGCCTGGCAGGGAAGGAGAAGGCTAGGAGGAGGTCGTGCCAGGGGAGCCCGGAGGCGGACGGGACAGAGACACAGAGTGGGGATGGGGGCTCCGGGAAGTGGGGGCCTCGGGCCAGCGTCCCCCACCTCCAGAGGACATGGGAGAGGATAGGGGACCACAGGGCATGTGTGAGGCACAAAGAAAGGCAAGCAGATGGAGATTGCAGAAGCCCTCAGAGGCCTGTCCCTGCCCTGCCACCTTGCCTGCCCGCCGCGGTACACGACCGGGTGGCAGAGAGCAAATCGCGTGCAGCTTCAGAATACCCGCCACGCTGCCTTTCTCCCGCCTGGGCCTCCCACCCCAGTGAGTCCAGACGGGCCCACCCTTCCTTCTGGTTTCTTCCTAACTCGCTCTCTGATAGTCCTGTGATGCTTCTGGCCCGGCCCGCCTTGTGAAACAGAAGTCCAAGCTCTCAGTTTCGGAGCTGGGATGTGAACCGAGCTCTCTGCCTCCCTAATAGAACTGTCCCTTTGAACTCGTCCCTAGGGTCACCCTCTGGTCTCACTGACATCCATCTGGGAGTCTCAGGGGCCCAGGATCCCTGGAGGTGAAGATGTAAATAAAGCCTCAGGCCCCCACACCTGGGATGGAAATTTCCAGGGATTAGTGGAGGCCCAGGAGAGACGAGGATAGGCCAAAAAGGGGCTGGATAGGGCTCCTTCCACCGCAGCAGGGGAAGGGGGCTGAGGCCTCATCCTGAGAAATCCCCAGAGGGACCCACTTACCCTAGACAGGCATCGGAGGCCAGCAACTGGGAAACACCCACTCATCGTTGGTACATCACCCTGGGCACCGCCTGCAGGGACTCTGTGGGGCCTCCAGCCGTCGTCCAGAGCTCCTGACAACCACACAAGGTCTGTTGGAGGGTGCCCGCAGCTAGCTTTGTTTCCACCACGAATGCTTCCGTCTCCCCTGCTGAGGATGAACCACCCCCAGGGGCTCCGTAAAAACCCCTCAAATAGACACAGTTCTCCCAGGCGGCCAAGCCCTTGCGAGGCATCGTCTTCACAACCCCCCGGCAACATTCGAGAGGTTAAAGGTGACATTATCGGAGACCCAGAGAGAGGTGAACCGACTTAAAGGTCACTCCCTGTAAGTGGCAAAGACAGACCGCGAAACCAGAACTTGGCGTCTGAGGTGAACGTGCCCCAGGCTGTGCTGTTTCCACGGGGAGCCTGGTTCACGAACTGCTGGCCACAGCCTTGCGTGCTCTCTGCCCTTAAAGGGGGAGGGGCAGGTGACCAGGCTCATTGTACCACAGGTGGCCGGGGGTGGGGGCAACAGGACCCCTGGGCATCACAAGTGATCAGAGACTGGCCTCCCTGGTGCCTTCAGAGCTTGGCAATCGGCCAGGAGTCAGTTTGGAATTTCTGCGGGGCTTTGCTGTGTGGCTCTGGGGACAGGGTTTAGCTTTGTGGGGGTTTCACCAACTCGGCTACAGAGGATGTCACTTACAACTCCCACTGCCTCCCCGTGCCCCATCCCTCCGCTCTGCCCCTGGGGTTGAATGAGCGACTAGAAGAAGCTGGGCCGGATCTGGAAAAATATTGAGAACCCACGACTAGCCGCGCAAAGGAACAAGTGTCTGGCTGGTTGCTGCCCTCTGGTGGTGACGGCGGATGACACTGGAAACCCCTGACTTTGTCAAGGTGACACTCACCCCAGATCATCCCAGAACATCAGGGAGAACCTCTTGCCCCCAAGACAGTGACTGGGACATCCCAGCAACAGGACACAGGTCAGAGGGACAGGCCGTATCACCTCGAGCCACCCCAATCCCACCCACCCCCACTCCCGAACCGTACGTGCACTGAGCCCTTTTGACAGGGATGGATGTGGGTCTCAGCCTTTCCCTTAAGAACTTTTAATCTAGGAATTGGGAAAGGCAGCCGAAGCCGAATGGGGCAGGGGGCAAAAGAGGGAGGCGGTTGGGGGGGGAGGGATCAAGAAGATGGGGGGGGGAAGGGGAGGGAGGCATGGGGATGTTGGAATGGCATGTTTTGGAGGATGGGAGGGCTGTCCCCAGGCCCTATCTGGAGGGAGTTCCAACCTTCCAGAAGCCTGCCTGATATCCTGTGTCCGTCCCCAGGCCTAGTGCATTGGAGGAGAAAGGTCAAGGGATACCCCTCCCGTGGTAGAAACAAGCAGGGTCAGACACAGACAAGTGCCGCGCCGGGCACGGAGAGACAAGTGAGCGGGAAATACAAAGATACAAAGAGAACACAGGCTGCTCAAGCCGAGAGCAACTTTCATCCCATAGAAAAGGGTCTCCTTGTGTCGGTTGCCCCTTGTTTTTCTTTCTTCAAAAATAAAAAAATTTGGTAGAATATTCTACCGATTTTCAGTTGTGTACAAAACTTATGCATCAGAGCAAACGATACAGTTACATGTTTTTCATCTATTCAGGGAAAATGAGTTGAATATTTACTCTTTGGTGAACTGCCTTCGTTTCTTTTCGTCCCCAGAGCAGAAAGCCAGGCGTCCTGGGTTTCTTCCCCCAGAAGCTGAGCAGGGCCAGGCAGCCACCCCCCGCCCTTCCCCCCACAGCAAGCAGAGGGACCCAGGCCCTCCTGGGACCTCATTCTCGTGACGTTCAAAAAGCGTACTCACCTCTGGCAGCTTTGTCCTAAGTGACCAAATTCTTTTGTGGTCACCAGAAAGAGTCCCTCAGAGAAAAGGGAGACGGGGTCTCTGAGCTTCTCCAGATGGCTAGAGCAGAGAGAGGAGAGAGGGGGTTTCGTTAAGGGTGGCAGGGGGTCCATATTCTAGTCCCCTCGAAAAGCGGCGCCTGCCTACCCGATTCCGTATCAGATCACCGATTCCTCTTTGCTCCCTCCTGCCTTTTACAACAAATGCTTATAGATGACATTTGTGGGAATGGGGTGGCAGACGGGGCAGGGAAACAGGCCCCTCTTTGGCATGGGCCCTAAGTTTGAAAGTCCCCTCTTAATGAATGGGTGGAGCTCACAGGACAGGCTTTGGGGACAGTTTCCCCCAGGAAACGTGCAGAAGAGAGATGGGGGTGGGGAGTGAGGACCCTGGAGATATCATAGTGACAAGCCCCCTGCCCAAGACCGAACCTTCTGGTATCAATCACTAGGAATTGGATGTCACAACTAAGCTGAGGTTTTCTCCCTTTCCCAGGCAGTATTCCCAACGTCACCATGGTCTCTTCCTTCTCACTACCACCAGCAGCAAATAGGAAAAAACCCGAGGCCCAGAGAGGTCAAGCTAACATCCTGGAGGTCGCACAGCGTCAGGTTCAGGATTAGAACTTAGGAGTCCCTGGTGGCTCTTGGGACAGCGGCAGCCAGAGAGCGTCCCCTATCGCCCCGGAGACCCCCTTGAGCTGTGAGCTTACTGTTCTGACTAGCCGGCGTGATGACCTGTAGCCCCGGTGTCGGTGCAGAAGCTGAGACCAGGAGCCTCCTCTGGGCTCACCCTGCCTGGGTGGACAAGCTGGAAGGGGATCCTCAGTGGACAGGGAGGTGGCAGCTGCCGGTGGAGTGGGGGGAGAGATATTTTTAGAGGTGGCTGGAAAGCAGGCACTCTGGCACACCCCCAGCTGGCCGGTGCTTCGCTCCAATGCGGGGCGGGGGGGGGGGGTGTGTGCGCAGCTCGGGGAGCCCAGGGGGGCTCGTGGGTGGCGGGGAGCAAGGGGGGGCACAGATTCCTTCGCTTTGCCCGAGTAGGGGACAGAGGGCTACCCGGGCACGAGGTTCCCGAGGTAGCAGAAAGAAGGACTCATTTCTCCGCTCCAGGGGCTCCCCCCACTGACACGCGTGAAGGAGCGCCCTCAAACTCCACGCAGCCCCCACCCCGCACTGGGACCCCAGCCCTCCCCTGTACCTCCGGGAGCGCAGGACTCACGCGGGGAGCGGCGGCGGCAGAGGTCTGTCCCGGCTTAGTTTGGAGTGCAAAGAGTGGGGGAGAGGGGCTAGCTGAGGTATCTGGGCGCAGGATGGGCTAAGGGGTGCTTACGGGAATTGGAGGGGACGCGGTGTCTTGTCCACCCCCGGATTTCTGGGCTCCGGCTCACGAGTCCCTCCAGTCCCGAGGGGCCGTGGATGATGTGCGTCTGGGCCGTCCCCTCCACCTGCCCCCCATCCCCCCCCCCCTACCACGGGCTGCCGCCGCGTCCCCTTTAAATGCCCGGGAGCCGGAGCCCGAGCCGCGGCCGGCGCTGCGGCTGCCGCAGCACCCGGGCCCACCGCAGTCCCCTCACGTCACAAGCGACTGTCCAATCACAGCGGTGCCGGTGCACATCAAAGGGGCGGGCCGCCCGCGGGCCACGCCTCCCGGCTGCCCTGGAGGCTCCCGGAGCTGGAGCGAAGGTGGGATTGCGCGCAGGGCGGGGAGAGGGCAGGGGAGAGGGCAGGGGAGGCGGGACGGAGCGCGTCCCTCCCGAGGAGCGTGGGTGGGGGACACCCTCGCTGGAGCGGCTGCGGGGCTCTACGTGAAGCCCCGCCCGTACACCCAGAAGTGTCAGGGCTGTGCCTCCAGGGCGCTGAGCCCTGAGCTTTGCAGAAATGCACCCCCACGCCCAGCTCTCCGAAGCCTGGCGGTAGGTACGGCTTGACCCAGCCCAGGGAAAGCAGTTCCTCTCCCACGTGCGCGTCGCTCTGTCCTCCGCGCGCGGAGTCCCAGCACCTCGCCTCTTGGGACCCTTCCCCCGTTACAGGTTACAGGGGATGGCCGGGAGAGAGACTCTCCCACTCCCCCTACCCCATAAACCCTGATTTAAGGACCCAACTGTTTGCCCTTTGCAAGTGATGTTGTAAATAAAAAAACCCGCTTTCGAGAGTCCGTGCCTAGCCACGCTCCCCTGCTCCCCTACCCCCGACTGCCCTGCAGCCGGATGGTTGAAGAGAAGATTCTGTTTTGAGAGCAGAGAGCTGAAACTTGTATATAGTGAGTACGTGCTCTGAACCAGACGCTGTACTAGGTCGCTGCACTTAACGGTTGAATATTCACAACAGGGGAAATTATTTGCCCCGGTTCAGACCCAGGCACACCTGGCTCATGGAGTCACAAAGGAAATGTGTGGATGCAGAGATTAGGCGCTGCCTGGGTCTAACCGCCCCCCCCCCCAACCCCCACCCTGCCCCTGCTCCACTCCTCCAAGAGAGCCAGCAGATGCAAAGGCCCTGTGTGATATGGCATCCGATGGATGGCGCTGGAAACCAGAGAGGGAATGCGGGTCAGCAAGGAATTACCCTGTGTCGGGGTGTGGGGGAGGGCTGGGGGTACATGAAAGAAACGGACAGATGTGTGCCATGTTTCCACATACACAAAGGAGAACGAATGCTTTACGGCTGCTTAAAACCCTCGACAGTGACTTCTAGTGTCCCAACTCTGTCCCTGGCTGGCTGCTCATGCCTCTGTCCTCACTGCCCACCCTTTCTTCCAGCACTCCGGCACACCTGATCTTTCCTGGGGACCTCCGTCCTCAAGTACGCTCCTGCCCCATTTGCTGGGCAAGTCCAGCCTCTCCTGGAGCTCCTTCTTTTTTGTTTTCTTCTTTTTTTTTTTAATGTTTGTTTATTTTTGAGAGAGTGAGAGAAAGCATGGCGGGGGTGGGGGGCAGAGAGAGAGGGAGACAGAGAATGACCGGAAGTAGGCTCTGTGCAGACAGCAGACAGCCTGATGCGGGGCTCGAACTCACGAACCATGAGATCATGACCTGCGCCGATGTCAGGCGCTCAAATGACTGAGCCACCAGGCGCCCCCTGAAGCTCCTCCTGAAACTGACTTGTGTGCTTCCAGAACTTGTGGTTAATGCGGTCAGTATGTTTCCATGTGTCAAGTTCGTGTGATCCTCACCACTCTGTGAAACCGCTCCTTTCGCTGTAGGGAGATCAAGGCAGGAAGAGTGGAGCTGACCCAGCCGGGGATCGCTGGAGGTGGTCTTCCAGCCTGGTTGTCTCAACCATTACCCCACACCTTCTGGCCTGTAAGCAACAGGAAGGCGGAGACCACATTTGTATTATTGGTTCTACCTAGTGCCTCGTTTGTGTCTGCTCGATTGTTGAATCTCCTGGCTACCAAGTCACTCCAGTATCATCCCCATTTCACAACGGGGAAATTGACACTCAGAGAGGTCAAATGGCTTGCCCAGGGTCACATGCCCCAAGGAGGTACCGGATTCAAACCCTGATCCTGATGTAATTAACAGCCCTCTCAGCTATTTCCAGATTCACTGCTGGGGCTGGGGCTGGGGCTGGGGCTGGGGCTGGGGCTGGGGGTGGGGTGGGCGGGTAACTTTTCTGGTGCTGCCTAAGCGAGTTCTTGCTGCCCACCCCTGCCTGCTAGCCAGGGGAGCACCAAAACTCACAGGAGCCACGTGCAAGGCGCCTTTGTGGAATAAATCTAGAAACTCCCAGGTCCCCCTACACGGAAGTTTTCCGGACACAATCCTGCCTCTCTTAAACTTTCCCCCCTCGTTGTGCCAATGAACACAGTTGGGCGATTGGACAAGCCTCCTCCCGTGGGATTCACCTTAGAACTCTCCGGTCGGTCCATCTGGCAGAGAGCGCTTGTGGGGACAGGGGACTCTGGTGAACCCTGATTCAGGTGGCCGGGTACGGGGCTTTCCAGGTGGCCTTCACAAAGAGGGTGTGACTCTTTTTTTTTTGTCTTAATTCAAACTCCTGTGTCTTTCAAACTCTCGTGTCTGACTTGCAATAGATCTCTTCCAGGGAGCTGAAGAGGGCGTGACTCTTGCCTCAGGTTTTGGTGTCACAGCCAGAGAGGCCAGGAATCCAGGACCAGGGACTCCAGCTCCGCAATAGACCTGGTGGGGGGAGGGGCCAGGGCTAGAGGGAGGGGCCGATCCTACACACTCCACCTGCGGGAAGGAGGATTTTGTGCTGGGCACATAATCAATCCCCACAACAACCCTGGCAAGATGGGTTTTTAATATTCTCCGTAATACAAGTGAAAAAGCAGAAGCTTGGGGACATTAAGAAAGCGCCTTGCCCAAGGACGCTGTGTGGCAAGTGGCGGTCAGCCCAGATGTTCAGGTCTGCACTTCTCCGTAGAAGGCGGAGGGCCTTCAGTGACCTGGCGCCGGACGCAGGTGGGCTTAGCGCAAGAGGCCCCCGGGAGCGCCCCCTTCAGGCAGTTCTGCGAGTTCTGTTGTGGGTCCCTTGGGTCTAAGGCGTTGTGCTTGGGGGGCTTAGGGACCAGAGCCGAATACATCCTCTTTCAGGTCTCTTGTCTTCTTCCTAGCCAGCAATCACTAGCATTGATGGAGCGCTCGCTGTGCGCCAAGCGGTGTTCTAGAAGCCTCAGCTCTCTTCCTGCTCGCATCAACCTAGGACTTGTTAGCCCGGCCATTTTACAGACGGAGACAAATGAGGCACAGAGTGGTATGTAATTTGTCGAAGGTCACAGAGCTAGGCAGTGGCGAAAGCAGGATTTGAGCTCAGGCAGTCAGCTGCAGGGTTCCTTTTTTTTTTTTTAAGTTAGTTAATTAATTTGTTTGTTTGTTTGTTTAGAGAGCGGAGGGCAGGGCAGAGAGAGAGAGAGAGAGTGAGAACGGGGCTCCGTCTCATGAACAGTGAGATCACGACCTAAACTGAAATCGAGTCCAATGCTCAACCGACTGAGCCACCCAGGCGCTCCCCGTGTGTGTTTGCATTCATTCCACGAGTATTAACTGTACCAGGCACTGGGAGATCAGACACTGAGGAGACATGGACCCTGCCCTCAAGGAGCTTACAGTCGAGAGAGGAGACGGAGACCAGCCAACAGGCCTTCCCGAAAGAGTGGCGGAGAACAGATCTGTTCTACCTGTGACCACCAGGGCGATTCTGTCGCGGACTTCAGCAGGTGAAGCAGCTGTGACCTGAGGTGCCTCCGGGAGAAGGAGGAGACTCATAATCCAGGGCTCAGTTCCCCCAGGGGTGCCCCCTTCTGACCACTCTCCTTCCCTGTCCCACCCCAACTCCTGCCCTTGCTGTGGCTGCTGGCTTCCCCTCCTGTCTTTCCCCACGTCCCCCTCCCCAAGCAGCCTGGAGACACTCCAGAGCAACCTTCTCCCCACGCCAGGCAGTCCCTCTCCCACAACAGACTCACCCCTAGCTACCTGGGACACACACACAGCAGGTGGAGTGAGAGAGTAACCCCCCAGGGTCCCCTCTGGGCCAGGAAGTCCTTGCAGTCTGACTCAAATCCCACCTGCTAGGGCACTGCCTCTCATTTGGCCTCTAAGACACCTTCCCTCGGGGTAACGGCTATCGGAGACTTGAAATGCGCCACTCCAATTCCTTCATTTTTGCAAATGTCACATTAAAGTGAACAAGGTGATTTCGCCTCTGCCTGCTTCGCGTCCTTGGTTACTTCTTGCATCCTTGTCCCCCTCCCTCTGTGTAATAACCTTCTTTTGGACTTACAAATGTGCTACCGCAGGCCCTTTGCACTTGCTGTAGCCTCTTTCCAGAGGACTTTCTAGCCCATCGATGACCTCCCACTGAGTTCAGGGCTCAGCTCATCTGTCACTTCTTTTTTTGTTGTTTTTAATTTTTTTTTAACGTTTATTTATTTTTGAGACAGAGAGAGACAGAGCATGAACGGGGGAGGGGCAGAGAGAGAGGGAGACACAGAATCAGAAGCAGGCTCCAGGCTCTGAGCCATCAGCCCAGAGCCCAACGCGGGGCTCGAACTCACGGACCGCGAGATCGTGACCTGGCTGAAGTCGGACGCTTAACCGACTGCGCCACCCAGGCGCCCCTCACGTAAACTTTCAAAAAGCTTCCACGACTCCAGCCGTCCTTCCCTCCCCGCTCTGCAAAACGTTTAAGAATCACCGGCTAACTCGGTATTAAAGGACAGCAGCCCCTGTGCTCGTCAGCCCGTCCCGCCTGTTTGGGTGACGAAGGCCCCAACACATGACCACGTCTGGTCCAAGTGATAAACCCGCTGTCTGGCCCGCATGACTCACCCAAGGCGCTTCCGACCTGGGACAGCTGCTCTCAGCCAGTGCTCTGGGAAGAGAACCATATAGAAACACACACACACACACACACACACACGTGCGCGCGCGCGCCACCCCCAGCTCTAAAACGGCTCCTGCCTCCAGGAAGATACTTTGGTTTTTCCCTCCTGTATTAGCAACAGCTGCCCACGATGGTGACATATACTGAGGGCGTGTGTGTGTCAGACACTGTGATGCCTAGCGCCTCATCTTTTTACATCCCCACGGCAGGCCTCCGCGTCTAGGAACTTGCCCAAGGTCACACGTCAGGGGAGAGGTGGGGGTGGGGGTGCGGGCGCCGAGGAGAGCGGCAGGTGTTTATGATCCTTCGGGGCTGAGCCCACACCCTGGTGTCCACACCGTCATGCCCGCGCCTCCCATGCTGTACCAGAGTCGGTCTGAGTGACCAGTGGCGCTGGGCAGAAGCCGAGGCCCGGCTCAGCCGGTGCGGGGTCAGGACAGACGACGCTTCATCTTAGGCGCTCTCTCTCACTCTCTTGCTCTGCCCTCTTTCTGGATCGCTCGCTCGGCTGCCAGGCTTCCCCACGGGGGACGCTCCCAAGGCGAGGAACTGAATTCAGCCTCGGGCCAGCAGCCAGGGCAGACCCGGCGACAACCACATGAGTGAGTTTGGGCGCAGCCCTTCCAGCCCCAGTCAGGCTTCGAGGTGACTCTGCCATCTCGTCGGGGCTCTTGGCTCGCGGGCACTTGGAGAGCTAAGCGCTGGTTTTCAGCTGCTGGACTTTTTGGGGTGATCCGTGACTCAGCAATAGAGAACCAGAAATACACCTGTAAACACAATTGCTATGGTTCTCACGTTCTATTAAAGGAGGCAGACCGTGGAAGGAAGGAAGGAAGGGCGGGGGGGAGAGAGGGAAAGAACCCAGTATGTCAGATAGCAGGAAGTGCTATGGAAAAAAATAAAGCAGGGAAATGGTGGCGGGGGTGGGGGGGAGCTTCGATTTAAATAGGGTGCCTAAGGAAAGTCTGACGGAGAAGGGGTCAGTTAAGCAAAGACCCGAGAGAGTGAGTGCTATAGAAATCTGAGGGGAAAAGAGAATCAGGCAGCACGAACAGCACGTGCAAAGGCCCTGGGGTGGGAGCATGTCTAGATCACGTGACCCGCCCAGGGCACAAACTTCGTATATTTTGCCACTGGATTGATTGTCCTCACCAGGCCTGTCTTGGGCCATCTCATCCTGCGGCCTCCAGGAGTGGGGAGGTGGCCTGCTGAGCCCCCACTGCTCTCTTCTTCTCTCCCTTGACCTTGGCTCCATGGCTGTGGTCCTGGGAGTGGGTCTCAGGTTCTCAGGACGTGGAAGTGGCCGCACAGGCAGATCTTCCCGGCCTCCAGGCAGGGCGGGTGACCTGGGGCAAATCCAAGCGAGACCGCAGGACAAGAGAAATGACGGAGGAAATGCGATTTGGACACACAGATACTCAAATTTCAGGGGCCCTCCACTAATTTATGGGGCTGACTGGTAGAAAAATCTAACTCCAATCCTACTGCCATAGTTGTAGGTTATTCTTTGCCATTTTCCTTTTTTGAAGCAAGCAAAATACAAAGCGTCTCCGTGTCATAGCAGAAAGTGCCCCAAACCGCCCATTTGATATGCACACTCGCCCTCCTTCTCAGTGACAGATGTTGCTTGTAAGCGACCCATGGCCTGAGGACTCCCTCTTTCTGTGCCCTCCTCCTCCTCAACCCAGGGATGCCTGCCATGTCCTTTCTGCATCCTCAGAATCCCTCAGGGCTCCCCACAAGCAGGCCCATGGCCATAGCCACCGTATTTTCCAGATCAGGACGGACAGATCAGTGCAGGAAGCCTGAAGTTACACACAGAGGGCGAAGGGACAGAGCCTGAAGACGGGGTTTCCTGGGACAATCAAGGGCACAAAGTAGCAAGTCTTTCTCCAAGAGACCCACTCATCCCAGGGGACAGAGGAATTGTTTATTTACGTACTCATGTATTCTTTCAACAAATTTTTCATGAACCAGGACTGGCCTTGGTTCTGGAGGAACAATATAAGCAAGACAGAGTTCCTGCCCTGGGAGTGCTTACAGTCTGCTAGGGAGACAGACAAGGCGCATCAGCAGGGGCCTAGTGATTCTGGTGAACATGGGAGGGACATCCAACCCAGTTCAAGGGGGAGGACCAGAGGCGTGTATATGTGTGGTGATGTCAGGGGAAGATTCCATGAGAAGTGCTTTCTAAGCCAAGACCTGCAGGATGCATAGGAGTTGGATAAAGAGGAAAACTTTAAAGAGGGAGAGCTCGTGCAAAGGTCCTGAGGTCCGAGAGGTGGTAGAAAGGGCAGAAGACGGAGGGTCTTGTGAGCTTCCTCCCTAAGGGCCATGGGGAACCGCTGCAGGTTTGGAGCGAGGGGGTGACACAATCACATCTGTGTTTTAGAAAGATCACTTGTGTTGCTGTTACTGGCTGCCCCTCCTTCTTTTCATGGCCCTGTGGCTGAGCAGGGCGGCCTCTGGGGAGACCACAGCCCAGGCCAGCCCAGTTCTCAGAGTGTCGGGAAGATGATGGCAGGCTCTTCTCTTTCCTGTCCCCCCTACCCCGCCACGGCCGACTTCAGGGTCAGGTTCTGAGATCTGCTATATTGGGCTCCCGTGGGTGAGGCTTCCATCCCGCCTCTGGCCACATCAGGCCAGCTTCCCCCAGGATTGAGGGGTTATTTGTATCTTCAGGGTGGCAGGGCCTCCTCCCCAGAGGCAAGGAACCCAAGATAACAGGGCAGCCTGGGAGCTGTTTATGAAAAGGCAGCGTCGTAGGGGGTGGGCAGGGCCCGCGGGCACAGTGACTGCTGCCATAGATATAGCAATTGGGGCGGGGAAGGCCGTCTAAATTACAGCTCCCAGAATAGAGGGGCCCAGAGGGAGTGGTGGGGCATCCTACCAAGGGAGCTGGCGTCCTGCCAGCCATGTCCAGCCTCCGGGCCCTGCCGCAGGCAGAGGTGGGGTGGCCACGGGCCCGGTGGCCGCGAGGTGGAGCCAGGCGGAGGCGCGGAGGCTCCTGGGGGTTGGGAGAGAACCAGCCTGGGGTGACCTTCTGGAATAGTGAGGGTGGTGAGGGAAGGGGGGAGGCGGGGAGGCGCCCGCTTGCCTGCCCCTGGAAGAGACTCACCGTCACATCCCTCCGTGGATATTTCACCCAAGTGTGAGATACGGCGAAATTAACGAGAACGGCGGGCATCCTCATAGCCGCTATGGGCCAGGAACCGCTCTAAGCAATAATGTGCGTCCGTTCCCCCTCCCGGCTCCCTGTGACGTAGGTATCATTGGCCCCATTTTATAGATGAGGACACTGAGGCCCACTGAGGCCCAGTATGTGCCAAGTGGAGCTAGGGAGTGAAAAACTAAGGTGTGTGAGCCCAGGTTTGTCTGACTTCAAAGACCAGGCTTCTGAGCCAGGGATCTGTTCGAAACCTTCGCCTCCCGGAGTCGGTTTTCTCACCTATGACGTGCGTCACGGCCTCTTGCTCTGGATCGGCCTCCCAGAGCTGTAGGGATCACATGGGGACAGTGTGGTGCGCTGGGAAGAGCTTCAAGGCGGGAGGCTTGGCCAGACTCTGTGCCGTGCCCACTGTAGGCCTCTGTTTCCTCCTCTGTAAAATGGAGATCATCATAGGTAACCCACAGGGTCTTCTGAGACTCTAATGGGAATATATATATATGAAAGTACTCATATCTTTGAAGGCAGATTGTAAATTAGAAAGTGCCACATTTCAGGGGCGCCTGGGTGGCTCGGTCGGTTGAGCGTCCGACTTCGGCTCAGGTCATGATCTCGCGGTCCGTGGGTTCGAGCCCCGCGTCGGGCTCTGTGCTGACAGCTCGGAGCCTGGAGCCTGCTTTGGATTCTGTCTCTCCCTCTTTCTCTGCCCCTCCCCTGCTCATGCTCTGTCTCTCTCAGTCTCTCCAAAAATAAATAAATGTTAAAAAAAATTTTTTTTAATTAAAAAAATAAAATAAAATGAGGAAGCATCCCTTTGATCATACTTGGTAGATATTCAGTTTTCCTGTGGGTTAAAGCAAAACACATCTACGTTCTTTTTTTTTTTTTTTTTTGTGAGGATTTGCTGCCTTGAAACTGTATTTCTTCAACTGCTGTACCTAAGGTGCTGATTTTCAGCTGAAACTGAGGACCACCCCCTGCCCCATCCCCAAGTCCCCCACACCAGCTGTTTCCTGGGCTGGGGTGGGGGGTGGGTCTTGGTACAGAGACATAGGTTTGGACAGGATGACTCTTGTGCCGCTGGCTCTCTGAGCCTCCTGCCTTCCTAGGTGTGTTACTTAATGTTGTTCAAGATCCTCTGGCCCGCCCCGGGGCAGGGGGGGGGGGGGGAAGTGCTGCAATGAACCTCAGAGACCGGAACTTGCTGACTCATCAGGGGAGCCAAGGGCAGGTTAAGGGCATTGAGTCCCAGGAAAGGAGGCGACACCCGTCAGGCAGCCTCACCATCACTCCCCTCCTGCCTGACTGCCTCCTCTCTCTCTCTCTCTCTCTCTCTCTCTCTCTCTCTCTCTCTGTGTGTGTCTGGGGTGACCAGGCAGCGTGCAGGGAGCAGGGAACCACGCCTTGCACTCGCTCATCCCCAGCCTTTCCAGGGCCGGTCTTCCCCTCCCCCCCAGGGAGCCTCACCGTCCATGTGAGGAGCTGGTTCAACGTGGCACCTGTACCTCCTGGGGGGATGCGTGATCGGGCTGGTTACCACTGCTCACGACACGGTGAAATCCCACCGGGATGTAGCTGCCTCCCGCCGCCGTCCGCGAAACCCAAGCTCTTGGCCAACAGGAGCACCCGCTCTATCCTAGGGAGGATTCTCTGGAGATTCACTAAGACAGACCGTTCATGCGCTCATTCATTCAACGTTTGCTTGCTGCTTACCTACTGCGTATCTGGGACTGTTGTAGCTCACATCTGATGGGAGAGGCAGCCAACAAGTAAACATATTGAGTGCCAGATGATGGTAGGTGTAATGGGCAACGTAGCGCAGGAAAGGGTACTGAGCGGGAGGGAGGGCTGATACTTAATCAAGGGCAGTTGGAAGCCTTACTGATGAGGTGTGGGGCCCAGTGAGGGATTCAGCTGTGCGGATATCTGGAGAAGAGCCTTCCAGTAGCGGGAAACCAGTGTGGGCTTGGAGGTGAGTGAGGCAGGTGGAGGGAGGTATTCCCTAGGAAGAAGGTATTCTCCCTCTGGGGAGGGAGGGGGGGGGTCTCTAGGTTTGAAGGAGGGACGTTTAGTGCTGTAAAGATTTTCCTAAACTCTAACTCAAGCCCCTCAAGCCAGTGGGTTTAATGAAGCTGGGTTAGGCATTCAGGGCCTGATTTGCTGCTCCTAAGACTCTGACCTCATGTCGAATCTCCAGGGAGCGTGGCCGCGCCTCCTTGGAAGGCAGTGCCTCCTGAATTCCTTCCCTGATCTGCTCTTCCTTCTGTCTCTCCATCCCCGCCCTGTCCCGCTCCCTGGCATCCGAGGATGACCTACCTGCCTGCCCACCTGCCTTGACCCCTCACCCAGCACACGCCTGCCTTATGTCCTTACCGCTTCTTTTGTGTCTCTTCTCTCCCGCCCACGGGTGGGCGGGACTAGTGTTAAACTGCTTGGAGCTTCTTGTGCCGGGCACCTCAGAGGTCTCCATAAATACGCTCGAACTGATCAGGACGCAGATGTTCAAAGGGGACACAAGGGCTCCAAGCAGACTTCTGTGCACAGCAGGCTTCCTATGGACTTGAAGGATGGTGGGGGGGCGCGGCTGGAGTTAACCAAGCACTGGGGGTATCCGGGGCCCCCATTGGGAGAGTTGAGCTGGAACGCCTTCTCCTACCTTGAACTTGACCATCGGGATGCTAAATTCCTGTTGCCACTAGGATGTCCCCCCCCCGCCCCCCGAAGATGAGTTGAGACTGTGTGGTCTTTCAACCCCTGGGTTCCAAGGAGGCAGCCACTGGGGCTGCCAAAAGGCGGCGGGGGGGGGGGGTTCAGTAAATTCCCTCTGCCCCCCCTCCCATGCTGCAGGGGGGGGAGGGGCTTTGCTTTTATTTATTTTACACGTATGTTTCCAGGGATGGTTTCGTTTCAAAGGGGGATTTCCTTCTAAGGACACACATACAGACACGCCGTCTTGAGAACATCAATGGAGCGGAAAGTGATAGAAACCCTGGGTCTAGATCCGGCGTTATTGGAGCGGGTCTGGCCTCAGCCTCCTCCGTCTAGAAACAGGAGGAACATATGGAACGATCTCTCCAACCACAGGACAGTAGCCGTCACAGTCCTCAGAGCAGTTATTTTCTGACTTTAATGTTTGGACCTGGGGAGCAGACCCTCTGGCGATTGTGAGGCAGGTCGTCCGTCCACCACGGCTTGACAGACACTACTTACTGAAAAATTCCTAAGAGAGGATGACTTCTGGAAGGACATGTAAGAAGCTAGTAAGGGCGGTTACCTCCTGGGAGGAGAGCTGGGAGGCCTGAAGGCAGGGGAGGCACGGAGACTTACCCACCACTGTATTCTCGGTTGTACCTTGTGAATTTCGTAGCGCACGCGCAGGTAGCCGAACCGCATACCCGCATAAATAAACGTCGGTTTATTTGAAAAAGACCTTGTAAACGTTTAAAGCACCGCTCAAGCACGAGGTAAAAAAAAAAAGCAACACGCCAAATATAACCCTTGCCTTGTTCCCGCCGCGGACTGAAGCTGAACCGCAGGGAAAGCCAGCAGACTTGTTCCCGAGGCCTTTGGGGTGACAGAGCGACCCAGAGACCTTGAGAGAAGGGGGACGGGGGAGTCACCCAGCCAAACTCTCCCTCGGGTGTGGCGCCCGAAGTGAGCGAGGCGTGGCAAGCCGTGAGCTGTGCGTGTTTCCCTTGAGGGAGCTGCTAATGATGGCAGGGGTGTTGAAACAACAGAACAGGGGCGCTTGGGTGGCTCAGCCAGCCGACGTGACTGCCTCTTGATTTCGGCTCAGGTCACGATCTCACGGTTGTGAGATCGAGCCCCGCGTGGGGCTCAGTGCTGGGCCTAGAGCCTGCTTGGGACTCTCTCCCTCTCTCTCTCTCTCAAAATAAATGCACTTGAAACACACACACACACACACACACACCCCAAAATAAACCCAGTACACCCGGCGGGGAGGCGGTGCTCGTGCCGCACGGCTGTCTGCTTTATAAAAACTGCCTTGAGGTGTCGTGCGAATCGGTGGCCTGGGCGGTTCTCTAGCTCCAGTCTCAGTTCCTCCAAGGCAAAGACCGCGTCTCGTTCATCCTGTGCGTCCTGGGCCCGCGCCCGGATGCACGTGGCTGAGAAAGCTCCCCGTCGCCCCACACCGGGAAATCAGGGGCACCGTTGCTGCCACAGGACCTGCCACCCGGCAGCTGACAGCTTAACAGCCTCTTCTGTTCCAGCTGGGTTTCCCAGAATCCTGTAGGGCAGGCGTTACTATTATCTCCATCCAAAAAAAAAGAGGAAACGGTCTCGTGCCCACCCTCTCGTGTTTTGCGGTGCGTTCTGGGCTGAGTCCCTTCACTCCTTTGGTTTGGTGATCTGTAAAAACGGGAGCCACGGTTTCTGACTTATCCGCGGGCCCGGGAACACCTCAGGATGCAGGGGCTCCAAGAGGCGATGTGGCCCAAAGCAGGAAGCGAGGGGAAAAGATCGAATTCACACCGGCTTCCGCCCCATCAGCCTCGGGAGGTGGCCGCGTCTGCTCCTTGTCCCACGAGGTGATGCGGAGATTCCTCGGAAGGACAGTTAAGCACAGCTATTTTCTCTCGTTGCTTTGGTCATCGTCAGGCATTTGTTAGGAGACAGGGACAGGCAAAGGCAGACCTTTATACTTACTCAATCGCCTTTGCGGAACACCCTCACTTGCACAGGCACTGGGAAGGCAACTGTAATTAAGATACAGAGAAAAGGAAGGAAGGTTCATTCCTCACGGCGGGCTGGTGCCTGCAGCGAAAGTATCCAAGTATCCTGGAATATGAGGGCTGGAAGGCTTCTTAGGGGGTAACATAGCCTCTCTTATACAGATGGGAAAACTGAGGCCCAAAATGGGGTAGGGGCTTGCCCAAGTTCCACAGGTTAGAACACTCGAGCAGTCTTTAATCGGATTTATGAATGAGAAAGTAGGAGAGTTGGTTCTCAGCCTCCACTCCTGATGGACTGAAGCTGGTAAGAGGTGGAGCCTGGAAGACAGATAGGAGGGGGAGGGTGGTGTCATCGACAAAAGGAAGGCGGGGAGCCCCACACAGGATGGGAGCCCTCAGTCTTCCCTCCCTCGGGGCTTGGAAATCCTTGCTGATGGCCAGTTCCTTACCAGAGGTCGCAGAGAAAGAGGGAGATTTCTGAGCCCAGGGCATCACCCCGGGGGGAGGGGGGAAACGGCAGTGAGGGATGGGAGTTCTCTTGTTTCTGTTACTTGTATCTCGAGATGTGCCTTTGGCCGAGTCGCTTCTCCCCTCAGTTTTGCCATCCGTAAAATGGGGTCACCGTCCCTGCCCCGCAGCCTGTGGGGCCAGGATGCCCTAAGGGGATCAAAAGAGGGGAGCACGGAGGCAAGGTTGTGTGCCTGGCTGCTGGCAATCAGATTCCTCCCCGCTCCCCCCGGACCTGCCCCAAAGAGGCGTCTGGAAGTTGCACAGAGCCAGCCAGTCTGGGCGCGAGACAATCAGCAGCCCCGACGCCGCCGCCGCCGCCACAGAACAGCAACTGAGACGGCGGCGGGGGGCGGTGACCCGGCCCAGCCGCGCGAAGTGGAGACGGCCGCGCGTCACCGCGCCTCCTCCCCGCGGTCTACACCCGCGGACGACGCCCCTCCTTCCCGGGGCTCCGTATGCACGCGACCCGCCGCCGCGTCGGCCCGGGCGCCCGCCGGGCGTCCCCCCGCTTCCTATTTGTGGCCGGGAGCGCGGAGCGTGTCACGTCCAGGAAGGACGAGCCGGGCCGCGGCGGGGACCCGGCGTCAGGCGGGCAGCGGCCCCCGCCCAGCCCCGGGCACGCCTCTGCGGGCGCCACGTCCCCGGAGCGGGTGTGGTCCCAGGGCTGACGGGGAGCAGGGGTGGGGGGAGAGGAGCCCAGCGCCCGCAGCGGCCCCGCCCCGCGAGAGGGGGCGCCTCCCGGAGCTTCCTTTACAGCCCCCGCCGCTTGGTCAACGGAGAGCTGGCAACTCGGGCGCCCGAAAGCAAAGCCAACGGGGAAGAAGGGGGCGCCAACCGCCTGAGCTGGGTCCCCTCCTCCGCTCCTGCACTCGGTTCCGCTGCCCCTGCCCCTGATCTAGGACCAGAGCCAGCCCTAGAGCTATAGGATGACATCCTATGGCAGAGGAAGGTGGGGACAGAGCCTACGTACGGGTCAACCCTGTGGTTTGACGGATGCGAAAACCCAGGCCCAGAGTGGCCCCCCGCCACCCCGCGACGTGTTCAAGGCCCCCCACTGTAAGTCAGCGCCTAGCCCACGTTTTTGTTGCCCAGCCCAGGGCCCTTTCTCCAACACCCCGTACCCTACTTCAAATGAAATCAAATCCACCCTTGGGCTAAGGACAGCCAGACTTTTTGCCAAAGTGTGGTTTGGCTAAATTAGTCAAATGCCAGGAAAACAGAATGAAAGGTTTCTAATAAAATCTGTCTCCACCGGCCGGGCAGGAGTATTATAAGGGCTCACCCTCTGGTTCCACAAATCACCTGCACAACCTTGTTTGACATTTGCAGCCTGGCAGCGACAGGCACACCGCACCCCCTCCTTTCTTGCGGCACCCCCCCCCCTCCCGCCCCCGCCACACACACACAATGGCATTTTCTTCTCTGGTACCTGGAAGGGTCAGAAATGGGCAGTGACCTGGTTTGCCCGGTGTTGCCCGTGTTTTTTTTCTCTACCTTTAAAAACTGGCCAGGGCTGGGAAAATGGGGATAGGAAATGGATTCGAATCTCCTACTATCTTATACCTCAGCTTAGGGCTCTTGCATTCTACCCACGGCGAGTCTCAAACGTGTCCCATGATTATATTTAGACCTCCCTTCTTTCCCCCGTCTTCATAGAGGGCTAATTTAGCTATTGTCCAAGCACAGCCAGAAGGCGCAGTTTCAAACCACACCAAGGATGACCCTCTACTTAAAAGGCCCACATCAAAACTAGCGCCTCCCAGATCCCCGCCCTGCCCCCTGGCAGTGCAGTGAGGAAATGGACAGCTGCCCGTGGCGTAAGTTGCAAGCCTTAGCTTGTCAAGACTTCCTTGGTCAACGCCGATCAAGGGTCAACCCCACAGGGGGAACTGCGAATGCTCAAAATCTAGATCACCCTCGGGGCGCCTGAGTAGCTCATTTGGTTAAGCGTCCGACTTCGGCTCAGGTCATGATCTTGCGGTTGGTGAGTTCGAGCCCCGCGTCGGGCTCTGGGCTGACAGCTTGGAGCCTGGAGCCTGTTTCCGATTCTGTGTCTCCCTCTCTCTCTGCCCCTCCCCCGTTCATGCTCTGTCTCTCTCTGTCCCAAAAATAAATAAAAACGTTGAAAAAAAATTAAAAAAAAAATAAACATTAAAAAAAAAAAAGCTAGATCACCCTCAACGTGCATGTGGTTGAGGAAATCACTCGACCCTTCTAAGACATTCTTTGCCTTCATCCCCACGGTCTTGGAGAACCACTCCGTCTTCTCACCTGTTAGAGAAACGCCATCTCGTCTCACAGTGTGATGACTGACCTCAAAAATGCTTTCAGATGACCCATCTATACTCGCGGCAGGAAGAGAGGCACGTCTGAACCCCCAAATCCTTGTCATACCTGTGTGTATAATGTATAAATCTAGTTCTGCGTCCCAGAGACCGGCTTGAGGGTTTACGGATCCTGGGTCTCTCACCTAATGCCTCTCAGCCACTAGGGCCCAGTCTTGGGAGTAAGACTGTGGTCGTCGCAGACTCTTAAATGGGGAAGCCACCTTCAGGATCCCATCCTTCTCATCCTGAAGCAGTTTCGTCATAATTACTTTGCATATCGAATACCTGCCATGGGTTACAGCTAGAGAGTGTTCTTTTCACTCAGCCTTGCAGTCGGACTAGGAGACAAACAGGTCAGATGCTAATTATAAATAATGTGAGAAGTGTGACAGTCGTGGGCAGAGCGTAGGAGGGACAAGCTTGGGGAAGACCCCCATACGCAGAGGGGGTGATACTTGAGCTGGGTTTTTTTTTTTAATTTTTTTTTCAACGTTTTTTATTTTTGGGACAGAGAGAGATAGAGCATGAACGGAGGAGGGGCAGAGAGAGAAGGAGACACAGAATCGGAAACAGGCTCCAGGCTCCGAGCCGTCAGCCCAGAGCCCGACGCGGGGCTCGAACTCACGGACCGCGAGATCGTGACCTGGCCGAAGTCGGACGCTTAACCGACTGCGCCACCCAGGTGCCCCTTGAGCTGGGTTTTGAAGGATGAATGGTTGGCCCAGGCAGGCGGGTTGGGATAGAGGCTGAGTTAGGAAAGGCAGTTTCCATTTCTTTCTCCCCTCGTAGGCACCGGAAGTATAGCCTGGAGAACCTGAGCATTGGGGTCTTGATTATCTGTGTGTGGCTTCTCCACTGGTGGAGAAATTGGTGCCCAGACTCCCCAGTCCCTGCCATCCGGCATGGGGTGCTCAGAGGAGGCAAATGCCTTAATACAAGGCAACTTGCTGTGTTAAACATGCAACTGAGGAATAACTATCCGACAAAAATGAGGTTGGCATTTATTGCTTTTTTGGGGTCCGTCTGTATATTGCTTCCCTTCCTTTAAAATATGCAGAAATTCGGATTTTTGTATTATTTTTAAAGACTGGAATAAGAGAAATACTACTATGCAAGCAAAGGGACGAGAAAGGGGTGCCAGACGGAAGTCCTGGGACTGACTTCCTGAGGGAAGGAGCTGCAGCGAGGCCGTGATCTTGGGATTCGCCAGAGTGGGTTCCCCCAGGTCCGTGGGGGTTTCAGATTCTCCATCCACGGTCTCCTGAGCCCCAGTCCCCAGCTCCCTCCCTGACCTGTCCCTAGGGTCTAAAATCCTGGATCAGAAAGAAGTGGAAAAACCCAAATCCTTTGAAAAGGGTCCTGTTCTTTCATTCAAGACAGTGGGTGTGAGTCCCGACAGAGCCAACCCAAACATGTCACATCATCCCCAAATACATAATGGCGTTCATTCTCCTTGTGGTAGGGATCTGGGCCGCAAGATGGGGCTCCCCACGGCGAGGGAGGTATATAAAGGAGTCTTAATTTGTAACTAGCTAATGTTTGACGTTCTAATTTTGTAGTTTTCCAGGCTGAGCATTATTTTGTGGTCTCAGATTGTCTGGGATATTATTTGCTAACCCAAGCCACCATCATTCACCCCAGCTGGCCTACATGCCTGTTCTTTTTTTTTTTTTTAATTTTTTTAATTTTTTTTTATTTCTTATTTTTTCAACGTTTATTTATTTTTGGGACAGAGAGAGACAGAGCATGAACGGGGGAGGGGCAGAGAGAGAGAGGGAGACACAGAATCGGAAACAGGCTCCAGGCTCTGAGCCATCAGCCCAGAGCCTGACGCGGGGCTCGAACTCCCGGACCGCGAGATCGTGACCTGGCTGAAGTCGGACGCTTAACCGACTGCGCCACCCAGGCGCCCCTTGGCTTGTTTTTTAAATAAACCTTCAGGGAGTGGGGCGCCTGGGTGGCTCAGTTGGTTAAGCCTCCGACTCGATTTCAGCTGAGGTCATGATCTCATGGTTTGTGAGTTCGAGCCCCACATCAGCTTCTGCGCTGACGGCCCGGAACCTGCTTGGGATTCTGTCTCCCTCTCTCTCTGTCCCTCTCCTGTTTGCTCTCTCTCGGTCTCAAAAAATAAGTAAAAATAAGACTTAAAAAAAAAAAAACCAACCCCTCAGAGAGTGATGTTGGCACAGGCCCTGTATCATTCAGGGCTCTACCAGAGAAACTCACCAGGAGAAACTCTAGGAAAGGCAAACCCAAACTCGGAATATGTGTTGATTCCAGTCAGGATGAATTGTTGCTTCGTCCAGAGTGGAAGGGATCCAATCTAATCACCTTGATCTTTTTGAAGCGGTGCCGTATTAGGGGCATGGCACCGGTCTCTTATTGGCAGACTGGTTTGTAGCCACTAGATGAGTCTTGGTGAGTGGATGCTCGTGCTATTTGACCCAGTTAATAGCTTTCGTGAGTTACTCCCATGGATCTCCACTCGTGCATCCATTGAGCGAGCACTGGGCTGACCAATGGCAGAGGCTGGTTAATGTCAAGCGGCCCCATTATTCAGTCTACATCGTTGCCTAAGGGCATCTTCCATGGCGGATGCCCTCGGGGGGGGGCATTAATGTGTAATTCATCTCACATCTTATGCCCATTCCCACAGGCCCATCCCCGTGTCTCTTCACCATGCCTCCTTGTCCCCGACCTTCCAAACTTTATTTCTCAACCCCCTGGCCAACCAGTCAAGCCATTCGCTGCTGTCCATGTCTCTGGTATATTCTTACCTTGGGCCACTTTTCTTTCCACACGTAGCGAATGTCCAGGGACACTGCCAGAGCTCTGCCCACCGGGGGTTTCCCTCACGGCTGTTTTTTCGGGACCCCCCCCCAGAGTAGGACTGTAGTGCAGCCCAAGTCTGTTCCCAGCTGGCATCCAGCAAGACGATCCATCTGCGAACCAAGCTCTGCGTTTTTCCCCTCTGCCTTCAGATGATCGTAAAGGACCCTCCACCAGCGCCCCCCACCCCTGCTCCCTTGGGGCCACCATACACGCAAGCCAGAGGAGAGGCACCAGGGTAAGAGTGGTGGACCGCATGGGGACGGGGCCGGGCCACGAGTTTGGACAACTTCCTCGTATGTCTTCCTTGTGCCCCCTTGCTTTTGCTCAAGTGCACTCCTGGGTGTACTCTTTGCATCTCAGAGTGCTGCTTAGGCCCACGGGACACGACACACGAAGCTCACGAGGGAAAGTTCTGGCTGCGTGAATCTTGATGGCCATGGTCAGGTGTTCTGTGCCTACCAGGATCCAGCATTCCAGAAGCTGTTTCGCAAGTGATTTATGATGATCTTACACAGATAGCATGGGCCACGGTCTGCATCATTCTCCTGATGCGGCCTGCCATGACCTCCACACGGTTTCTTCATCGAAACTGCTAATGTCATCGTTGTCTGGCCCTTACCTGCCCGGGATCATGGGACCTCTACGCGTTTCACGGTGGGTCATGGCAGGTGCTTGAATCTTCTCAACGGCTATTTCCCACCCCACCCCCCCCCCCCTTGAGTACATGTGTCTCAGCAAAGCCTCCAAATACTTGCCACTTGTCACCCACGCCGTCTGACGAACAGGATGTCACCATTGTCGTGGAGCACGGTGATACTCTTCGGGATGTCACAAAGGTCCCTTTGGAGGGTGGGGTGGGGAGGCGACACAGGAGGAGGGTGGGGGGAATTAGAGCACGACGTATATACTTGTACCCATCTAAACGGATGTGGATTTTTCCTGATGCGCCTGGCAGGGAGGGAAAAGGAAGCATTCTCCAGACCGGTGGCCGTGTCATTCAGTGTCCGCCCGGATGCCACAGCTGCATGGCACTTTCAGTGGACCTATGACTTGTTGAGTTTGTAGTGGTCCAGTCGGGTCTCCGAGGCTCTGTCTGGTTTTCGCAGGGGCCAGACTGGGGAATTTAACGAGGCTGTGATGGAGATCACCGCTCCTGGCATGTTGTGCTAATCAATCACCTCCACAGCTCTGCCATCCCACCCCCCACCCCCCACTTCCGGCCCCAAATCTGACGCGGCCGCTCATTATGATAATTGAACTCACTTGCTGTTGATGTTTGCTACCATCTGGCCTCTATTATGCAAGGATCCCGTCATCCCCATCGCTGTTCGGGAGTCGCCTCCAACCCCATGGGACCCCACATCCCTCGATCCAAGCCCCATCACCCCGTCCCGGCTCCTATCAGTACATGTTGGCCGGGTCTATGCAGCTTCAGGATACAGAGCCCACACCAGGCGGGGTCCAATCAGGAGACAGAAGCCACACAGTGATTTGAACAGGGCACGTTTAATACGCAAATAAGGACGTATGACAGGGAACTGGAGTGACAAAGGATTGGCCGGTAAAACACAACGAGAACTCGGAGGTGTATGGGACTAGCAGATGTAAGGACCAGCCGCTACCCCTAATGCCGAGACAGGGCCCTCAAGAGGCTTCTCTGCGGCGGAGACCTAGATCTCATTAAGAGGACGCAGTCATGGCTCATCGGATGTCAGGAAAGTCGTTGGGCTGGGCAACGAGTCTCACTGGAAATTTGTCCAGTGGAACTCGCCAAAATCTGCCCTCTCGGGTGCCTGGGAAATCCGTGCACGAGGAGGTATGTCACAGGAGGTGGTCCACTCTAAAAGTGCCTCGGGGGGAGTGCTGGGGAAGGCTGCTGGCCTCCGGGGGCTGCTGACGGCAGGGTCCTAGGACCAGACAATGGACCAGCTGTCCACGCCCCAGAAGCCAGAGCTGGAGAAGCTGCAGGAACCTGCCAGAAGTTCCACCCTAGAACTGGGAAGGAGAACCCCTCTTCCCCTGCAAAGTTTCTCCACGGCCCTCTAGTGACAAAGCTTGACCTTGCGCCAACCGGCAAAGGTGAGCTGTGTGAAGGGTTCAGATCCATTTTTACAGAGCGGGGAATGAACTGCAGACTTGGAGCCAAGAGGTCACAAGGTGACAACGGGCATCGTCCTTTTCTTCCGTTAGCAAGGCTGTCATCCCTAGCTAGGCTGTGACCGGCCTGGTGGCCAGGAGAAGGGGTGGGGTAGACCCAGAGAGGGGTGAGGCAGAGGCCTCCGCATCTTCTTTAAGCAAGAGGGGAGCACTGGCCTCTTACTGGGAGGCAGGGGGCACTTCCGCAGTCCCAGAGGGTTAAAGGGGATCTGGAACTTATAGGACCCCGATGTCTCCATTACAAACCTCAGGGGTCCCACCCCTTCCCAACCAGGCCCCTGATGAGGATGGTCTCAGATGAGGATGGTCTCAGTGGATAAGAATTCAACTTTATCTGGAGCCCTTTTCTTAAAGTTTATTTATTATTTATTTTAAGACAGGCGGGGAGGAGCAGAGAGAAAGAGAGAGAGAGAGAGAGAGAGAGAGAGAGAGAGAGAGAGAACGAGACAGAATCCCAAGCTGTCAGCTCAGAGCCCACCGCGGGGCTCGAACTCACAAACTGTGCGATCGTGGCCCGAGCCAAAGTCTGACGCTTAACCGACTGAGCCACCCGGGTGGCCCTGGAGCTCTGCTGCTTTTATACTTAAGTCTTGGGCCTGAGCTTCAGGTTTTCTCCTTTCAGGCTGCAGGAGATGAGAGTTGGTCCTTATGTTGTTGCCAAGGCAGTTCGTGCCCGACTGCTGACACCACAAGCAGCGGCTTAAAACACCACCCATTTATCAACACTCGCTTCCGTAGGTTGGGAGTCTGGACAGGGCTGGACTGGGGTCTTCTCAGGGTCAACTGTGCCAGGGAACATAACATGATCATGGGAGCAGAAATTCCTCATACTAACGGTTTCAGGGATCAGGGTGGAGAATCGGGGGGAGGGGGCTGTTTTAGAATTCTGCCTACCCACGGTCTGCAGATTCACAGCTCTCCCAAAGGCAAAATACATTCACCCCCTTCCAGGTCTCCAAGAGTCTCGTCCTATCGGAGCATCAGTTCAAAGTCCAAAATGTCATGTAAGTATCATCGGCTCCAAAGTCCAAACTTGCATCATCGAAATGAAATACACATGGATTCCCCGAGTACAACTCATTCAGGACAGCTTCTGGGCGCCGTTCCTCTCTGCCTACGGACCCGTGAACCTAAGGAATTTAGGTTACGTGCCCCCAACGCTCCCAACATACGTGGCGAGACAGGCAAAAAAACGTTATGTTCTGGTTCGAAACGGGGAAATGTCGCCGGTCCAGCGGAGTTTTAAAATCAAGTCGAGCAAACTCTTACAGGTTTCAAGGCCATGGGATTAACCCTTCCAAGGCTCTGGACTCTGCCTCTGGGCTCTCGGATGTCCCCTCTGAGTCACTCTGCCTTTCTCGTGAAAGATGGCACAAGTTTGCAGCTGAGAAGTGCTATCAACCTGCTTCCTGTCAGTAACACTTGGGGAACCCAAAGGCTTCTTTCATTTTCTACCGTCTCTTTCAATCTATCCTCGTGAGGTTTCTCCAGGCACAAAGTTTTCAAGAACTTGTGGGCTTTGCATGGCATGCACGGGGATCCACTCCATTGGCCAAAAGGCTCTCCCATGGGTCTTTCGGGGACAGTCCCTTCTCTATATCTGCCTTCTGCTGGGATGGGTAAGGAACAGTACACAACCTAAGCTTCCTAGAGCCCCCCTGGTTTGACTGCGGCTATGAAGAATACCCCCGATATAGACTGAATTGTGTCCTCCCACCCCTGAAATTCACATGTTGAAATCCTGCCTCCCGGCCCCCCAGAATGTGACTTTATTTGGAAACAGGGTTGCTGCCGAAGTGATTAGTTAAGATGAGGTCAACCTGGCATAGGGTGGGCTCATAATCCAATATGCCAGGTGTCCTCACAAAAGCGGGAAAGCTGGACCCAAACCCACACAGGGGAGCGCCGTGTGATGGACACAGAGGTGGGTGATGCTTCTACAAGCCAAGGAATGCCAAAGATTGCCGGCAACCCACCCGAAGCCAGAAGAGAGGCTCGGAACAGATGCTTAGCTTCAACCCCACTGACACTTTGATCTCGGTTTAGTAGCCGAGATGGTACATTTTTACCGTATAAGCCATCCAGTTTGCAACACTTTGTGATGGAAAACCTAGCCAGCTGGTACAACCCTTGATCTCCTGTGACTCTGGATCTTTCTCAAGTCTCAGCAAAAACATTGCAGAGACATATACCGAACTTTTTTCTGCCCTGCCTCCAGTGCCAATCGTGTGTCCCTCACTTCCTTCTGAGTCCTGACCAGCAGTGTCTTCAAGTCCAGGCTTCAGGATGCAGCCCAGGAAACATCGTGAACGGTATTCCGAGAGCCTTGCGTGGGGACCGGTGGTAGCTATACTCGAGAGACCTACCCTTTGACTCTGGCACCCCGATCTTGAAACCACCCCCTATAAAAGCACAAATGAGGAACAGATATTTATTGCGGCACTGTTTTATTTTATTTTTTGTTGTTTATTTCGAGAGAGACAGAGAGAGGGCGAGCAGGGGAGGGGCAGAGAGAGGGAGAATCCCAAGTAGGCTCCACACTGTCCGTGCAGAGCCTGACATGAGGCTTGATCTCACGAACTCATGAGACCATGACCTGAGATCACGAGATCATGAGGTCATGACCCATGAAATCAAGAGTCAGATGCTTAACCGACTGAGCCACCCAGGCGCCCCGGGTCGGATCTTTAACATACCTCTGAACCAACCAGTCCCTGGATGTGGGCTGTGCTTGGGGAAGGGGAGGACGAATGACTTTTGGGGAGGTGGCTCTCTTCAGTTGAGAACAGTTCCTGGGGAGGCCTTCAGATGAGAACTGTTGGCACAAACACTCTCGAGCCTCAACCCTGAAAGGGGGGAGCATCTGGGTGGCAGACCACAGCACCCACTTCAGTTCTTGTCTTCTGTATCTCCTCATAGCTAATATGTGTGCTTTGTATTGTCTATTGCTGCATAATAAACGACTCCCAAACTTCGTCACGTAAAGCAGCAATTTGTCAGCCCGTAGTCTCTGTGGGTCATGAAATTGAGCTCGGCTTAGATGAGCATCTCTGGCTCAGGGGCTGTCATGAGGTCATCAGGCTGCTGGCTTGGGCTACGGTCACCTGGAGATTGCCGTGGCTGGCGAGCCCACTTCCAAGCTCACTCGCGTGGCTGTTGGCAGGCCCCAGAAGACCACTTCCAAGTTCACTCACATGGTTGCTAGTAAGCTTCCCGTTCCTGGCCACATCCTCCATAGGCTGCCTGTGTTTTCACGACGTAGCAGCTGGTGGTTGGAGAGAGGCCACGCCCAGTCTTTTTGTAACTAATCTTGGAAGTGACCTCATATCCCTGTGCTCATCTTCTACTCTGTAGAAGTAAGTCACCAAATCCAGCCCAACCAAAGGGGAGAGGACTACACTGGGCGTGAATACCTGGAGGTGGGGGTCACTGGGGCCACCTCGGAGCTGCCTGTCCCAAACGCCACCTGCCAAGCACTGAGCTGAGCCTTCTACCTGCACCGCTTTATTGAATCTCACCATCACCTTAAGGGAGATGTTACGAATGTCCTCATTCGCAGACGTAGAACTGGGCTCGGAGTGGTTAAATAACTTGCTCACGGCCACACGGATCACTGCGTGGGCGAGAAAAGATTGAGCCCAGGGTCTCCCGTGAACAAGCCTGTGTGGCCCTTTTACTACAAGGTCTCCCTCAGTGACATCTCCAGAAGGATCCAAGTTGTTGCAGGGACCGAGGCTGAGATGTACCGGTCAGGGCTCTAAAGCCGAGCGTTCCCTCACTCGGGGAGTTCAGGAATGAGGCTGGGAACACAGACCAGCAGCAGGCCAGAAGACCGGCCGGAGGGGAATTCTGAAATGTCAGTGAAATCAGTTGTGGACGTGAGGAAACCCTCCTTCCTTCCCGGTTCGTAGCTGCTAAGTATGGACTGGAAATAGAGACAGCAGGAATCGAAAAACAAATGAGCTAAAACCATTATTCAGCCATGGCCAAAAAAGGTTAAGCTTCTTGCATAAGGGACTAGGCAAAGCAACAAGCTCTTAGTAACTGCTTGACCTAAATCGGAGGGCTGTTCCAGGTTATCGACTGCTCTGTAACCAACCACCCCAAATCTTAGTGGCTGATGGTAACAGTAATTCACTTCTAGCGATGCTTTGGGTTGGCTGGGCAGTGACCCTGCTCCTAAGCGTGCATTTCACTTTCACTAGAAGGGCAGCTGAGTTGAAGGGTCTGCCATGTCCCCGCCCGCGGGTCTGGAGCCTTGGCAGGGCGCGCTGGGACCTCTGTCTCCACAAGGCCACCACTGGGTGGTACAACCCAAGCTTCCTCATGGGGGTGGTCGGGTTCCAAGAAAATAAAGGCAGACGCCGCAAGACTTCTTGAAGCATAGGCTCCGGGACTCGCACACCTTTTTTGCCATTCTACTGGTCCAAGCAGTGACAAGCCCAGACTGGAGAGTGGTGGGAATGGCCACGCCACTTACTGGGAGCTTACTGGGAGGAAGGTCGGGGGACGCACGGGCGTGAGACGCATCCGGGGTCGTTATTATTCACAGTGACGACGGAGGTCTTGAAAGGGAGTTTATGTTTAAATTGCGGGGAGGTACAGTTGACCCTCGAACGTGGGCTTGAACTGCGGGTGTCCACTCATAATGTGGGTGTTTTTGAAACAGCACAGGACTGTCCACGTATTTTCCTCTTCCTTATGATTTTCCTAATGAATTTTTTCCTCTAGCTTACTTGATTGTAAGAATACAGTAAAAAATACGCGGAACATGCAAAACATGTGTTGATCGGCTGTTTCTGTTATTGGTAAGGCTTCCAGTAAAACACAAGGCTGTTAGTAGTTAAGTTTGGGGGGAGTCCAGAGTTACACCTGGATTTTTGACTGCACAGGGGGTCAGCACCCATAAACCCCATGTTGTTTGAGGGTCATCTGTAGTTCTAGTTGCCCTGGTCCTCGCAGTGGGTTACAGGCCCCATGAGAAAGGACCGCAATGTGCCTGTGATGTGAACTATCTCCACTGCAGGGCACTGGAACGAGTAATCTGTGTAGGGAGCATCAGAGTTGGGACCTAGTCAGAAACAGAAACATGTTAGACTTAAAATGCTGGAACTTTCAGCTACCACAACCTGATTCTACATGAAAGTGAATCCAGGCTGTAGTTGGAATAAAAGAATATACATATACGCTGCTTTAGAACAAGATTCTTTGGACTACAGGTAGGACTTATTCATGGGTCTTAAAATGAATTAAGCTGTTTATGACTGGTATTTAAAAAAATAGAAAACAGGGGCGCCTGGGTGGCGCAGTCGGTTAAGCGTCCGACTTCAGCCAGGTCACGATCTCGCGGTCCGGGAGTTCGAGCCCCGTGTCGGGCTCTGGGCTGATGGCTCGGAGCCTGGAGCCTGTTTCCGATTCTGTGTCTCCCTCTCTCTGCCCCTCCCCCGTTCATGCTCTGTCTCTCTCTGTCCCAAAAATAAATAAACGTTGAAAAAAAATTTTTTTAAAAAATAGAAAACATCAAAGTACAGCACATACAAAGATATTTTTCTTGAATTTTCAATTTCCTTCTGTTGGATTAGCTAGGTAATGAGAACGTACATTT
Organism: Felis catus; assembly: GCF_018350175.1. NCBI lineage: Eukaryota > Metazoa > Chordata > Mammalia > Carnivora > Felidae > Felis > Felis catus. The sequence goes on along the minus strand of NC_058381.1, from coordinate 36,131,458 downwards.
TTTATTAAGGGTCCCAAAGGGTGAGAGCTGCTGAGTTAGTATATATTGAGGCAGGGGAGTATCTACTCTTTATCCATGAAAAAAATGTGTGTTAACCTCAGTCTCTCGTCAGAGTTACACGCCAGAAAGCAAGTATGGTAATTCTATGATTTGGACAGTTTTGTTCCATTCTGAGAGGTATTAAATAGAGGGGACTTGAACAAGATTTAAAAAAAAAATTTTTTTTTTTTTTAGTCTTATTTTGGAGAGAGAGAGAGAGAGTACACGTGAGCAGGGGAGGAGCAGAGAGAGAGGGAGACACAGAATCCGAAGCAGGCTCCAGCCTCCGAGCTGTCAGCACAGAGCCCGACGCGGGGCTTGAACTCACGAACTGTGAGATCATGACCTGAGCTGCAGTCGGACGCTTAACCGACTGAGCCACCCAGGCGCCCCAGAACAAGAGGATTTCTTTTCTACCTCCTTAGCTCCCTCGCTGCAGTCCTTGAAAGGAACCAAACCGGGTGGACCCTGAGCTGGAAAGGAATGTGACAGAAACAGGTGATCTTCCAGCTGACAGTGGAAAACAGTTCTGAGGACCAGCCTCACCCAGCATCTCACCGCCTGACATGGTCTTCGATAATTACTGGTCTCTTGAGTGTCCTCCACTTGGACAGGGTCCACGAGAGCTGGGACCCTGTCCTGCTCACTGCTTGAATTCCCAGTGGCTAGATTAGCGCCCAGCACAGACCAGGCACTCAATAAACATCTGTGGAATAAACAAATGGGTGAATGAATGAATGAATGAATGGGAGGGGCCTGAAGAGGGCCCTCATCCCGAGCGCCATATTTTAAATCCTTGCTTTTCCCTGAAGGTACTTACTTCGTAAGCTGTTTCCATCCGGGCTTGGTTTTCCCCAGACTGGTTCAGATCTTGGCCACGATTCTTTCCTCAAATACTGTGTTCGAGGATATGATCAGATTATTGTTCAGCTGGACAGAGTAAGTGTTACTGAAACCGATCAGCAAGGAGTCGGGGCGGTGGGGGAGGGGCTGGCAGACGAGGATGAGAATGAATCACTTTAACTCTGGCCATGGGCCTTGAAAACGCATCATCCCTCATACGGGGGCGGGGGGGGGGGGTTGTAGAGTTTGTGAGCTGGGTGGGACTGACCGCTGATGACAGCAGGTCAGGGCTGTTCATTTCACAGAAAAAAAAAAAAAGAATTCACTGGACAAGGAGACCTCAGGATGTTGTTGACTGAGGAGGAGGAAGGAATGAAAGACACACAACGGATGTGGCTACTTTTTTTTTTTTTTTTTTTTACTTTGAACATTAGCATTAAGTTTGTTACCGTACACATCCAAAGGCCCAGCATGTCGGAAATATCATGAAGTGGCACACCTTATACCAGAGTCTCGCAAAGAATAAAATAGACAATGCTACATCGAGTGGTTAAAAATACACACACAAAAAGTAGTTTTAACAGTCTATAAATTTTTTATACTTAAAATCATGATTGAGTGGAAATTAAAAAGTGCATTTCAATTGCTAAAAAAATAATATTGGTAGAGTTCACACAAGGCGGGGGTGGGGGGGTGGGGGGTGGGAAATCAGTACATTGAGGGATGTGACAGGATGCCGGAAAGGAGACGACTCAGGGAAGCTGGGCTAGCTTGGAGGTTCAGCGGGGGGTTGGGCTCCGCCTCGCTGCAGCACCCCGGGGCCACGAGCCCTCCTCTCTGCAGGCTCTTTCCCATCTGAAGGGATCCTGTGCCACCGACCTGTCACCACCCCGACTGAAAGACTTCTCTAAACTTCTTTGCAGCAAGAGAGGTACCTGCCCTACGTGAGTCCCAACTTGACCTTCAATTGCGTCTTCGCAGAGGTAGGAGAGGGCCACTGCCCCCTTCTGAACTTGCCACAAGTACCCCAGCCGCGTGGCCTTGAGCCTCGGGAGCTGGCGGGCGGAACAGGGACCAAGCAGCTTCTGTTTTGTCAAACTCCTTTGGACAAAATGTTCAACATTCAACTTTGTAAACCTAATGCTAAACAACTCCTGGCAAGCAAACTGGATTTTCTTTTAAGAAATGAGGAAAAGTGCAAGTGATTTCAGTACTGGCGGGGCGGGGCGGGGGGGAGGGGTAACAAAAATAAAACCCAGCAAGTTACTTCTGGCCACCTGTTACCTAAACCAATCAATCACAGCTCGTTTCGCTTTTTGTCAAGTGTAGGGGTGGGTCAGCCTGGGCCGGGGTTCGGGGCAGGAGCCAGGCAGAGATCTGGTCAGAAGGGAAGGCAAGGCGGCTCTAGGCGCAGGCGCCCCCAGCTCTACGGGGTAAACAGTGCCGTGCGGGGCTTCGCCCTGGGCTGTCACTGACCGGCCCACGGTGGGGCAGATGCCGCCGTGAGTACGAAACTCCTGGTCAGAGAGCGGAAGGGGGTCAGCAGCCCTAGGACAAGTCACTGACAGAGGGAACACGGACTGAATCCTAACCTGGAGAGGGACCTCCCAGGGGTCAGGATGCAGGGTCCAAGGCCGAGGACTTGCTCGCTGGTGTAACAGACATCCACTGGAGCCCAGCAGAGAAGCATTTCCTCGTTCGTACTCCAGAGTCTCCCCCTACCCCCACCCCGCTGCTCTTGTGCCTCTCAGAGATGTGATCGCCCTGTGCTGGTGGCGGCATTTGTAAGGAAGAAGTAAGGAGGGCTGCCTTCCTGCTCTGCACAACCGGGCCCCCATGGGATGGTCCTAGCTTTCAATCTCCGGGCACCATTGTTTGAAGCGGCTAATTAAGCTGCCTGACCCCACTCTTCAATCTTTGTTTGCATCCTGAAGGCTGAGTAACTACTGGACTTTGTAATAAGGGAAAACGTCTTAAAAACAAAGATCTATAAATAAGCACTGAGCCAAGAGGGGACAGTCTGCAAGAGACTTAAAAGCACGCTTTCTTCCGAAGGTGGAGAATAAAGACGCCGAAGTACTTTGTCGCTCCCTTGTGGACAGAGCCGGTACTGCTCATGGGGTAGAATCACACAGCCCTTGCCGAGACATGAATACAATGCATATTTGAACTTATGGAAGATTGAGAAGACTCCGTCGGATTTTCAGAGGCTGCAGACCTGTCCTTTAGGATACAACATTAGAAGGAAACACCAAAATTATGCTACACAGTCTCTTTCTTTCCCACTTTTGGAAAGACCTAGTGAGTTGGCTAACCAAGGACAGAAAGGCTATTTCTAAGACTGTTAAGAGATTCTGAAAGGATCAGCTATTTCCCACCGACTTTCAAATGCAATTACACACACAGCCTCGAGTCCTACGCAGGCTGTGATGTGACGTCTCTGTCTCTGCCTTTCTGAGCACACGGTCCCTTTTCACGTGGAAAAGACAGGCAGGGAGGAAGCTGCGTTCGTTTAGCGGAGCTGGATATTCAGAAACCACCTGATTCTTTGGCACATCCCCGTCAGAGAGAGGCTCCCTGGCTGGTCAAAACCAGCAAATGCAAGTACTCCATTTCCTTCCGACGTGAAGCGAAATTCACCGCCCCTACCCCTTCTTGCCACGTCCCCACTTTCCACTTGTACCCCAGGGTGCTTTCAAGTAACTTGTAACATCCCTGATCTCACCAGAGCAGCTCAAATAGCGTGAAAGGAACCTGCGACCAGAAGGTGGAGGGGACGCTTCTCAGGGACAAGGGCCCTTCGCTAACTTGCGCCAAACGTCTCCTATCACCGAAGACATGACCGAGCCGGCGGTCCGTCTCAGGGATGTGGCTGCTCCGCGTGGGAACCCGCCGTGGCTCTCCCCAACCTGGGGCATGTGTGGCCTGTGACTCCCAAGGGAAGCCACGCATGTCGAAGTGGTTACTTTAGGGAGCCGGTTACAATACAAGAGGCCAACTTCTAGGTCAATCGTGGGGACCATCGAGGAAAACGTTAAGCGAAAAGCCCTTGAAACGAGAAAACTCCTGGTACTTAATTCCATATAAATCTACTTTTTGCATTCCGGGAGCTGGCCTTCCAATTCCAAACGGCCTGGGAGGCCTTCAGAGGTCTTGAATCTCTTCATTTTCGAACGTAACCGATTCTCACAAGTTTGCACCGTCTCACCAACGACATACGGTCGCCAGGCAAAAAAGGGTGGGGAGTTTATTAACAGCTGCCTTCACAGACTCCCCCTTTGTGTGGCTCTTAGTCTTGAAATCCTGAGTTATTAGTATGATCAGCTTTAAGGAAAGGGACATGGCAATTTAGGTCAGAAAGGAAAAATTTTGACTACGACCAAAATACTCCACTTAGCAGATTTCATTCCCTTACAAAAAGAGAAAGGAAAACGCAACCGAGTTTCCTCGTCGTAAAGGGTTCTATTTGTTTTCGGTGTGGGAGGAGAACCGAACAGGGAGCAAGAGACCCGCACAACACCGCGCACGTCAGCTTTGGCTGGGAAAGATCGGCCCGTTGTTAACAATGGTTTAGCGATAAGGTGCTCGGATCACACGGAGAACGTACTGCCAACCCCCTTTTTATTCCATCCTTCATATGTTATGCATCAGTCATACTTTCAGAGTTAATTAGATGAGAGCCAGTGGAAGAGAAAGGAACTGGACGTTTCTGAGGGACAGGCGGATGAGATAGGCATCAATGAAAGGCTGCTGATAAACCCAGAGAGCAAGTTTGAAGTAATTTGACTACACTAAAATGATGGGTACGATCTTCCGGAATGTTCCTGGGAGAGAGAGAGGGCACCGCAGGAGCAGGACGCAGCAACAGCAGCACTCGGGGTCCCTTAATCAGAAAGGGGGGGGGGAGGGTGCCGTTTGGCAAGACCATGATGAGAAGGAGCTGTTCAAAAGAGGTGCTCGGTGACCTTTACTTTAAAGGAACATCTAGTTTCCGGTGAGAGGAAAAGCGAATGAGGGGTAAGGGTAAAATCTCCCATCATTAGAGATGTTAATGCGTCAAGACGTAAGACAGAAGCGAAAGCGTGAAGTGGGATCTAAAAGCGACCTAGGGAAACAGAACAGGGAGAGGTTCAAAGTTCACGTCCAAGGTTTCAGCTAGTTTGCAGGGCCAGACCAACGAGGCCAAGGGTGGCTTCCAACACTCAGCAGAAGGAGATATTCAGAGGTAGGATTCAGACCAGGAGAAGAATGTTCCAGGATGCTGGCTGTTTTGAAGGCACTCGGGAACGGAGTGAGAGAGCGTGAAGAAGCTTCAGAGAGACAGTGGGGGATTCGGGAGAGGTGCGCACTCACGGATCTGTCACAAGGAAATAAAAACCACCGCAGGAACACTGTGACAATACACATTCCATCGAGTGACCCACAGAATAACAAGGTAGTAGAGATCCACTTTGTTAAGTAGTTTCTTACAACAAGATAGCTTCTACACAGGGAGTCAGAGAGAGAAGTCTGTTTTCTGGAGCTGCCTCTCGGCCAAACGGTTTTGACCGAGATCAAGCATTCGGTAAGTGGTACGCGATCTGGTTCTTTAAGCGAATTTCCTGAAGCTAAGGCTTCAAAGCTGGGACGACCGAGGAGTCTGCTTTTCCTTTGCATCTTGCAAAACCGATCCTCTAGGACAAAAAGGTCCGGTCACAAAGTCTATAAAAAGTCGGGGGAGAGTATAAAAGTACAGCGTTATGAAAGGGGACATACTGATGGCAACTTTTATGGCTTCCATAGAAAGTGGAGAGAGGATCTCTGGTTTGCTTTATCGAGGTAGCGTCCAGGGCTGGAAGGCCATCATCATTTAGTACAAATGCCACAGATGACCGAAGCAGGGTGGTAATGTTCCTATTGCATAAGAATGCCACTGACTCCAGTGGCTAATGACCTTTCATTCCTGAAAAAAATGATCTTTTGGGGGGGAATTTCCTATCCGGACTTAGGCAACGGGCAATTAAAACCCGGTATTTACTTGTTCAATCGTATAGTCTGAGGAATTCCAAGCGAGCTGGGTTTTGTCGTGGTAGAACAGCTGATACACTTCTTACATGGAACATATCCCCTTTTCCACTAAGTACTTCCCACAGTCTAGAACAGCATGGAAACGTGCATCGTGTGGATCGGCGATGTAGTACGAGTTGTCTCTTCTAGGCAGTAGCTCGCACAGAAGTTTCTCTAACTTTTTATCCTTTTTTTTTTTTTTTTTTTTTTTTTTGGTACAGTAAAATCCGACCCACCATTCTGCTTCATTGACTGAAATCCGCAAGGTAGGGTAAATAAATATCATCGGCAACAGATTTTTATTTCTGCTCAATCTTCTCAAAATTTCAAACTTCCAGGGAGATTAAAAAATTAAACGAAACGCACATATCCACGTAACAAACGTAAGGACTGAAAAAAATTTCGAGAAGTAGAAAATTCGAAATTGACAAGCATCTCTTTAGCGTGTTTCGCCTTCGGTCAGTACACTAGGGGCAGTCGAGGTACAGGGAGCATTCTGGCCACAATGAAAAGGTGCTTCCAGCAAATGTAGTTTTTTAAATATTTATTTAAAAAAAAATCTTTTTTTAATGTTTACTTATTTCTGAGACAGAGAGAGACAGAGCATGAGTGGGGAAGGGGCAGAGAGAGAGGGAGACACAGAATCGGAAGCAGGCTCCAGGCTCCGAGCCGTCGGCACAGAGCCCGATGCAAGGCTCGAACTCACAAACCGTGAGATCATGACCTGAGCCGAAGTCGGTCACTCAACCGACTGAGCCACCCAGGCGCCCCTCAGCTAATGTAGTTTTTAAAAAGACAACCATGGTAATGCCGTCCTCCGTCATTAATTTAGAACAATGAATGTAAGTGATAGACCGTGAAAAGACACGTGGCTGATTTGCGAAGATTTCTTTGAACTACGCTCATGTCTTAGGTGGAGACTCCCTGCTCGCTGCAAATAAGAATCAAATCACAAATAGATGTGGAAATGAAGCCACGTGCCTTTACACTGCTCCCCTTGTTTTCTTCACTCAAATTAAAACGTCTAACTCAGTCTGAGTCTCCCTGACTCCATTTGAGAAAGCAGCAAGCAGCCTTTCATTAAGGCTAAGGAAGAGTTTATATCTGAATGATAAATCTATGAGATAAGAATGGGGGGGGGGAGGCAATGTCAACTCAAGAAAGTCCTTGGGAAGTTTCCTCAAGTAAGCCTTAACCCTACCAAAGAAAGAAACAAGCCTTTGAAGACAGTGAAATTAAGGAATGGGGAACAGCCTCAATTGGGTATCGCTAGGACGCTGAAAGGTGGCCTTTGTTGTCTTAGCAGACTAAGGACAGAGGAGGGCTAAGGACTCAAACTCCTCCGTGGTTCTTTTCTTCGTAAACAGATAGCAAACGGGCATGAAGTCCTGAAGAAGTCACGGGGTGCTGTACTGTAGGCTGGAGGGAACACACAGGATGCAACTTTTACCTTAGTGAAGGACCCCAATCAAATTTCCAACCCTGAGTTGGAGTCTGAAGCATGTTAAACCTGACACACATATACGTTTAAGGCTTAATCCTGCAGTTCTCATATTCAGAAGCATTAACGTCGTGAATATTATTTAATGCATCTCATTGTTTCTGTGTAATACGACACTGATAAGGAATCGTTACGTGCTGAGCAGTTTTCCTGAAGACTACAAACCCCGAGTCAAGGAAGGTATACCCATCTAGGGGGAAAAACAATTAGAAGTTTCCAGATTGTTCCACAGTACATTTCACTATGAACGGTGTCGTGTGACAATGCTGATTCAAAAGACAAAACAAAAACAAATCCTTTTTTGCTTCTGTTAAGGGTGGTGGTGATTATTTGCTTCATACTGGTTTTCCTATGTAAGCAGGTATTTTCTTATGGCTATATTCACTTGAATGAAAAATCAAATATGACGACCTGAATTTTCCAGTGTATCATTATAGTACACTTCATAAAATGGTTGATTTAATGGTCTCAAGTCTAGAATTCAGAATTGCTACCGAATACCGGAAATTTGTTTAGAATAAAATAAGGTACCAGAACCAATTAAGCTGCGATTTACATCTTTTAAAAAACCATCTTAATATCATAGGCTTGGCCATTAAATAACGGTATGTCTACATAGAGGTGTAGATCCACCCAGAAACTTGCCATGGGAGGTAAAGGAGACTGTGGAGTAAGTAAGGGGACGCAGCCACGAAAGAAATGACAATCACAAACAAGAAATTAATTTTCCTTATTGGTCTGGGTACCTGGGTGTCCGAAAAATGCACGCAAATATTGAAAATTAACATTCTTTAGAAATTACATCCAAAAACAGGAAGAAAAGTCGGTCTTGAGACACTTTTCCGCCCCGTTCCAGAATCTTCCTATGCTCATTACAGAAGGCAAAAGGCAATAATCAGAAGGAAAAAAATGAGGAAATTTTAAACCAAAAAGCTAACAGAGAATGTGATATTTTAGAAAGAGGGACTTGACCTCCATCAAGAGTTCCACATTTTCCTACCACAGAGCTAATCAGCCAGAAAAGTGCTTGAAGTGTATCTGCACATTTAATATTAAAAGTTAAAAAATAAATAAAAGCCAGGGTTCTTATTTAGGCAATGATCTAAGAGCCCGAGGCAGTGTGGGGGGTGGGGGAGGAACTGAAGAAATGTCAAGATTAAAAAATAGAGGGAGAGAGAGAAAGAAAGCAGACCTAGCTTTGGAACTCAGTTCTCTGAGACATATATATATATATATATATATATATATATATATATATATATATATATATATAAAAGTTTTAGCTGTACAGAGTCTGGAGAAATTTGATCAGTTAAGTATGAGCAGTATGTTAGCCCTTCTATTCAGACTTTCCTATATAAGCTCCTGAATGACCGTGCTCTTTCGAAACTTCCCAAACTTGAAAAAGTAACCCATCTAAAAGGTGGTGAGAGATGTTCCCCTCACCACCTGGGAACACCGCTGTCTGTCGCATAATTATCTGCAGAGAACAGGGCAGCAAAACATAGGCAGTTTTCTTTCCCTCGCTACCATTTAAACTGTGTTAGAACAGCTCACAGTTGTGGCTGGATCCATAGCTGGACAGACATTTTAAAAGCTCAGAGTCAAATCTGTCCTCATCCAAACTTCTCAGCTACTGTCAGCAACATCATTCACGCTTGTGATTTTAGTGTACTATTTCGTATCTTCCTAACAATTCTAGGAAAACACAGCAGCCTCGAAACGACCAGTGTCTCGTGAGACTTCCATTTGGTTGTGCCATCGGCTGGACACAAACAAGCCCTGGGGAAAGGGAGACGCAGACGTGAGGGAGAATGATTCTCCATCACTTCCTCCTCCTGACGGTGAACAGCTGGACTCCGATTTTTTGAACATGCAAGTGTGAGGGGACGTCCCTGGAAAGGGTCCAGCTCCCTGCAAATCACCCCACTTAGCGCAGTGACCAAATGGAATCATCCCGCTTCACGCGGTAACCAAACGAAACGAAACACGGCGGACAGGAGCGTTGTCAACGAGCCCGACGGACGGATGCTTGAGTGTGAAGCAGAGATTTAAAAAACTGCCAAGGACTTACACCAAGTGCTGAAAGCAAGACCTCATTCTGCAGTGACCTGGTGTCTGGAGACCCTCCCAGATGCATCTAGTCTCGGAAGCACCTTTGAGTTGTACGGATGTGAAGAATAACTTTGAACTAGAGAAGTTATATGCGTCTTTAAGAATCACATTTTGATGATTATAAAAAATTTTTTTTTTCTATTTTACAACATAGGCCCAGCTACACTGAAAAAATTACACCGCTTATTGAAATACATTTCATTTTAGAAACAGACTACTAAAGAAGTCTATACAAAAACTCTAAAATAATTTCTGTAGTAAAATAAAGAGTGCGTTAGGAGAGCTACACAAAGAAGGAAACTTCTGTCTTTCTCTATAATGCTCGATATACTGTGAAACACGGCCGGCTCGATTCGGAGGCCAGCGCCAAAAGCTGAAAAGAATTGGTTACGATACACAGTGATACAATTAATGCTCTGGATTAATCTCACAGCCTTCCCGATTAGTACAAAGGAAGCCGGGCCTGTCCCCTCTTTGAGGAGAAGCCCGGGATAGAAAAGCAAGCATACCTCATCAGCTGATATGAAATTATAAAATTCCCCAAGTCTGAGTATTCGAAATTTATAAAAGTCCACCAGAAAATGCAAGCGAATTGGGCTTTAGTTCGGTGGTTCCCCTGGTTTAGATGACAGTTCCCTCCGGGAGCGCAAGGCGGTCTTCTCGTTCATTCCCTTGGATGTGTCGATTCCCCAAGACAATGACACAGCTCTTGGTGGAGGCTGAGGAGAGTCTGGCAGCTACAGAAATGCCCACCAGCTCCCTTTCTGCAAACTCACACACGGGCACACAGCTCGTGGAGAACACACTTAAGGAGATGGATGTTAGTGATGCTGTGCTGAACTGTTCTTTTCTGCCAGGTGCCGCAGAAAGTTGTCCTCACCCTGGCCTCGGTGATTTAAAGGCTCGCTCTTAAAGAGAGCTGGGGGCGGCGGGAGGTGCGGGACCGGAGGGATAGGAAGGTGGTGCGGGTGGTGAGGGTGTGGGTGGATGTGGAGGTGTGAGAAGGGGTGCGGGATGGGCCGCGGGGGGAGAGTGCTCGCGGGGCTCATACTGATCGGGGGCGTGGGCGTTGTGGGTGTGTTCGCCACGCAAGGAACTGGGGTGGCCGGGGAGGTCGTGAGTGGGATCTGGACAGCAGGCGGCACGTTCACGGGGCTGGTCACCCGAAAGCACTTCTCCTTGTGGGCCTTAAGCATGTTGGAGAAGCGAAACCGCTGGCCACACACATCACACGGATAGGGCTTCTCGCCTGTGTGCGTTCTGCGGTGCCTCTTCATGTTGGGGCGGCTGGTGAAGCTTTTGCCACAGATTTCACAGATAAAGGGTTTCTCTCCTGAGATGAACACAGACACAAGAAAACGATTAACATACTAGGCGGCAATTATGTGCTCACGCTAGCCCTCGCACTCAACGAGGAGATCACCACCACGTCGCTCCCGTACGGCATGTTATTATAGCCTAAGAGGCGTTAAGAGAGTCTCCCCAAGTTGGGGCTTCACAAGTAAGAGCGGATAGGAGGAGAATTTGCATGCAACCTACCATCTGGGCTTGGTTAAAAAAACAAAAACAACATCAACCCCCCCCCCCCAAAAAAAAATCTACGGTAGTGATCCTTCACATCCGACGCGAAGAACCGTTTAAATCGTTTTCCTGTGCTCAAAGCAGCTAAGGCCGCGGACGCGTCTCTGCCTCTTACATTTAGGCAAGTTAATCTGTTAGCAATTTCTGAATTCCAACCAGAAGAAAGGCTGCTGAAAACATCCTGGGGAGCGCGTAAGTCGCTTCGTGTCTACTCGCGCGGGATCCTTAGCATGTGGCTTACTTTTTGGTATTGGACTTGGAAAATACTGGGTGGCTCGCCCCACCCCGGGGAACCCCCGCTGCCATGGCTCCCGGGGGAGAGCTCCTGGCATTTTTGCAGACAACTTCTTCATCAGGTGGGACCGCCTGGCCCACCCGAAGAGCCCACGGCGTTCCCAGTGCCAGCCCACTAAATGCTCCCAAGAGATTCTATGAAAACTGTCCCTACATCATTTCCAAATGTCCATGCGTGTGTGTCTGGGTGTGTGGAGGTGCTGAGAGGGGGTCCTGGCCCTGGATGAGAAGCATAGGGCCGATGAGTCAAAAAGGAAACAAAATTGGGACACCTAGGTGGCTCAGTCGGTTGAGCGTCCGACTTCAGCTCGGGTCATGATCTCACAGTCCATGGGTTCGAGCCCCGCGTCGGGCTCTGCGCTGCCAGCTCAGAGCCTGGAGCCTGCTTCGGATTCTGTGACTCCTTCTCTCTCTGCCCCTGCACCTCTCACACTCTGTCTCTCTCTCAAAAATAAATAAACATTTTTAAAAAAGGAAACAAAATGCCCCGTCAAGGCACTTAGGGGAGAAATAAGGGCTTGATTTTTAGGGTTCCTAACTTCCTCTGGATGACGACACAGTTCCATGCTGCCAGCCTACCCTTCTACCCAAGCCATAGGGGGAAACAGAACAGTTTTTGAACGCATACATCCATTAATCACTTCATGCGGACGCCGTGCTGAGTACCTGTGTACGTGCCCTTCAGTGGACATATGCTCGTATTTATTAATTCCTTCACCAATTCTCAGAGTACAGAGCTTGTGCCTTTACTGTAACTCCTGCTACAAGAGTCTGTTCTCAGCTCAGGTGGGCTCCCTTTCGTTTCCAACAGCGTCCTCTCCCTACTCGGCGTAAACAATAGCTGTGCTGTACGGACCCTTCCTGTGTGCCTGATACCGTTCCCATCACTTCACGTCTGTGAACTTTGGTGATCCTCCCAGGGACAGACCTGGGTAGGAGGCAGCTGTGTTATCATCCCTGTTTCACTGATAAGGAAATTAAGAAAGCTGCCCAGGGTTCTACAGCTGGAGGAGAGCCAGGATTTAAAACCCTGCAGTCTGGTTCCAGAGTGTGCTTTCGACACATAAAACACAGCCCTTCACGTGGCGGAGCTTTGTGCATCCCTGCACACACGGAGGAATGTTATTTCCTACCATTCTCCGCTTTGGGACCCCTCCGTACACAAGGAGGGAACACCTCTGTACCCGTATCGGAGTCCTTATTTCTTTTTTTAAAAAAAGTGTTTTTTTTTTTTTTTAATGTTTATTTATTTTTGAGAGAGACAGAGCATGAGCGGGGTTGGGGCAGAGAGAGAGGGAAACACAGAACTCGAAGCAGGCTCCAGGCTCTGAGCTGTCAGCACAGAGCCCGACGCAGGGCTCGAACTCACCAACTGTGAGATCATGACCTGAGCCGAAGTCGGACACTCAACCGACTGAGCCACCCAGGCGCCCCTGTAGTCCTTCTTTCTTATCTTTGCCTTTGAAAACTGACATCTCCCATTACCCTCCTTCTGTGAAAGCCAGAATTCTCCTTGCTTCCTCAAGAGACCGGGCTGTGCAGTCAGGAGGGATCAGTTTTGTCTGTAATCCCCAGTATTAGTTTCTGACATCATTTTCCTCTTATCTTTCAGCTTTTCATTATTCAATTGCTGCCACTGCTAGGCTCTTCTCTGTGATCCACATTCAACTTTCTGGGTAAGTTCTGAGCCCAACTTGTTTTCTTTCATTTTAACCCATTTCCTCCAACTACCTTAAAAACTTCAAATTCTCTGTTAAGTGGGGTTCATTAAATCAATATGGCGCACCCATCTGAATGGACAGCACCGTTAACAAATACTACAAAACTGTAGAATTCAAATCCCTAACGTGAGAATCCATACTCTGTTAAGTAAAACAATCAACTTAAATGCAAATGCACACACGGTATTACCCTCTTTTGGTGAAAAACATCTGTAGAAAAAATATGGAAAGAACCACAACAAATGTCAGTGATTACCCGGAGGCGATGGGCTGATGAGTGATGTTTTGTTTTTTATGCTTATGTGTACATTCTGTTTCTCTTAAATAAACACCACTTACTTCCATCATATAATGTTTTAAAAGCACACCTGTTTGATAACCTTTCAACCCCCCTGGGCCCCTCCCTCCTGGACTCTCCAGAACTAGTCCTCGCTCCCAAAAGCCGGTTGGAAACAAAGCCAAAGGACTTACTCTTTGAATTATTAGTCTACTCTGAGCAAACGCTGTCCACCTGACTCACGGACCATGTTTTAGGCACACTAGACCCTGCGCCACAAACAGCATATCCTCACTGTAGATTACTTTCTGTTGTGTGCTCCATTCCGGATCTAATCCTGGACCTCTCTAGCCATCTCTCCTGTGTAGTCTTCTAGGCTATAACGATTTGCCATAGAAAGGGCCCACAACTCTTAGGACCCGCCTCCCACAAATCCATGGGATCACATTTCAATGGGTCCTTTTCATTGCTTAGTAATCTTCTATTCATTTCTTGAAGTCCTACCACATTTTCCACATTTGTTGTTCCAGACGTGAGTCTGCAATCCCACTTGCCTCTAACTCTCATTACTCATCTGGCCCCAACTAACTGTGCTAATGAGTGATGGGAAGGTCTCCTGAAGACCTCGGGGTAAGATGAAAATGAGGCTGAAATAAGGGAGACTCAAAATGTACTATGTGCACGCGGCCACCTGCACAACGTCCCACTTTGCGGAAGAGCTGGTAGATGGGTGACCGGAAGACACGCTAAAGCGAAGTCCATCACAGCAACCAGAAAAGCATCTCAACACAAATACGTCTAGAGAGAAGGCCTATTACATAGAAAGCTAAGCCGACTGGAGGAAGCAGTGTTGTAATGGGTGTGAAGGAAGAGCGTTAGAAATGAAGGCAGAGAATCTACATGGAAGATAGGAAAGAACAAGAATTGGGCTGGCTAGCCGGTTGCCTTTTGCACTGTTCAAAGGGATAAGCGATCTTGGTTTCCAGTCTGCTTAGTATGAATACCCTTGGGCAGCAGCAGAAACCCGCAGATCGATGCGTGTGGCCTAAAATCTCTCTCTTCAGCTTTAAACCCATTTTTTTTACAGACTGCCTACTGGGTATTTCCACTTGCATGTCCCACGGAGGTCTCACAACTAACAGGTGCAAGGGGTGCCTAGGTGGCTCAGTCGGTTAAGCGTCTGACTTCGGCTCGGGTCATAATCTCACGACTCGTGGGTTCGAGCCCCATGTTGGGCTCTGTGCTGCCAGCTCAGAGCCTGGAGCCTGCTTCAAGTTCTATTTCTCCCTCTGTTCCTCCCTCGCTCATGCGCTCTGTCTCTCTCAAAAATAAAGGCTAAAGGGGCGCCTGGGTGGCGCAGTCGGTTAAGCGTCCGACTTCAGCCAGGTCACGATCTCGCGGTCCGGGAGTTCGAGCCCCGCGTCGGGCTCTGGGCTGATGGCTCAGAGCCTGGAGCTTGTTTCCGATTCTGTGTCTCCCTCTCTCTCTACCCCTCCCCCATTCATGCTCTGTCTCTCTCTGTCCCAAAAATAAATAAACGTTGAAAAAAAATTAAAAAAAATAAAAAATAAAAAAATAAAGGCTAAAAAAAAAAAAACCAACCTAACAAGTGCAAAATTAAATTCATTATCTTGCCTAGCAAACGTGCCCCTCCATCCACCGTTCTCTATCTCGACAAATGGCATTCAAGACCCAAGAACCTGGGACTACCCCTTGATTCTTCCCTCGCACACCACCTTTATCCCATCAGTCACCAAGTTCACCTCCCTGGTGCATCGCTTTCATTTCACCCACTGCCATTACCACAGTCCATATCCTCGCCCTCATTCCCCTAGATTAACTGCAATAGCCACCTTTTCCCCGCCCTCCAGCCCAATCTCCACAGGCAGCCAGAGAGAACTTTCAAGAGCTGTGTCACAATCTGCTCAAAGCCATTCAAGAACTTCCCACTGTCATTAGAATAAAGCCCAAACGTTTTTACACGTCTTATGGGTGTGTGTTTGTGTGTGTGGTGTGTGTGTGTGAGTGAGACCTGGCACCTGCTCTCCAGTGACACGTCTCATCACACCCCACACCAGGCCGTGCCTGGCCCCCAAACTCTAGCCAACCTCGTTTAGTTCCGCGTGCTTGCTGTGCTGTCATCAGCGAACCCGTGTGGTGCCTCGTGTGTCTGCCCCCTAGACTCACTGCAAGCCCTGTGAACCCAGGGATGTTTCAGTCCTGTTCACTACAGGAGCCCAATTTGGTAAGGTTCTTTTTTTTTTTTTTTTAATTTTTATTTCTTTCTTTTTAAGTAGGCTTCATGCCCAGCACAGAGCCCAGCGTGGGGCTTGAACTCAGGACCTTGAGATCAAGACCTGAACTGAGATCAAGAGCTGGATACTTAACTGAGTGAGCCACCCAGGTGCCCCCCACAATTCGGTTGGTTCTTTAAATTTTTTTGTACATTTATTTATTTTTGAGAGGCAGAGCACAAGTGGGGGAGGGGCAGAGAGAGAAGGAGACACAGAATCCGAAGCAGGCTCCAGGCTCCGAGCTGTCAGCACAGAGCCCGACGTGGGGCTCGAACTCACAGACCGTGAGATCATGACCTGAGCTGAAGTCGGACGCTTAACCGACTGAGCCCCCCAGGCGCCCCTGGTTGGTTCTTGACTGATGTTTATCAACAACTATGTGTTACTTTAAGACATTAAGACATGCGTGCCCTGGCATGTCAGCATCTCAGAAACGGACACACACCCGACAATCAACGGTGTGGCATTTTTACTTGGCAACATTTTCTTAGCAGTGTGCAAATGAAGTCTGTCTTACGAGGGATGGCTGCAATCAGGTTCAATGACATATGGTACTCACTATTAAGATCTTTCAATTACCTTCCTCTCCTGTAATTCCCCATCCCTACCAATCTTCTGATAATTTAGCTTCCGATATAGATTTTTATTTAGGCAAAGAACATGACGACCAAAGAAATAAGAGCTCCGAGCCACCTGCCGCTCAGCCTTTTCACTGTGAATTAATAAATCAGCGGTTTTGCTTATAGGTCATTAACACTATTTAGCACCTATCAGTTCCTCTGATCCTGGTCTGCTGGAGTACACGGGCACATTCTGGAAGCTGAGAACCAGACTCTGGGATGGTGCTGTCTGCCCTCTTGAGGCCCTGCACACACCCCCCCCCCCCCATTTCATCACTTGCTACGTTAAATTATATCAGAACCGTTAAATATGTGGCTCTGGAGTCAGACTGCCTGGGACAAGTTATGTGATCTCCGAGCCTCAGTTTCCTCATCTGAAAACTGAAGGTAACAATAGTAGGTTACTGAGATAAGTTGGAAATAGAAGGAAAGAGCTTAGAACAGTCTCCAGCACGTAGCAGACGCTCCACGTGTTTTAGTGGCGCATTAGGACTGTTATTATTATTATTATTATATTGTTATTACGACTATTACTACTACACCACAATCATCATCACTGTCCCTGGACTGGAAGTTCCTTGAGGGCACAAACCGGGTCTCAACTCATCCCTGTGTCGCCAGGCACTTAGTGCTGCGCCTGGTACGAGGAGAATCAGCAATTATTCCATGTTGAACTCACCCCATGTCCACACCACCCTAGGGAACCCTGCCTGAGGGCTGGCCAGCTTCCCTAGATAAGATCCGCCTCGAGTCTCTTTAACTGCAAAGAAACAGCCCAAGCAATGTCCGTTCCTGCAATGGCCTTAATCCCCAATAAAACACACTCTAAATGTGGTTTTGCCCAGCCTTAAAAGAGCTATCCCTTTTCTTCTTGAGTGCTAACCCTTCTCCTTGTATTTTCCAGGTACTCCTGTCATCCTTACTTAATACCAAGGAAGCAGAGACCCACTGAGGTTGCATAATTCATGGAAGGCCCCACGGGAGTGAACGGCACAGCCAGGTTTGTCCCACCCCACCAACCAGCTACCCTCCCAGCTCGGGTATCACGGACAACATTAAAAGGCAGATGACAAACCAGGGAAGAGTATTTTAATATTAGTGTTAAACGAGGTCCAGTATATGTAAATATATATAAAGAGCTATTATAAACAATTAAAAAAAAAAAGTCAAGCTCTGCAATGGAAAGGTGAATACAGAAGAGGCACAAGCAATTCAGGAAAGAAAAGAAACTGATTCTCAACAAGTGCATGAAAAAATGTCCACTCTTACCTAGCAATTAATTACACGCAAATTATTACAATAAGACACCATTTTCCACCTATCAAATCAGTGATGATTTTATTTAGCGTTGGAAAGCGTTGGGGAAATGGGTGTTTTCAGGCGCAGCCAGTGAGAGTGTATGTGGATGGCTATTTTCCAACACATACCACGTCTTAAGACCGTGCACGTCTCTTTGCCCTGATAATCCCATTTCCGGGAATTTACCCTAAGTGACTAGTCATGGATGTGTTAACCACAAAGTTGTTTATCACCGTATTATTTAGAAGAGTAGAAAAGTTGGAAACAGAAATCATCTAAATGTCCAATAGGGAACTGGCTAAAAAAAATAGAAAACAACATCTTTTACTTTATGGGACTATTGTTAAAAGTTATATTTATTGTAGGAGGTAACGTATGTAAAGCACTTTAGACAGTGCCTGACATATATGTGCATAGCAAATGACGGCTATTATTACAGCAAATTTACCAGCAGGAATATTATACAACCATTAAAACGATATGACTGGTAATGACATAACACAGTAAAAAGGCAAAGTAGGTTACAATAAAGACCCAACTTTTGTTTTATGACTATACACACGAACACATAAATACTTATGCGCAGGATCTATCTATACGTGTGTTAAGAAAGTAAAGAATTTTTTTAAATGTATGCCAAAATGTTAACAGTCATGGTCTTTCAGCGATGATCATTTTTGTTTTGTTTTCAACTTTCACATTTTCTAATACACTTTAAGAAGTATGTACTACTCTTTTAATGAGAGGGATAAAAATTTAAGTGAATTTAGGTGGCTTCTTTTTTTTTTTTTTTTTTTTTTAGAAGAAACAGGAAATGTTGAACTTGCCTATTTGGTCAAAGAACATTCAACATAAAATTTTATTCAACAAATAAGTTAATCACAAAATACACACTCTGTTTCGTGTTGTGGACATTTAAGGGCCTAGAGAAGGAAGGACGGAGGGGAAGGAAGAAAGAGGAAGAACCGCAGAAGGAGGAGCGAGTCCGGAACCGGGACAGAGGGGCCCAGAAGACACGCAGAGAAGAGCAGGGGCGCGAGGCAGAGGGCACTGGTGGCTCCAGGTTCCTTCCAATCGTGGGACATTTATGGGGCCCCCGCTATGTCCCAGGCATCGTGTGTGAATGTGACACAGCTTCTGCCTTCCCAAGAGCTTATTTTCCACGTAGTTCCACAGTTTCCTGCTTTCCAACAAAAAACTGAATCCTAAAAGTGACTCGGTTACAACCAGGAGCCTATCTGAGAGCCACCAAATTAGAAGAGGAGAATCTGTTAACTACTCGGATATATCCTGCCACCCATTCGCTTGGGCTTCAAAGTTACTCTTTGGGGTGTAACTTATTTAATGAAAATCCTCTCGTGACTCTTCATCTAGACTAATCCTTAAAATCACAGGGTGCGCCGCTCTGAATGGGAAAGAAGCCAGGCAGGCGTTCTTCTCCGGACTTTGACAGAAAAATGCGCACTACAGTGATCCGGCCAGGACAGTTTCCTCACCACTGGCCGAGCCAAACGAGCAGGGCGCTAAGCAAGTTAATCCCGTGGTTCTTTCTAGCTCTGTCACTTTGTACTAACAGAACGGAGAAACCTGTGACTAGATTCTATTTAGAAACCCGGAAAGTGGTTCACACTGTTCGATCGGTGCAAAGACTGCTAACCCCAGAATACCCGGTCAAGGCTGAGATACACTGATGCCGTGCGTCCCTGCGGGCTGGGTGGTCAAGGGCTTACAAGATTCACATCCGTGCTAGGAAGCATACACCCCTAGAAACATGGAATGGTTAAAGTAAGACTTAATCTCATTTGACGGGAGAGGTTCCTGAAAAGCGGTCAGTTTCGGGAAATCCAATCCAATCAGACTTTAAGCGAGCTGAGAGAGAATTCGATCTAAAGCAGTCGGCGGCCTTCGTGTTTTAAGGGTCCGGAACCCTTTCCTTAAAAAAGCACAAACGCACGTACACAAAATAAGTGGCGTACAATTTCAGGAATCCCGTGCCCTAAGCGTCCGATGTCTCGGAGGGACCCACGGGTAAAAGGCACTGGCAGACACTCCCTTTTTAAACGAACGGAGTTAACGAGAGCCCGGTCTCCCAGGACGACACGTCTGTGTTTCCACGTGCCGGGCTTATCTCAAGGAGGATCTGCCCTCAGAACGCGAATGTGTGCTCTCGGGTTTTACGTGCACAGACGCCCTGGTGGTGACCAACCGGCCCCCGGGAACTCTTACCAGTGTGTGTTTTCATGTGCTCGTCAAAGTACTGCTTCATGTTGAAGTCCTTGCCGCACCACTGGCACATGAACTGCTTGTGCCCGATGTGGATGCTCATGTGCGAGCGCAGCTGGTACTTGTACTGGAACCTCTCGTCACAGTTCTGCAGCGGACACGGGGAGACGCGTGAGAGCCACGCTCGCTGGCCTCGCTGGGGCCCAGCCCACGAGGTCGCTGAGGCTCCCTCTGCGGCGCTGCTATATGTCTGCAGCTCGGTTATTAGCAAGAGGGAGGGCTTCTGCAGAATGATCCCCGAAGCACACCCGACTTGTCGGGATGACTGAGGAAAGAGAAACAACTCGCTCTGTGTCAGTCCCGGGGCTGCCCTAGTCTGGGAGAGCTACCGGGGTGTTAGAAGCGGCACCTGGCGCCCGCGGCCCGCTCCCCTCCCTCACCGCGCCCCCCCTCCCCCGCCCCCCGCCCCGCCCCGCCCCAGGGCCGGGGCCCAGCACAGCCCTTACCTCGCATCTGAAGGGCTTCTCTCCAGAATGCTGCAAGGAGTGCACCTTGAGGGACATGCTGCGTTTGAACGACTTTCCACAGGTTTCGCATGTAAACGGCATGTCTTTCGTGTGTGCTGGAACACAGAAGGCGCCGGACTCACGACGGGCCCGCCGAGCCGCTCAAAGTGGCCCAGACCCCGCTCCTACTGCGAGGTAATCGTGCCATCTTAACCTTCCACGCTTTAATTAGTGAGGCCTTCGCAGCAACGTTCTCAAGAGAGGAAGAGGCCACGACGTTGGAAAGAAGCCCGGGTGCGGAAGGCGACCTACCCCGCGCACGCTGCGCCGCGAGTACTCAGAACGGACACGGCGCGTTTAGTTTCAGCGAGTCAGAACCGATTACGATTAGGGCAAGGCCGTTCCTCAGATCCTGCCCAATCCGACGCGTCAAACACACCAAAGAACGAGGGAAAATGACGGGGGTGGCGAGAAAAGCAGCAGGAAGAACTTACCAACCATGTGTTTCCGCACATGAGCCATGGTGTAGAATTTCTTCTCGCAAATTTCACAGGAAAACTTCTTTTCTGCATACCCATGGACGATCTTGATGTGTTCATGAAGGGACCAGAGTTTCTTGAAGGACTTGTTGCAGGAAACACACTGAGCAGGATAAATAGAAATAATCTTTATTTACGGGGGCCTGCAGAAAGCCATAGCTGCCTACCGGCCCGCGAAACGGCCGTGCCTTAGACTCGGGGCACAGGGCCCGAGTCCAAACCGAAGCCAGTCCTCCGAGGAGTCCAGATGCCAACACCAACCTCTGTATGTTCTATTCTCCGAGACGCATCTTTTAGACACACGTCGGGAGTACAAAAACAATGGCAAAAAGGAAGACGGAAAGAAATGGGAAGTTCCACTCATACAGAAGACTCGACTGCTTTTAGCAAATTAGTACAGTACCAACGAGAAGAACCAAGTTTTTAAAAATAAATGAATTACGAAGAGCATCTGTCTCCTACACGTAAGTCAGCATGCAGGTAACAGGTGCTTCCCAGAGATTACAAACTAATTTTAAAGCAGCACAGATAAAAGCAAGATAAAACACACATTAAAGGTTATAGATCTGTGGAAGCGTAACAATGTTTCTGCACCTTAAAGAATGCATTTGGAGCCTCCATTCACACAATCTATTGAGATTTTATTGTATCTTCCCATTATCTCATTTACTCTACTAAACATTTCCCTCTGGCAGAATTTTCTGTAACTCCTAAACCTCCTTCCCCCTTAGGGCCAGCTCCAGATCTCTCGTACACGCATCTATAGGAAACACACGCGCCAACAGTGCTCAGTTCCTCGTATTACGAATCATGGATAGTCTCGAATATCAGGCATAAAGCGTATCAAAATAAAATATTTCTGGTTAAAGCAAAACAATCCTAGAATGTTCTAGGTAACCACCAGACTCTGGGATATTTAAGGGAACAAGTAGTTATTCACTGTAAGTAAAGATCTTGAGCATCACGATCACTTCGGGAAACAAGAACTCGGAGTGTAAAAAATAAGCCTGTGCTTGGACCTGCTTGAGAAAAGGGCAGACCCCCCCACCCCCCAAAGCCATTATGCAGGGCAGGGTTTCGATTTTTACTTCTTCCTGGGTCGCCAGGATTATCAGGATCTACACATATGAACGAAGCAGTGTCCTTCAGGAATGTGAATAGCACTCTTCCGGCGGATTCCAGAAAACCTGAACACAAGTTTAAATGCCTTATGGTCAGCAACAGCGAGGAAAGTCACAGAAGGAGGATGTACTAAATGCTTTCTTTCTGTCACTTCGTAGAGAAAATTTGAGTAGCAACAAAAAAACCACAACTGCATAAACATCAAGATACACCTTTCAGCAAGGGTCATCACAGAGCCGAAGTCCGACCCCTAGGGTGCAGCATCGCGTCGCGCTCCCTTTGGTCTGAACCAGTTGACAACCGAGCAAGGGCAACGGTAGCTACGGGAGGGCAGGGGCGCCACCACTCAGCCTTCTTTCATTACCAAGCGTAAGCGCGAAACAGGTGACGTCACAGCCGACGAATCAAAAGCAGTGAATGTCTAGCAAATGTAACTTATATTTTAAAAAACCTGTTTAGAGTAAAGCAGTGATCTCAATTGTTGATCAAAAGCAAGCGGGAAAGTGAAGACGAAGGAGGGCTCCAGATCAAGCACGCTCCGAGAAACAAACCCAAACAGAACAATTTCACTTTTCAAAAGAAGTTTAGCTTGAATGCAGCACAGCACTTGTATTTTACATATCTTGCGGAGACGTTAACAGACTTACCTTTTATGAACATTCATCGATATGCATTCACGTGTACAAACCAATACGGCTCAACATAATAGAATTAGCATACCTCTTAACCTGTCACAATACCGTCCTTTCAGGACACCAGCCTGGTTTGAATACCACACTCTGTTACCTTAATGATACCGTACGGGAGCATTACGTAACCCTACCGCCAGGCGGGCAACACTTTCAACCAGCTCAGCCTCTGTTTAAAGTCTGCATATTCCCATTGGCTCAGCCTCTTGATAAATTTAATGTTGTCATCTCTCCACTGGTAAAAGCAAACTCACTCCTGGAGATCTTCCATTTTCACCGGTCTGAGTCATTACGGTTTTTGTCCCCATCAGCTGCACTAGCATCTGGCATCCTTTCAAACCCAGAAGGGGACCTCTCTCTATTCCTGACCTTGACTCAGTGTCTCCCACCTTGACAGAGAAGATGCCAGAACGAATGACACATTACGTATGTCTTACGACAGCGAATCTCAGTGCCAAGTCGGTGTTGACTCTACCTCCTGGGCAATCACCTACAACAGATCCCCCTTCCACGTACCTGGCTTCCCACTAGTCCAGCGTCAGTTAAATGCAATGCTTTTGAAAGAAAATGTTAAGCCTGGGTTTTGAAAAGACCAAAGCAGGAAGGAGCTTTTAAAAAGAGAAATCGGTGACAACTGTCCCTTCAGCCTCTACTGTATTTATTCTCTTGGGCAGATACCAGGTGAGTCTGAACAGCCAGGTTGTATCCTGAAAGGTTTGCCCTCTCGGTGATGAAACCTACCTGAATATTTTTTTCACAGTCTGTTTGCTGGTGAAGGGACAGCTCACTTTCCAGGACAAACTTCTTGCCACACTTATCACAGATCTGCATGCGCCTATGAGTAACGTTCATGTGCTTCTCCAGGTACCAGCGAGTATTAAACACCCTGGGGCACTTCTCACAGGTCAGAGTCTCTTTCTCCTCGCACTTAGCTTTCTGGACTGGGGCTTTGGGCTCCTTCGCGGCCCGCTTCTTCCGCTTAGGTGGCTCTACACTCTTCCTACGCCCTCTGGTAGTCCTGGGAGTCGGGGAAGCGGTAGCTGCGGCCACGGAGCCGGCCCTCCTGGTTCTCCTTTGTGTGACGCTGGCCTTCTCCACCGTCTTCTCCTTCTTCTTCTGCCTTCCGTTCTCTCCGTAGTCATTGCTGTCATCGGTGGCCTCCTCCTCGCTCTCTTCCTCTTCCTCCTCACTGCTTGTCTTCAGAACAGGAGTCTCTTTGGACTGAGAAGAGACACCCTTTTCCCCTTTAGACACATTTAATGTTTGATTATTAAGGTTTACCTCCACTATGATCTGCTCCCTTTTGTAAGAGACTTCCTCCTCCTCCTCCTCGTCTGTGTCATCAGAATTCTCCCGGTCTTCTTTAACAGCATGCACGTCAGGCACTGCCCGTGTCTCCCTGAAATACGGCTGTTCCTCTGTTTCGTGGAGATGTGGTTTGCTCATCTTGGTGTCCACTAACACAGAATAAGGACTTCCTGTTTCCCTTTTGTACACTTTGGTGGACAGGTCAAGTTCTTGGTTGGCACCGTGATAAAAGGTAGATGGCGCTTGACCACGACGGCTCTCTTCTTGTGCCATTCCTGCTACACGCGCAGCACAGTTTTCAGCCAGCTCCTGACCAGAACTGGCTGTGTGGCTCATGGGTACGTGGCCCGATTTATTACGCAGT
Organism: Felis catus; assembly: GCF_018350175.1. Lineage (NCBI taxonomy): Eukaryota > Metazoa > Chordata > Mammalia > Carnivora > Felidae > Felis > Felis catus. The sequence continues at coordinate 36,107,077 of NC_058381.1, read as the reverse complement.
TCAGACTAGAGAGAGAGAGCTCTCAAACAGGGTAGCTGTTAAGCCTCCAATAATTTTCCATCCACAAAGAACCACCCAAATGGAAAAAGGGTATTCCTGGGACCTGTGTGCAATTCTTCCAGTGTTGCAGCACCAAAGCGGAAGTCGGAAGGTTTGGTATTATGGCAAGAGCAGAGCACTAGGGATTTTTCTTCTGCAGACAGCTGCAAGTGACTTGGCGCATCTTATCTACAAAGAAAAGCAAAGAGGAAAAAAGGTCAGATACCACTATTTCCTTCTTACAGCATGAGCTTACATCACACCACAAACACAGCTGAAAAGGATTAGACTCTTTATATATACAATTCTTCACCCTGCTTAAGTGGTTCCGCGTGGGCCATTATTTTACTGGGCTACTGGTTTACTAAATCCGACACGTATTTTGTCAGAGTGTAAAGTCCACGACAGCGGGAGGCATCATCTGTCCGGTACACGGAGATATTTTTAGAGCTTCGCACAGGGCCAGGCGCTTAGTAGGTGTTGGGTATACGTTGGACGACGAACTGGGTGTCTACGCTTGCATGGCGTTCATTATGCTAGGTGCTACGGCACATAACGGTACGGCAGAATATACGGTCTCTGTCCACAGGGCGTTTAGTCTTGGTATATAATACGTGTCATACGCGAAACACACAAGAGCTTTATGCCGGCTGGCTTTCTTTACAACCTTGGTCACCACCATCCACCACGGCGAGGGCTCAAAGAACAAAGCTGGCAGTGAGCTAGGAGGATAGAACAGCTAAGTGACAGAACTCCAGAAGAGACAGAAAATGTCCTCGGCCTTCAATACGGTATAATCTAGGCACAGACATTACTGGATTCAGGTTTGCTGGAGCAATTTCCAAGTTGCTACGTGTTTTTAAGTCTCCTCTAGGTGAACGGACTAGATGCGCTCAAGAGCTGGGTAATTTTTCATGTGTCAGTTGCATGGAGGTCTAAATTCTAAGAAACAGTAACCATCAGGTTGATATGGTTCCAAGAAAAATAAAACCGTCCATTAAAAAAAAAAATGAGAAGGGCACATAATTTGCTTTGTGACATACCTCACATTGCTGTTTAGTCAACCACCTAATCTCTGAATCATGAATATTACTGCAAACACATACCCTGTCCAGTCGACACAAGGAAGGAAACTAGCCTTTGCTGAACGCCTCCTCTGTGCACCGGCAGGTAAAGGTGCTTGTTATTATTTCTATTTGAAAGCCACCACAAGACTTTGGGGCTGGTTTTGAAACTCGCTTTTAATTTCTATTTTTTTTTTTTAAATCAAATCACTAAAAAAGGAAAAGCACGCACAGCTGCCCAAGTCAAATCCATGGCAAGGTTTATAATGGAAAGAGCAGCCCTCTGCCTACTCTGTCCTATCTGAAACCCATCCCCCACAGACGAAGCCATTCAACTACTTTATTAGCCCCTCCCCCCAGGATGTGCTTCCGTATTTGTAAATATGACTGGATTTCTATTTCTTGATTTTTTTCAGTTTGAGACATTACTATTTGTCTCTCACTTTTGTTTTCTTACCTTATTGCTCCCAACCTTCCCTCCATCTTCCCAATAATAGTTGGATCACCGCTTTTTGTTAAATCAGTATTTGTTCTTACGTTATTATGACTATAATATGTGGCTCATAACTACTACTGTCATTCCTCTGTGACTATCTTCCGTCTTCTTTGACCTTATGGATGTATTCTTTTAAAAAAAGTGATTTTACTTTCATTTCAGTGGAATTTCAGAAACGCCTGGCGATAAACACCACTATGTTTTACTTGACATCTGAACAGATATATTTGTACGTTTTTATAGTTATAAATGAGGAAGTTATGCCTGTGAGAGGCTAAGTAATCTAAGATCACATACCCATTAAATTAGAGAAGCAGTGTTTGCCCCAGGCCTGCCTGACCCCACGGCTCATGGACAAATGACGCTCCAAAATAATTTCAACTCAGTTGTCCCTATAAACCGCGTACCTTTTGCCCATTTCAAAATTTCATACCTCATAAGGTAAGCAGGAAGATCCCAGTAGGTTTTAATTCTACTTAGCTTTATTTTGCATGTGCCAAAACTTCTGACCCAGGGAAATAATGTAAACTACTACAAATCACGTTAAACTTACGCTAATTATCTCAAATTTAGCAAGGGAGGAGAGACAGTAAAATTCAGTTAACCAGCAAACGCTAAGAATTAAACAAAAACCGGGAAGACAAAGAACAGTAATTGCGGGGAAATCCTCTGCGGTCATCGTTAAGGTGTTCTTCGCAAAGACCTGTGGGTCCTCAACCTTGGAGGCGTGTGGCAGGACCACGTGTTCTAACCCCACCCCTCCCCTGTCGGTGGGTGCGGTACCATGACTACTTCTGGACTGCACATCGTGAGCACAGGTGACATGCCGGAAGGGCATTTTCTGACCAATGAGACACCCCCCACACACACACACACTCCCCTTTTCTCTCTGCCTCAGGGACCACCAACCGTCAAGATGACAACTGCCATCACTGGTATCAACCTGGGACCCCGAGTGACTAGAATGACCTACAGGATAGGCGCGGTGCAGGGGATTTTACTTTTATTTTTTATTTAATTTTACCCAGGGTGGGTTTTTAAGACCTCTGAGATCTTGTGTTGTTTAGTACTATTGCACGCATCATCTGGCCTGGCCTAGCTGGTACTGCCTCATCCACAAAAACGAACACATAGGGCAAAGGCTTAGGAGCGGGTGAAAGGGGGCAAGGGAGGTTATGGGAGGCGACAAGGACAGCAACTCTTATTATGCAGTGGTGAAATTACTGGTGAGGCTTATCACCTATTTGTCTCCGAAGAGAGAGCACTCACCGCTCCACCAGGAGAATGGGACTGTCCAGAGACAGTGCTGCTTACCATCGGCTGTCCGTGACAAATCATGACATGAGAAGGACGAACGCAGAAAAGCATTGATCGGTTTGCAGTCAGGATTAAAGGAGTCCAGAAAGTCAGCGGTTTGTAGGTTAGAAGAAGCAGATGCTTAATAAAAACAGGGAAAGTCTTTGAGCTACAGACGCTGATTAGAATTCAGTCCTGAGGCGGGATCAAGAACTACTTACTGATAAAACCTCCCACTGGATTAAGGCGGGGCCCAGCAAAAAAAAAAAAAAAAAAAAAAGAGACTAATGAGGAAAGCAGTCTCTTAGCATACGTAGCTACAAAGCCTAGTTCTCTAATGTGAATCAGTTGAAATGCTATTAGTAAATGGGGGAAATGATGTCAGTGTAACACCCAAGTTCTTCTGTTGGTTTCTATGAGATGTTCCCCTGCGAGTTCATGTTTCAAGTGATCAAGAGAAAGCTTTCTCACAATTAAAGAGAGAGCCTTAGCAACCTACGAGGACCTTAAGAAAAAAGCTGAGCATCCAACTTCCGTGCCTTCCTTGAATGCTAGGAGCGGCTGGTTCAGCTGCTTCGTGAACCACCACACTTTCCACTTTATGGCTCGTCAAGTTGAGGCATGTGTTCCCCTCCCGGGTTACAAAATTGTTTTGGATCGCCAAAGCCTACCCCATCTCATACATCAAAATTTTAATTGTAATGAAACTGGTCTCTACCGTAAGCGAATGTCTTCAAGACCCCAGTCTCCGGGGAAGAAACCACTACCCAGGGGATTAAGTCTTGTAGAGGTTCGACTGACTGATGCTGGGTGCACATGCCTATGGCGATTTAGTATATTTACATTTAGAACATATTATTTAATATATTTATTCTAATACATTTACTTTAATTATTGTTTTTATTGGTACACCGGTTACAGTGTTTCACAGATTTTGAGTGGTCTGCCCCAAACTGATTTTTCCCATAAGCCTCATTCATTTATATATATATATTTTTTTTTAATTTTTTTTTCAACGTTTATTTATTTTTGGGACAGAGAGAGACAGAGCATGAACGGGGGAGGGGCAGAGAGAGAGGGAGACAGAATCGGAAACAGGCTCCAGGCTCCGAGCCATCAGCCCAGAGCCCGACGCGGGGCTCGAACTCACGGACCGCGAGATCGTGACCTGGCTGAAGTCGGACGCTTAACCGACTGCGCCACCCAGGCGCCCCTTTTAATTTTTTTAATGTTTATTTATTTTTGAGACAGAGAGAGACAGAGAAGCCTCATTCATTTTAATGTATGATTCTGCAAAATCCAGGAAGACATATATGGCATTATAGCAGAAATACCTATCCTCAAAATTAAGTCCAGGAAGAAGTATGGGACCAATAAGACAGATCTCTGTAGCAAATTTAAGTAGGATTAGAAAAGAACTGTGGATGTGGCTAAGGCCCACAGGGCTGACTGGAAATAAACTTTTTTAAAAAAGCCAATTAAGGGGCGCCTGGGTGGCACAGTCGGTTAAGCGTCCGACTTCAGCCAGGTCACGATCTCGCGGTCCGGGAGTTCGAGCCCCGCGTCGGGCTCTGTGCTGATGATGGCTCAGAGCCTGGAGCCTGTTTCCGATTCTGTGTCTCCCTCTCTCTCTGCCCCTCCCCCGTTCATGCTCTGTCTCTCTCTGTCCCAAAAATAAATAAAAACGTTGAAAAAAAAATTAAAAAAAAAAAAAAGCCAATTAAGTTTTTAAGAGTTATACGGCCAAAAGAACCTCCAGACTGGATTAAAAGAGACCATGACTGATCAAGACTTAAAATGCTCCTCTCGGTCCTCAAGCGTCTATGGGAGGAGGCAGGCCAAGAAAGCTGATCATTCCCCTAAGGGGGCATCTTCTTCGTGAGTCCATTCTACATACAATTAAGAAGATTACAGGAAAAGAAGGGGCACCTGGGTGGCCCGGTCGATTAAGCACCCGACTTCAGCTCAGGTCATGATCTCAGGTTTGTGGGTTCGAGCCCTGCGTCAGGCTCTGTGCTAACAGCTCAGAGCCTGGAGCCAGCTTTGGATTCTGTGTCTCCTTCTCCCTCTCTCTCAAAGATAAACAAAATGTAAAAAAATAAAAATTAACAATTAAAAAAAAAAAGAGGATGAAGCGAGGGAGCAAGGAGAAAACAGACCTTCGAGTTACTCCTAAGGAGCCAATCAGAGTCTATTCAAGAACATTCTCCCAACCTGAGGAGGCCCTCTCAATGACTGCTCTGAGATTTTAGAATTTGCTATAGTGCACTGACCGCTACAGTTCTATTCTTGCCCCCTTTCAAATGGGAGTCCAGTAGATAGTCATGGCTGCACTTTGTATGTCGGGGCAGTGACCATCTGTCAGTTTCTTTCACACAAGTCTCTAGATCAAGAAAGGCAACATCTAGATCCAATGTAGAGACTGCTGTGCGTCATCTCCTCACAAAGAGACCACCAATCGTCATACCCTTGAGTCACTCTGAGGTCCTGGACTTGAAGCTTGATGCCCTTGATGAGGCGGCCAAAGGCAAGCTCAGGACAAAGCACAAGCTAACACCCTGCAGCCCTCCCTCCCCAAGTGCTCCCCCCCCACTTCTCCCCATGGGATACGTGTGACATTCCTCAGGCACTCCTGGCTGCCCCGGAACAAAGGAAAGGGAAAAACAAATGGTTAACTGATAGAGATCACAGTCATGCAGGACATGAGTCTCCATCAGTTTACAAATGTCTCAGCAAATTACAAGAAAAAGGCAATCTTATCAATAGCCTAGCCTCCAGAAACGCACAGGCTCAATTTCCTGGAGCCCTAAAGTGTGGCACTCCCCTCCACAGTGATGCGGGGCACAACGGCAAGAAGAAAATGTAGATAAAATTAAAATTCTTTACAACCTGCAGCCCACTGACAAATACTTGAGGCAAATACAGAGAATAATAGTCCTCTAGGAACCCCCTACCGTCTTAATGTCAGTGCTTGGCTGGAGGGAAAAAGAACTTTAGCTCAACAATAGCAAGGCCTCCAGTATCTTATGAGTCCTCTTTGGCCAATAAAAGTCCTTTTGGAAATGTCCATTCTTCCTTAGCCACCCATCCCCCAACTCCGTAGTATATAATCCACTCCTCACAACCCAGTGCAGCTCTTTCTGCCCGCGGGTCCTCTCCCCTCCCCCCCCCCCCCCCCCCCCCCGCACTTTAACAAGTCAATCACCTTTTCTGCACCAAGAATTCTTTCTTGGCCATTGGCCCCGGACCTCCCCCCACCACTTCAAAACCGCATCACCATGACTGGCTAGACCTTGGGGTTCCCTACCTTGCAGAGGAAGTGAGTGTATTTTGCCAATGAGAGAGACCAGACAGTATCTGATGAGCAAAAGCGTGGTGCTGTTTATGAAGTATTCTCAGCTGGCTCCCTGGCAGGGCTGAATTCCTGCCCCTACCATAGCCATGCGGGGACTACCTGACTAGTTGTGGGCACCGTGTGAAATAAGACCTGTGCATCACTTCTGAGCTACTGTAGTTCATTGCCAAGAAGAGGCCCTCCAGACCGCTTTTCCCTCTCAGGCATGGGGACCAGACGGTTGCTCCATCAATCTGCATCCCTGAGTGATGTGAGCGGAGCTTCCCTGCTCATTTACCATGGCCACGCAGCGAGAGCGAAGTCCTTCACTGATTTCAGCCCAGGGTGGGCAGTGATCTGTTATGGCAGCATAACCTAGCTAATGTAGTTCTTTATATGTACGCTTATACATATTACACGGATCAGCTGTCTCGGTCCTCAGCTAGACAGCACAGACAGTAGAATTACTAAGTGAAAAGTTAAATCCGAAAGACAAAGGGCTTAACACACAGGGGAGTTCTTTACTTAGTAGGTTAGAAAATGAGACTATTCTTTCTTTAAAAAAAAATTAGAGTTAGAGGGTTTTATTCTATTTTAAATGACACACGCATAAACGCCTTCCCACATGAACCTGAGAGGGGCATCTCACCACCATTACAATCAGGGACACTCACAGAAACATCAACAAACCACACGGTCGCAACGGAAGATGCAGTCTAACTGTTCGCTTTGAAACACACACGGGCTCTCTGCCCGCATTTTACTTGCTTCATTTGATTTTGGCACCTTTACCCTTCACTCGATTTTGGTAATGATCTTCCTTTATTCTCTTTCCAGAAGACTTAAACTATCTCCTGAGAGCACAACTGAGTAACCTTTGCAAGACCAAAAGCACACGAGGGAAACGGAACATTCCATGTTTCGTTATCCAACTCCTACTGTGTATCCTCAGTTCTAACTTACTTATTACAAATCATCTTAGCTTCATTTTTTAGAAGGGTCTCGAGGTGAATACACGGAGCTCTAAGAACCTGAAAGCAGACAGAAACAGCAACGAAGAAATAACTCTCATTGCTATTTAAAGCCGTTTAAATTCATCTCTCTTTGGTGTTACAACAACACAAGTTCTTAGACATTGTTTTCTACTGCTTCTTAGATTCCAAACTAAAGCAGGTCATTCCTTCGTGTCCTGCCATAAGTAACGTACACAACTTAGGAAAAAATGTGGTACGTATGCTAAGGGGTAAAACAAACTGAGAAGCAAGCAGTCCTGGCACTCTATGAGCTTGACCAGCCACTGGGAAGAAAACACAAGTTTAAAAGAAAAACTAGAGAACGCGATAGCATGTTATAAACAGCAAAGTACAACTTCCAGAATGCACGCTTCTCAATGCCACGTTCCCCCCAAGTGGATTACAAAACAAACTTACGTAGTCTTCGAGAGTGTTTATTTACATTTAGTTTTAAAAGAAAAACCACTTTGTCCCCTGAAAAGTTTTAATAGTTAATTTTTGACAAACCCAACAGGTTTTTTTTTTCCCCTATTAAAATATGCAACTATACATCCTCCTCGTGTACTTGGGGCGAGTCGCTGCAAGTTGAAAGGGCAACTTTGTAAAGCGTATCACTCTGCCACCCGTCCTGACTCCTCTTGCGGAACCGCTTCCTCCAGCCTGTTTCCAAGGCCAAACTACCTGGTGCCCAACCGTGGTCCCGCTGGACGGAGGTTTCCAGAACCTACACCGACTGAGGAGAAGGCCAAGACCACAACAACCAAGAAACGGAAAGGAACAAGGAGGGAAAGAGAGATGTGTATTGGCAAAATCCTTCCAAATAAATAAATAAATAACGAAATAAATAACGAGATAAATAAGGTCCACCAGGAAGAAGGGACAGGATGACAACTGGGTCTGTGACAATAACTGTCTGATCCTTTATTCAAAGCCCTGTGGCTTTTGCAGAAGGCCACTCACTTCTTTCTTATTAGGAAAGTATGTTAGTGATACATTTGCCAAGTAACAACTAATCTTAAAGTCTCTGGACAGTCAAGTAATTATTTAACAACTACTATATACACTGGAGTTTAAAAAAAAAAAAAAGCAGAAATCTGAAAGTTTAGAAGAGAGAAAAATTTCTCCAAGTTGGAGAAATTGGAAAAGTCTGTGAAGGATAATATGTTTCGGAAAAGTCTGAATGGCAGGTATATATATGCATATTCTATTATATATTACATATAACAAAACTAATACACAGTTAAGCAAGATAGAGTAAGTTTTAAAAAAAGTTAAAAAGTTGAAGTAGAAAAAAATAAAAGTAGGAAAGATAATACCTGGAATTTGGATAAAATAAAAGCAAAAACCGCCTTATACTAATTATCAGTATTGACAAAAATAAAAATTTTAATATCTGAATTGCAATTCAAAATACTGTTTTACAAGAACGTGTTCCTTATGAAATAATTATTTAATCTCTCTACCTGGTAATTAAGTAGAGTTTAAAATTCATGTCCACACTAAAAGCTGATTTTTTTTTTCTTAATACAGTAGGTTCTACTCATCTGAAATGAAAGAAATCTCACCAAGTCCTTGTCTTTTTCTTTCTTTTTAATGTTTATTTACTTTTTGAGAGAGAGAAGGGGGGGGTGGGCAGAGACAGAGAGGGAGAGAGGCAATCCCAAGCTGGCTCCACACTGTCAGCACAGAGCCTGACGTGAGGCTCGATCTCACAAACCGTGAGATCGTGACCTGAGCCGAAATCAAGAGTCAGACACTTAACTGACTGAGCCAGCCAGGTGCTCCTGTCCTTGTTTTTTTCTTAAAAATAATCTCTAAGAGTAAGACAACTTTCAAGATACCTATGGTGGACACTCGAAGTCTGACTACTTCAGATCCTAAATTGCTAAGTAATTTTAACAAGCAGGGTTAATGATGGGACCAATAACCACAGTTCATTTTTAACCCAAGTTTTGGTACTGTCTAAAACTTGATCAGTCTGTGTACCTCAGTCTGTCGACCTGTAAAGTGGGAACCAAGAACAAGCTGCAAACCTGGAAAGCTCGGTAAGGTCTACTCCCTGATTTACAAAATGCATACGGTAGTGGTGATAATTTGCATTTATACGATGTTTTACAATGTGCACATAGCATATTTATCATACATTTGTTACACATTTATTAAGTGCCTACTATGTGTTAGGCGCTGCAGGAGTTGGAGCCATCAAGGTGTGCAAAGGTCTAACCAGGGAGACGGACGTGAAAACCAGTCATCGCAGTACAGCGTGATAAGGACAATTGCAAAAGACAGCACAGCCCGGTGGTTAAGAGCACAAACTCCGAGGCATTAGAAATCTGGCTCTGACACGTTCCAGAGCTAAGTGGCTTTGGTCAAATTACTTAACCTCTCTATGCCTCAGTTTTTGCATCTGCAGAATGAAGACAATTATTGTGTGTACCTCATGGTATGTTACTGGGATTAAATGAGTTAATAAAATATAAACGCTTACGAGAGGACTTAGCCACAGTAAGTCCTATTATAAGTGTTTCCTGAATAAACACACTCACCTATACCTATAATGTACAGAGGCAGTGCAGGAAAAGGAGGTGACTGACTGGTGTAAAGGGGGGGGTCACCTGTTAGGGGAAGTTTCAGAGATGAGATAAAGCTGGAGCTGGTTCTGAAGGACAAGCAGAAGTCAGAGAGATGGAGAAGGGAAGTAGGCAAAGTTACAGGCAAGAAACTCACATGAAAAAGACAGGAATGAAACCACATAGGGTTTTGTTTGTCTTAGTTAAGCAGCGTTGCCCTGCAGTGGCTTGGACTGCAAGTTCCTATTTCACAGCTGAGGCTCAGTTTGATAACTTTCCCATTATGGTTGCTGGATACGTGATGGAACAAGGGCTGGAATTCTGGTGTTCTAACTCCTAGTCCCGTTTACCAACGGCCTCTCGTTGCGCTATGACAATTATTCCAAAAGATGTAGTTAGGCCTTGAACCACAACAAAAAAGTCTCTCATGAGACAAAGTAAAAGAAATAAAATGTTATTCAGGGGTCCAAGTTTGAAGCTTCGCTAGTGAATGCCCACCTCCCTGCACGAGGCCCCCAGTGTTGGGTCACTTCCCAGGGACACATCTCAGGTCTCAGCACGCCTCGCCTGCACTGGGTGTTCCACAGGGACCAATCTGACAAGGTAAAAATTTAATGTGGTTCAGTTCGTTTTCTCGCACCAATACTGTTAAGTTTTCAGCAGATGAAACCTTAAGAAATCTGTAGACTTTAAACTTGGGTGTGTAAAGTGGGAGTTACAGATACAAAACTGACAGTAAAAAACGTTCTGAGTCACAAGATCAGTAGCACGTTGTAAATGTCCTTCATTTCCAAGGGTAGGCACAGAACAAACCTGGGACGCACTAGAAAAGCCACCGACACAACACGTAAAAATCAGCTTTACAATAAGCAAAACCTCAAATGACATAGATTACTGGGCCATATTTTAGATCAATATTATAAAGTGTTCTCAGATGCCTGTATTTCATATAGGTGCAAAATACAACTAATTTAAAATTTTTTTACTGTTTATTTATTTTGAGAGAGAACACGTGAGAGCGAACAGAGAAAGGGCAGAGACAGACATGGAGAGAGAGAGACAGCAAATCCCAAGCAGGCTCCCCACTGTCAGAGCAGAGCCTGAGGTGGAGGTTTGAACTCACGAACCCGTGAGACTATGACCTGAGCTGAAACCAAGGGTCGGACGCTTAACTGAGCCGCCCAGGTGTCCCTACAACTAATTTTAATGTAATCTCACCTAATAAGATTTCATATGTCCATTCTTTTTTAAGCAGTCCATCTAATCCGTTGTCTGTAAGAAATGGAATTGAGAAATGCTTGTCACCTTTAGTTTTAGACAAAGCTTTTGCAAAAAATAAAATTTCACTGAAGTTTTGTACACCTACATTTAAATGAGACTGCCACTGTGTTTCCTCAATAACACACAGGAGAAGCTAGGAAAAAGAGGACAAAGAGGAGGTACTCCTCCTAAGGGACTCCCCAATTACCTTCGAAACATCCACAGTCTCCACATTTCCATTCAAGACAATAAAAACTAACGTGCATTACTCATCACAGTGGCTTAGGCAACCTTAACTTTTACCAATAACCCCTGAGGGCCAAAGGAGAAATCAAATACTAAGCAGGCTACGCTGCAGGGCCTGGATGATCACAGTTATATTCAAAACATCTTTCCATTATTCAACTCCCAAACATCATCTACAAACAGGAGAATATAATTTAAACGAAGGAGCTCTTTTTAAAAATTTTTTTAGGGGCGCCTGGGTGGTGCAGTCGGTTAAGCGGCCGACTTCAGCCAGGTCACGATCTCACGGTCTGTGAGTTCGAGCCCCGCGTCGGGCTCTGGGCTGATGGCTCCGAGCCTGGAGCCTGTTTCCGATTCTGTGTCTCCCTCTCTCTCTGCCCCTCCCCCGTTCATGCTCCGTCTTCTCTCTGTCCCAAAAATAAATAAACGTTGAAAAAAAATTTTTTTTTAATTTTTTTTAAAGTTTATTTATTTTTGAAGGAGAGAGAGAGACAGAGTGTGAGTGGGGGACGGGGCGGGGGGGGGGGCCAGAGAGAGGGAGACACAGAATCTGAAACAGGCTCCAGGCTCTGAGCTGTCAGCACAGAGCCCGACGCAGGACTCCAACCCACAAACCACGGGATCATGACCTGAGCTGAAGTCGGACGCTTAACCGACTGAGCCACCCAGGCGCCCCACGAAGGAGCTCTTTCAAAAAGAAGAGTAAGAGTTTTTGCATTCCTGCTATCTCTTCCGTTAAAACCCGACAAAGTCCTGGCTGCAGGAATACTCAAGTAAAATTCTGTGCCCTTAAAAACAACCAGAACGTATCCACGAGATACAGAATCTTGGAAAGTCTCAGGCTAGCCTTGACCCAAATTGCTTTATGGAATGAAGCTACTTAATGCACTGGTCCATTTTCAAAATGGCTATCTGTGTGAGGACCTGATCATTTTTTTTTTTTAAGTTTATTTCTTTCATTTTTGAGGGGGTGGTGCAGAGAGAGAGGGGGAGAGAATCCTAAGCGGGTTCTGTGCTGTCATCCGAGAGCCCTACACGGGGCTCAATCTCATGAACCGTGAGATGATTACCTGAGCCAAAATCAACAGCTGGACGCTTAACTGACTGAATCACGCAGTTGCCCCGGTACACTGATCAATATAAAATTCAGAGACTTAAAAGGTCTTATAAATCTTTCTTGTTCTCACTGTGGCCGCCTGTAATGTAAGCCATTATGAGAGGCCTATACGTATGTCAACTGACTAGACCATTGTGAACTTGAATGGAAAACTCACTCAGAAAATGAAAATAATGGAGAAAGGCCCTCATTATATTCCTATGTTTCACAGAAATAAAAATCGCAGCTATTCCAGACGTGTAAACAAGGAAATGCTGGAATTTACCAAAAGACAAATGACTCTTACTGTTTTCTCATTAACTGTTCACACTTCAAAAAGTTAACACTTGGAAAAAAAGCTGAACTGAAATAGTCTTAAACCAACAGGTATAAACAGTCTCACACAAAGATATCTGATGACAGATGGGAAGGTTTAACCCAACCCTAACATACCCAAAACATGGCCAATGGGAAGAGACAACTGCTCTCATACTGCCTGCTTTTTCCCTCCCATAAGGTCTGTATGTTGCTCTAGTTGGCACAGCAATTTTTACACTTCTGAGGATCTGTGGAAAATTAAAGATCTTCTCCCCGAGAAAAATGAACACACAAAATTTCACATGCCATTTCAAGGAGTTTGCCCATTTCCAGAAACCCATCCATGGAACCCTCAGAGGTCCAAAACCCCCAAGCAAAGACCTCGTATCATAAGCAGATTTTACTTTTCCTGATTTTGTAACATATATGTAGTGAGGTTTACAAATTAATGTTTTCTCCTCTTCCTACCCTTTCTCTCAATCTCTACAGTGTATCCACGATCAGAAGTGAATTAACAGCTGAACGAAAGAACACTGATGAGTGACATCATTAAGTATGGAATAAAAGATCTTGTATGAACACCGATATACTACTTAACCAGGTATGTGACTTTGGACGAGGCAACTGATGTCACTCAATCTCACCGCATCCCCTCATAAGACTAGAATAAGAGCGCCCACACCTACGTAATCTGGTAACACAGGCAAAGTTCCCAGTACATGGGGGGGCTTTCAGTGCTGGCTCCTTTCTCCTTCTCAGTTGAGAAACTCTTTCTCAAAGAAGTTATAAACTATAGGTGACAGAGTAGAGATTTATGTAATTTTAGAGTTTGTTGCACACATTTTTCCATAGTGAACATGAGGTAATGAAGATGAAAAAAAATGCAAAAGATAGGGAAGGGAAAGTAAGGTTCAAAAATGAAATGGGCTAATTATCAACAATAACCAAACTATGGATAGAGTTCAAATGCCCATCGACTGATGAATGGATAAAGAATGTGGTGTATATATATAATATATACATATATTATACACACACACACACACACACACACACTCACATAGACCCCCCCCACACACACACAATGGAATATTAGCTATCAAGAAAAATGAAACCTTACCATTTGCAATGATGTGGATGGAGCTAGAATGTATTATGCTAAGTGAAATAAGTCAATCAGAAAGAAAAATACTATAGGATTTCACTCATACGTGGAATTTAAGAAACAAAACAAATGAACATATGGAAGGGGGTGGGGAGAGAAGGGAAACAAACCACAAGAGACTCTTAATGACAGAGAACAAACTACGGGTTGATGGAGGGAGGTGGGCGGGGGATGGGCTAGATGGGTGATGCACCTGTTGTGATGAGCCCTGAGTTTTGAATGGAAGTGATGAACCCCTGAATTCTACTCCTGAAACCAATATTGCACTGTATGTTAACTGACTAAAATGTTATAAATAAATAAACTAAACAAAAACCAAAAAACGAAATGGGCTAAGCAGACCCATGAAAGAAAAGATACTCATCATCAGGAAAAGGCAAATCAAAACTACAATGAGCTCCCATCTCACACCTGTCAAAAGGACTAAAGTCAAAAACTATGATGTTTTTGTGTTAAATATAGTAACAGAATACAATATAATATTTATGTGTAGCACTGTATAAATTTTGAAAATGCAAAAAAATTTACAAAGTGGCAAATTTAGAATAAAATCTGTAATCCTAAAAAACAAGCAAAAAGCAAACAAAAACAAAGAAACAAAAAAAAACTAAAAAAAACCAAAAAACAAAACCAAAACCCACCAGCAGCAACAAGGGTTGGTGAGGGTGTGGAGTGAAAAGAACCCTCATGTGCTGTTGACGGGAATACAAACTGCAGCAGCCACTTTGGAAAACAGTTTGACGGTTCCTCAAAAAGTTGAACACAAGAGTTACCGTATGACCCGGCAATTTCACTCTTAGGTGTACGCTCGAGAGAACTGAAAATGAATGTTCATATAAAAACTTGCACATAAATGTGCACAGCATTACTCACAGTAGCCCCAAAGCGCAAACCATCCACAGGTATACGAACTGATGAATGCACGAAGAAAACGCACATCCGCATGGTGGAATATTATCAAAGCAAGGAATGGAACAGAGACACAGTGGAACATGGATGAATCCTGAAAATGTTATGCTAAGCGAAAGAAGCCACACACAAAAGGGAATCACCATAGGATTCCGTTTACATGAAGTGGTCAGAATAAGCAAATCCAGGGAGACCGAAAGTAAATCAGTGGCCGACAGGAGCTTGGGGTAGGGAGGAGCAGGGAGGACTGCTCGTGGGTTCCAGGTTTCTTTTCGGGCGATGCAAATGTTCTGGAGTCCGACACTAGTGACGGCTGCACAACCTTGTGAACATACCGGAAACCACTGAGACCGTACATGTTTAAACGGCGAGTTATATATGGTAGACGAATGATTATCTCCATAAAAATAAATAAAATGAAATAGGCTACCTGGACACGAATAGTCCAAAGGTGGTCTGAGAAAATAAGATTACCTGAAAATTATGACAGCTTACATAAAAATGACACTGCTGGATGAGTGGCTGGGCCATAAGCTAAGAGCTGGGCTCGGACAGCAGAGTGCAGTGAGACCAGGGAAATTAAGGCAGGGCTCTGCCGGGCTCTTCCGTACCGCTGGGCAGGCTACTCTGCCTTTCCAGCCCTCAGTTTCCTCAACCATGAAAATAAGGGATTCCCTTCCAACACTCACATTCACTCACACTGTGTTGATCATGTGTTTCCATTCTTTTGCCTAATTCCTCTGGTCGCCACGTCATTCCCAACCGTCTGAACATGAAGGGCTGTCGTACGCGCCTCTCTCCACCCCCAGTTCCCCAGCCACGTTCCCACAGAGCACTGCTTTTTAAATACTGTGTCTCAGAACCTGCATTTAGGTCGTACTTTTTAAAAAATGTCTCAACAACCAAATATAAAAAAAGAGCCTATCATAATTTCTCGGTCGGACTGTCCAGCTTTACCATAATTTCCATTTGAGTTTTCAACGTTAAAATTGGCTTATGAATCTCAGGTTGGGGACACCTGTTAAGGGAATATATTATCTATGGTCTTGAAATAAGTATGATACTAAATGAGATCAAGCCCACAAGCTGGCCTATGGTATAGGTTAGGTTTTTCCAAAACTGGGTCCACTACGCTTTCTCAGTGTGGAGACAGCCACGACCACACTTACCACCCTTCCTTGGATTATTCTATTCAGTCCTCTGCCTTGGTAAGAAAGCATTTAAGGCAGTATGCCAAACAGGTTGTGGAAGGAATCCAGGAAGCCTCAGATACCTCAGAAATCCAGAAGCCTTTTTCCTTTATGTTAATGGTCCCTTTTGTTGGTGTTTGTTTTTCAACGTAAGTTGTAGGCCGTAGGCCGAGTGAAACAAAACCGGGTAACAATGCCACGACTATGTCAAAATTAAAGGCAAAAGGGCCCAACCACTCCAGAGGTAAAGGACAGTGCAACTTGACTCGGTAGAGGTGTTTCTACATTGGAGGCTGGCACACTGACCCAAGAGATCTTCCCTCCCTCTGGGGAAGCACGGCTGAACACAGAGAAGTGGATTACTAGGGTTCGATTCGGGTTTTTACCCTCGCCACACTGAGTTACGGTTTTGAATCTTCACAAGACAGTATACCCAGGATATCACAGGCTTGGAAGAGATGGGACTCTGTTTACTACAACTGTTACTCAAACACAGGTTTATTTATAGGTGCCCAGATCTCCTTTTTTCCTCCAAAGAGAGAAATAGCTTTTTGATTTTTTTTTCTGATTAAAAAGGTGACGTTTATAGTTCAAAAGGGTTTATACACTAAGCATTTTCTGTGCAATTCTCACTCTACTCTGTTTACAAGCTGTGACTATCATCTACATGCAAAGCGCCAAGAGCCTAATATAAGGTGAAGATATGTTTTTTACTCATTCCTTCAAATAATTACTGTGTTGGCCCTAACCATCACAAGCTTAAAATTTGTTTGAGGAGCAAGAACTATACACAAAAAATAAGTCACAACTGCCAAATAAAACAAATGGTATTTTCTTTTTTTTAGTTTATTTACTTTGAGAGAGAGAGAGAGAGAGAACATGAGCATGGGGCAGCGGGGGGGGGGGGGGGGGCAGGGAGAGAGGGAGAGAAAGAGAATCCCAAGCAGGCTCCGAGCCGTCAGCACAGAGCCCAAGGTGGAGCTCGAACCCACAAACCGTGAGATCATGCCCTGAACCAAAATCAAGAGTCGGATGCTTAACTGACTGAGCCACCCAGGTGTCCCAATGGTATTTTAGAGGTGCCATAAAATTATTTAAAAGGGCAAGAAAGATGTAGAATGCATGGGCTATGGAGGGCCCTGTGCAGAGCATGAGATCTGAGCTAGGTCCTGACAAATGGGAGGGACGTGAAAAGGCAGAGAGGAAATGAAAAGACAGGTGGAGGAGAGGGCTATGCAAGTAAAGTGGCCATCAGGAATAAGAACAGTATATTCCAGGGGCGATGAAGACACAGACCTGGCCAAAGGAGTCTTGCTGGGAATCAAGAGGCGATCGGGTTAATAAATACAGAGCAGGGACAGAACATGGAGGGTTCCGATTGCAGAGCTGGGAAATACATACATGACCAAAGGTGGCAGAGAGGGCTGAAAAGGGAGAAACCAACAGAATATGCTTATCAGGCGTGATGGATAAAGAAAGAACATGATCAAAGATGATTCAGACAGTGTGAATGTCCATCTTTTACAGCTAACAGGAAAATACAGGTTGGAGAGGCAAAATAAAAAATATAAGATCATCAGCCTCAAATTCAGAGAGGGCATCTCTTTCACACAGTAATGAGAGAAGTTGTTCGTGGAATATCACTAAGATTCTCTTACGATGACAACCACTGCCATAAAATTACGTCCAAACTTCCCTCCAGATCAGACCCCTCACCTTACTGCGCGACTCTCACTTCCCTCCACATCCCTCCACAAACCTATGCATCAGCTTCAGGGTCCAACGTTCCCTGAGCATCGCAGAATTTCTCCAGGCCAGGCATCAGTGTATCCTGCCACCTCAGCCAAGAGCGCCTTATCTCCCTCCCTAACAACCGAATCTTGCTAATTTTTTAGCATTCGGTTCAAACACCACTTACTCTTCCTGAAATTCCCCAGCCCCATCACTTCCCCTGCATCTATACTCTGCCACTACTACTTCTAACATACTTATTCATTCTATTTTGTCCAAAAATTGCTCATCTGTCCACATTCCCATTGCCAGTGGCTGGTTTAAGGGCGGGCCCATGGCCAAGTTTTGTTAGTGAGATGTGAGTGAAGGCCAGCTGGGCGGCTTCTGAGAAACACTGCCAAACTCTTAAAAAGCGAAAGAAAGTATTAACCGCCCCTTGCTCGATGTTCTCTTGTCTGGATATGATGCCTGGAGCGGAGGTGCCCATCTTGCACCCACGGTGGGAGATGGATAAGGGACAAAGACATTTCCGAGATGGCAGAGCAGAAAGACGGAAAGAATGTGGGTCCTTGATGATGTCTCTGAACCACAGTCCTAAACCGATCCGAGGCTGAGGCATCTTGTTACTTGTAATGATGCATTTTCCCTATTTTAAAATCACTTTGAATTAGATTTTCTATCAGTTGAAACCCAAAGCATCCTACTTGACACAGTCATGTTTAAGATGCAAACGAGACAACTAAGGACACAAGTCAAGTGGCCAGCTGGCCAAAAGAGTGTGGGGATGGGAGGCGGGGGGGGGGGGGGGGGGGGCGGTGTCAGGCCCGGGGCTGAATATTTGGGAGACATCAGCACACAGAATTTAAATTTGGGGGCGGGGAAGACGGGATAAACAGAGAAAAGAAAACACCGCCGCACCTCAGGGCAGAGGAGAAAGAGCCAACCAAGAGGAGAGGAAAAACTCACGCGGAGGTGAAAGGAAACACTAAAAAGTGCAGAGCACCGAAGCCACGAGATAAACACATTTTCCTCAAGAAAGGACTGGTCAGCTGCATCAAATGCTGCTAAAACACGGAGTAAGAGAGAAAACTGACCACCGACTTTAGGGGCTGAAGTCATTCCCGAAGCTGAAGGGCCCCCTGTCCTTCCGCGAGCCTCCCCCCTCCTCCCTGGACAAACAGCAGTGTTGAGTTAATGAGTATACGGGCTCAGGGCTGAGGCTCGGGCTGGGTTCTGGAGCTCTCACCCCCCGGCCGTGGGGCCTCCTCAACCAGCTGGCTCAGGTGTGATGCGGAGGGCATGGGGGCTGAGGAACGGAGGCTGGGGGTGGGAGTCGGCCCGGGGAGAAGGTCTGAGTCGGGTTTTTAAGGGTGGGGGAGACCTGACTGTGTCCGAACGCCAGTGGGTAGGAGTACCTCTCACCGCAAAGGATCCATTACAAGAAACCATCTTGCAATTCATTACAGTGGGAGGTTAGTTCGTTAAGCTTTCAAAACTTAGATACAGGAGAAAAATATGATAAAGCCTCAAGCGCTGAGCTCCACCTCCCTTCAGAACATGTCAACCAAAAGAAAGAAGACGGCGCCTTATAAAAAGCAGTAAGAGTAAACAGCAAATGAAAAGTGCTCAGTTCTCTTGGTTTACGCCATAAAGATGGTTCGCACCCTGAAACCCAAACTCAAAATACTAAACCATGAAAGTCCAGACAGCTAAAAGCTAAGGACACCTAGAACAGAGCTACCAGAACCCGTCTGGAATACCCACCTAAAACACTGTCCGTCTGCCATCCTTTCTCAAATCCTAAGTATTTTTTTTTCCTTTTGGTCTTACTGAAGAAATACGTCGTCTCGAGATAAGCTTTCTATAAGCTTGTGTACAACAACCACATAAGAAAATATTAAAACATTTTTATGTTCGCTTCAGGAGACTCGAAAATTTAAAACCACTCCAAGTTAAAATAGGACCACTTCAAAGAAGACGGGATAATCTCAAAGTTAAGACCAAAACAGCTTTTGATACAAACCACGGCATGTTACAGAAACAGTAACCTAGTTTCATTTTGAGTATAGTGTTTGCTGCCCTCAAGGGACCTGCAACTTTCGAGCAAGATTTTTTCATTAAATGCCAGATAAAAGGTAAAGTGTAGGGGGAATTTTTTCAACACATCTTCATGCTTCAACACATCTCAGCTCTTCAGGTTAAGGAAAGAAAGACCCAATCGTTATGCGCGCGCGCGCGCACACACACACACACACACACACACACACACACACACACAAAACTGACAAACCTCTGTTAGTTACTGGTGACATAACACTAAGATTTTAACTCTAGGCTAAGCTATAGAACAGCTAGTAATTTAACAATCTACTTGGGGGGGGGGGGTGGGGAAGCCCTCAGCACCACACAAAATTGCTCTCAGCTCTTTGCTCCCTGGCCCAACAACTGGTCAGTAACAACCTGAGCAGGGAAAGCGGATGGGAGATGTTCAAATACAAAAGTTATTTTTCCACATGGAAGTCTTAATTACCTTTTCCCCAGAATAGGATTCTCCACATTGAACTGGTAATGACTATACATGTTTCAGGAGGACAAAAATCCCAAATGTCCAAGTTTCTGAATGAACAGCCTATTTTAAGACGCGATTTGCTCTCGAGCTCCAGAGAAGTTACTTTTAAGGTATAAAATAAATTAATTAGTAACAATACACACTTTCGAGATTCATATTTTAACTGCACTGGAATGTCTTAAAAACATGAGCCTATGAGCAAAGGCCCCGAGCTCAAGAGGAAGTGAACAGACTCCTGGCTTTGCAGACAAATGAGTAGGTGGAGGGAACATTCAAGTGATTTTTTTTTTTTATACCATGTTTCTTAACCTAAAGAAAACCGCAGCTCTTCACAACACGTGTACTATAAATAGATGTTAATAAAAAACTGAATAAATCTGTATTTGCTTGCTTCTTTGGTTTTTTTAAATAACTTTTGTCTTGAGTGGTCAAGATAACCAAGCCAACGTGACCGAGCAGGGTGCCCAGTCAGAGGCCTGAGGACACAGGACTGCATGTAATTCCCCTTCATCTGTTTATGTTGAAGGAAAAATCTTAGTTAGTAGTGTGGACTTTGACTGCACATAGACTTCCTTTACCACCATCAAAGAATTTTCACAGAAGTTCACATCAATGCAAATTTTCTGGCACTGCTTTTGGCAATATCTTTAAGACACGTGGCTAGAGAGACCCAAGATAGTTCTGATCACAGAAACGTTGTTCAAGTGATCACTCCCTCCTTCCTCAGCTCCTCCCCACTAAAAACCACATTTATCTAAGCCTCGACAAAGTTCCTGTCAGATAAGTACTCGTCTCTTATAAATGGAAAAAACTAAGGCCCGGTGGCTAAAAGGTGAGTCCGAGGGATTCTGAAAGAGCAAGAACTAGTTGAATATATAACTGCTAGGCTCTCTTCTCCCTTTAAAATCCAACCAGAAGCCAGATGACTTTTTTTTTTTTTTTTTTTTTAGAGGTGAGGGGTGGTGGTAAGGAGATTATCTAGATTTTCTGATGTTTTTATAACGAACATGGATTGATTCTATAATAAACAAAACAACTAATTCCAAACTTAAAAAAAATGAATTTGGGGCTCCTGGGGGGCTCAGTCTGTTGAGCGTCCATCCGGCTTCGGCTCAGGTCATGAGCTCACGGTTTGTGAGTTCGAGCTCCAAGTCCGGCTCTGTGCAGACTGCTTGGAGCCTGGAGCCTGCTTCAGATACTGTGTCTCCCCGCTCTCGCTCTCTCTCAAAAATAAACAAACATTAAAAAAAAATTTTAACAAGTAAATGAATGAATTCACCACACCCATTCAGATTCAACGTGTCGGATCATTCAGATGCAAGTGTTAATGAGAGAAAGTTGGGGAAAAGGCGCAATCGTAATTTAACTAAGCATAGCAAACACTTAAAATCTACACCAACCCTCCAAACATGAGCAGGCTTTTCCTAACAGTCAACAAATACTTACTGAGCACCAACTACGTGTCAGGTGCCACAAACATAACTGTGAACATAACAGGTATGTTCCCTGATCTCAAGAGGCTTATGGATACTGTCAATTTGTTTATATTCTACTTCGCTGGGCAAAGCCCTGGTTTACTTGTTTCTCTCAAAGTAATTGTTAATAATGCCCCTCTCACACATCTCCCAGGCTGGCCAATAAATTATATGGTTGCCTATTTATGCAAAAACAAAACGATTCTTCCTACAGGGCAACAGGTCTGTAAAATGTAGATCATTTCAAGGTTTTAGCTTTCTTTTTAAATTCATTTCATTCCTTTTTAGTTCGCATTTTCTTAAATGATAAAATGTAACTTGTTTTAGACATTCATCTCGCTTTGCTGTATGATTTCACCTGGTATACAATGAAATCCACAACTTGCTTTAATCAAGTAAGAAGAAATCAAAATCTGATTTTATCACCTCAAAAAATGTATGCAAATAAGTAAAATGAAAAAAAAAACTTTAAAGACTATAAACCCCTTGAGGGCAGGCAGTTCTTCTCGAAACACACTACTTCAACATTCTAACCTGTGTTGAACTCAGTACTAAGAAGCCACTGTGGTTTTCAGGTATTTCCTACTAAAAGGAAAGAGGACAGGAAATGCATAAATCTGGAACTTCTTGTCATAATGAAAAGCAAGGAAACTATCAAAGGCTACCAGGGCTGGGTCAAAAGACTCAGGAGCCAGCCTGATAAGCACCTAATGGACAAAGACAGAGGCAATTCAGTATCAACGAGGATTGACAACATTAGTGGGCTGACACACATCAAATATGCTTAAATCCATTTAAAGTCACATTTAGAGCTTGCTGAGAGAACCAACTCATTCTTTTGAAAACTGGTAGGTGAGGGGCGCCTGGGTGGCTCAGTCAGTTGGGCGTCCGACTTCGGCTAAGGTCATGATCTCGCGGTCCGTAAGTTCGAGCCCCGTGTTGGGCTCTGTGCTGACAGCTCAGAGCCTGGAGCCTGCTTCAGATTCTATGTCTCCCTCTCTCTCTGCCCCTCCCCTGCTCACACTCCTTCTCTCTCGCCTTCAAAAGTAAATAAACATGAAAAAATTTCTTAATAAAAAAAGAAAAGGAAAAAGAAAGCTTGTAGATCTAAGAACAAATTTATAAAAGGTAAAAGGGACTGAGGAACATGTTAAATGACACCACATGGATGCAATCAGCAAAATCCAGACTATGAGAAACTACACAACAAATGATCCGGATCCTTCAACTAAAACTGCAAAGAAAAAAAAAAGAAAAAGAAAGAAAAAAAAAAAAAAAGAAAGGAAGGAAGGATCACACCTATAGATTAAAGAGACTGACCAGACATAATTAACTAATCACTCTTCTTTGGACCCTAATTCAACATTCTAGCCTATGTCTGTTGAAAAAACAAATTGGAAAAACAATTATGAGTTAATTGAAAAATATAAATGCTGATTGAATACTTAATGATGTTCAGGAAGTTTTTAAATGTAATAATGGTATTGCAGTTGTCTTTTTCAGAAAGAATATAAATAATAAGATATGATGTCTAGAATTTTTTTTAAGTAATCTCCGTACCCAACCTGGGGCTCGAACTCACAAACTAGAGATCAAGAGTTAGATGCTCTGCCAACTGAGTCAGCCAGATGCCCCTAGAGTTGCTTCAAAGGAACTGGAAAAGGGAGTATAGTGAGGGCAAATATATATATGCATGAAACAAAACTGGCCATGTAGAGATAACTGTTGAAGCTGAGAGATGGACATATTAATCACATTTCTCTCTTTTTTCTTTTTTATATTTGAGAGTTTCTTTTTTTTTATTTTTAAAAAATTTTATTATTATTATTTTTAATGTTTTTATTTATTTTTGAGACAGAGAGAGACAGAGCATGAGCAGGGGAGGGGCAGAGAGAGAGGGAGACACAGAATCTGAAGCAGGCTCCAGGCTCTGAGCTGTCAGCACAGAGCCTGACGTGGGGCTCGAACTCACACACCGGGAGATCATGACCTGAGCTGAAGTCGGACGCTCAACCGACTGAGCCACCCAGGCACCCCGAGAGTTTCTTTTTTTAATTTTTTATTTATTTTTGAGAGACAGAGAGAGAGAGAGCGAGAGAGCAGGGGAGGGAGACACAGAATCCAAAGCAGACTCCAGGCTCTGAGCTGTCAGCACAGAGCCCGACGCGGGGCTCGAACCCACGAACTGTGAGATCATGACCTGAGCCGAAGTCGGACGCTCAACCGACCGAACCACTCAGGTGTCCCTATATTGGAGAATTTCCGTAACCTAAAAAGGCTTTATTCAAAAGCAGCCTTACCTCCTTTTAAAGACCAAAAACCAGGATCATAACTTAGAAACATACAGAACCCTAATCTGACAACGTAGAAAAAAATATAACAACAACTACAATTAAATCTAAATTGGCATTCTGTTCTACGGAATTAAAGAGAAAGTAAAATATTGTGTGAAAATTCCTTCACATTAGGACCACTGCTTCATTTTCTCTTTATCCAGCTCAAAACTCGTTCTCTCTAAAAACTATAATGTGGGCAATATGGTGTATTTCTGCCTTAATAAGACTATAATCCCGAATACGTTCACACACAATGATCAACTATAAAGGAAAAATTAAACGTGATAGGAGTAAAACAACTGCCTGGGAAGGTCACCGCTCGGTCAAGACTGGAATCCAACCTTCGAGGCGGTAGCCGCCGCCGGGTTTTGCTTTTTAAGTTTTCAAGGACAGAACGGTAACACCACAACCTTCTTTTGCCTTTACGTGGAACTATGTACCTCTGGCTGCAGGTAAGGTTTCAGACCTACACTGCTCAAGGACACAGCCGAGGTTTCCGTAGGGACTGGCGTTCAAGCGGCCTCCTGCGTATTCTCTGGCTGATACACGACATAGCAGGGTCTGGCACTTTGCATACACGGGTCCAACGGAAAGACCGTTGCGTAAAACTTGCTGTCCTGTGAGGGGACCAGGATTCTCTTCTTGTTCAGTCAGCGTGGCAGTGGCGGTGGCGGGGTTACCGTGCGCACAACGGTCTGAAGCATTTCACCGCACAAAAGCCGGTCGGGAGAGAACCGCGGCTCTCAACCGTTACATAAAAACCTACTCCTTCCATTCCTGGTGTGCTCCCTCCGTCCTAGGTCAGCAAATACCACGTGTCCTCAAGTCTACGCGGCACGTTTGTTTTCTGTTTCGAAAAGCACAACGCTACGTGTCTGACCCCAATTCCAGGACGCTATCGCCTTTCGGTTTTTATCTTACGGTCAAGTCTGCCGAAGGTCCCAGTGAATCAGCTGCAGCCTCTGACCGAGGCTCCAGACCTCGTGTTCCTTTTTGGCTCTTCCCTCCGCCTCACTCCTCTCTCTCATGAGCCGGCAAGTGCTCGTTTAACCAAGTGCCCTGTCCTCTCTGTTCCGACGGCTAACACGACCTCCGGTTCAGGCCCTAATCACCTCGTACACAGGTTGTAACGGTCTGTCCGACTCCCTCTCTCAAACCACATTACACACAGATCTTCTAAACCCCAGTTTCCTAAAGAATGTGGATCATGTAACTCCCCAGCTACAAAATCTTTATTGGTTTCTAAAGCCTTGGAATAAGCTACCACTCCTCAGCAGAGCATTCCAAAAGTTTTGAGCCAAACTGACGTTTTCAGTTTTAGCTCCCAAGGGCCTCCTCGCCCGTCTAACATGCTTGTGCCCTCTCTCAAACACACCTTGACTGTTTCTACCTCGAAATCTTTGACTATGCCATTTTTTCCATCTACCTAAAATATGGCTGCTCCCCCATCATTCAATTATAAAATCCTAGCCATCTCTTAAGACCTAGCTCAAATGCACCTTCTTCTTGAAGCTTTTCTGGATCACATTTTTGTTTCCTAGAATGCTTAAGAGGATTTTTTTTTTCATTAAAAAAAAAAATGTGGCGTGTTGATGGAGGGAACACTCAAGGAGTCCCACTTATTCTGGAAGAAAAGTGATTTTTTTTTAAATCCACATCTATTTTGGGGTGCCTGGGTGGCTCAGTCGGTTAAGCGACCGACTGCGGCTCAGGTCATGATCTCGTGGTTTGTGAGTTCAAGCCCCACGTCGGGCTCTGCGCTGACAGCTCAGAGCCTGGAGCTCACTTCAGATTCTGTCTCCCCCTCTCTCTGCCCCTCTCCTGCTCACACTGTCTCTCTCTCTCAAAAATAAATAAATATTAAAAAAATAAATAAATCCACATCTATTTTAATGTTCCCAATTCCTTCCTCCTCTTCCATAAACCAAATAGTTTCCAGGAGTGATTCAAATTAGTATGAGTTTAGATGCCATGGTTTGCCTCGGGAAGGATTCTCTGCATTAGAAAGCGTAGAGTCAAAGATACCCAAGTATAATGGTGTTCTTTCTCAAGGCCAGCACCTGTTTCTCCCTCAAGAACCACCTAATACTTGGAGTGCCTGGGTGCCTCAGTCAGTTGAGCGTCAGACTTTGGCTCAGGTCATGATCTCACAGTCCTCGAGTTCGAGCCCCGCGTCGGGCTCTGTGCTGACAGCTCGGAGCCTGGAGCCTGCTTCTGTTTCCGTGTCTCCCTCTCTCTCTGCCCCTAACCCACTCCCATTCTGTCTCTGTCTCTCTCAAAAATAAATAAACATTAAAAAAAAAAAAAAAACGTTTAAAGAACCACCTAATACTTAAAATTCTCTCAGAGCCAGTCATTACAGACATTATAGGCAGCGTAGACTGGTGACCACTACCTGCGATTAAGAGACAAGTTAAGGGGCGCCTGGGTGGCGCAGTCGGTTGGGCGTCCGACTTCAGCCAGGTCACGATCTCACGGTCCGGGAGTTCGAGCCCCGCGTCAGGCTCTGGGCTGATGGCTCGGAGCCTGGAGCCTGTTTCCGATTCTGTGTCTCCCTCTCTGTCTGCCCCTCCCCCATTCATGCTCTGTCTCTCTCTGTCCCAAAAATAAATAAACGTTGAAAAAAAAATTAAAAAAAAAAAAAAAGAGACAAGTTAATTTCCCAGTAAACAAAAGATGGCTATTTTTCACATGCTCCTGGAGACAGCAACTCGTAACTATATCGGAAAGGGTACCCCTGTGCAAGAGTTACACTCATCCATGTTATAGATTGTATTTCTTTTCTTACTTTTATTTTAAAAGTTTGAGAGAGAGAGAGAAAGAGAGAGAGAGAGCGAGCGCATGAGTGGGGTAAGGGCAGAGAGGGAGAGAGAGAATCCCCAACAGGCTCCACACCGTTAGTGCAAGCCCGAAGTGGGGCTCGAACTCACGAACCGCATGATCATGACCTGAGCCAAAATCAAGAGTCAGACGCTTAACCAACTGAGCCACCCAGACACCCCATATTTCTATATGCAACACAGACGGGTAGAGAAAAAAATCTTCAAGTTTACCTTAAAATGGCCTTGGGCAAAAGTGTCTGTAAATGTCAAAAGATAACTTTCAGAGATATTAGTGCTAAAGACGAGTTATATTTGTCTAAATACAGACCCAGACACATTACGTATGGTACATACAATGTATGACTAACATTAACCTATGAACAGATATTCAAGTTCATTTAAGCACAGAGTTTAAAAGCCTGATTTAGGATGTTTCCAAATAGAGAAAGGATAGTTGTTGATGAACTAGTGAACTCTGGGTTAAATATGGAGTTGATAGTAATATACCAATGTTGTTTCCTTAGTTTATGTAAGACTTTAACATGGTTATGTAAGAACTTAACAGTAAGGGGAACTGGATGAGGAGTCTACAAATACTCTTTCTACAATTTTTCTGAAAGCCTAAAATTATTCCAAAATTTAAAAATTATTTTTAAAAAATGTTTAACAGAACTTACTGGAATAACACAAATTGAGTTATTTATGATCACTTTAATTAAAAGATTCCCTTTGAATTCAAAAAGCAGGTTGCTTTATCAGTTAACTTTTCTCCAAAGTAATTTTTAAACTTTGTTTTTTAAGGCTTTGATGTTTTTAAACATTCTCAGGTTTACTTGGCAAAGACTGTCAATTAGCGAATGGGCTGGTTTTGTTCAGCAGGACCCATGTACAAACATGTGTACATATGTTTTATGGCTTTAATCCCAAACTGGCTAATGCCCAAATAGCCTGATGTATGACATTACCTGGCACAGCAGACTGTCTAAGCAGGGAGTAACCTTCCTTAGAGGGGTTCAGTGCTATTTTCCTAAGTGTGACGTGTGCATTCTTTTGGACCTAGCCATCAAGGAATTCACCATGAGAAGATAATGCCACAAACATAAAAAGATGTGTATACAAGGGCATTCACTGTAGCATTATTTATTATAACAAAAAAGCTTGACACATAAATAATGGTACACACAGACACCAGCATACTACGTAGCCATCCAGATGTGATATGGATTTATATTATTTAACACTGAAGTATGTCCACATCAGAAAAAAAAAAAAAAAAGACTAAAGAGCCGGCTCATGTCATCTCATTAATGTAAAACCATGTCCTTACAAGTATGTCTTGTACAGTCATACCGAGAGATATCTCAGGATAGAGTAAGGATGGGGAAGGAGATACTTCTTTTCTTTGTATTTTTCTGAAATCCTTACCTAGTTTTAAATAAGCATGTACAATTCTTTAGAAAAATAATAAAGCTATTTTTTTTAATGCTATATCGAGGCAATTTGGCTCCTACTCAAAAAAAAAGTCATTAAGGACAAGTAGCTAAATACGTAATCTTTTTTAAAAAGTGATCCTCTGGGCACCTGGGAGGCTCAGCTGGTTAAGTGCCTGACTCTCAATTTCAGCTCAAGTCATGATCTCGTCTTCCTGGGATCGAGCCCCGAGTTGGGCTCTGCGCTGGGCATGGGGCCTGCTTAAGATTCTCTCCTTCCCTGCCTCTCTTCCTCTCCCTCTGCCCCAGCCCTGCTCACACTCACATGCTCTCTCTCTCAAAAAAAAAAAAAAAGAAAAGAAAAAGAAAAAAAAAAAAGAAAAGAAAAAGAAAACGGCAAAGTATTTGCTATTAAATTTCGCAAACTGTAACCCTAGAGAGCTAAGGAATAATTACAATATAAAAATATCCAACATTAGCCAAAAGATTATAGGCTGCCAACGTTAACTGTAACATTAGCTACATGACTGTTGCTTATAGATGTGACACACACCATCACAATGTCACGTTTAGCTCCAAACGACTATAGTTATAAATATCAAGTAATTTCATATGGATTCTATTTATAAATATGTATACTGCTTACAGTGTTCTTACTTTAGCTCAGAAGACGGGTCAGTAGGCTTTTTCTGCACAAGCAAACACAAATCTGTCCTCTTATCAAGGACTTCTCGTTCCATATCAATGGATTTGGGAACTGCAGGAGAACTTACAGCCCATTCGATATTCTCGGTTATAAGAGAGACCAGGAAACAGAGGCTCAGAAAAGTTAAATGGCTCCTTTAAAGGTCAACAGCTAGCTGACAGTAGAGCTGGGCCTACTACCCAGATTCTGGTCATAAGGCTCCAAATGATGACTAAAATAAAAAAATGTTGACCATTATTAGGTGCTGACAGAGATGCAGAACTGGAACTCTCAGGTTTCTGGTGGGGATGCAAAGGAGCACGTTGACTCTGGAAAACAGACCGGACATACACACTACGTGACCCAGCAACCCTGTTCCTAGGTATGCACTCTAGAGAAATGAAAACTTAGTCGCTCTGAAAGCCGTCTGTGAGCGTTTACGGAGGCTTTGCTTAGAATCACCAAAAACTGGAAACAATCCAAACGTCCTTCAACAGGTGAATGGAAAAACAGTGCGATCCATCCACAGAATAGGACAGAATATTACTTGGCAATAAAAAGGAGCAAAATGTTGATACCTACAAAAACTAGGACGAATCTCAAAGGTATTATGCTAAAAGCAATCTCAAAGGGTTACACGCGGTATGATCCCATTTAGGTAACACTCTCCACAAGAGAAAACACTCACGATGAACAACAGATCAACGGCTGCCAGGTTCGGAGGGTGGGGGAGTGCACTGCGGCAGGAGTGTTTCCAGACAACGGAACCGTTCTGTCTCCTGACTGTGGCAGCAGTTACACGAGTCCATAACATGTACTAATGTTCACAGAACTGTACACGTACCGAAGTGTCAATGTCACTGTACATGAACTTAAAAATTAAAACGAATGCCTTACGCAGTCTCTGGGTTCTGAAAGTCAGAAATATTTCTGGGCTTTTAAATTCGGTTTTTTTAAACTTCAGTTTTTAATGAGCAAAATAAAATGATTTAATGGGTCCTTTCTTATAAAATCTCATTGCCAAGAAAAGAACATATTTAACTTGGCAAGTTACATAACCTCACTTTGTCTCAATTTCCCTGCTGGTAAAATGGGGTAATAATACACTACCTCAAAGGGTTATATGAGGATTACATGGCAAGTGCTTTGTAAAGGTTGATAAGGAGCAAAAATACAGACACTATATATAACTTTGGGTACAGAAATGAAAGACAATGCCAACCATGTAACTTTTAAGTTTTTATCCTTCTGGAGAACGAGGTTCTGATAAGTGCTTTTCTTTTTAAAAAAAATTTTTTTTTCAACGTTTATTTATTTTTGGGGACAGAGAGAGACAGAGCATGAACGGGGGAGGGGCAGAGAGAGAGGGAGACACAGAATCTGAAACAGGCTCCAGGCTCTGAGCTGTCAGCACAGAGCCCGACGCGGGGCTCGAACTCCCGGACCGCGAGATCGTGACCTGGCTGAAGTCGGACGCTTAACCGACTGCACCACCCAGGCGCCCCTGATAAGTGCTTTTCTGATAGGGCGGTCTCTGAAACACAGTTCGACCCTGGAGTCTGATTTTCACACAGAAGTAAACACTCACCACTGAGTCCTTGCTATACGTTTATTCTGTACTCATTCTACATAAGCAAATGATTGTCTAAACCAGGCTCTGTGTTAAAGAAAGTTATACTATACAGTTAAAAATACCTTTCTATATGGGGCGCCCGGGGGGGGGCTCAGCGGGTCAAGTGTCTGACTTCGGCTCAGGTCACGATCTCGCAGTCAGGGGGTTCGAGCCCCGCGTCGGGCTCTGTGCAGACAGTTCGAGCCTGGAGCCTGCTTCCTCCGATTCTGTGTCTCCCCCTCTCTCTGCCCCTCCCCTGCTCATGCTCGGTCTGTCAATAATGAGTAAACATTAAAAAAAAATGCTTTTTGTTAAGGACGATATAGGGAGGTGATTTTCAAACTGCCCGACCCAACCCAATTTTTTTAAATGAAATAGAATTAAAAAAAACACACACACACAACAGAATGCTTCACAAATAAGGTAAGCACTGTTTCATGAAATCTTGCTTCAGCTGCGGGTAGGGGTACTCAATGTGAGAGAACACACATGACCACACACGCACTGCTTTTTACTGTGGGTCACGGTCAGAAAGTTTGAGAAAGAGCGCTATGGGGAACTCAACAAACAGTTTTAGATGGAGAACGGTCCAATTCTGCAACATCTGGCCTCTGTGGACAAATCTTTTTAGTGTTCACTAAAACCTGTTCACCACCTGACCTTAGAGACAGAAGTCATCCTCAAAGAAAAAAATCTAACTTTCCACTGGAGCTGATGAAAAGGGCAGAGAGAGAATGGGAGGCAGAACAAACTACCTCTTGGACATCGTTACAATACCCGACAAGGTGGAACAGGGGCACAAGTGTACACGTCCTTTACCACGACCTGACAGGAAGAAACCAGCCAC
Organism: Felis catus; assembly: GCF_018350175.1. Classification (NCBI taxonomy): domain Eukaryota; kingdom Metazoa; phylum Chordata; class Mammalia; order Carnivora; family Felidae; genus Felis; species Felis catus. The sequence goes on along the minus strand of NC_058381.1, from coordinate 36,075,574 downwards.
ATGGAAGTAGAAAAATTTTATACTATGCATGTATTTTCCAAATTTAATTTGAACATTGTTGTCACTGAGCAACATTAAGTTTAACTTACAAGATTTAAATATATTTTATATAGGGGCGCCTGGGTGGCTCAGTCGGTTAGGTGTCCGACTTCGGCTCAGGTCATGATCTCGCGGTCTGTGAGTTCAAGCCCCGCGTCGGGCTCTGTGCTGACAGCTCAGAGCCTGGAGCCTGCTTTGGATTCTGGGTCTCCCTCTCTCACGCTCTCTCACTCTCACTCTCAAAAATAAATAAACATAAAAAAATTTTTTTTTTTAAACACCTTATGTCAAGCAAATATTTTCTTTTGGAGCAGAATGAGATACCTATTAGGATCAGAAAAGTTAAAATGTGTCTGCTTTGGGAGCGCCTGGGTGGTTCAATTGGTGACGCGTGGCACTTTTGGATTTCGGCTCAGGTCATGATCTCAAGGCTCCTAAGTTCAAGCCCTGCACTGGACTCCAGGCTGACAGCTCGGAGCCTGCTTGGGATTCTCTCTCTGCCTCTCCCCTGCTCATGTGCGCGTGCACTCTCTCTCAAAATAATAAACTAAAAATAAATAAATAAGTAAAATAATAATAATAAAACCTTATTACAGTTTAGAAAACTACCTAGCTTATTTCTTTTGTAGACTAAATAAACTAAATGTGACTTCGGTGTGCTAAATCCAACAAAGTCAATGCTAAAATTGCTACCTGCCTCGTAGCATCAGCTCAGTGAGGTGCCTCATAGCAGTGTTTCTCAACTCCAGCGCGGCTGACGTGTTAGAGCAGAGAGATCATTCTTTGTTATGAGGGGCCGTCCTGGGCCCTGTAGCATGTTTAGCCGCATGTCTGGCCAGTAGCCCCACCGCTCCCCCCCCCCCCCACCCCCCGGCCCAGGGCCTCCTTATGTCAAATCAGAGCTATCTCCAGACCTTGCAGAGTATCTCCTGGAGGTAAAATCGCCCTTGGTTGAACTACTGCTTTATAAATTTGTATTTTAATCGTGATTTCCACGTTTGGGCAGTAAGAGGGAGAAAATGGCAATACTGCAATTACAGCAAAAAAAAAAAATGTGATCAAATGCAGTTTTCAATGGAAATGACGACGCCTCAGCAGTTATTATGGTTCGTGGGCACATACAATTACATTCCACCGACCAACCCGGCAGGGCGACCAAATTTCAAAATATTCAACACCAGGTTAACTGTGTTTCAGTAAATTTCTCCTGTTGCTATGTGTTTAAAACCCCGAGTTTCCAAAAAGTTTAATTATACCACGGTTATCAAAATATTAAGTAAACACTTTTAATAACTAGCAATGCAAGAAGGATTATTATATGAATATTCTGCAATGAAGCAGTAAAAGAAATATTTAGCAGTTACAAAGACAAACCTTTCAAGAGATGTAACTGTTTTTAAGACCTATTCTGTCACATTAAGCCCCTCTTTTAGGATGAAAATACATAGGGTTTGCTTGTAGACTGACTTCAGAATTCTCTTAATATGGTAAAACTCCAAGCTAGGTTTGAAAATTTCAAACCATTTAAAAAATGGTTTGAAATCACTCTGTCCCACTAAATATTTCAAAATGTAATTTAAAATAGGGCATTATCATTTCCCTCCGGAGAGGTGAGGGACACTTTTTTAAATTAAAAAAAAAATTATTTAGTAGGTATACATCCGCATGGATCAAACATTTTAAGAAGAAAGTATAGCGGATAGAGCACCACGACTCACGAGAGCCAAGACCAGAAATAATCCAAATGCCCATCAATGGGAGAATGGACAAATACGTTATTACAGTATATGCAACTGAATATTACGTGAGGCAAAATGAGTTATTACACGCGAAAGTAAGAGTGAATGTTATAAACATAATTTTGAGTGAAGGACACCACACACAAATCAAATGAGCACATCCTGTACTCCACTTATACACCGCTTAGAGATTTTCCACAGCCATACGTGGTTTTCTCATTCTTTTTTACGGCTATAAAATTTACCCTGCTGCGTGAACATACCCTAGCTTATCTACCCAACTTCTATACAGATGGACATGTAGGTTTTTTCCAAACTTGTGTTGAGTTTATTTGGAGGACTCTGTCTGCTCTGGAGGCTACAAAGAAAGGTGCACGGCTCTCTATAAGGATCTTTCAGGCAAGGGAACTTCAAATCCCCTCCTCTTAGGAGGAACTGGGTAAAAAAAAACACAGATTTATCCGTACAACTGAAACAGCGTGCGCGCGCGCGCGCACACACACACACACACACACACACACACACTCCTCACCTCCTCCAAAAACCCAACACTTTATCATATGTGTCAATGTCCACAGGCCACTGACGTGACTTGAGACACGTTAAAATGGCACATTTGAAAGGACGAAAACAATTCATGAGGGCCTGCTTATACTCATTTCGTAGGCCACACGGGGTAATTAAGAAGTTATACGCCACTGAATCCCCAAAACCGAATCAAAATTCCAAAGCTGAAAAGTCTAAATTCCAAAGCTCTTCACGACTATATCCTTCACTAGCATCCAAGACAAAAGGGAATCACCCAACACGGTTTTTACCCTTATGAAATAACTCCGGCTGAGAGTACTGACCCTCGGATGCCACATGCAGAGCAAGACCCCGGAGTCAGGCAATGGAGCCGCACCCTGCCTCGTTTCTATCTCTGTTCCCTTCCAACAACCCCTTCTCACCACACGGACTGGTTTACCAAGAAACGTTCAGAAGCACCTCGCTCTCCACTAGGCCCCGTGACGCCAGCACACCAGGAAAAACAACAGTTAAAAGAAAAATAGGCGCGCCTGGGGTGGCTCAGTCGGTCGAGCGTCCGACTTCAGCTCAGGTCACGATCTCCCAGTTCACGAGTTCGAGCCCCGCGTCGGGCTCTGTGCTGACAGCTCAGGGCCTGGAGCCTGCCTCCGATTGATTCTGTGTCTCCCTCCCTCTCTCTCTGCCCCTCCCCTGCTCATGAACTGTCCCTCTCTGCCTCTTAAAAAATCAAATAAAACATTTAAAACAATTAAAAAGAAAAAAAAGAAAAACAGCACCCTCGTCCCCAGAGAAAGTTTACTTAGCAAAACGTAGTCTGGTTGAGAAAAAAACACGTAGCTCAATCATCCCAATTTTATTTGTTTAGTCAGTCCGGGCTCACCTGGCGCGAGTCCTCTAATTATTATACATCTGGCCAAGATTACATTTTTTCAAGTGTTCTGCAAAACCTAAGGCAAATCTAAGGCCATTATTTGCCAATCCCTCTTTATCAGCAATCCAACACTAGATTTCCATTGATGGGAAAGCCCCTAGGTGGCTCAATAATAAAAGAAAACAGGGATTAACAGATTCCCTTGAGGTAAATCCTAATGCATTACTGATGTGCCTACCTTATTCTGAAAAGTCTCTACGTAACTCTTGCGGGTTCGCTGGCTTATCACAACGATATCCTGCAAAAATGACAGAATAATTTAATTCTATGGAGCCCAAGAAATTCTATTTTCAAAGCTCTGTGCACCGAATAGAACCGTACACATGCCCTCGAATCTACTTTTCAAAGTAATCAATCTCTTACCCTATGTTTTAAAGAGGCAAAAAAATGTCCTATTTTTACAAAACCACCTTTGGGGCTAAAAACAAGGCTAGGGATACACACACACAATCTGTACGTACAGGCCAAAAGTAGAGAGTTGATAAAATCTGACAGGTAAGGCGACTTGACTGTTCTTTCCTTCACCCACCGAAGCAAAAAATGCCTAAGGCAGTCAGACTTATAACCCTAATGACAGTTTATGATCAAAACCTCAGATGAGCAGTGGGGATTCTTCAGGAGAGAATGTCCCTAAGTGTTTCTTAAAATCAAACCTAACTGCTCTATAAACAAACAGATTAACTAAAATAAGCGTCTGATGTCTTCACTGATTCTACCAAGCACTTTACGGCTTACGTGAGCCGTGGCAATTTACACAAGGCTTTGCACATGATTCAACTCTGGACACAGAACGCACCGAGATACGTTCACGTCCTGAAACACCCCTTTCACCACAGAAGCTCTGAACACGCTTAAAACAAGCACGGCCTGCGGATGGCGCTGTAGACACTGGAGCTAAGTCTTACGGTCTCCACCACATTCAGCCGGCCACAGAGCCACGAATCGAAGTTCCAATAAGCACACCGCACCTGCAAGACTTCGGTGTGCTCCAAGTCAAATATTTGCAATTTTTTCCTCCCAAATCGGCACAAGTGAAACACAGGACCTCTTGCAAACCAGAATGATCCGTATGTTCCCACATCAGCCATTCCTGCCATTTACTGCCTCCTTAACAGGTACACGCGCCAGGAACTGCCAGAAGCTTGCACACAGCATCTCTAATCTTCATAACAAATCCCATTCTCCTGGTGAGGTAACTGAGGCCAGAGAGATCAAGGTGATACGCCCACTGCCATACAGCCAGTAACTGCTAAAACCCTGGAGTGAAGGGTGATTTTTTTTTTTTTTAAACCGTTGGCTTTCACAGTTTACTTCTTCGACAGGCTCCAGACAATTCAAAAGCAAAATCCCATCAGCAGCGCTGCTGATCAACTTTTTTCTACAGGCTTGAAAAGTACCGTCTTACCACACTACAAGATTACTTCCCATACTCAGAGCAGAAATGGAACCGGCTCTGGGCGTCGCGACTCGGATCTTGAGGCCACAGTTGCGGAAAGTAGGTGCTGTCTCCCTTGAGTAGGAGCTGCTGATCTGAAACGTCCTAAGGGAAGGGTGTCTGAAGAAGGGTGTTGAAGAAGCTAAAGCAAGCTGTTTGTATTAATGAGTGACCTGCTGGCGCTACTACTCCTTAAGCGTCCCACTGCTAGGCGACTGTTTCCCACCCTTCCAAGCTCTGAATCTGGCAGTCAGAACTCCGGTCTCACAGCCATAGGTGTTACAGGATCAGCTGCTCTGCGGTGTGTGGGTGTTTAACTAGGTAAGCGACTAGTTAGAAGCCGTGCAGCAATATTCAATCAAGGAAGCACACTGCCCCCCTGAGATTTTAACGATCTGGCACTACACTAGGCTGACAAAGAAAAGTAACATATTTGCAACTCTGAGATGGTCTGGGCTTAGGATAGGCAAATAATTTCCGACAGTAAAACTTCAGGCATGACATGAACAAAAAAATATAAAAAACAAGCCTGTAATACAAGCCACTTCAAGCATGTTTATGAGATAATAAAAAGTGCAATATTTGCAATCTCAGCATGCTTTCAAACTTCATAGGGTACACGGCATAATTATTAGAATAAATGCTATTCTTCAGGTGTGTGGAACAGGTTCTTTGCAAGATTCCAAGGCTCCCTTGCCTTCCAAAAAGCTGTTAATACCATGAATTCCTCGGCCTCTCAGAACCCCCAAAACGCAAAAAATATGAAGGTCTCAAAGGATTCTTTATGTAAAAAATATTGTTGGAAATGGAAGCTCCCAGAAAGCCGGGGCCTGTGTTCCTTTAATGTCACTGCCCATCACAGCACGATCACAAGCTGGAATAAATCTCTCTTGGTTGAAATATAATCAGAAGGCAAAAGCTGGATGCAGAGTGATTTAAACAAGAATAGCTGATATTTATCCCAGGATGGTGCAACGTTACTCTCCAGTTCTAAGTTCTAAACACGGAGACCGAATTCCCTAACTGCAGCTCAGATCTTTCCATTAAAACAAAACTTTAAAAGAAGATGATTCTGACGGCAGTGCCACCCTGAATGAAGACATGAAATCGTATTTAATAAAGGTGGAAAAACTCTGCACGGAGAAGGTGCTCTACTATGGGAATGATCAAGCCTTCTTTTAAGAAATCAAATCAACCTCAATCAACACATAAACATTCCGGATAGTCATCATGAAACAGACCACCGACTTTGATGCTGAAATGTGCTGCATTTAGAATACGGTGCAAGGAGCATGCATCATCCATTGGTCACATTGGGACAAATTGTTTTGACTCCAGTTGTAACTTTTTCTGAAATTCGCACATCTCCTTCTTACAGGAAGACAGGGAATGATGCCTTACAAATACGTGACCCCCTGTAATCAAGGAACAAAACACAAGGATACATACATAATCCACTTTGTTATCTGAGCTTGCTGCTCAGAACCAAAGTACTGTAATGCCAAACCTTGGGAAACAAAACACAGAACTCAAGTTCCTTTCACTTTTGCATAATATAGATCTTAACCTGAGGTCCCAGGGCTAGCTTCAAGGGGACTGTAATCGCATACAAAATTGTGTGTGTCTCTTTCACTAAGAAGACAGCCCCTAAAGGCTTCGGTGACCCCACAGAAAGGTTAAGAACCGCTGAAGCAGACATTTCCAGAATCCCTACAACTCAGAGGTGCACATTTTAAACAAAATTATACTAAAGGTAGTATCTATCTGAATACATGTGCACAGTCCTGATACAGGCAACCAAGATGCCCTGCCAGTCCCGACCATCACAGTTCAGTTGACCACTCTCAAATCAGCCCGAGGCGGGAACATCACCTGCATTCAACACACACACACACACACACACACACACACACACACACACACGCCGGCCCCTCATTCCTTACGCATACACATGTTGTCAACAAAGCATGTGCTAGTTGCCATTCCCAGAACAATACAGGCCTGGCCATCTCTGGAAAAAAATACACATTCTTCCCCAAATTATTACCCTATTTATTTACTGCACCTTGACGACTGATGTTAAACCTCATCACAAAATAAATGAAATACCCACACACCCTATGTATCTCATCAACTGAGGAAAAAAGCACCACTCAGTGATTACTGAGGGTACACAGGAGATGCCTATCAGCAAAATACTCTGATAACGACGCTTGAACATGGGGACAATCAGAGACAGACTCACGCAGGAACATCCTGAGGACATGGTTGTGGAAAGAATCCTTTTCCAAAGGCAAGAGCACATTCCTTTGATTGGCACAAGCCATTCCTGACAATGGATCCGCGATGACAGGGGCTGCTCTGGCAATCAGGAAGTGTGTGTGTGTGCGCGTGTGTGTGTGTTGTGGGGGAGGGATGTACTAGATGTGATCAAAGACTGGCCCTCTTCAAAGAACAGCATATGGGATCTCAAATCGTGAAGACAGACTTCGAGGGTGAGGCAGGGGCATTTATCATTTCTACAGGAGACATCCCTCGACAATGAACATGTTCCGCGCAGATGTAACGGGGGTGTCACTACCTTCAGTGTCTCCCATCTAAGAATCTTAAGTAGAGCCTGATTGGAGGGGTGGAGGAGGTGGGGGAGGAGAAAGGTCTGCATTACCCTCTGGGGTGAGTGCTGGGCGGGTATACACTGGATGCATTTTATCTCAGGCGGCACAATACTCCGGGGGTTGGAGGTTTGGGCGCAGCCGCAGGGCCGGGGAGGCAGTGGGTGCAAGCCACCAGCTGCAGGGCAGGGGAAGGCTCGCAGGAGGACCGGTGCAAACCTCCCTCGGCCCGCTAACCCAGGCAACCCCAGCCTCCCCTCGGGCCTCGGGGCGAGCGGGCTCTCTGCAAAACTGGAGCCCGGCCCGGGTCCGGGAGCGAGGGGGCGAAGGAGCAGGAGCGGGCGCCCCCGGCCCGAGCTCGCGGCCGGAGGAGCGCAGCGCCCCGGGCCTCCCCGCCGGATGGGGGCTGCTCCGGCCTAGCGCACGCAGCTGCCTCGGCGAAGGGTTAACCCGGCGCCCGAGCCCCGGCCGGCCCGGCGGGCGGCGGAGAGGAAGGGCTGCTGCAAGGGGCGCAGCCGCGACTGTGGCGTGTGCGTGGGGGGCAGGGGCCCCTACTCACCCTGGCCGGCCGCCTCCGCCTCCGCCGCCCCGACCGCCGCCTCGGCGGTCCATCCTGCGGCGGGGGGCCTGTAGCCGCGGCGCTCGAGTAACAACCGCCGGCCGGGCCGGCCCCTCCCCCCCGCCCAACGTCTGTCCTCAGGGCCGCTCCGCAGACCCGGCCTCGGCCGCCGCCGCCGCCGCCGCCGCCGCCGCAGCGCTACGTGGCCGCCGCTCCGACGTCTCGCGACTCCCTTCCGAGCGCGCGAGGGCGAGCGGGGCCGGCGGGGCGGGCGGCGCGCGGGGAGGGAGGCAGGGGAGGGGGTGTGCGTGTGTGGTTGTGTGTGCGGAGCCGGGGGCAGGGAGGGAGGGCGAGCGGCGGCGAGAGCGCGCGCGCGCCCGCGGCCCCGTCCCTCGCCCGCCCCCCCGCCCAACGGGGAGCCGACACCTCCCTCCGCCCGCCCCCCTGGCATCCCGGCCGCTGGGCGCGGCGGCGCGCATGCGCAGCCCCCTCGGGCCGGCCCCGGCGCACCTTTTCTCCCCGCTGCCACAATGTGAGCGCCCCGCCGCCCAGATAACCGCCGGCTCCCGCTCCACCCCCGCCCTCCCCCACTCCGCCCACTGCCGAGCGCCCAGGTAAAGGCGTGGACTGCGCGTGCGCGCCGCCCTCCCTGGGTCTGGGGGCGTGGTTGCTGAAAGGAAGCCAAGTCGCAGAGTGGGAGGGAGCTTGGGGCAGAGGGTGTGAGCCTCCTCGAAGTAGGGGCGGGTGAGGATTCAGGGGAAGGTAAAGTGAAGAAGGGGGACCCAAGTAGGAAAGCGGGCCCCAGGGAGACTCAGAAGTAAAAGAGCCCTTGGCTTATGAAATTAAAAAAAAAAAAAAAAAAAATCTTGACTGCGGCCTCTGTTCCTGGAGGGTAGTGTGAGTGACAGAGGACAGAAATAAAGGAGGTAAAAATATAAGCAGAAGTGGTCGTTCACTAGATAGATGGGACAGCTAGTAAACGCTGGAGAAATTTAGAGATTGCCGGAGTGGTCAGAAATACCAACTTAGAGCCACGTTTGTTCTGCGGCCAGGAATAGGGAAGGGGATGCGTGTGTGCTTGAGGCAGAGAACTGCTATAAGAAAGGAGCCCTCCATTGAAAGGATTACAGCATTATGACTAATTAGCTATTAATCATTAATATAATTAATGGTACTATTAGCTAACAAGGTAGCATTTATCCAAGTTCAGAGCCAAGAGCGGGTGATCATAATTACAAGTGCTTGGAGTACAGAGAGGGGGAGTAAAGCAGGTGAGGCGAAGGCCTAAGGAGTAGAGGACCCAAGAGGGCAGCTTGGAGGGGGAGGTTGACCTTTCCCCACCATAAACCAAACCCCCCTGACGTTTCCCAAATCTTACCTCCATTGGAACTCCTCATCCTCCTTCCGTTATTAAAAGCACGCTTAACAAATGTCCTGGCATTAAGACCTACCTCTCTATACATTTTCAACACGGTGCAGCTACTTCGCGCCAAAATAGCCACCCTCGCCCCTCAAAACTAGTCCTATAGCAAGTGAAAGGACCCGAATCTGGCATAGGGTTAGGGAAGAGATTGAAACTTGATACACAAAAGGATTCAAGGCCTAGCTCTGTCCTTGGGCCCTTCTGAAAACAGGTTTTTTTTATTACACTTGGACTCCACACTTCAGAGAGTGTAATTTGGCACCTTTGGGTCGTGTTCCTCAGTAGTGAGTGTCTTCAGTGGATAGACACTAAAAAATGATGTCCTAATTCGGCAAGTAGAGAGAAAATCTTCAGGGCAGAGCAGGAGGAAATAACCATGCATTACATTAGACTTAGGGGCACCTGGTTCGCTCAGTTGGTGGAGCGTGCGACTCTTGATCTCGGGTTGTCAGTTCAAGCCCCATGCTGGGTGTGGAGATTACTTAAAAAAAGAAAATCTTAAAAAAAAAAAAAAGGGAAGACTCAGATTTAATGTAAGAAAGGACTTGGCATCCATGGGGGGTGGTGAGCCCAGAATATCTGACTGGGATGTCTAGTTTTGCGTTCTAGGACATTTGATCAATGCCCTACTCTGCCGATCAGGGCAATCCAGCTTGGAAGAGGGAAGTGCAGAGCAAAGGCTAGAGAGGTAACCTTCCAAGCTTCTATGACTCTCCACTCACAGGCCAACCCTCTGAAGGGCTCCTAGTAGTTAGAATAGTCATATTATTACTTTCTATTTGAGGAGTGCTTTATGGTTTCTGCAGAGAGGTTACGTCCATTATCTCATCAGATCTTCCAACAATCCTGTGAGGCAGGCAAAACAGGAATTATTCCCAATAAAGGAAATTTGGGCCAAGGAATGTTTAATGGCTCAGTCCATCACTCACCCCAGAAAACAATGGAGGGTTTGACTCCGAAAAACTGCTGCCTGTTCCTGTGGAGTAAAAACAGGTAGCCTTGGCAAGCGAGAGAGAATAATTTTAATATTCAGTTCTACATTTGCATCTCCTTTATTTCACGTTTCCTTCCCCCACCCCCCTTTTTTCAATCCAGGACCCTAGGACTCGTCCCCGTGTATTGGAGGCCTTGGTGACTGGTACTTTGGAAGGCGTTGGGTCTTGGGCTAGCAAGGAGATCCCGGTTTCTCTGCTGTCCCTTAACTTTTCCCTTTCATGCATCGACCCCCAGAAGAGGGCTACCGGCCAGTGTCCTCGCTCAACATGTCACAAGAAGGAGCATTTGCTCTCAGCCGGACTCCCTCATTCCATGCCTCCCTTCTTCAGCTACTGGCACCATAGCTCAGCAGGCATCACAGACAACATTTAGCACCTACATCTGGCCTTACTGGAAGATTAGGCTTCTTTCACCCTGGTTTCCTGGCCTTGGATAGTCCTTCGCTAATTTCTTCATTAAGAGAGTGGACAAAGGCAAACCGTGAGAGACTCTTAAAAACTGAAAGTAAACTGAGGGTTGATGGGGGGGGTGAGAGGGAGGGGAAAGTGGGTGATGGGCCTGGAGGAGGGCACCTGTGCAGATGAGCACTGGGTGTTGTACGGAAACCAACGTGACAATAAATTTCATCTTAAAAAAAAGAATTATTGAATCAATACTGTATACCTGAAACTAACATAACATGGTATACCAATTATACTTCCATAATAAAATAAATTAGGAATAAAAAAGAGAGAGAGAGAGTGGGAGAGTGGACAAAACCCAGTACAAGCCACCAAAAAAAAAAACAAAAACAAAAAACAGTTTAGTACACACACACACACACACACACACACACACACACACACAGACACAGGAATATTAGCCATAAAAGCAGATGAGATCTTGCCACTTACAATAAACAGGGATGGATCTAGAGGGTACTATGCTAAGTGAACTAAGTCAGAGAAAGACAAATACCATATGCTGTCACTTAGAAGTGGAATCTACAAAACAAAACACAACAATGAATTGACCAAGCAAAAGCAGAATCAGACCTACGAAGGCACAGAACACAGTGGTGGTGGCCAGGGCGGAAAAAAGGGTGGGGTTGGGCGAAAGGGAAGGAGGGGAGTGGGAGGTGCAGGTTTCCCGTCCCGGGATGAATATATCGCGGGAATGAAAGGCGCAGCATAGAGAATCGTGTAGTTAATGATAGGGTAATGGCATTATATGGTGGCGGGTGGTAACCACACTGGAGGTGAGCACGGCATACGGTGGAGGCTGAATCCCTGTCGTGGCATTGAAAGGAACGTGGCGTTGCACGTCGACTCTACTCCGACGATAAATAAACAATAAAAAGTTTTAGTATGAAGTTCTGCACACTTTGACGGTTCTACCAGACTTGGAGCTGGGGGCCCTGGTCATAGTCCCTTAGATTCTCATTCTCGTGGTGCCGCAACCCTCGCTCCATCCCCTCACCTATTAGACTTTGTAAAAGCCTACAAATAGGCTTTGTAACAGCCGGGCGTTACCCGGTTCTTACGAGTCTTCCAGATCTGATGCCCGGAATTCTATTCGAGAAAGTTGACTTTGTTCGTTAGTATCTTACAATGCCATTCCTTTGCTAAGAAGCACTATCCAGTTCCTATCTCGAAGCCCTCGGTACAAGAAGCTGCCCCCTTTGCAGAATGGATAAAGCTGTCCCGGGCTCTCCTTTTTTTACTCACTTTTTCTCGTATCTCCAAGTGACGGTGTTTAGAGACAAGTCAGAAAGCTGGGCTTTTGCGTTTCTGCCATAAGGCTTGCGTGTGTATGAGGTGTCGCGCACAGGTCTGTGTTTATGTCCAATCTTAAAGGGATGTGAGCCAAGGGCACTTTCATTCGGTGCCCCCTCACCTCCCCCCACCCCTACTTGTTTTAAAAAGGTAAGCTAGGGGCGCCTGGGGGGCTTAGTCGGTTAAGCGACCGACTTCGGCTCAGGTCATGATCTCACAGTTTGTGAGTTCGAGCCCCGCATCGGACTCTGTGCTGACAGCTTAGAGCCTGGAGCCTGCTTCAAATTCTGTGTCTCCCTCTCTCTCTGCTCCTCCCCGGCTCATGCTCTGTCTCTCTCTCCTTTCAAAATAAATTAAGGGGCGCCTGGGTGGCGCAGTCGGTTAAGCGTCCGACTTCAGCCAGGTCACGATCTCGCGGTCCGTGAGTTCGAGCCCCGTGTCAGGCTCTGGGCTGATGGCTCGGAGCCTGGAGCCTGTTTCCGATTCTGTGTCTCCTTCTCTCTCTGCCCCTCCCCCGTTCATGCTCTGTCTCGCTCTGTCCCAAAAATAAATAAAAAAGGTTGAAAAAAAAAACAAAAAAATAAATAAATTAAAAAAAAACATTATTAAAAAAAAAAAAAGGTAAGCTAAAGGCCAGGGTGTCCTAGAAGAAGAAGAGAGGATACCCTCAAAGGCCAGACCCACGAATGCATTTGTTCTGCGTTGGGGACAGAGATGAGGGAAGCTATGGGGATGGTCAGTGTCCCTTCGGTCCAAGCTTGGTTTCCGGCTGCAACATGGCCTTGGGTCATCATCTGGCTTACAGTCCCCCCACCCCCCGAAGCCATGGTCTCTGTACATGAAAATGCGTTTTATAATTTTTTAAAAAATGTGACATGTGTGGGGCGCCTGGGTGGCGCAGTCGGTTGAACGTCCGACCTCAGCCGGGTCACGATCTCGCGGTCCGTGAGTTCGAGCCCCGCGTCAGGCTCTGGGCTGATGGCTCGGAGCCTGGAGCCTGCTTCCGATTCTGTGTCTCCCTCTCTCTCTGCCCCTCCCCTGTTCATGCTCTGTCTCTCTCTGTCCCAAAAATAAATAAAAAACGTTGAAAAAAAATTAAAAAAATGTGACATGTGTTCATGTTCATGTGACAATTTCTACAAATCTATAGTCTACATCACATCGTTTCATCCTTCCCTCATCGTTGGCAGGTAGGAAGGGCAGAAAATGCTGTTTTCATTTTTTTTTTTTCCAACAGCCAATAAAAACGAGGCCTGGATTTGAAGGGCCACACGGCCAGAACTACAATGTAGGTCTCCAGGATTCAAGTCCGGGACTTCTCCGTGATACTGCGCTACAGCCCTTTGCTGGATACCCTACAAAGCAAAATGTGGTCTACAAAGCAGATGTGGTCTCTGCTCTCTGGAACTTTGGACTCAGATGGACAATTCTGGCACACATAAAAGGACAAGGTGATTACGGTCAACCCGCATCTGCCAATAAATAAATGAGTTAAATCGATAAGGAAAGCCATGGTTACCTGCTCTACTAATATTGTTGGTTCCCCCCCCCCCCATTTATTAGTAGAGAAGGTAAAGAGGACGTTGTTAATGAGGCTAAGGTCTTAGGCCAGTCCCCTCTTTGCCTACTGGCTTTGTATGTGGAAAAAATACTGTGGGTGTTCCACACTGGTTCCCCTCTTTGTGGTCAACATTGTATCAACTTTCTGGGAACCTCTACCAAGGGTCACCCAAGGTGGGAATCAAGAACCATCATGAAATCACGTCTGCCCTTGAGCCACGTCTTCAACCATTTTCCTAAAGCTAACTGCTGTCCAAGCTTCAATGCACCCCGCCTTCACCATCTCTGCTGAGAGGAAAAGGACAGATCACCTCCGTGGCCGTCCTATTGTCACAGGGCCTGAGATTCATCCTTATCCACGCAAGACGGCCAGTTAGGACAGCGCAGCAGTGGGCTTGGAATTTGAGGGACATTGGTGTCAGAGAAGCGAGGCCAGGCCCCTCCTACAACAGCTCAGTTCCTGTGTATCCTGAGCAAAGGCAGAAGCGACCCTAGCGTTAGGGAACAACGTGGGCAGCTGAGGGCAGGGATCCAGCAGGAGAACATCCTCGTCCTCGTATCTCCAACAGTTAGTAGCAGCCGGCTTCCTCCCCTGGGGGTTCTGCCTGGAGGACTATCTCCAGCAGAGTGATCTAAGGCAGTTAGGTCCAAATTGTGTTAGAGTCTTTAAAGAGGCTCACAGATTCTTTTAGGCAGCACGCTTAATTGTTGTCTGTAATTGATGTGACATATGCCTTGGAGGCACGCACTGAGGTCCAACTGAAAGTGATGGGTTGGGTTTTTGTTTGTTTGTTTGTTTGTTTAAATTGGAATTAATTAATTAAAGAAGGCAGCTGTCCTGGGCTGTGAGTTAGTGCCAAACTCCGTAACCCTAAACCAGCCAACCCACCCAACCGGCCTCACCACCTGAGGAACAATCCTGAGGTTCTCACGGAGGTGGGTTGGGAGACCCGGGACGCAGTGCAGAAGCAGAAAGGGAGGGCTGCAACGGGGAAGTTGGGAGGGGGTGGTGGTCAGGGGACGCTCTCTTAACTTTCCTAACACCCCAGAATCTTGGCTCTTGAGAACTGTTGGGAACCATAGAAGTGTGTTGGGCGCTAGGAAATTGCAGGAAAGGGAAGGCAAGGTCCAAGGAGGTATGTGAGATTTGGGGGAGCGGCAGTCAAGTGGCAAGAGGATGCTTGGGGCTGGGGGGGGGGGGGATGTGAGGGGGAACTGTTGGCAGGAACCAAGCAAGAAGAACCTGCTCAGGTAAGGACCACGGAGATTGGGGGTGGAGAGGACCCTGTGGGTGGAGCTCACAGGAGGTGGAGCCCGGATGTGGGGGCGGGAGCACGGCGCCTGGGGCCTCTGGCGTTCGGAGGAGGTATTAATTAAACCCCTGACCTGAGGCGGTGAGCAAAGCCATGGCAGCTTTTCATATGAGTCGAGCTAATAACAATAATAACAATAATAATAACAATTAACGGATAATGAGACCTTATCTGCAGCAAGTTGTTCCTAGAGCTTTGTAGGCATTAAGTCATTAATTCCCCCGGCCCCTCGGGCCACCTTTTTCTGGAAGTAACGTGGGTGCAAGAGGACGCAGACAATCCTTGGGCAGTTAGGCCCGCTGCTGGTGGCTGGGGGGGGGTTGGTTCATTTACGGAGGGAGAACACGCAAGGTTCTTTAAGGTTTCATAAACTGTTACACGCTGTTAGATTTCTTTACAAGTGATGTTTCAACGGGATGAGTAGGGGAATGTAGAAATCGATCACCACAGATGCCCGAACAACTTTGATGCGGAAGCTCCAGTCCCCCCAAAGAGCACCAGGTTGAACAATGTGCTACAGTGGAGAGTGACCTGGGGGTGACCCGGAAGTGACCTGGAAGTGAACAGCGACCATCTGTGAAGCCCTAGCTAGTGGCAAGGCTGAGCGTCTGCTGCAAACAAGGTAAATCGGAGGACTTCAGACCGAGGAGGGGAATTTAGAGTGAAGACTCAAGGCAAGTAAGAGGAGGAGGATTATTCTGCGTTGCGGAAATCACGTGGGATGGAGCCTGGGCGCCAAAAGCCTTGAGCAAACCTGAGTGCCATCCGTGACCAGCTTTGTAGATTTCAACTGTTGTTTCACGTTGTTTGTGTGTTTCCCGTAACAGTGAGCACCACAGATTGTATGCACCCAATGCACTGACAAGCTTTGGATCGCATCCCATAGATGGTGAGAGTCCTCGTCGTTATCCTAGTCAAGATCAAAGATAAGGATATAGAGCATGCAATGTATGGCACATTAAAAAAAAACTTTTTTTAATGTTTATTTTTTAGAGAGAGACACACACAGTGCGAGCGGGGGAGGGGCAGAGAGAGAGGGAGACACAGAATCCAAAGCAGGCTCCAGGCTCTGAGCTATCAGCACAGACCCAACATGGGGCTCGAACTCACGGACCATGAGATCATGACTTAAGCTGAATTCCGACGCTTAACCAACTGAGCCACCCAGGCGCCCCCACCTTTTTAAACAAAAAATTTAATGTCTATTTTTGAGAGAGAGAGAGACAGAGTGTGAGCAGGGGAGGGGCAGATAGAGAGGGAGACACAGAAGCACGTTTTAAACAAAAAAAATCTCAAGTTATTTAAGCAAGGTATCTTGGGGGTCCTTCGGTCATGGAGTGGTAGGATGATTCTCCCCACTAATTATTAATAAAGGGGACACAAGAGATCCAGAGCAGGTGCTGAGCTTGTCTGAATCTCAGCATCGAGTGGCAGAGGAATTTGTGTCACAGTTCATGACAGTGAAATGAGAGGGAGCAGACCTCACGATTCTGACCCTTGCCAGCCCTCCAGAACCACAGCCTTCCTTCCCTTCCCTGTGTCACTACAGAAAAAGCCACCGGTAAGAAGATACTAGAACTTGCAGGACTTAAATACCAATCCGTCTTGTAGATTGTATCAAAGAACATACAGTAAAGTGTTCTGTGGTGACATTAGGAACGGAATGTTCTGGTTAATAAGGTAATCTGGTTAACAGAGTAGTACTAAATATATAGTACCGAATACTAAAATTCTTCACTGTTTATCTGAAATTCAGATTAGCTGGTTGTCTTATCTTTTGTCTGGCAACGCTGCTTGTAGGTAAACTACTAGGGAGATTCATATGCACTCTTCTGAAGTTCCTTAGAGAAGAAAACAAGGAGAGAGATACTTTGAGATCACTTCAGATTTATTGGTACAAGGAAATGGGGACAGAGAAGATGGCCAGAGATGTGTTAAGGAATCATAGGGGATACTGAGAAACACACTCATCATCATACTGGGTACATGGGTAAAATGTCACCAAGGCTTTGGCCCCACATCAAACTAACTGCCTATTTCAGGGATCTCAGAGAATCAAGCTTAACCTCCATCCCTCATTTCTTTCTTTTTTTTTTTTAAGTTTATTCATGTTGAGAGAGTGTGTGTGCATGGGAGGGGCAGAGAGAGGGAGAGGGGCAGAGAGAGAAGGAAAGAGAATCCCAAGCAGGCTCTGCGCTGTCAGTGCGAGGAGCCTGATGCGGGGCTTGAACTCATGAACCACGAGATCGTGACCTGAGCCGAAATCGAGAGTCAGACGCTTAACTGACTGAGCCACCCAGGTGCCCCAATCCCTCATGTCTTTATGCCAACAGAGAGGAGGCAGGCAAATGCTCACGGAGCAACGTGCCATTCGGAGGCACATGCATGTTTCCTCTGGGCCAGGGAACCCCCTGGTGCTTGGATACCTCCTTCCCTATCATACTGATGGTCGTGGGGGAAATGGGTCTCCTGGGAAGCTAGGTTTCGTCCTTCATGGCATCAACCGTGACTGGCCTTTTCTTGACCAGGTTGCTATTTTTAGCAGTTACTAAGCACCAAGATGTTCCCAATGTGTTGAGTGCTTTCCATGGTCCTGAGTGTTCCGCTGGAACCTGTGACTACATTACCCTACCTGGCAAAGGGAACTCGGCAGATGGGATTAAGTTAAGGATCCTGAGATGCGGACTTTATCCTGGATTATCTGGTGGGTCCAGTGTCATCACGAAGGTCCTTAGAAGAGAGACACAGGGGCTTTAGTGTCGGAGAGGGAGATGCGATGCGGAACAAGGGCCAGAATTATGTGAGCGCTAGCTCTGGAGATGGGAGAGAGACGGGAACCAAGGAGCGTGGGCAGCCTCTAGAAATGAGGAGGCAAAGAACTGATCTCCCTGAGAGCCTCCAGAAGGAACATAAGTAACCTGCCAACCCTTTGATTTTTGGCCCAGCAAAACCTCTGACCTCCAGAACTGTAGGATAATAAATCCGGGTGGTTTTAAGCCACTCAACTGGTGGTAACTTGTTATGGCGGCAGTAAAAAAAAAAAAAACAAAAACAAAAAAACACCGAATTCAGCTCCCCATTACTTAAAGGGAAAACTGAACTGCTCTGCAGGGCATTCGAGGGCTTGGGGGTATCTGCCCGGCGCCCCGCCCTGCCTGCCATGCTTTGGATACTGAACTTCTCCAGGATCCTCAATGGGCCGTGCCCTCTCTTACTCCCGTGCATTTGCACGTGCTCTTTCTTCTCCCCGGAACACCGTCTCCTCACCTGTTTGCCTGGCAAAGTCCTCATCCTTTCCGTCTCGGCTCAAACAATACTTTGTCTGTGAAGCCTGACCTAGGGTTCCTTTCCTGCATCTCATATGCGCTCCCGTTAAAGGACCTGTCTGTTCCCTCTCTGGACTATAAGCTGCTTGAGGGCATGGGACGTCTCTTTGATCTCCCTTTGCCCCCAGCATAGTCCCTGACTCATAAAATAAAGGTCTCCAGAGACTAGAGCTCTTGTCCTGACTTGTGCCCTGGATGTGATACAGCCCTTCCGGCCCCACCTCTCCTTCGATAACAAACACGGGGAAGGGAGGAATCATCTTTTCCCTTCCCTTCCCTTCCCTTCCCTTCCCTTCCCTTCCCTTCCCTTCCCTAGTGAGAGATGAAGACAAAGGAAATCAGGCAGTGTTTCAAGTTCAAAGAAGAAAAAGGTGGGGGCGCCCTGGGTGGCTCAGTCAGTCAAGCCAGCCGCTGACTTCAGATCAGGTCCTGATCTCACGGCTTGTGGGTTCGAGCCCTGGCACGGGGCTCCACACTGGTCCTACGGAGCCTGCTTGGGATTCTCTCTCTCTGCCCCTCCCCCCACTCATGCTTTCTCTCTCTCAAAATAAGCTTTTTAAAAAAAAGGAGAAAAAGGCACAAATCAAAGTTTTGTAACAGTGCAGTTATGTCCACAGGGTACAATATTCTTTTTTTTTTTTTTTTACTGTTTATTCAGTTTTGAGAGAGAGAGAGCGTGCGAGCATGAGTGGGGGAGGGGCAGGGAGAGAGGAAGACACAGAATCCAAAGCGGGCTCCAGGCTCCGAGCCGTCAGCACAGAGCCCGACGCGGGGCTCGAACCCACAAACCATGAGATCACGACCTGAGCTGAAGTTGGGCACTTAACCGACTCAGCCACCCAGGCGCCCCTCCCTACAGTGTACAATATTCTTCAGGTCTTGGTTTCTTCAGCGGGGAAATGGGTCTAGAGACAAGCTACACAGAAACAGGAGCTGTGGTGGCTTCGAACCCGGTTGTATCCCCTCATGCCTACCAGCGCTCTTTCCTCTTAAGTGAATTCCTGGGTGTTGGTTGCCGAAGATCTTGGGGGAGACTTTCCCATATTCTTCGGATTCATGTCTTCTAATAGGCACACCGATGCTAGGTGTCGTCTTGAGCAAAGGTTTCCCCACAGTCGTTGCATTCATGTAACTGAGTTCCAGAATACTGAGTCAGATGTCAGCTGTGCCTTTTGAGACTCCAAACTCACCTGAGGGCTCTCCCATGGACACATCAGATACAGAGTTTCTTTCCAGTAGGAATTTTCTGATGTTGTAGAAGATGGTTACCCCACCCAAATAAAGGCTTATTCACATTCATCGCACATGTGAATTTTGTCCCCTGTGTGAATTCTCTGATGTTTAATGAGAAGCGAAAGGCCACTGGAGCTCTCAGTAAAGGCTTATTACGTGCCCAGTACTCAGTGTTCGGAGGGAGCCCAAAATGTAAGGAACAGCCTCTGCCCTCTAGAAGTTTACAACCTGGTTACAGAGACAAGAGTCGTGGACGTGAAACGGGGGGGGGGGGGGAGCACGGGACGTTGTGTAATCACACCAAGCTGCATAGTTTAATGGCATTAAGTGAGAATTCAGAGAAAGAGGCATTCACCCAGGGATTAACTAGATGGGAAAGGTGACGGGAAGGCTGCCAGGCTTTGGCTCAACCTGAAAGGATGGTAGGGCTGAGGCTGGAAGACAGCAGAGGAAGGTGTTCAGGATGTGGCTGTAGAGGGATAAAGACGCCCTTGTAGAGGAACTCACTGGTTTAGATTCTGGAGGAGAGAGGGGGAGTGGGGGAAGAAGGGAAGGAAGGAAGGAAGGAAAGAAGGAAGGAAGGAAGGAAGCAAGGAAGGAAGGAGGGAAGGGAGGGAGGGAGGAAGGAAGGAGGGAGGGAGGGAGGGAGGGAAGGAAGGAAGGAAGGAAGGAAGGAAGGAAGGAAGGAAGAGAGGAAGGAAGGAAGGAGGGAAGGAAGGAGGGAGGGAGGGAGGGAAGGAAGGAAGGAAGGAAGGAAGGAAGGAAGGAAGGAAGGGAGGAAGGAAGGAAGGGAGGAAGGAAGGGAGGAAGGAAGAGAGGGAGGGAGGGAGGAAGGAAGGAAGAGAGGAAGGAAGGAAGGAGGGAAGGAAGGAAGGAGGGAGGGAAGGAAGGAAGGAAGGAAGGAAGGAAGGAAGGAAGGAAGAGAGGAAGGAAGGAGGGAAGGAAGAAGGGAAGGAAGGAAGGAGGGAAGGAAGGAGGAAAGGAAGGAAGGAGGGAAGGGGGAAGGAGGGAAGGAAAGAAGGAGGGAAGGGGGGAAGGAAGGAAGGAAGGAGGGAAGGGAGGGAGGAGGGAAGGGAGGGAGGAGGGAAGGGAGGGAGGGAGGAGAGAGGGAGGGAGGGAAGGAAGAGAGGGAGGGAGGAAGGAAGGAAGGAAGGAGGGAGGGAGGGAAAGAAGGAAGGAAGGAAGGAGGGAGGGAGGGAGCAAGGGAAGGAAGGAAGGGAAGGAAGGAAAGGGAAGGGAAGGAAACTCTTTCCAGTACAGTGAGTTGCTCCTCCATTTAGGAAACTCCTGAAGACTTAGCATAGCAGCCTTTGAAAATTGTATTTCTCTAATGCTTTTCTTGTTTTAGAGCTCCAAACACTTTCACTTCCACCTGGCGCACCTAAGAAAGAATTCTCTACCGCTGCAATTCACATTCACAGTCCCATCCCCCCCAACCCCCCCACCCCGCATTCGTGGGGTCCATTTCGGTTCCTTGACCATGCACGGTCACCCCGTGTGACAGAAGCGCCAACTGGGGAGAGAATGGCCCCTGGGAGAGCGCCCCCTGGCAAGCACCGCCCCCCTTCCCGGGCCTTCGATACCCTCTAAAACAATTCCTTCTGGGATATTCACACTTAGAGAGAAAGGGGGTCATCAGATCCAACGGCCCTTTACTTACGTCAGCTTTGCTGACGTTTCTCGGGAGCATTCGGAGTAGGGAACACTCCGTAACTTCCTTGCCTTCTCCATTCCACAGAGGGCGGCCGCTGAGCACGAAGGGTGACATTTACAGTGTCTGTCTCATCTGGGTTAGACAGTAGGAAGACGTTTCTACCAGTAACAGTGGTTAAACCCTGACTCAACATCCAACAACTCGGTGAGGCGTCAGAGCCGTCATTCCCAGACAAGTTTCACAACAAGACACGACAGCACCACCTGTCACGGGCAATGCAGAGAATAGAGGCGAGTGGATCTCACACGCGGTGAGGCAGCTGCTTTCTGGAGGGATCTGACAGTTCCTGGCGCGGTGAAATCCTGAAGGGCCTTCTCAGTGCCGCTGCTCAATGAGTTTGTTTGCATGTGGAATTCTTAGGCTCTTGATTCTGTCCCTGCTTCCTGCATCACTTCCCTAGGAGACTGAATTCGGGAAGGGAGGGACCTCACCTCGGGGGGTGGGGGTGAAGAGTGGGGGACATCCTTTTGCAACATTCCCCCCCCACCCTCCTTAGCAAGATACGCTCTGCTCTGTGAAGAAACCGGGCAGGAAGTCAAGGAGATCGACGAAAGCCACAGTAGAAATAGAGCCCAGACTCTCGGGACCTGGGTGGTCATCGGTGTCCATCTTCCCTGCGAGTTCATGGGCTCCCCCCGGGCAGGAGGCAGGTCTGTCCTAGTCGCCGCCAGAGCCGTCCCCAGTACCCGTCACCGTGCCTGGCACACAGCCGCCGCTCGGTAAATGTTTGCTGAAAAAAATCAACCGTAAACTTGGAGGCGATTCCCTTAAAGCGCTCCTCGCTCCGGTTCGGATGTAGAGTTACGTTACAAACCCTGGTGTGCTGGGGGACAGGAAGGGACACCGTTGGGTGACGATAAGAGCTAGAAGCACGCGGGCGGCCCCCGGAAAACAGCCCCAAAGTTCCAGTTGTATCTGGTAAACAACAGGGAAGCCCACTGGGGGCTCTTCGGGTCACCAATAGGAGAAGGCAAACGGTGGGAGGCTTACCAGGCCGCATTTGATCCGGAAGAGGGTAGGGGCACCAAAGAGCAGTGCGTCTTGGAGGGGCCTGGTCACGGTGGCAAACTCCAGGGATGACTCCTGTGGCTGAAGGCTGAATGGTTCCGACGGGTGGGCGTCAAAGAAGGACGCTGCTCCTGGGCGAACTCAGAGAAGGTGGCGGTTGGAGCAGAGGCAGGGGCCAGTGCAGTCATGGCCAAAAATGGCCCCGGGGAGGAAGAAGACGCCTTGGGAATCTGGTGTTGTCTTGCGTGGAGTGGGAGGGAAGCCCCAAAGGCAAGATCTGACTTTCTCCAGAGGGAGCTTTCTGAGGACAGGGGGCTATGTCTTATGCATCTACAGCCAATCGGAGCGGAGTGCCTTGCCCGTAGTAGCTGCTCAACTAACACTCCGTAAAGGAATGCTTGGCTGGTTGGCCGACTCTGGGAGGCACTGAGGATCTGAGAGCATGTGGAGGCCACCAGAGCTCTGTTGACTGTCTTCTCGGCTCCAACTTCCCTGGTCTAATCTTCTGTGTCATATCACCTGTGCTTTAAGCCAGAAGATGTTCCCAAAGATTGCTACTCTGTAGGTGGACAGCCGATACTAAAGAGGGGGACTCTAGCACCTACGGGCTGCGTCTCGGCCTGTAGCCTTGTGGGCCGTGCCCTCCGTTCTCCCGGGGCTCCTGCTGCCAGACGGGGTCCACGCATTTTGGACGATCCCGCTCGGCCCCCCACCCAAACATCAGATCATCATTCACGTTTCCTTGCAGTCTTTCTCCCTTTGATCCTATCTTGGCAAGCAGGGACGTGTCACCACGGGAGCCTGGTGTTAGCAAACACACACACACACACACACACACACACACACACACACACACACGCCCCACTTTCCCTGTCTCTGAGCCATTGTCTGTCCCTCTGCCTCTAGGCCTGGCCCATCTCTATGACTCTTCCTCTCCCCGGATGCTGAATGTGGCCTCTGATGTGAGAGAGCTGGGCATTTTGCACGTCTGTAAACACTGGCCTCCCTCAGGGGACTGGGGAAGATCCACCCATATGGCAGGACCTTCCAGGGAGACGCGAAACCAAGAGCCTGACCTCATGATGCCCGCAGCGTCTGGCAAGTAAGGTACCAGCTCTTCTGTCCTGGCCACAGTCCAGTTCTCTCTTCTAGAATCCACACCTTCCCTGGCTCCCCTCCAGGCTGACAAGATCTGCCCCAGTTGGGGAAGGATAAGCGTGGCCTAGTGAGTAGCGGATGGTGGGGGGGGGGAAGGGGTCTCAACTCTAGGATCTGGATCAAATCATGCCCCAGCTCTGTGCCTCAGTTTCTCCCTTGAGACATTCTGCCCATGCTTCTAGAGTGAGGAGGCCGCCCCGTGCTAAAACGTTCCCTGAGCTCATGGGGGAAGAACCCACAGTCTCGTGTTCCTTTGCAGCCAGGAGCCGCCCTCCCCGCCCTCCCCCAGAAGGCCTTGCTAGTTGGTGACGCCGGGCCGGCAAGGCAGGGTCCTGCAGGATGAAAGCTTGGAGAAGCCAGAGCAGGAATAATAATGATAATCATCAGCTGCGGGCGGCTTAACCATCCAGGAATGCAAGGCCCCACGCCCTGTGCGCCTCACACCCCAGGACACTCGAAGGGCTCCTCTCCCTTCGTTTTATTGCAGCGATCCCACACTCTCCCATTCCCAGCCCAACCCATTTGGGTTCCCAAGGAGCGCGGTCCAGCCACCGGCTCATCCACCACCCAGGTTCCATGGGAAGATTCCGCTTGACAAGACCCAAGCCAGCAGCCTGGTAGAACGCCCAGCTACTTGGAAACTCGGGCTCCGGGTTTCCCAGAGAAGCATCCTCCTCGCGCCTGGCCCGGAGCCCTTTCCCACAGACCCACCTGCGTCTGGTCACCGTGAGGTCCGGGAGCCTTGCCCGTGTCCGTGCAGCTCTGAATTCAAGGCCTGGCCGGCCCGCAGACTAAGCCGGCAGAGGACCATGGGCAAGTTCTGTTGTGTTTTTGACTTCTCTGGGTTTCCGGCCTCACCTGCCCCCCGAACTTGCCAAGACTCCCCGTGGCTCGCTGAAGCTAAGCCCTGGATCTCGTAGGGCCAGCATGTGGTTGTTTCAAATCTGGTCTGAATCTGATTCTCAACCCTACCTACTCTCTTCACCCTCTAGATGCCAGCCGGAAGTAACCACTAACAGTTGGTCATACATACCCCATGCGTTTCCATTTGGGGCTCCAGTCCCTCTTGGGGAATGTCATTTCCTTCACCGACACCCGGCCAGACCCTCCTAGCCTTCAAAGCCCAAGCCTGAGTTCATTGCCTCCATGAGCACACCTGTCCCCCATCCCACCTGGGCACGCTGGTTCCTCTCCACGTGACGCTCTCAACTCCTGTGCCCGCCTCCTGGGTTGCTTGCGCGCCTTTCTTAACTCACCCCGTGGATCATCACCATGCTGAGGTCTCATTCATCTCTGCGTCCCCATGTGTCCAGCACAGCACCTTGCGCCCGGGGCACCTGCTCAATAAGTGTTGGACATAAACTGTGGCCAATGATCATCCCCCCAGCCCCCCGCCAATCACTTCCCCACGCATATGTGCTTTGCAAAAGTACAAATAGTTATTTTAGCGTAAAAGTTGACGCCTGTGTGTTCCCGCCAGATTCTTCTCGCGTGGGGTGCGGGTACCCCAAGTCTCCCGTGAAGGTGTAAGGTCCGTGGCTTCGAGGTTCGTTTTTAACAAGGGTGGAAGGGTAAGTTCACGTTTCTTTTATGTATTTGCTCGTTTTTTTAGGAAGCTCCACGCCCAGTGTGGGGCTGGAAGTCACAACCCCGAGATCAAGAGTCATAGGCTCTACCGACAGGGCCAGCCAGGCGCCCCGGGTTAGCTCACCTTTCAAATAGTCACCTCGTGGGGCACCTGGCTGCCTCAGTCAGTGGAGCGGGTGACTCTTGATCTCTGGCTTGTGTGTTCGAGCCCCACAGTGGGCGTAGAGATTACTTAATAAAATCTTTAAAAATATATATTTAAAAGGGGCGCCTGGCTGGCTCAGTCTGTTAAGGGTCCGACTTCGGCTCAGGTCATGATCTCAACGGCGCGTGAGTTCGAGCCCCACATCGGGCTCTCTGCTGTCAGCACAGAGCCGGCTTTGGATCTTCTGTCCCCCTCTCTCTCTGCCCTTCCCCGGCTCGTTCTCTCTCTCTCTCTCTCAAAATAAATAAGCTTTAAAATATATATATATTTTTCCAAAAATAGTCACCTTGATAATTACAAATTACAAGTAAGTTCTGTGGCCCTCTTCATGTTAGACCTGATCCAGACTTGCCATTTTCATCTCGTGATGGGGCCTAACAAAGAGCTCATTTGAGAAGCCTCAGCTTTGTCATTTTCTTCTGTGCTGACTTAGGAAGATCTTTATCCTGAGGTTTCTTTGCAGGAAACTTTTTTAACCGCCCCCCCCCCCCCCGTTCATTTTGTGAAGGTTAATTTAAAAAAATTTTTTTAACATTTTATTTATTTTTGTGAGACAGAGAGAGACAGAGCGTGAGCAGGGGAGGGGCAGAGCGAGAGGGAGACACAGAATCCGAAGCAGGCTCCAGGCTCTGAACTGTCAGCACAGAGCCTGACTCGGGGCTCGAACTCACAAACCGTGAGATCCTGACCTGAGCCGAGGTCAGACGCTTAACTGACTGAACCGCCCAGGCGCCCCTTGTGAAGGTTAATTTAGTTTAAGTTCGATAACATGATCCCTAGTGTCATTTAACCAGGTAATGTAAACTGGGATATTCTGTAGTTTTTTGCTTGATTTTGTTTTGTTTTGTTTCGTAGAGAAAGAGAGAGCACAGCAGGGGAGAGGGGCAGAAGGAGGGAGGGGTGGAGAGAGAGAGAGAATATCTGAAGGAAAATGCACGCTCAGCACGGAGCCTGATGCGAGGCTTGATCCCATGACTGTGAGATCACGACCTGAGCCAAAATCGAGAGCCGGGCGCTCAACCTACTGAATCACGCAGGCATCCCTGCTCTGCAGGTGTTCAACCATGATCTGTAAACAGCGAGGGAGCCTTGTCCCCCTCTCTGACACACTCCCATGCTTCCCCCAGGAGACCCTGTACTGTTCTAGCATCCCTAAGTACATCAGCTCACTGAATGGCCCACGGCTCGGTGTCCAGCCCTATGTTAGAATATCAGTGAGGCTTCCTTGACTCAGTCTGAAAGGGGGCTTCTGTGACCCCCACCTCATTTCTATCAGTACATGTGCCAGTTCTACGATCTCCAGCGCCCCCCCTGGCTCTCTCAGCCGCCTCAAGGTCACTTCCAAAACCTTCTTTGTAAAGCCCATTTCTCTCCATTTATTCCCTAAGTCCATTAAGGGCCCCACTAAATGCTCAGTTGCACCGACTAGAAACCACAAACCAGTCCAGTGTCTTTTCTTTCTTTCTCTCTTTCTTTCTTTCCTCCTTTCTTTCTTTCTCTCCTTCTTTCTTTCTTTCCTTATTTCCTTCTCTTTCTTTCTTTCTTTCTTTCTTACTTTCTTTTTCTTTCCTTCCTCCCTCCTTTCTTTCCTTCTTTCTTTTTCTTTCTTTCCTTCTTTCTTTCTTTCTTTCCTTCTTTCTTTCTTTCCTTCTTTCCTCTTTCTTTCTTTCTTTCTTTCTTTCTTTCTTTCTTTCTCTTTCTTTCTTTCTTTCTCATTCTTTCCTCCCTCCTTTCTTTCTTTCCTTCTTTCTTTTTCGTTCTTTCCTCCTTTCGTTTTCTTTCTTTCTTTCTTTCTTTCTTTCTTTCTTTCTTTCTTCTTTCTTTCTTTCTTTCTTTCTTTCTTTCTTTCTTTCTTTCTTTCTTTCTTTCTTTCTTTCTTTCTTTTTCTTTCCTCTCCTTCTCCTAAGTAGGCTCCCTGCTGGGCATGGAAGCCCAAAGCAGGGCTTGAACTCACAACCCCGAGATCAAGAGTCAGACTGAGCTTAACCGACTGAGCCACCCACGTGCTCCAAACCAGCCCAGTTTCTAAGGGCCTTGACCATTGCTAACCGGTCGGCCTCCCTGCCACTGTGCTCTTCCCTTCCTCTGTGCCCTCCACATTTCTGCCAGAGAATCTTCCCGACACACGTCTGATTTGGGCCTCCCCTCTTTCCTAGCCTCTCCTCTTGCCTCCTGCCGATAGGACCAAGTATGAACTCCTGGCACACGGTTGCAAGGCAGGCCCTGCTGACCTTTCCAAATTGGTCACCCCGCCAACCACCTGGGAGCTGCCATCTTGAATACCATGTTCCTTCTTACCATAGCTTTGCGCGTTCCCTCTTCTCGGCCTGCTGAACTGTATGACTTAACCTTCAAGGCCAGCACTCCGGGCACCTTCCAAACACTGAGGGCAGAGAGAATGCACTCCGTCTCTCTCTGCACCTTGGCGCTTGGTGCGAAACTCTCTTGTATTACGCTGGAAGGTGATTGCTCGGCGGTTTGTATCCTCCCCATGATGGTGGATCCTGAACACCTGGACGCATATCTCATTTCTGTCTATACCCTCCTTCCCCTGCTCCCTCCCAGCCTGAGATGGTGGCAGTCTCTCTGGAAAGGGCTGTCCCATTGACCTGAGGTGTCAGGCACTTTTTTCCTATTGTCACCTGGACCGCCCCCTACCGCACCCCCAACACCCAACACTCAGAAAGCAAATTTCTAGGCGCCGGGTACTGTTCTAGCATCCTTAAGTACATCAGCTCACTGAATTCTGACCGCAAGGCCATAAGGTTGGCACTTCCGGCATCCCTGTTTCATAAATGAGGCAGTCCAGGGTCACATGGCGAGTAAGGAGCAGAGCCAGGGGTCCACCTCTGCCTCCTGGGTCCAGAGCCCTGACTGTGACCTCTACAGCCTAGGGTCAGTGCTGTGTGAGACCTCACTCGACCTCGCTGTTCTCGCTTTTCCTCGACAAGAGTGGCTGCTGTTCCCAAGGCCAGCTGAACACCCTTCCACCCTGCGCAAGGCGGAGGGACAGGTGGCTCGGGTAGCTCTCTCCCCACTCCCCCCCCAGACAGATGACGCGCATGACTATCTCCCCGCCGTCCATGGGGGAAGCCCTCTGCCGGGTTCACTCCATTCCTGGACCAGGGCTCTTTGGGGAGATCTGAACATTGGTATCAGCGGGGTGCCATCACTTCTCCGGGAGGGCCCACAGGAGCCATGCCCATGACCCCAACGCCTGCCCACCAGCCCCTCGGGCACCTGGAGGGGGTTCCCCACCTCTTCTACCTGATCAGCTTCCGGCCATTAATAACAGCTCATTATCCTTCTCCGGGGCTCTTTGTCTACTCTGCCTGCCTCCCCACGCTTCCTTCCTGTTCTTTTTCTTTACAAGACTGGGTATTTTTTTTTTAATTTTTTTTTCAACATTTATTTATTTTTGGGACAGAGAGAGACAGAGCATGAATGGGGGAGGAGCAGAGAGAGAGGGAGACACAGAATCGGAAACAGGCTCCAGGCTCTGAGCCATCAGCCCAGAGCCTGACGCGGGGCTCGAACTCACGGACCGCGAGATTGTGACCTGGCTGAAGTCGGACGCTTAACCGACTGCGCCACCCAGGCGCCCCAAGACTGGGTATTTTTAACCTGAGGTTTTTGCTCACCTCTCACTGTCCCGTTGGGACCGGGCAGGGCTGCTGGCGAGCTGGAGGGCTGGGAGCGGTTTGCCCACCTTGGAGGCCGCAGTTGCGTCCCTCGCTGCTGGCTGCGGGCCTAGCCCTCACCCTTCCCCACCTCTGTTAAGCTCTCCCTCCTCTGCTTCTGGAGGAGACACCGCGAACCGGCCACGGGTTGAAGCTTTGGAAACTGGACAGGACACACAGGGAGCTGAGCTCAGCCCCGAGGTGTTGTGGGGTGGGGGGGGAATGCCGTGAAGACCATATGCAGAGCCAGGTAAAGGTCAAGGAGGCCTAGAATGTCGCACGTCCCCAGAACAGCCACCAGGGTCATCTCTCAGTCCGCCTGTGTGACCCGCATTATTGATGCCCTTTGGAGGCCTGAGGGGACCTTCAAGGATTCTCTCAGCTTTGGAGGTGCAGCGCAGAGAGCTCCCCACTCCCTCCCCGTCCTCCTCGAAACTTCTCGAAGGTCTCTGCTCCCAGGAAGCCCTTTGTGCTTCTAGTTCTCCTTACCTCAGCCCTCAGCCTGGCCCACCGACCATCCTCCACTCTGTCCTCACCCGCTGGTGTCCAGCCCCCACCCCTCTCAACGTCTCAACGCTTCTCTGCACCCCAGGAGCGAAACAGAGAAACTTTTGTTTTGAAGCTTCAGTAACGGCAAAGGGGAGATAACTGGGCTTTCGGGGTTTTGTCGTAATTGCTGTTGGTTTTGAAGTTCAGTGTCTATACCCGGCTTTCTTTAAAAAAAAAAAAAAAAACAAAAACAGAACAGCTAAACAGCAACTAAACAAATTAATATCAGAGATTTTTTCTTTAATGTTTTATTTATTTTTGAGACAGAGCATGAGCAGGGGAGGGGCAGAGAGAGAGGGAGACACAGAATCGGAAACAGGCTCCAGGCTCTGAGCCATCAGCCCAGAGCCTGACGCGGGGCTCGAACTCACGGACCGCGAGATTGTGACCTGGCTGAAGTCGGACGCTTAACCGACTGCGCCACCCAGGCGCCCCAAGACTGGGTATTTTTAACCTGAGGTTTTTGCTCACCTCTCACTGTCCCGTTGGGACGGGGCAGGGCTGCTGGCGAGCTGGAGGGCTGGGAGCGGTTTGCCCACCTTGGAGGCCGCAGTTGCGTCCCTCGCTGCTGGCTGCGGGCCTAGCCCTCACCCTTCCCCACCTCTGTTAAGCTCTCCCTCCTCTGCTTCTGGAGGAGACACCGCGAACCGGCCACGGGTTGAAGCTTTGGAAACTGGACAGGACACACAGGGAGCTGAGCTCAGCCCCGAGGTGTTGTGGGGTGGGGGGGGAATGCCGTGAAGACCATATGCAGAGCCAGGTAAAGGTCAAGGAGGCCTAGAATGTCGCACGTCCCCAGAACAGCCACCAGGGTCATCTCTCAGTCCGCCTGTGTGACCCGCATTATTGATGCCCTTTGGAGGCCTGAGGGGACCTTCAAGGATTCTCTCAGCTTTGGAGGTGCAGCGCAGAGAGCTCCCCACTCCCTCCCCGTCCTCCTCGAAACTTCTCGAAGGTCTCTGCTCCCAGGAAGCCCTTTGTGCTTCTAGTTCTCCTTACCTCAGCCCTCAGCCTGGCCCACCGACCATCCTCCACTCTGTCCTCACCCGCTGGTGTCCAGCCCCCACCCCTCTCAACGTCTCAACGCTTCTCTGCACCCCAGGAGCGAAACAGAGAAACTTTTGTTTTGAAGCTTCAGTAACGGCAAAGGGGAGATAACTGGGCTTTCGGGGTTTTGTCGTAATTGCTGTTGGTTTTGAAGTTCAGTGTCTATACCCGGCTTTCTTTAAAAAAAAAAAACAAAACAAAAACAGAACAGCTAAACAGCAACTAAACAAATTAATATCAGAGATTTTTTCTTTAATGTTTTATTTATTTTTGAGACAGAGCATGAGCAGGGGAGGGGCAGAGAGAGAGGGAGACACAGAATCCGAAGCAGGCTCCAGGCTCTGAGCTGTCAACACAGAGCCCAACGGGGGGCTCGAACTCACGGACCGTGAGATCATGACCTGAGCCAAAGTCAGAAGCTTAACCGACTGAACCACCCAGGTGCCCCTGAGATTTTTTTTTTTTTTTTTAAAGCAACTGACGGTGACTCACTACAGGCTGCTGGGCCCACAGCTAATGTTCTCTAAAGTAAGCGATAGTCTTAATGATTGCCCGGGGCATCGCCACGTCCTACTGGGCTCTGAGTCACCGCCAAGGATCAAATAGCTTCAGCTTTGTTTTTCTGTGGACCGCCGTCTTGAAAATTCTAGTTCTTTAAAAAAAGAGTGCCCCTGTGTAACACACCTACTGATTGAAAGTCTTGGAACCAATTCTCCGCGTGGCCTTGAGGCCTTGCTGATGAGACAGAATACCTGTACCTCTCATCTCCAGCCTCCGCCCCAGCCCCCCCCCCCCCAGGCCACACCTCTGCTTCACACTCTGCTGACTGTCCCCACCCCTCCCTCCAGTGGAGCCGGCCCAAGGTCCCAAGTAGCGATGCCTTCTGGCCCCACTGAACTGTGGCTGCAAACTTGTTTTCCATCTCCTTTGTCCCTGGCACCTCTTTAGGATTTGGTCCCCCGTTCAGTCTATAAACAGTTCTTGGGCGTCACCCATGGGCAGAGAGAGACAGGTTGGGTGGGTACTGGGATAAGGCAAAAAAAAAAAAAAAAAAAAAAGAATATATATATATATATATATATATATATATATATATATGTCAATGCTCCTTCCAGGGAGAAAACTCTCCCACCACAAACCTAGACAGTTGCTCACTACAGATTCAAGAGAACTCCATCTCAGAACGAAGGGGGTGAGGGGGGGGGGGAAACCCAAACACGCTGGGATTTATCAGAACTTCCCGAAGGGGACAGATCTCAGCCTAACTTTGACTGTCAATAAGGCTGTCCCAGCTGGGCACATAGGTGCACAGAGAGGGTGAGCCCATCCTGGCAGTGGGACCCAGAATTCCCCGGCCACCTCTGCCAGGAAGCTGCCTTAGGAATCCTGAGCTGCCCCTTCCCCTCCGGCTAACTGGGTGATAAGGACGGGGGGGACCAGCCCCAGCAAGGAGGAAGTGGACTGGCTTCCTGTTTGTTTGTGAATCTCAGAGCAGCCCCGTGCAGTCATGAACACCAGCTAAGCAGAGCACCCAGCTAAGCAGAGCAACCTTGGCCTGAGCCAAGAGCTCCAGGGAGCCCGTCCGCCAAGCCAGCAAGCCCTCAGCCAGCTGGGAGATGCAGGGACTCTCTCCCAGGACAGCCATGCTCAGATGGCAAGCCCCGTTAGCAGTTAGGCCAGCTTGGCGGGGACAGGAGGTGAAGTAATGACTTCCCTAAAAAAAGCCAAGAGTCACACATTCATAATATGAGGCCTCTGAGCAGCTTGGGGGTGGGCGTGGGGGGCTCCAGCATCGTTATCCCTCGACCCACCCCCACCCCCACCGCAAATTACTCCCAAGGACCCTGGGCACAACTCTGTTGCCCTCTGGGGAAGTCTTGTGCAAAGATCACCAATCACCGCGTCCTTTAAAAAAAATCAGGCAGCACGCACCGCGGTTTTGTTTGCAACAGCAAAACACATGCAAAGCACCACCTAGTCGTCCAAAAGCCAACCGGTTGACAGCAAAACTTAGTAGATCCACGCCAGGGAAAACGCCGTAGCCATTCGAAAGAACGGAGTGGATCGGTCTATGCCACTGCGGGGAGAAGGGCAAGACATTTCCAGGAATGAAAACAGCAAACTGCAGAAAACCGTGTGATCCCTTTCGTGCAAATAATGAGACGAGCAGAGGGCACGTCCCCACAGGCTGACAGATAGATGTGCTGCTGAATGCACCGTCTCCCTTCTCGAGAGAAATTTAAGCAACCCGCACCAGGGGCCATTTTGAGCGAGAGGAACTGGGAGGACAGTGGTGGGAAGGCTTCACTTTTTTCATTATTTATCTTACGGTGCTGTTTCCGTTTTTCAAGTTAAGGTTTATATATTTCGAAAAGATTACCTCGGGCAGTGGAATTCGGGTCCGTTCCGTTTCCCTCTTTACACGTCTCTGTATCGTTTCGAATAAAACGTGCTGGGGCGCCTGGGTGGCTCAGTCGGTCGAGGGTCCGACTCGATTTCCGCCCAGGTCTTAATTGTGCGCGTTCCCGGGTTCGAGCTCTGGGTCGGGCTCTGTGCTGACAGCGCGGAGCCTGCTCGAGGGTCTCTCTTTCTGCGCCTCCTCTTCTCGTGTGTGTGCTCTTTCTCAAAATAAATAAACTTCTTTTTTTAATTTTTTTTCCAACGTTTATTTATTTTTGGGACAGAGAGAGACAGAGCATGAACGGGCGAGGGGCAGAGAGAGAGGGAGACACAGAATCGGAAACAGGCTCCAGGCTCTAAGCCATCAGCCCAGAGCCCGACGCGGGGCTCGAACTCGCGGACCGCGAGATCGTGACCTGAGCTGAAGTCGGACGCTTAACCGACTGAGCCGCCCAGGCGCCCCTCAAAATAAATAAACTTTAACCAAATTAAATGAAATTACATTTAAAAAATTGGGGCGCCTGGCTGGCTCTGTCGGGAGAGCGTGCCAGTCTTGATCCCCGGGTCGTGAGTTCGAGCCCCACGTTGGGTGTAGAGATTACTAAAAAAATAAATAAATAAACTTAAAAAAAAAGAAGTATTGAACCACTAAGTCTTATCTTTAAGGCAACTGAAAGAATCTGGCAGTGAGCATTTACGAGCTGAAACAGAGCCTGGATGGCAGATTCTTCGGGAAAATTTATGGGAGAAGTGGGGGCGGGGGAGGGGGAACGCTCTGCTTTAAGATCCGTACCCATCAGTGACAGACAGTGTCGCCCGTTCTGCATTTCGCCTTGTGGATTCCTTGCGGCAAACGTCTGAGCTGTCTCGGGCTTCCTTCCAACCCCTCCCTCCCCAGCTTCGTCCCCCATTTCGCGGCCTCCTCATTTAGCTGTTGACCCACGCCGAAAATAAGGAAGAGAACTCTGAAGGGAGAAGACAAACAATGTAAGGCACTTTGATACACGTGACCTGATCGTCTGTCATCTGGACCGAGTGGCAGCAGCCTCTGTATAAAGGACCCGTATCTGACTCATCTTCTGATCCCAGGACTGAGCACAGTAGGTACTCAGTAATCACCGGGGGGGGGGGGGGGGGGGGATGTTGAACGAATGGAGCAACTTGTGTGTCAATTCCGAACTTGCTCTTTGCAGGTCTGTCTGCTCCGCCTCATGAGTGTTTTGAGAAATTGAAAGGAAACCCCCGGAACCTCGGAAAGA
The DNA here is from genome assembly GCF_018350175.1 of Felis catus. Taxonomy (NCBI): domain Eukaryota; kingdom Metazoa; phylum Chordata; class Mammalia; order Carnivora; family Felidae; genus Felis; species Felis catus. The sequence goes on along the minus strand of NC_058381.1, from coordinate 36,041,519 downwards.
GACCCTGTCTGAGGTCTCCCTTGTTGTTTCATTAATTCAGCAACAACGGAGCGAGCTGCCCAAATTGACCTCAGGCTGCCAAGGCCTGAGGACCCAGTTCCCCGGGAGCCTCCCGGGTTTAAGAAAGAGGTAAAGCTGAGCTGGGTGGCTGTCTCCCACGTGGCCAAGAGGGGTAGCAGCCGTTTGGCTGGTGGTTGGGCCGGGACACGTGGTATATTTACAGCCACAGATGCCCCCGGGGGTTCCGTATCAGGAAGCCGTCTGCAAAGGGTCACCTCGACCTGTGGACTTATCCTCGGACCTGCCGCTGTTGGCCTCCTAGTCCCTTCCCCGAGGTCTTTTCCTGAATGTCTTGTACTTGCCCACAAAGCCTGGGGTCTGCGGCAGTAGGCTGGTTGCTGCCATCTGGTGGACAAAAGAGGCCATGGCCTTCCCAGGCTGGCCTGAAACCCGGGAGCTGAAAGGAACCTTTGACCACGGACCTTCCAGGACCCTGGGTGTCAAAGTTTTGCAGCCACGGAACACTTCCCTCAAACGACAGCAAGGACCAAGGTGACAAATGCGCTGCTGTGGCTGTAGCAGGGGAAGGAGGGACTCGGAGCCCCACTGGACCTGCCGGACACTCCCCCAAGCTCAACTGGTAGATTCACTTCCGCTGTCATTGTAAGGATGGGAGAGTGGAACCTTGAAGATCAGAAGCTACTCGTGCAGGGGCGCCTGGGTGGCTCCGTCGGTTGCGCGTCCCAACTCTTGATTTCGGCTCAGGTCATGATCTCACCGTTCATGGGTTCAAGCCCCGAGCCGGGCTCTACACTGACAGCACGGAGCCTGCGTACGATCTACTCTCTCCCTGGCTCTCTGCCCCTCCCCCATTCATGCAGGCACTCTCTCTTTCTCGAAAATAAAGAAATAAACATAAAAAAACAAAGAAGCTACTTGTGCAGACAGTGGCATAGCAGACTAAAACACAGGGCCCTTGTGCCAAACATGCTTTGGCATTTGCCCGGCCAAGCTGCACCGTCAACCTCAAACAAGGGCCCCACACGGCTTCCTGAGTGCTCAGCCAAGCCGCCTGTTCCAAGACATCTAGGCTCCTGGGGAGGAGAAGCCCAGAACCCAATTCTTCCTGCATCTTCTTGTTTGAATCAAACCGGGGTTGGACCCATGATGATCCCTATGTCCCCTTCTCCATAGCCAGCATGGAATCAGGGCACAGAGATGCCCATTGCTGTCTCCGGATTCCAAAGAAGCTTCCTGTTCCCTGACATTGGGAGAGCCAGGCAGCCCCCTAGAACACAAATAGGAAAGGCAACAAGAATAGTTTGAGCATCTGTGCTCAGAGCTCTGTGCAAAGCATTTTCACGTCCGCCATTTCATTTACTCCTCAACAACACTGCAGTGTGGATATTCATTTCCTCAGGGTTTTTTTTCATATTTTACTTATTTATATATTTAAGTAATGTCTACACCTAACACGGGGCTCCAACTCACGACCCTGAGATCAAGAGTCGCATGCTCTACCGACTGAGCCAGCCAGGTGTCCCCATTTCCTCAGGTTTTTAATAAGGGGGGGGGGGGAGGATGCTTGATGTATTTAGGTAAGCTACCCAAGGTCTCCCAAGCTAGTAAATGGCAGAGTCAGAATCCAGTCCCAAATCGTTCTAATTCTAGAACCCACGTTCTTTCCAGTAAATGGGGGTTGCTTCCTGGAGCAAGAGATCTAGGAAGTCGGGCCCAGCCCAGAGTTCCATTGTATCAGTCAGGATCGCTGCAGTTCCCTGGCATGGAGAGCCTCACGAAAGAGAAGACATTGTCTCTGCCTCCCACCTGTGATAGTCTAGCTGGGGATAAAAGTAAGCTTGTGAAAGTGATGAAGATTTCACACGCACTCACCGACTTGTGAGTGCCAAGAAGGATTGACAGGACAAGGAGCCTCAGATCGAAAACATCTGGAAGCTAGAGATGGGATGGAAACCGCACTAGACAGGGAGCCCGCATTCCTGGATCCCACCCCTGGCTTTGCCACCAGCATCCAGTGGGACGCTGGGCAAGTCCCCTCATGCTCTTCACCTAAATGAAGGGGTTGTCCCTGAGGATGTGAAAGCCTCCTGCTCAGTTCTACACTGTTGTGGTTTCAGTGGGGGCGGAGTTAGGGAAGGGACCCTGAAGGAAGTGAGTGTGGGACAGGATCTTGAGGAGGGGAGGGCTAGGGACATGGGAGAGGGAAATGCTCACACTGACAGGTTGGTAAAGTCAAGCAAGGACAGGAAGCAGTTGCTAGCTAGAGACGGCGAGCTCATCTGCTGTCGGACGCCTGGTAGAGATCAGGTTTGGCACAATCCACAATGAGTAGCATCTGCGGCTCTTTGGGGATCTCTGGTTATCCAGGATAGATGTGGCCTTAACCAAGAGACTTTCTCCACCCAGTGGCTGAAGCTCCCAGAGGCCCCGTTTCTGGGAGTTATTGTGCACTGGGCTCCCTTTCTTGACTGTGGCCTCTCCTAGCTTTGGAAGGACTGTCCAGCAGCAAATCCCTCCTGGAGGGAAAGGAAGTACTTTTATCCCAGGCCTGGAGAGCCCCAGATCTCTAAGGAACCATCGGTCCTCCTCTCTTCCTAATTCCCACCTGTGTGCTACGGTCATTCCTGTCTTCCGTCCTGTTCAGAAACATGTGCAAGCCAGGGAGAACGGCGGGCATCATAAACGTGTGTGCCAGGGCCCCAGCAGAACTTTGCTCTCCGGGACACGATCGAGAACTCTGGTAGCAATTACACTGTGTCGGACTTAAAGCCCTCAGCCCCCTTGGTCCCTGAGACTTCCAAATCTCACGCTTCTTTTTTTTTCTTCTCCGAGGCTATCCAATCCCCCGAGTCGGGGCTCAGCAAACTTGTCCCATAAAGGGGCAAAGAGTAAATACTGTGGGTTTTGCAGGCCACGTGGGGTCTGTCGGAACTACTCAGCCCCGCCGTTGAAGTGCAAGGCGAATGTGTTCCGACGAAGCTTCGCTCCCGGACAACGAAGTCTGAATTTTACATCGCTGTCATGTATCACCAAATTGTATTTTTCTTTTGATTTTTCCCAACCACGTAGAAGTGTAAACACCACTGTGAGCTGGTAAAAAACCCCCGTGAGTCGGACTGCACTCGGCCTGCCGGCCGTGGTTTGCCCGCCCCTCACCCAAGTGTTTGCAGCCGGTTCAGCCGAACTGAGACGGTCCAAGCCTCTGCGTGATCCTGGCCTTTCTGGACCAGATCCTGGATCTGGACGGCTCCTCTTAGCCGGCAGGGATGACGACAGCTTTAAGCTCCCCCAAAGTGGCCTTGTCCTTTCGGTTTTTCTCTCTCTCTTCCAAAGTAGCTTGATTGGAGGGCGCTGGAAAGATACCCTCCTCTCTACCCACCCAGCGTTCCTTGCAAAGGCGTTCTCTTTCGGCTGTATTAAAGTGGTTTCCCCAGGCCAGCACTTTGCCACGTATTCTCTCTTCCAGCTCTGTGCACCGGGCCTTGCCAAAGCATCCGGGCCTCTACGGGCTCGGGCAGGCCTCACGGCTCTTTTGTTGTCCAATTCTCAATCCCCGTGTTGCAGGCGGTCTAGAGTCAGCGTCCTTTTTATAAAGGGAGACCTTAGCCGCTAGGAAAGCTGGGGCGCATCAGCCAGAGGCGCATTCCCGGAGCGGAGGCATTTTAAGTCAGGCTCAAGATATTGAGAAGGACGGGGATTGAAGGAGGGAGGGAGGGAGAGAGAGAGAGAGAAGTTCCAGACAGAAGCGGGAGAGACTGAGCTGCGGGCAGGCGGCGGCGAGGGGAGAATCCCACACGGAGGCTGTTTGAAGCAAGAGAGTGATGGCACTGGGGGGGGGGTTGGCCGGCCGGGGCAGCCCAGCAGTGGAGGGGTTGGTCTGCTAGACCGAGGGCCTGATTCAGGGGAGCTTGGGGTAACAGCACGATGGCGTGGGAGTAGAACGCAAGGACCCGACTTCGGTCCACAGTCCTAACCTCGGTCCTGTGCTGGCTGCTCCTTCATTGGTTCCTTCGACGGACACCTGGGCGCTCCCAAGAGCCAGGCGTGCTTGACTTGGGGAAAAGACCAGGCAGTGGTCGGGGGAAAGAAGAGGAAGGAGGAATGTTGAGTCCTATGAAGATCCTGCCCTTTATAAACATAGAGTAGAAGAGTACACACACATACACACACACACACACACTCCAGCTCAATGAAGAGATCGCTAAATGCCTCATGAGAGTGTGGATGAGGGATGCTGAGCAAAGGGGGTGCGGTGAACATGTGGGGGGGCACAGAGAAGAGACGTCAGTCCGGTGTGCGTTTTCAACGCGGGGGGGGGGTGTTACTGGCATTACTTTGGGGGCGATTCTTCGTAGTAGGAGTCTGTCCCATACAAAGTAGGTCTTGTAGCCTCACTGTCCTCTACCCGCCCCCTCCCCCAGTGCCCATCATGGCGTCGTCAAACAACGCTCCCCACCCCACCCCGCGGGAGCCGCTAGGTTGGCCTGGGGAGGCAAGCAGTAAACTGTAATGTTGGACTAGAAAAGTAGCCAGCGGTAGCCAGACCATGGACAGCCTCGTACTTCATGGTATTTTTTATTTTTTATTTAAAAAAAAAATTTTTTTTTCAATGTTTTTTATTTATTTTGGGGACAGAGAGAGACAGAGCATGAACGGGGGAGGGGCAGAGAGAGAGGGAGACACAGAATCGGAAACAGGCTCCAGGCTCTGAGCCATCAGCCCAGAGCCTGACGCGGGGCTCGAACTCACGGACTGCGAGATCGTGACCTGGCTGAAGCCGGACGCTTAACCGACTGCGCCACCCAGGCGCCCCCTTCATGGTATTTTTTAACGTGAACGTATTTTAACAGAAGTTTTCTCTCCGCTGCCTATCCAGGGTCCACTGCCTTCATAGCAAGCGACCTCTCCAGGCCCAAACAAGGAAGCAATTCAGCCTGACCCAAGGAGAGAGGGAGGAAGGCACTCCCTACTCTGGCTCTTCCCTGGCCAGGACAGGACTTGGCTTTTTATTCAAGGCCCAGAGAATCCCAGAACTGATAAAGGCTCATTGTGGCAGCTTCTGGAGAAATCTGGAGAAGCCCAGAGGCCGTCGGGGGGCTCTGGGGCTAAGGAGCCGGTTAAAACAGCCCTTGAACATTTGTGGAAAGAATTAGTTGGCGGCAGTCAGGGCGGAACGAGGCCCCCGGGCTGTCACTGGCATCATCCGCTGGCCAAAGGCAAACCCGGTAGGAAGCTGGCCTGTCTGTGGCCAGAAGGGCTGGCCTGCGAGGCAGAGGGGACCCAAAACCCGTGGAGGGCTCTCCTGCAGACACCTGGAGGATGAAACCCAATCTCCCGCCCGGTGCAAGAAACACAACTGTTCTTTTTAAAAAGGGCCTGGGGAGGAGGGAGTCTCCCGCCGCTGGCCCCTGCCGCCCCCCCCCCCCCGCCCCATAAGGGTGTCCAAAGCAATAAACAGCAGGAAAGGAGGAAGGCGGCAGAGTAGAAGCCCTTCTGGAAGCTATTGAGAAGTTATGTTCTCTGCTCACGTCTCTGTCGCGCTGAGTCCAGGCACATGGTTCTCGGGCCTCACTGTTCTTACAGCAAAGAAATAGGAAGAGACACCCTGAGATAGAGGGTGCTGGGGCAGGGGCTAGGGGGCTGGGCTAGATGGGAGCTTCGAGGCTATCACCAGGCTCTGGTGGGAGGTGGGAGGTGTAGCCCGGCCCATCACACCTGTCTGAGTGCTCTGGGGGAACGGGAAAGGACCAGACCCCCGCTGGGAGGCCCTGGGAGGAGGGGGAGCAGGTGCAGGGGCGGCGGAGTGGGGGGGCGGTGGGAGGGGGAGAGGAAATGCGGAATTCAGGTCAGAGACTGGCCTGCCGAGGTCTCTTGGGCAGCTCTCCTTGGCCAGGTGGTGAGCCCAGGGATTAAACTGAGCGCAGAGGGTAAAGCACAGCGAACGGGAGTGCTCCCCACCACTGCTGTTTCTGCGTCTAGTTCCTAGAAGGATTTCGGATGGGTCACTGGCTTGTTTCTCAACAGTCGGTTGGCTTTCCCTCCCCACCATCCAAAATACATCCGACTTGGCCCCCTCAAAGGCCAAGTCCTTTCTGCATCAAAGCAAAACAGAGTAAGCAATACAAACCGACCTCAGAGCAACCTGGGGCCATCGGAACACAAAAACATAAAAAAGCGAACTCGCGCGCAAGAAAGGCAACTGCACGCGCGTAGCATGTGACGTCTGTCCGCTGCCAACAGGCTGGTGGGCAGGCCTATGGCTCCCAGTCAGAAATGGGGGGGGGGGTACCAAAAGCCACAGGGGAAAAGTGAACTGATCTGCACCCACGTGGCCTCCGAAGAGCCCATCTCATGACCCCCCCTCACCTGGCACGACTTGAGATTCATTTCATTTCAGGCCGGGTTACAGCCCAAAGTGGCGCTTTCTGAAACCGAAGCATTTTCTGCCTCGCTGGAGAGTCTGTCCCAGCTGGCGACGCACACACGTGCACACGCCAACTCTAGAATGCTCGGTTCTGATCCCACGGCTCCCACAAACAGAACCACAAACCCTTTTAAGACTGGGCTGGAAGGCCTGGGTGTCATTTATTGACGGCAATTTACACACATTCGCTTTCTTCCCAAGGTCGCCTCCTTCAAAGCGCAGGCACAGAGCCCTCGAGAAGGGCAGTCTCTGGACAAGGGAGCCAGGAGCACAGGATGCACGTCTTTGGCAGGCACGTTCGGCCCCCGGCAGGATGCAATCCTTCAAGTTGGAATCCGTCGGGTGTCCTGAGACACCGAGGTGGGGGGTGGACAGGAAGCCTTCGGCCGGACTCACATCTCAGTCCAGGCCCGCTCGCTCGCTGTCCAAGCCTGTCCCAGTTGCAGGACCCTGGGGGGGGGTGGAAGGGGGGGCAGCGAATCAGGCCCACCCACCGTCACAGGGGCAGATTCTTCAAGCCGTTCACACCTGCTTCCACCGGCCCCACAGTTTGAGAGCATCAGCCTTACGGCAAGAGACAGATTACTTCCTCTCTGACCCTCCCTGGCACCTCTTCAGCCGGGCCTGTGTCGGAACCGCCGGAAAACACGGAGACCCGTGCTGTGCACGACAGCCCTTTCTTCTGCCCCGGGCTGCGTAGGCACTTGGCAATCTGGGGGAAGGAGGTGGCTCAGAAAGTGGGTGGAAATGGGAAGAATGAGAAAGCTTCGTCTGCTAGAGTAATTAGAGATCTGAAGTGATTCCACTTTATTTCCTTCACTTTAAGCCAATCATGAAATTTCACAGTGATTTCTGGGGCAGGGGCAGAAGGACGGCGGTGTTGAGAATCCTCGGGGCTGTGGCCCAGGCGGCCCGAGGAGGCGCGGGCCGGGCAGGCCTCACTGGGGCAGCTGCAGGAGCACGGACTGCCCGGCCGGCAGGTAGGTGATGTTCCGGGAGCGCGAGAGCTGGTAGGCGATGTCCTCCGCGGCCTCCAGCTTGCGCAGCTCGATGAGGCCGTCGCCCGCGGTGGCGAGCGAGTTGGCGATCAGCTCGGCTGCCTTGGAGTCGCCCTCGGCAGAGATGATGGCCGCCTTCTTCTGCTGCTCAGCCTAAGAGAGTGGGGGGGTGGGGGGGAACCAGGATCACACTTGAGGGTGCTGAACGGCGGGCAGCAGCCTCAGAAGGACTCGGCGAGGCACCCTCACCGGCTCCTGAAGGAACTCTGGGAATCTCCCTCCTCCTCCTCCTCCTCCTCCTCCCCCTCCAGGTGGGGTCAACAGGCACGTGCACCCAGTCCTCCGCTTTCCTGCAATGCAGCGCCACCTCTCATGGTCGCAGGGCTTTCTGTTGGCTGCGCAAGTATCTGTCTTATTTCAAAATTCTCGTTAACGTCAACGGCAATCCAGTCCGGCCACCTTACTCTGAGCCAGGAGGATCCAAGCCGCGGAAGACGGGAGGGAGAAAAAAAAGGCAGAACCCACCCTCAGGCTCACCTTTCCCTCCAGCCCCAAGTCGAAGGGACTTTCATCAAACAAACGAGATCTGTTTGATGAAAACAGGGCAGCTGGGGAGGAGCAGCATGTATGCGTGACGGGCCCTAGAGTCGCCCCTGAGCTAAGCTGGATCCTGACCGGAAGCCCAGGCAACAACCAACTGAATGCGATCTCCGAGGCTCTCCCCACCCGTTATTAGCAGGGTGACACTGATCAGCGGGGCACAACCTGTCCGAGGTCACGGGAGGCGGGTACCGTGTCAGCAAATGTTAAATGAGCACCTAATATTTCCAGGCATGGTCTTAGGCGTGTTCTAGGCTCTGGAGATTAGTGGGTGGGGGGCGGGCAACAAAGTTCCCGTCCACGTGGAGTTTACACTCTCTAAATAAACGCTGGCCACCAATACATCTCTCTACCTTGATTCAAAGGACGAAGGGTTCTTGGATTAGGACTAACCCGAGAAAAACCAGCAGCGGCGGGGGGGGAAGCAACAGCAAGAAATAAATACACGTCTGCAAAGACCAGAAGACCAGGCTGCTAGGCAACTATCTCCTGTCCCACCATATTCTGCCACATCTGGATGGACTTAGGGCTGGAAAAAAACTTCAGTGACGATAGCACATCTGGCCCAACATTTGATCCTTTTCGCTGTCAGCTTTCACTTGTGTAACCACGGTTAAAAACGACTTCTCAGTGAAGCTGAAAATATTCCAGGAGAAAACATTTTTATTGGGAGGAGGAGTGTTTTTGATCTTAGGGGAAGTGGAAGAAAAATTACCCTTCGGTGACTTCGGAACCTAAGTTCACATATCCCTGACTAGCCCCCAAAGACTCTGGAACCAATCGTAGGAGTGCGGTTCCTTCAATCCCCTTCCGAGGATCCCGGAAAAAGAGATGACAGATGATGAGTTTCCAGGCCACCCAGCAAACGGGGAGGCTGAGCACAGGAGAAAGGGGAGAGAGGCCCCTGCCATCTGGTTGAACACTCACCTTCTCCACCACAAATCTGGCCCTCTCCGCTTCCTGCTGGGCCACCTGTTTGGCCTCTACTGCTTCTGTGAACTCCTTCCCGAAGGTCAGATGCGTCTAAGGGGACAGAGGGAGCGCGAGATGAGGCGGTGGGATTGTTCAGGCAGCGCTGCCGCGAGGCCCCCGTGGCCGCTGGAAGGAAGGGGCCAGGAATGGCTCTAGCAGCTGGAGGCCTCTGTGAGGCCAGAACGCCCTTCCACCTCCACATCCGGGTCCAAACCGAGGGCACACCCCAGAAGCCTCGGCTGCCTCGACGGCTCCCGCACGTCATTCTGTCACCCTCGGCGAGGAGATCTGAAGCAGACAACCACCCGTGGGCACCAGAAGGCACCTACTCAAGTGACCACCTCCCAAGGGGAGGAGGCTGCGGGTTCCAGGACCCCTGTCCTCCGACTAGGGCCCATCCTTTGATGGCCTGTTGGAAGCCCCCAGAGAGGCCAGATGGAAAACTGAGCCCCTGAGAGTGAAGGAGGCAGCCGGTTCTCAGGGATTCAAGGGCGTGATGCTCTCCGCTTATGGATTAACCATCCCCATCTTTCGCACGGAAGCCCCACCACCAAACAGGAAGAGGGTGAAAAATGGTGGAACGCGAATCACTGTATTCCTCATGTGTGAGCGCTTCTGGTAAAGGGTTTAGGAGGGAAGGCAGGTAAAGCTATTGCTTAGGGTGAGGGCTTACAATGGACTACCCACAGACCTTCCCTAAGAACACGTACAACCGAGACTTGGCTGGGGCGACGGTCTGCAATGACGACAGAAGACAGTGGGAACAGAGCTCAACTCTTAATGCCGAGACTAGAGCGACTTACTTATTATTTAACCCACGTTTTATTAAAAAGGAAGAAATAAAGGGAAGAATGGCACTGGTTTTGCTGCCAAATTGTTTGCTTCATCCCCTCCCCCCACCCTCCCAACCTCTGCTTTTAAAAAAAGGAGGGGTGCCCGGGGGGCTCGGTCGGTTGAACGTCCGACTTCGGCTCCCGTCACAATCTCATGGTTTGTGAGTTCGAGCCCCGCATCGGGCTCTGTGGCGACGGCTCAGAGCCTGGAGCCTGCTTCGGAATCTGTGTCTCCTTCTCTCTCTGCCCCTCCCCTCCCCAACTTGTGCTCTGTCTCTCTCTGTCTCTCAAAAAATAAATGTAAAAAAAAAAAATTTTTTTTTTAATTTTTTTTTTCAACGTTTATTTATTTTTTTTGCGACAGAGAGAGACAGAGCATGAACGAGGGAGGGGCAGAGAGAGAGGGAGACACAGAATCGGAAACAGGCTCCAGGCTCTGAGCCATCAGTCCAAAGCCTGACGTGGGGCTCGAACTCCCGGACCACGAGATCGTGACCTGGCTGAAGTCGGACGCTTAACCGACTGCGCCACCCAGGCGCCCCCAAAAATTGTTTTTTAATTAAAAAAAAAAAAAAAAAAAAAGGAAAAGCAGGGGCGCCTGGGTGGCGCAGTCGGTTGAGTGTCCGACTTTGGCTCAGATCACGAACCTGCGGTTCGTGAGCTCGAGGCCCGCATCGGGCTCTGTGCTGGTGGCTCAGAGCCTGGAGCCTGCTTCGGATTCTGTGTCTCCCTCTCTCTCTGTTCCTCCCCGGCTCGCATTCTGTCTCTCTCTCTCTCAAAAATAAAGATAAAAAAAAAAATGAGAAAAAAGGGAGAAACATAAGCAGCTCAACACTTCTCCTCGAGAGTAAATCCTAGTCCCGCTGCCTTCCACAACTTGTAACGCTCCTCACTCTTCCAACTGCAGCTGTTCTACTCTGCCTGTTCCATTTCTGGACTCGTGTTCAAAGCCCGGGGAAGAAAACGCGGTCCTGAGAAATTTAAAATGAGATGTGTAACTAAGGAATAAAGTTCCTTTCTAAAGGGGCCAGGTGAGGGCAGCAAATCCCCCCCGAAATCTAATTTTCTCCTCACACCTCTTAGATATGGTTTCTTGTGGTCAGCCCGCATTTCCCCCGAATGGAGTATGTGGTTAAAAGTCTAGCAGAACGCCAAGCTTCTCCTTAGGTTTTGGCTTAGCACTGCCTCACAGGCGAGGCGTTTAGGTTAACAGTAGGTGGGAGCTGCTGGGGTTAGAGGGGAATGGCTGCAGCCTGGCATCCCGCCAGCAGAGGGAGCCCGCAACTGAAACAGGGGGGAGCGGGGCGCCCCGAGGTCAGTGCTGGGCGTCTGGAGAGCAGGACTGTTTAAACAGCTGCACAGACGCCGAGAGGGAAACGGTGCCTTTCCCTAGCGACGCGCAGGAGAACGAACAGGAAACCCTCTACCTCGCCACCCGAACAAATCACTCCCAGTGATTTTTCCCAGGGCATCTAGAAACACGACCCCTTCCCCATCACCCTCCTTGATCTGAAATGCTATCCTGCCAGTATTGCTTTCTGAGTCATGGCATTCGGTGTCATATAAATACACGCACTCTACGGTCCCGAGAGGATAACTTACACCTCAGAGATGTCCCCTGCGCCCCCTACCGGGCTTTGGGGAAGAGAACCATTCATTTACGCTCTATCCCCTTTCACCGGGGGTTCCCAGAGCCCACCTCACTGAGCTTCAGACCCTAAATGTGAGGACATCCCAAGGGGTCAGGCTGGGAGGTGTGCACTAGGGAGGAAAACTGTGAGCCTTCTCTAGTCTCGCTAGGCAGCTTCTTCCGGCATCCAAAAGGGTTAACAAGACACTACTTCTCACGGAGCTCTGGGGAACACTCACAGTTTGGAGGAGGTGAAAAATCTAGTGGTTAGGGACCCTACCATCAGGTAGGGCTAGAAGTCAAAAGAAAAACGGGGGGGGGGGGTGCCTGGGTGGCTGAGCCAGGTGAACGTCCCAACTTCGGCTAAGGTCATGATTTCATGGTTCGTGGGTTCAAGCCCCTCATCGGGCTCTGCGCTGATGGTGCGGAGTCCACTTGGGATTCTCTGTCTCCCTGTCTCTCTGTGCCTCCCCGGCATCATGCTCTCTCTCAAAAATAAGTAGGAAAAGGAAGAGAAAAAGGAAAAGGAAAAGGAAAAGGAGAAGGAAAGAAAGAAAAGGAAAGGAAAGGAAAGAAAAGGAAAAAAAGGAAGGAAAAGAAAAGAAAAGAAAAGAAAAGAAAAAAGAAAAGAAAAGAGAAAAGAAAAGAAAAGAAAAGGAAGAAAAAAAAGGAAAAGAAGTATGTGTGTGGCAGAGGGAAAGGAAAACAACTCTCATCTGAAAACAAACCCACGGAGACCGTCTCACAGTCGAGAAGTTTCCACGTTTTCAAGTCGCCTGTCTGGGCACGTGGAAGGCAGGACCTACTAGCGTCCACCCGGAAATGGGGCCAAGCACCTGAACAAGAACCGCAGCCCCTCCCTCGCGGGCTCCCCCCCCCAACAAGCATCTTACCAAGGACACGTCATCCAGGATGAGCCCAAAGGTTGCTGCTCGCTCTGTGAGGTCATCGCTCACCTGCCTGGAGACCAACTCTCTCTGGGTGATCAGTTCCCCGGCATCGAAGCGAGCCTGGTTCCAAGGGAGGGCGATGAGGAAGCAGAGAGGGCAGGAGGGAAAAGGATGAGCCACATCCCAAGCCTCCCGCCACCGCGCTCTTCCTGACACCTGTCTATCTCTGGGGGACCGCACTCTAGGCTGAGGCCCCGTCACTCACCACCACGGACTTGAGGATCTCCGTCGTGATGGACGGTAGCACCCGTTCATCGTAGTCCTCCCCGATGCTGGTGAAGATGCGGGGAAGCTGGCTGGCAACTGGCCGGAAAAGGATGCGCAGGGTGATGTTGACATTCTGTAAATCTTAGGGTAGGGGACAAAGGCCGGAGTTAGCGATCCGAACCACTTCTATGTGACCCCTCCTACCCCAAGGGTGCCACAATTGCTGCGTCAAGTTGCCGATTTTAAGACCCTAGAGGGCAGGGGCCCCTACGCACAGCTTCCTGGTTAGCGAACCCAGCAGAGCCCCGGAGTCAGGAATTCTTAAAGGTTCCTGGGGGGGACAGCTTCTCAGTCTGTCCTGAATGAATGTCCTCCGATAAAAGCAATTCCGAGTACGTGCGTGACAGGTACCGCGGGACAGTGGAACAGTGCGTGTTTTAATGAAACAGGCCAATGCCAAGAGTTTTAGCGTGAAGCCTTTCCAAGGCCCCACTCAGGAGTCTGCCCTGGAGAGGTTCTCGTGGGCCCAGCGGAGACAGTCCACTCTGGCTGGACCGGCAGTCAGTCCGAAGGCCTGGGCTGCAGTCCCGTCCTGTTTACTAACTGTGTGACCTCAGCCTCAGCCAATCTCAGCTTATCTCCCGGTCTGTAAGAACGGGGGGTGATTTCATCTGCCTTCCAGGAACGCTAGGGGAAAGCGAAGGAGAAATTAGACAGGACAGCGCTGGGTCAAATGCGAACAGATGGAAGGGGTTATCGGACTCATCTGGAACATGCTTCTCGTGACCTGATCCAGGCGAAGGGGGGGGCGGGAAACAGGGGGCACAACATTAATTACAACGTCCCCTGACAGCTCAGGCCTGCCCGAGGCTAAAGCACGGTCAGCTTGCTTGCGGTCATCAATGACACGGACGCACGGGGAAGTTCTGACCCAGCCACCCAGGGAAGCGGGAGATGCACACACTCCTGATTTCTGGAAGTTCCTACCAACAGTTCTGAAGACGTCCTTACAACGCGTCCTTACAAACAGGTGCCGCACAACAGCGAGCGCAATCCCGAAGAGGTGGGAAGTTGAGAGCTACGCTTTTAAGTTAAAATTTTGTGTTTCTCGATTAACCCCACCCTTTGATCTCCCTTTTGTAGGACTCGAGCCAGACCCCGTAGCCACGAGCTACAGGCCAGGTTGCGAAATGCCAAACTGACCTGTCCCCTCCTCTGCCCGACACAGGTCTCTCGCTAAAGTCCCAGCTCAAGCTAAGGTCCTCCCGGGAGCCTGCGCAGCCACCTGTGGGGGCGAGCTGTTTTCTTCTCCGCTCGCCTCCACCCCACGCCCTTGCCTGCAGGGCAAGCCACGCTTACCGTAACTGTCTGTCCACGCGTCTACGTCCCTAGCGACACTGAGCTCCCCAGGGGCCCCCGCTTTAGTCACCTCTGAAATCTCCGAACCACCCCCACCCTGCGACCCAGCCTGACACCTGGCACGGTCACCGTAAGCACACATCGGCCAGGGAATGGCACCCGAGGCCTCGAGTGTTCCCCAGATAATAAACCCAGCAGCCACACGACCCTCACCTTTCGCCGTGCAGAAAGATCCCTGCTATTCTGTTTACTGCCTGGGCACCCCTGTGGGTGAGGGCAATTCGTTTGGGGCTCGCTGGGAACCCAGCGGCATGCCAGACACAGGAGACCGCCCTCAGGGACCCGGCCCCAGCCCGTGGGAGGCCAGCACTGCTGGAGACAGAGGCCCTGAAGAACAAGGCCAAGGGGAAGCCGGCTGTGAAGGCACAGGGGATGGCTGGAGACTGGCTGACATCGTCACCCTGGGGAACGAGAACTGACCGGAAGGGGTGACTGACGGAGCAGAGGCACATCCGGCATATTCTTTAAGACCGGAGCACTCCGTGACTCTCGAAGTCTATCTCTGTGGATCTCCCTAAATTTGTACAGCTGTCTGTGCGCTGTACATATTTCTCTGAATCCGTGTTAAAATCTCTCCGGGAGGAATTTACAAGGGAGTTCTCCGGGGAGGTCCGGCCTCTTCTGGATCCTACGGTAACCCTTCCACACGCTACCTCGCGGGACCCACGGGCAAGACTCACCTTTTTTTTTTTTTTAATAAATACTCTGCTTAGCATTCTTTTTTTTTTTTTTTAATTTCTTCTTTTAACGTTTTATTTATTTTTGAGAAAGGGAGAGACAGAGCATGAACAGGGGGAGGGTCAGAGAGAGAGGGAGACACAGAATCTGAAACAGGCTCCAGGCTCTGAGCGGTCAGCCCAGAGCCCAACGCGGGGCTCGAACTCACGGACCGCGAGATCGTGACCTGAGCCGAGGTCGGCCGCGTAACCGACTGAGCCACGCAGGCGCCCCCGAGACTCACCTTTGCTACCAGTGATAACTGGTACATTACGCGGTCGAGAGCGGCAATCAAAGATGATAGGTTTCTGTACCCAAGGGATGAGGAAGTGAGTCCCTTCTCCCACCACAATGTCCTGCACTCCACGGAACCGGTCAAAGATGACAGCTCTGTGCCCAGCGTCCACTAGGAGTGAAGGAGAACAAGACAAAAAAAAAATCCCTTCGCCTCTTAACCAAAAAGGCTACCTCTGAAAGCTCCTTGGCGCTTTCTTGTTATTTTTTTTTTTTAAGTCTCCCCTCTCCCGGCTCCATCTTGCCACACTTCTGCCTCTAGAGGCTTCCACGCAGCTGCAGAACTCAGCCATCCCTTCCCACCCCACGGTCTTCCCAAGGACTCTGGTAACAGGATCGATTCCTCAGCATCCTTTCCCTGGAAACTGGCGGCCGCTGTTCCGATTAACCATCCCACCCGCCAACACGTTTCCAGGAAATCACCTCCCCAAACTTCGTTTCCAAACTCACCAAGGTCTTTACCGTCCCATCCTGGTTCCAATTTAAGCCAGTGCTCCCAGAAGCTGCACCCTAACCTAGCCACGGACCCCCTAACATTTGGAAGGTCTCACTCTTTCCAAGGGCACAGTTTCTCTCAGGCTTTAGGGATTTCTGGGTTCAGAGAGAAATCAGTGACGGTGATTACTCTCCAGTTGTGCTGCGGACATCAGAGCATAAAGCGGCGCCGTTTAAACCAAATTAAGCTTTTCGCATCGGCGGCTCTGTGTCTCTGCCTCAGGAGACTTCAGAGTTGCTCCAAAGATCTTCACTCTAGACTTATCCTCCTCTTGCTAGATAGTCACGTACGAGGGAGGTCCATCTATCGCCGCTTTCCAATCACGAAAGCTAGAGACTACCGGAGTTGGAGGGAGTCTCAGACATAAACCAGTTTCGTCCTATTGCTTGACCAATGAAGAAGCTGAAGCCTGGGGCGGGAGTTGGAGGGGGGGAGGGGATGGCTCGCCTAAGGTCGCACAGGAAAGCAGACAAAAAGCCAGCGGGAGCCCCTGTCGCGCTGTTAAAAGCTGGGCGATGCGCCTCAAAAGATATTTTGTCTGGAACGACCCAACTGCAGCAGAGCCAAAGATCCGGCTCCAGACAAGGTCACCGAAGGTCTAAAGCCCTCGCTGGGTTACTTCACACGCGGCCGAGGGATCCAATGAGCTCTCTCCACTGGGTCTCCCGTGAGACCCTGACACTCAGCCGCAGCGTCACTTCAAACCAACAAGAGTAGCTGGAAATGTCCGACCGGCACGTGGTCTGGGAGGCTCTTTGTGAACAAAGGCTCGCCAGAGGACCTGCGGCCACGAGGGCAGAGGATCTAGTGACAAGGCAACCGTATGGTGTGGGATGGCAGGTGAGCCCCCCTCGGTCTCACACACGCCGCCACCACAAGTGTGACACGGGCCACGCAGGCCAATGGAAATCCGGCAAAAGGCAGTGCCCCACCACCACCCCTCGGAGCCTCACCATTATACAAGGCAGAGTTCACCACTCCTCCTGCCACGGCTAAGGCCAGGCCGAACTTGCCGATGGACTCAAACACTTTGGCAGCCATGTCGCCTCCTGCTGGACCCCACTCACACCTACGGCGGGGGGCGGGGACAAAACAAAACAGCTTGATCCCGAAATCCGTAAGAGAAAGCCCTCTCTGAGGCACCACATTCACTTCCCAGGCAGGCTCACTATTTATTTCTCCACTCTTGAGAGCTCAAAATCACGCACTGAAGGCCACCTAATAAATAACTCTACAGCTTGGAGAAGTGTACTATCAATTCTTCTGCTTTAAATTTTTTTCCATCTCTGGGGCGCCTGGGTGGCTCAGGCAGTTAGGCGGCCGACTGTTCAGCTCGGGTCATGATCTCACAGTCCGTGAGTTCGAGCCCCGCGTCGGGCTCTGTGCTGACAGCTCAGAGCCCGGAGCCTGCTTCGGATTCTGTGTCTCCCTCTCTCTCTGCCCCTCCCCTGCTCATGCTCTGTCTCTCTCTGTCTCAGAAATAAAAACATTAAAAAAATTTTTTTAATTTTTTCCATTTCTTGGGAATGCAAGCTGGTGCAGCCACTGTGGAAAACAGTATGGAGGTTCCTCAATAAACTAAAAAATAGAACTACCCTACGACCCAGCAATAGCACTACTAGGTATTTATCCAAGGGATACAGGTGTGCTGTTTCGAAGGGGCACATGCACCCCCATGTTTATAGCAGCACTATCGACAATAGCCAAAGTATGGAAAGAACCCAAATGTCCATCGAGGGATGAATGGATAAAGAAGATGTGGTATATATACACACACAATGGAGTATTACTCGGCAATCAAAAAGAATGAAATCTTGCCATTTGCAACTACGTGGATGGAACTGGAGGGTATTATGCTAAGTGAAATTAGTCAGAGAAAGACAATTATCATATGACTTCACTCATATGAGGACTTTAAGAGACAAAACAGATGAACATAAGGGAAGGGAAGCAAAAATAATATAAAAACAGGGAGGGGGACAAAACAGAAGAGACTCAAAAATATGGAAAACAAACTGAGGGTGACGGGAGGGGGTGTGGGAGGCGGGATGTGCTAAATGGGTAAGGGGCACTAAGGGATCTACTCCTGAAATCATTGTTGCATTATATGCTAACTAATTTGGATGTAAATTTTAAAAAATTAAAAATAAAATTAAAAAAAAATTTTTTTTCCATTTGGGGACTGGGGCACTTGATTCAATAATGGGAATGAGACGTGGGCCTGACACCCACGGAGAACTCAGCACCACACTAAACCACCCTCCCATTTCCTGGGCAAGCAAGCCCCAAGACAAAGGCTTGCTTTGTGGTTGGTTCTGTGCAATTCTGGTTTGGAAAAGTAACTCCCAGAATGCGCTACATGGTGATTCCAACAGCAAAAGTAACAGTAACAGCTAGCTTTTATATCAGGAGGCAGTCTTCGAATGGCAATTATTTAATCCTCACACCGACCCCTATGAGGTAGGTTATTACAGATGAGGAAACTGAGGCACACAGCAAGGTTACAAGAGGAGACTAAGATCACACAGCTCTTTAGTGGTGGAACCAGGATTAGCACCAGGAGGTCTAATCCTGGCAGGCACAGCTTAACACCTCACTGTTAACATGGAAGCGGGAGGTGGGCGACATTCTGGGACCAAGATACCAGAAGAACCAAAGGAGCAAAAACGCTCTCCATAGCTGCATTGCAAGGGAGAACCCTGGAAGAAGTGGGAGGGCGGGGCTGAGGCGGGGTGGGCGGGGCTGAGGCGGGGTGGGCGGGAGCCCGACTGACCTAACTGGAATCTACTCCCGCACTTAATTTTTTTAATTTCTTTTTAATGTTTATTTATTTGAGGGGGAAGCAGAAAGAGAGGAAGGCACAGAATCAAGAGCAGGCTCCAGGCTCTGCGCTGATAGCACAGAGCCCATGTGAGGCTTGAACCCACGAACCCCGAGATCATGACCTGAGCTCAAGTCGGACAACCAACGGACTGAGCCACCCAGGCAGAGCCCTCCCCCACCCCACACTTAACTTTTTAATGCCCCGCCCCAGCGTCGTCGTCCACTTCAGATTCAAATCCTCCCTCCCTCCCGGCAAGACCTCAACTCCCGAATCTTCCTTGATCACTCCCCGCGCATTTCTGTTTTCCTTTCCCGAGGCCAAGACACCCAGTCCCGACCTTTCCATTTCTAATACAGCTTCTGGATTGTTCCTCACCCCGCCCCCATACACACCTTCCTCGCTCGACGCAACCCCCGCTGGTCCCGGGGTCACACCCTCTCCCCTCCAACACGAGGCGGACCCATGCACGCACCCCACCCGCCCAAATTGTGAACGAGAACGCAGCGGGGAGCTGCAGAGACGCCCGGATCGCGGCCGGAGCCGCTCCCTTCCATTCTCACCTGCTTCCACTCTGACCTCCACATGAATTCCCCAGCCACACGTACCACGCATGCGCTGCTCAGCTCTTTCTCTTCCCCGCCCCCCTTCCAAGATCCGGGCCTCCGATTGGTGGGGGGGGAGCGCTGTGCATTCTGGGAAGGGTGGCTTTCGGCCTGACCCCCGGTTTCCCGGCTCTTCCCAAATGAACTACGATTCCCAAAATGCCATTCGGTGTCTGGCCCGTGCTGAAAAGCCTTTCCTCTCTGGTGGTAAACACGGAGGGGTTGTCGCAAAGCCTTTTGGGGGCTGTAGTTTCTTGGGGTTACATGCACGTGCCTGTCTAGAACCGATGCTAGAACCTGCCAGGAGATGGGCCCTAGGGCCCCGGAAAGAGTGGCTGGGCGCGCGGCCGGTGGCAGGGATGGGCTGGGGCAAGTTTACAGCTCGTGAAGGAGGACGGGTGAGCACCTTGGAGAGAGTTGTGGTGAGAGAACTGGCGGGCTGAGGGACCTGGAGGGAAGCAAATGGGGCCATCTTTCCAAAGTCCTTCCAGGAAATGCCCTGAGTCGTGGGACGTCAATTGCCAGAACCAGAAAGAACCTTAGAACCATCTGGACTAGAAAACGTGGGCTAGAGACCGGAAGGGATACATTCAGGGTCATGCACTGATTTAGTCAAGGGGCCCGCTTTAGAGTCCGGGCCTCTTGGACACAATTAAACAAACTTATATGGAAAAGTTGCAAGAATAATACGGAGAACACATAAGTCCTTTATTCAAATTCATCTATTGCTAACATTTTGCTCCATTTGTTTTTATTTGTTCTCTCCCTCTCTCCTCCCGTCTTCTCTCTGTATTTTCTAAGAATAGGGGCCTCCTCTTACATGATTTAAGTAAGTTTATCCTCTGCGTTCCAATTTTATCCATTGACCCGATAATGAACTTTGTAGCAATCTCCACACACACCCACCCCCATACAGGATGCAGTCTAATATTAGGTACGGTATTTATTTCTCATGCCTCTCTCATCTCTTTTAATCTGAAAAGTGTCCTCAGCCTTCCTTGTATTTTATTAGGTTAAAACAAACAGAAAGCATATTTCTCATTTTGGGTTTGTCTGTTGTTTTTTTCATGATTAGACTCAGGTTTTGCTTTTTTTTTTTTAATTTTTTTTTTTTTAACGTTTATTTATTTTTGAGACAGAGAGAGACAGAGCATGAACGGGGGAGGGGCAGAGAGAGAGGGAGACACAGAATCGGAAGCAGGCTCCAGGCTCTGAGCCGTCAGCCCAGAGCCCGACGCGGGGCTCGAACTCACAGACCGCGAGATCGTGACCTGAGCCGAAGTCAGACACTTAACCGACTGAGCCACCCAGGCGCCCCCAGGTTTTGCATTTTTAACTAGGGTCCTACCTAAGTACTGTATGGACGCTTCACTTTAACAAAACTAGGCCTGTTTCTGGAGTTTGGTAGGATTGGGTTCTTTCAACTTCTTTTTCCTGCATTTCTCTCCTCTTCTCTGTCCCCACTTGGCACAATCGAATGACCAGAGATACCCTCAACAGCACTCTTCAGGTGGGTATGGGTTGGCCCTAACCAAGCACAGTTGTTTCCTCTGGCTGTCAGAATGTACGCTCTATGATAGCTGTCTTCATTGTTCTATTCCCAGAAGGTACAACAGTGCTCGCCACCTGGAGAGTCACTACCTTAGAGTGAAACCCGCCACTGAATGAGCCTTCATGCGCATGAAGCTTCTAACCAGCCCTTCAGTGCTTGAATTAGTTGGGATATTAGTTAGAGCAAAGTCTAAGTTACAGGACCAAAGAGATCCCCAAATACAGTGAGTGGGCTAAAGAAAATAGAAGTTAATTTCTTTTGCTCCGTGGGCCATTCACAGGCCTAGTTTCCTTTCATCTCATCGGTTGGCCATCCCTGAAAAGATTGTCTTTACCTAACCGTGGGCCATCTATGTTCCAGCTCGCAGGAAGGGAAAACAACAAAATTGCTAAGCAAACGGGTCAGAAGCAGCACATAAAAATTCCACTCTACTTTATTGATGAAAAATTGAGTACATGACCTCATCTAGTCACCAAAGAGGCTGGGAAATGTATTCTTTAGCTGGGCACCCAAGTACCCAGGAAGAAAAGTTTTGTGGGCTAACCAGCAGCCTGCAATATCTCGTTCTCAAATAGAACAGTCAGAAAAGTGATGTAAGTCCATTTGAGAAAAGCCATAACATGAAAGGGAAAATCAAAACAAAAACATCTAAGCAAAACAAAACAAAAACAAACAAAAGCAACACAAACAAAATACTTGGCCGAATCAGAGACACAGGGAGGATGGGAAATCTAAACGAACCATCCAACCCTAGAATTGCTGTCCCCAGATAAAGGGAAATGTCCTACTGTCCACAAAAGCAGAACAAGATGGCTGTTAGGAAAGACAGGTAGAGATGAAAGGATGAATGTTTTCCCCCAAAGTCGAGAATAAGGCAAAGATGCCCACTCTCATCACTTCTAATCAACACTAGGAGGTCTTAGCCTATAATAGGCAAGAAAAATAAATAGGGGCATTTCGACTGGGAAAGAAGTAAAACTGTCTTTATTTATTGTGTATGTAGAAAATCCTCAAACTGGTGCAGCCATTCCGGAGAACGGTATGGAGGTTCCTCAACAATTAAAAATAGAACTACCCCACGCCCCAGCAATTGCACTATTAGGTATTTACCCAAAGGATACAAAAATACAGATTCGAAGGGGCACATGCACCCCAATGTTTATAGCAGCATTATCAACAATAGGCAAACTATGGAGAGAGCCCAACTGTCCATTGACTGATGAATAGATAAAGACGATGTGGTATATATATTCAAGGGAATATTAGTCAGCCATCAAAAAGAACGAAATCTTACCATTTGCAACGGTGTGGATGGAATTAGAGTGTATTATGCTAAGTGAAACAAGTCAGAGAAAGACAAATACCATTTGATTTCACTCGTATGTGGAATTTAAGAAACAAAACATGAACATATGGGAAGGAGGGAGGCGAGAGGAGAGAGGAAAACAAACCACAAGAGACTCTTACCAATAGAGAACAAACAGGGTTGACAGAGGGAGGTGAGTGGGGGGTGGGCTAGACGGGGGATGGGCACTAAGGAGGGCACTTGTGATGAGCACTGGGTGTTGTATGTAAGTGATGAATCACTGACTTCTATTCCTGAAACCAATATTTCACTGTATGTTAACTAACTAGAATTTAAATTTTTAAAAAAAATTTTTTTAACGTTTATTTATTTTTGAGACAGAGAGAGACAGAGCATGAACGGGGGAGGGTCAGAGAAAGGGAGACACAGAATCTGAAACAGGCTCCAGGCTCTGAGCCATCAGCACAGAGCCCGACGCGGGGCTCGAACTCACGGACCGCGAGATCGTGACCTGAGCCGAAGTCGGCCGCTTAACCGACTGAGCCACCCAGGCGCCCCTAGAATTTAAATTTTTAAAAAGTCCTAAAAAAAATAACTATTAGAACCAATAAGTGAGCTTAGCAAGGATGTGAAACATAAAGTCAGTTTGCAAAATCAGCAATAAACATTTGGAAATTGAAGATTAAAAATGCTATTTACAATAGCATCAAAAATATGAAATACTTAGGGATAAATTTAAGAACATCTATACAGTAAAAACCACAAACATTGCTGAGAGAACTTAAAGAAGACCTAAATAAATGGAGAAATGTCCACCACATTCACGGAAAATTCAATATTGTTAAAATGTCAATTCTCTCCACATGGGTCTATAGATTCATAGCAATCTCAACCAAAATTCCAGCAAGTTTTTTTTTTGTGTGTGTGTGGTAGAAATTAACAAGCTAATTCTAAAATTTGTATGAAATTGCAGAGGACCTAGACTTGGCCAAGCAATTTTGAAAAAGAGAACAAAGTTGAAAGGTTTACTGCACTTGAAGCTGAGTGTCCATTTACCCATAAAACTACAAAATATGCGGTGTTGGCTCTCAACAGAACAGAATAGAGAATCTAGAAATAAACCCACACATCTGTGTCCATTGATTTTTGACAAAGCTAACAGTGTTATTCAATGGAGATAGTCTTTTCAAAACCTGGCACCGGAGCAACTGAATACCTATATGGGGAAGCAAAAGTATCTGACCCTTGGGGCCCCCCGGGTGGCTCAGTCGGTTGAGCATCCAAGTCCGGCTCAGGTCATGATCTCACGGTCCGTGAGTTCGAGCCCCGCGTCAGGCTCTGTGCTGACAGCTCGGAGCCTGGAGCCTGCTTCAGATTCTGTGTCTCCCTCTCTCTCTCTGCCCCTCCCCTGCTCATGCTCTGTCTCTCTCTGTCTCAAAAATAAATAAAAACATTTAAAAAAAAAAAGTGTTTGACCCTTATCTTATGCAATACACAAACATTATCCTGAAAAAGATCATGGACCCAGATACAAAGGCTAAAACCATCAAACTGGGGCTCCTGGCTGGCTCAGTCTGTAGGGTGTGCAACTCTTGATCTAGGAGTTGTGAGCTCAAGCTCTACTACTACTGAAAAATAATCATAATAAAATAAAATAAAACCATTAAACTTCTAGAAGAAAAGCAAGAGAAAATCTTCATGACTATGTACAAATTTCTTATACAGAAAAACACAAGCCATAGACTAAAAAAATGTAATAAACTGAACTTCGTTAAAATGGAAACTTATGCTCTTTAAAACATATATATATATATATATGTATATATATATATACATATATATATATATTTAATGTTTTATTTAGTTTTGAGAGAGAGTACACAGCAGGGGAGGGGCAGAGAGAGGGTGGGACAGAGGATTCGAAGCAGGCTCCACGCTGACAGCAGTCAGCCGGGTGTGGGACTCAGACTCACAAACCGTGAGATCATGATCTGAACCAAAGGCTGACGCTCAACCAACTGAGCCATGCAGGCACCCCAAAACACACTGTTACGAAAAGAAGCTTTTATAAGGCCACAAACTGGGAGAAAATATCTCAAGGTATTTACGTGACAAAGTACTTGCAGATAGTACATATAAAGAACTCTTACAACTCAATAACGATGAAGCCCAATTAAAAAAAATTTTAATAGACAAAAGATTTGAACAAATACTTCATCACAGCTAACAAACACATGAGAACACGTTCAATATCGCTAGTCATCAAGGACACCTGGGTGGCGTGGTTAAGTGTCTGACTTTGGCTCAGGTCATGATCTCCCGTTTCGTGGGTTCAAGCCCCACATCGGGCTCTGTGCTGACAGCCCAGAGCCTGGAGCCTGCTTCAGATTCTGCGTCTCCCTGTTCTCTCTGTCCCTCCCCCACTTTGTGCTCTGTCTCTCTCTCTGTCTCTCTCTTTCAAAAATGAATAGGCATAATTTTTTTTTTTTAATATCACTAGTCATCAAGGAAATGTGGGTTAAAACCATAATGAGGGGAGCCTGGGTGGCTCATTTGGTTAAGCGACTGACCCTTGATTTTGACTCAGGTCATGGTCTCCCGGTTCATGGGATTGAGCCCCGTGTCAGGGAGCACGTGTGTGCACTCTCTCGCTCAAAATAAATAAATAATATTTTTTTTAAAAGCCATAATGAGATACCACTGTACATCCACCAAGATGATTAAAACTACACGATTCAGCAACTTTATTCCTAGATATCTTCCCAAGAGAAATAAAAACCTAGGTCCACCCAAAGACTTGTATACCTGTGTTCATATCTGCTTTCTTCCTAATAAACCCAAGTTGGTAGGAAGTCAAATGTCTGGCAAGAGGTGAATAGATAGAAGTGTGTGGTAGGCATTGGAATACTACTTAGAAATGAGAAGACATTACTCACACAAGCAACAGTATGAAGGAATCTCAAAACCCATCATTCTGAGTAAAAGAAGCCATGCGTAGGAGAGTGATAATGGAATCACTAAATGGTTCCACTCATACGAAACGTGGGGCTCAAACTCACGAACCGTGAGATCATAACCTGAGCCGAAATCAAGAGTTGGCTGCTTACCTGACTGAACCACCCAGGCGCCCCAATAAGGATTTTATTTTGTTAAAGGAAGTAGAATATAAGGTCTGGAGAGCAAAAGTTGTTTGTTTTTTTAAGGTTTATTTTTTTTTAATTTTTTTTTCAACGTTTATTTATTTTTTGGGACAGAGAGAGACAGAGCATGAACGGGGGAGGGGCAGAGAGAGAGGGAGACACAGAATCGGAAACAGGCACCAGGCTCCGAGCCATCAGACCAGAGCCTGACGCGGGGCTTGAACTCACGGACCGCAAGATCGTGACCTGGCTGAAGTCGGACGCTTAACCGACTGTGCCACCCAGGCGCCCCCTAAGGTTTATTTATTTTTGAGAGAGAAAGACAGCGAGAGAAACAGAGTGAAAGCAGGGGAGGGGCAGAGAGAGAGAGAGGGAGACACAGAATCCCAAGCAGGCTCCAGGCTCTGAGGTGTCAGCACAGAGTCCCATGTGGGGCTCGAACTCAGAACCGCGAGATCGATACCTGAGCTGAAGTTCGACTGAGCCACCCAGGTGCCCCGAGGGCAACAGTTTTTGTCTTTGTTCACGGCTATATCCCTATCACCTAGAATAGTGCCTGGCATATACCAGATTCTCCACAAGTATTAGTTGAAGGAATTATAGGAGACATACAAAAACTCTTGGAGATTAAAAAAAATTTTTTTGAGGTAAAAATAAAATAAAATAAAATAAAATAAAATAAAATAAAATAAAATAAAATAAATCAGTGGAGGGACTGGGAGACAAAACTGCTCCTGGAAAATAGAACAAAAAGGTAAAGAGATGTATAGTAAGAGAGGAAAGATTAGAGAATCAATTCAGGCCTGACATCCTACTAAATAAGAACGGAGAAAACAGGATGATGTAATCGAATAAATAATATCATGAACTTCAGGACATGAATTTCAGATTAAAAGATCCCTCCAGGGGGAGCCTGGGTGGCTCAGTTGGTTAAGCGGCCGACTTCGGCTCAGGCCATGATTTCACCGTCTGTGAGTTCGAGCCCCGCGTCGGGCTCTGTGCTGATGGCTCAGAGCCTGGAGCCTGTTTCAGATTCTGTGTCTCCCTCTCTCTCTGACCCTCCCCCGTTCATGCTCTGTCTCTCTCTGTCTCAAAAGTAAATAAACATTAAAAAAAATTAAAAAAAAAAAGATCCCTCCGGGTAGAGCACAATGAATGAAAAAGACTGACCCCAAACTCACCACCGTGAACACTCAGAACAAGGAAGACAAAAAGATTCTAGATGCTCACAGAGAACTAGAATCACATGGCATGGACATCTCACCAGCCCAGCTGGAACTTAGATACAAAGAAGCAATGCTTTCGAATTCTAAGGGAAACTGGTTTCCTACTTAGTATTCTGTACCCAACCAATTGATCAAGTGAGATGTTAAAATCAAGACATTTTCGGGATACAAGGTCCCTAAAACTTTACCTTTCATGCACTATTTTTCAGGAAGCTATGTAAGGATGGGTTGCAGGAGAAGAAAAAAAAAAAAGAGAGAGAGACAGAGAGAGAGAGAAAATTAAAGATGAGACATAGGATTCAGCAAGTGGAGATCAGGTAGGAGGCAAAAGGGGGCTTAGAGAGGACCCCAGAAGGCACCCAGACCAGATGGGAACAGAAGGAAACAGGGTTCCGAGAAGGATGTGGCAAAGAAAAAAAATTTCGTTTGAAACATACTGAAAGATGACTTTATTTACTGTCAGACAATGTAGGGATTAATTAGCAGTGAGTGCACAGAAAAGTAAGCATGTTAAAAAAGAGGCAAGTTTAATCCCAGAGGGAATGGAGCTAAGATAGGAAATAGTATCGTAGTATAGTACACGGCTCAGCTGTGAGTAACATTTTCATAGTCATAATAAGATAAGCCCTTAATGATCTCATAAAATACAAGGTGGCAGCTCTGGGAAGATGGGAGAAGGGAAAGATGATGTGTATGTGGGTGAGCTAAATCTCCCTCTTCCATACCAGGAAGACAACAAGTAATATTTACAGCTGAAAAAAAACGGCAGCAAGCAATTGTATACGCATGTGGACTTAGAAACAGAAAGGGAAACACCAAGAGAAATAGATCAAAGAATTGCAAGGGTTGGCCTCGGGGAAGCAGGAATCTGGGGGAAAGAGAAGGAATGGGGACTTCTGTTTGTCTTTTGCAGCCTTCTGGAACTCCTGAATTCTTCAGCTGTGTGCAAATGTATCTTTGATTCAAAAATACAATTTAAATAAAGAAGAACGATAATACAAAAGAGGAAGCATATACACAAGAACGTACAACATAAGTTAGCCCCCTGAACTGCTACAAATAACCACAGACGATGAAGGTCATGATAATTAGGCGGTATAAGGACATCTATTCTTGGGCAGAAACACAACCGACTTTCAGCTGGAGGGAGACTTCTCTTCTTTTGTATACTATTTAATTTTTGAATGAAAAAGAAAAAAACAACAACGGAATATGTGTTCACAGCAGAAAATAGAAGAGAAAAGCCTACAAAAGCAACTAGAAGTCGCCTCTAACGTCAACATTCACTGAATAGTCACTGTTAGATTTTTTTGGTCTTCCCTTCATTTTTAATGTATAAGTAGTTGGGGTCAGAGTAATTGGCACCATTGTGTCCTATCTTTTTTCATGTCGTATTCTCTTGTGCTCATGTTGTCATTAAGTCCTCCTTGTCAGCACGGAGGAAGAAAAATAGAACAGGAAGCGAGGAAGGGGAAACCGAGTGCGGCAACAAGGTTTTGGAAAGGGGAGAAGAGAAATTCTTTGGGGTAGGGGCTGGAGGACGAGGTGGGAGAATAGGGTCTTCCTACCCACGGGAGACCCTCCATCCTGTTTGCGGACCGACAGAAATGATCTGGTGGTGAGAATGAGGATTCGGAACGGGGTGGTTCACCGAGGGAGCAGAGTCTCTGGAAAGGTGAGGGGGGGTGGGGTGTAAGTGCAGGTGGCGCCATTGCAAGAGGAGAGGGAGAGGAAGGGACAGCGCACATGCATGAGGGTTAGGGTTTGCTGGCGGGAAATGGCAGCGCCGGGTCAGATGGCTTCTCAGTGAAGTATGTGGCAAGGTCATCAGTTGAGAGGAGGGCAGAGGAGGACGGGTGGGAGGCTGGAGGAGAGACGAGAGGGCATGGGATGTCCTGTGGAACAGACGCAGGACCACCAGAGAAACCGAGCAGGACTTCCAGGCAGAATCCAGCCCACGTGACGTTTGTGGACATTAAGTGCCAGCGACAGTGCTCAACCGGGTGGTTCTCTCCAGCAAGGGCCAGGCATGGAGAGTGTGCACGGCAGACTGCCTCCAGGGTGAGGGGGTTCCCAGGGGGGGGGGTTATGGCAACACCAGGAGGGGAAGGGGCGTGGCTAGAAGCATCTGGAACTTGAGAATGTAGGCTGGGCAAGAAGGGGGAAGTCGGGAAGAGCTGCTGGGTAGGGGGAAAGCGGTAACTGACCAGGAGTTCTCACGGAGCTTGCAGAAGCGTGGCTGCAGGGGGACCCGAGCGAGCCAGCTGGAAGGGCGGGAGGTGGTGGTTTGGGAAGTGGTTTTTGGAACTGGAGCTTTCCCGGGGGGGGTACTGTTTCTGGCGAGGACGGGGTTCAGGCAGGTAGGTCAAGGAACAGTTAGGGACAAGGTGGGAAGAAGGTAAATGGATCACAGAGGCTTGAAAGGATCTGGGATTTTTTTTTTTTTAAGTTTTTTTAATGTTTATTTCTGAGACAGAGAGAGACAGAGCATGAGCAGGGGAGGTGCTGAGAGATGGAGAGACACAGAATCTGAAGCAGGCTCCAGGCTCCGAGCTGTCAGCACAGAGCCCGACGCGGGGCTCGAACTCACAGACTGCGAGATCGTGACCTGAGCCGAAGTCGGACGCTCAACCGACTGAGCCACCCAGGCGCCCCGGATCTGGGATTTTTAAAGGAGGGAAGGAGGAGAAAGAAATGGGAATCAAGGAGGACTCTTCTTTTCCCTCCAAGCCCCATGGTATTCAGGTATGAGAGAAGACAAGGTTCCACTGAAGAGGCTGCCGGAGAGGCTGCCCGAGGGGTGGGGTGTTCTGGGCAGAGGTGGAGATAAGGGGGGGGGGTTGCTAGTCACAGTCCAGAGCGTAGCAGGCCCCGGAAGGGGGGAGGTTGGGAGGGCTGCAGGGGACGAGGGCTGGGGCTGGGGGGGAGGTAGGTGGCAATGGAGGTGTGCAGGGCAGGAGCGACAACAGTCAGAGTGACGTGGGGGGACTTCTGGTGGGATGGAGGCGAAGAGGGAAACGAGGCACCAGGAGACTGGCCCAGGGGCCTTTGGGACGGGCGGGGGCCCAATCTCTTCCTGTCCTGAGGCTTCCACCCTTCCATCCCGCGGTGGCTTGGCCTTCCTTGGCAACAGCACCCAGATCCCACTGGTGGGGGCGCCCAGACTCTGTCCCCTGCTCCTTCTCTCCCTTTCACCTGACCTCTTTGCTGCTGGTCCCCAAATCCTGGAGTCTAGGACCACATTGCTTTGAGTCCCCTGTGCTTAGCCCATGCTGTGCTCAAGGCAGGTGCTCTCCAGGCATACGCCTGACGGAACCGAATCCTTCAGGAGGGGAAAGGGGGAGGAAACACGTCGAATGAGTAGCTTCCGTGTGCAGGCATACGTTAGACCACGCTAGTCACGTCTGCGGTTTCCCTAGGGAAGCACTGGCACTCCGCGAATGTTAGGGGTTATTATTTCCTCCTCCTGACACCTCACTGGATAGGCCTTATTACCTATCCTCTTGTACGTATTCGTTTAACAAGGATGCTTATATGCCCGCTGTGTAGCCGATCTGTGTTAGACTCCGGGAATACCACGTGCATATGAGCGTTAGCACGCTCCAGCTTGGTTTAACCCCAAATCCCCAGACCCGTTCTCTGTCCCTCGCCCCGGAGGCGAGGAGGCCAGTCTTTTGGGCCTGCGTCAACCCAACCCGTTTGCCAGCTACTTCCGGGTGGATGAGGCCCCTGGGAGGCACTGGTGGAAGACGGGGAGAGAAATCGGAGTATTTCTTCATCGCTTCCTGCTTTGGACTGGGTTTCTGGCCGTGGCCCCACTGCAGCCGCTGGAGGTCCCTCCTGCTTGTGGTTCTAGCTCTCCAGGCACTTTGGCGACATTACTCCCCTGTCCCATCTCCCCGTGCCCCTGCCGCCCGACACACACAGAATGGGGGAGACACTGTCCTGAGCATCCCAGGACCTCAAACTTGTGCTTAAGTCCCCAGCGGCCTCCTTGGCAGTGGCCCAGGTAGAGCAGTCATCGTGTGTCGTCCCCACCCCCTTCCTTCGGCACAGCTACTGTCTGGGGGACGGCGGGGGCTCCATGCACAGCCTGATGCTGGCACAGTGCTCCGAGACAGTGACAGGTGTGTGTGGTTCTTGCCTTCCAGGCTTTCCTGGACCTCAGGGTCTAATGCCTGGCACATGGAGTGCAGAATATGTTGGCAGGAAGGGAGGGAGATTCTTGGGAATCAGAAGGCCCGGATTGGGTCCCCGCTCTGTCACTCTCGCCAGTGCTGTGACCTTGAGCAAGGCTTCTGCGGCAGGTTTCTCCTCTGCTAGATGGCGGCGGGAGGGCACGGCTCTCCTGGGGAAGGGGTGCGCGAGAGGACCTCCGTGCCTGTGCAGATGTTACCTGCCGTTATAACCTCATCCGACCCCCGTCCCCAGGCAGGACGCCCTCCTCAGATGGGCCCCCTTCTTGCTCCCTCGGAAATGCAGCCCCAGCTGGCAGCGATGAGAAGACTCCACCCTAACTGGATGCCACGCACAGCCAACCCTTCACATGAAAGAGCGAGGGAAAGGCATACAAGTGGCACCGGCTCCCCAGCCCCCGGACTGTGGAATAGGCAAAAATCTTCAGCTTCTAAAAGACCGTATGGAAAAAAGCGACAGATGGGCTCCCGGAAGTGCTGAGGAAGCCCTGGGTGGGGGGTGGGGGGGTGGGGGGGGGGCTCAGACTCACCTCCGCCCTCGCAGGTGGGGTGGAGAGCCGGGGAAGGAAGGAGAAGAGCCTGGAGGGATGGGGGCCAGGTAGAGACCCCAACAGAAAGCTGGAGGCAGTTCTAGAAGCGCTTTCCATCTCCACTGAAGCTTGGAGGGAGCTGGCACCAGCCAAGCTGGACCAGGGACCAGCTTCTTCAGAGGGAGAACTTGACGATGAACTGAAGCTGAGAGAGGTTCAGAGGTGTAGACAGCCCCATCCTGGGAATGTGTGGATGGGGGCAGGGGGTGTTAACGTCCCAGGACGGCTGCGTGGGCGGTGGGCTTTAGTTCCAGCTGAAGTTTGTTGAGCACCTGCTACACACGAGGCTCTGTGTCCGACCCTAAGGAGAAGTAAGGATAGTTCTCGCCCTCAAGGAGCTCTTCGTCTGGCGAAAAGCACTTGGATAGGACGGGGTGGGATGTGTATCCCGCGCCTCCTCATAAGCCGTGGAAACACATCTGTCACGGCCAAGGAATGTGGCCTGGAGAAGACAGTGTCTTGCTGGGGTCAGGCCTCAAGAATGAATGTCTCGTACAGGGGCAGGCAGGAGTATCTGGCGGGGACTGGTAACCGGTACTGGGCCCATTTTGGAGATTGGTCGGAAGGAATTGAGTCCCATGCTCTAGGGACTTGGACTCCAGGCTGACCTGGGACCAAGAACAGTGCTCCTTATGGCCGCTAGGAGGAGCCAGTGTCCTCAAGTGGACTGCAGGGTGGCGCTCTTCTAGGGATAGGGAAGGGAGGGCCTCAAAGGTCTGGGGGCCTCCCCCAAACACCTGTCCTTTGACCCTGGGCTACCTCCTTCTCTGTCACACATGCGGGTGTGCTGGGGGAATGAGCCTCCAGGCTCTACGGAAATCGGCAGATTGTGCATAAATCAAAACCAAGCGCCTACAATTTCCCAACCCAGAGCATGAAGCGACTTAGGGGGACGCAGTTTTAGCCAATGCGTTCTACTCATCTGGGCCTCAGTTTCCCCATCTGTGAGATGGTTTCTGAGGCCCCATACAAGGATTCCGTCAGCATGGGGGTCCTGCAGTTCGCAGGTTCCCAGGACTCCCCTTCCCCCTCTAGCCTTGCCCTTCCCTGACTTCTGCAGGTGCACACCAGCCCTTCCCCCTGCAGAGCTCCCTGCCTCCTTTCCCCCCTCTCTGCTCCAACTTAGAGACATTCCTTTGTGTGTGTGTGTGGGGGGGGAGGTAAGAGGCAGAATCTCCAGGAGACTGGTGACCTCTGTCAAGATAGATGCTCTTGGCATCACCTGGGCCCCTCAATCCACAGTTCGTCCCCAAGTACAGATTGGGTTTCCCTGCTCTTAAGCACACCTCTCAGGCACCTGCACACCTAACACACGCCCCGACTCCAGGCCGCTCTTCTGCTTGGACTGTGCGTGTCAGGAGGGGTCCCAGCCCCCTCCCAATCAGCCACGCCCGAGGTCTGGGTGTTCCCATCAATACCTGCCTTCTTGCCCTTCCCCCTTCCCTCCCACGTGACCAAAAGTCCAGCCACACGTACACGAGGAGCGTGCCCACTCCTCGCCCTCTTGCTGCTCCTGCCCTAGTTCGGGCCTGCATCATTTCTTTCCGGAACCAGTTGGTCTCTCTGACTCCAGTCTGTCCTCTCTCCAATCTATCACCCATCCGTGCTGCTGCCAGAGAGCTTTTTCTAAAACACAAATCTGATTATGCACATCTCTGCTTCAAAATCTTGGCTGTGGCCTTGTGGCCGAGAAGATAAATCCAAAGTCCTAATGAGGTTTCCACGTGCATTCATGGCCCGACCCTTGCTTCCCAGTCCAAGCGCATCTCCCAGCACGGTCCTCGATCCACCCATCCCACCCTTTTCCCCAATCCCCCACCACCACCCACCCCCCGCCCCCGATCAGTGTGTGTTGTTTCAGGGTTATTGCCTTTGCAGACATCGTCCCCTCAGCCAAGAATTCTGACCCCGGTGTTCGCTTGGTGAACTTAGACTCCTCCCTGAAGACACAGCTCAAGGCGGGGAAGCCTTTCCCAAGCACCCCAGGCGGGGCTCCTGTCACACTTCTCTGTATCCCTCTATGTCCCCCGCTGGACTCTAAGCCCCTGTGTAGCTCCCATCTCCACGTCTGATCGATGCTCGATGGGCGGTAGGATACAACGTATGAGTTTGAATGAGTGAATAAACACATGAATGGCCTGGGAAACTGCGCACTGGGTTGCAATCTGCCCTCTTCCTCGGCTGGAGCCCAGTGAGCAAGGGAAAGGCCAGAGTGGTAGGTGATGAGGTGGGGGAAGGGGGAGAAGCCGGGGAGGCCAGACCAGCCGGGGCCTTGTGGACCCAAATAAGGAGTTTGGATTTTTTTTTTTTTTTTCCTTTACTGGATCTCAGGTACCCAAAGTTCATCCATGGGCTCAGACTCCTCAGAGTGATGGAGTGTCATCCTTCTCATGGCCGTTGTTACCATCTGACCTTGTTCTGGGGCTCTCCCTTCGCACGGTGACAACCCCAAACGTTTATCTCGCGCGGTTCTTCCATTCTGCCTGCGTCAACTTACAGGAGCGCTTGAGTTGCAGTCTCGACGCAATGAGAAGTCTTGGGAGGCGCTCAAGCAAGGGCGTGACATAACACGATTTGCATTTTCTAAACGTCGCCGCTGTGTCTGCTTTGCGGAGAATGCATTGTAGGGGGCAAAAGTGGGGCGGGGAGGCCAGACAGAGGCTGCTGACGAGGCAAAAATGACCAGACGGGGTGAGCTGGAGGGGTGGCGGCGGAGAGAAGGAAAGGGGGTGATTTGGCATCCAGACCAGATTGGCTGGTGTATGAGATGTGAGAGGATCAAGAAAGGAAAAGACCTCCGTGGTGAAGATTCCAGAATTTCTAGATAGAAGGGCTTGGAAGTGGGGGGGAGCAGTCATTTTATCGGAAGTAGGGTCGGGGAACTTGTATAGAAGCTGTACCCAGAGCAAGCACACCATTTTTATTTAGGCTGCATTTTTAAAAAAGTTTTTTTAAATGTGTTTTATTTTGAGACAGAG
Organism: Felis catus; assembly: GCF_018350175.1. Lineage (NCBI taxonomy): Eukaryota > Metazoa > Chordata > Mammalia > Carnivora > Felidae > Felis > Felis catus. The sequence goes on along the minus strand of NC_058381.1, from coordinate 36,007,544 downwards.
AGAGACAGAGTATGAGCAGGGGAGGGGCAGAGAGAGGGAGACACAGAATCCAAAGCAGGCTCCAGGCTCCGGGCTGTCAGCGCAGAGCCCAACGCGGGGCTCGAACTCACGGAGTGTGAGATCATGACCTGAGCCAAAGTCGGACGCTTAACCGACTGAGCCACCCAGGCGCCCCTAGACTGCGTTTATATGAGACAGGCGAAGAGAGATGCTTCGGGCGATAATGGAGTGTGTGGGAGGGGGCGGGGGGGGGCTGCCCCTGCAAACCACTCTAACACTACCACGGGCCACAGGGCCTTTGCATGGAAGGCTCTTGCCCTGCCGGGGCCTTGCTGGGGTCTTGCAGGCGCCTCCAGGGAGCCTTGCCAAAGAGATGACTTCTGCTCCCTCCTCCCCTACCGTCACTCGCTACCGTGTTCTTGCTTTCTTTGTTGCACTTGTCCAAGCGTCGGCCTAGGGTGTCTGGAGGGCAGCCCCCTTCTACAGCTTTTGGTGCATTTCGGAGGCTCCTCTCCACCTCTCCTGCTCCAGGGACCTTGGCAGGTTTTGATGGAGAGAGGAGCCAAGAACTGAGCCTTTGGGAGAGGGTGGTGCAGGGGCCCCACCCCAGGGAGGGAGAAAGAGGAAGGCCTTAGACTTTCAAGCTGGAAGAAGTCTGGGCCCCAGAAGGTGGTAACTGTCCCCCTACCCCTAGTCTCACCCCCTCCCCCAGCTCAGCCAGCTGCTGGAGAGGGAAGCTGGGGAGGAAGGAGGCCGGGTGATTAAGAGCTCCGGTTGTCAGGGCTGGGGCCAGGGGGCACGCCCCCCGGGTGACATTTTCTCGCATTGTGTCCTCAGAACAAAAACGAGTCTTATTTGAGGAGTCCGAGGGGGGCGGGGGCTGGGGGAGTGGAATCGTGGCTCCAGGGAACAGCCATTACTCATCAAAGGCCAGGGCAGCCCGCATCTTTGTGTGCCCTCCGCAGCCCGCCCGTGCCTGGCCACAGGCCCCTAGCCCTAGACTGCTCCCCGCCCCCCCCCCCCACACTGTCCCACCCTCCCCAAGAGCCGGGCTGGAGCGGAGGAGGGGCTGAGGATCATGTGTGGGCAGAGGACTGCTACACACACAGCTGGGGGGGAAGGGGTGACCAGGGCGGGCTTCCTGGAGGAGGGGAAGCGGGAGGAGGGAATGGTCCCGAGCTAAGGGGGGATTAAATGGAGTGGGTCGGAAGACCAGGGGGTGAGCGCAGGGAAGGAGGAGGGGGCAGAACCTCTAAGGTGTCAATTCAACCCCCGGATGCAGAGTCCTGGAGGGGCTGTGGAAGGGGGGCTGCTTCCTGCTAGGACGGCTATTTTGGGGCCTGAATCAAATCAAATCCGCCGCAGCCCCCAGAGCCCCCAGCAGCTGCGCAGAACAGCTGTCCGGCCGAGGGCGCAGAGCGGCTGGAACCTCGCTTCCTGCCCCCCACTGATCTCTCCGGGGCTGCCTGGGGGGTGTGGGCTGCAAGGGAAGGGGGAAGAGGAAGGGAAAGGGCTGTGGTGCCGAGTCAGAAACCTGGGCTAAAACCTTGTGCCGGGCCACCTCCCGAGCTGTGCTGCCTCGGGGCGGAGGCTGGCCTCTCTGTGCCAGTGTTGGAGAGGCTCCAGATAACGGGGAAGGAGATCACCCCAGAAGCTCTTCTCTGCACCCCCATCCTCCTCTGAGCCCCTGCAAGGTAGCTCCCTCACACTTCCAGCCCAGCTCTACCCTCCCCTGCTCCAGGAAGCCTGCCTAGTCTTCTCTGGATGGGTTGGACCCTTTCCTGATCTGCCCCTCCCCCTCAAAGGCTATTCACCAGGTTGCCTTGGTCTCTGTTTTGGGGAGAGGGTATGAGCTGGGGCAAGCTCCCCCATCGGATGGACCTTCAGTGAGGGGAGGGGTGCTTTCAGAGTGGGAGATTTAGTGAGGAGGGGAACAGGGGCTGAGTCATTAGCTTAAGGCTTCCAGGGAGGCCGCGGACGCATCTCCTTCCATCTCCTTCCTCCAAACTCAGCTCCCTTCCGTCTCCCAACAGACCTGGCTGATTTTTTTTTTCCCTCTAGCTGAACCTCCCAGCTCTCCACTTGGGCTTGACCTGCCGGCGCTTGAGCGTGTGCACGCCGGGAGACAGGTCAGCTCCAGGTCTGGTGCCTGTTCAGGCTCCTGATGTCACGGAGGGGACCCCCCGTGCATGCATGCCAACCAGAACGCTAGAGGCCGGGGTGTGTCCGGGAGCTTGGGGAGAACACTGGTCCCCTCCTCCAGGAAGCCTTCCTGACACAGGCGGGAAGGAGACCCGCTCTTTCTCTTTGGTCTACTCTGGCTCCGGGCCAGGCAGTGTCCTCAAGTGTGACCAAGACTGGGGTGTACCCTAGGGCAGCGCTGTCGCTCAGGTCACAAGTCTATGACAGGGTCCCTCATGCCCATCTTGTGCAGAAAGAGCCCCATTGTCCTGGGGGGCATAGCTGAAGGGTGAGTTCAGAGCCCAGAGATGTCGGTTGACCACTGGGCTGGCCACTGGCCTTCTGACCGCAGCAGGAGGGTAGAAGGGGAAACTCCCCGGGCCGCTTGTTGGGGAACGGCGCTGGCTCACACAACTGCACGCACACAACCATAAACCCACAAGCCCAAACAGACACGGCCATCCTCACAGAGGCGCATCCACTCCCAAGGCTCCCCGGCGTGCGCGGGCGCACACACACACACACACACACACACACACCTGCCCTCAGGACAGCCCAACAGAATTAATACCAGCCCCTCCTCCGCTCTCTCTTTCCGCGTTCCTGCTGGCAGGTGCTCCATTCTTTCCTTCCCAGAGCTGGTGAGGCAGAATCTCCCCACCTTCCGGGGCTCCGGACGTAGCGCCGGCAAGGGGAAGCAGGGTTGTGGCACCTGTCCCTGGGGGCAGGGGCCGCCCCTGGAGCCCCACCCACACTGGGATGAGAGCCCAGGGTGCTTTGATCTCCTGTGCGGGCTGTGTTTGTGCTGGGGGCTGCCAAAGGTACGCAGAGATTGGCAAACCAGGTCTTTTGCCCGGGACTGCATTCCTAAAACTTGTTTCCAGATCCGGGCTGTCATCTTCCTCCAGAACCGCCCCCCCCCCCAGAGCTCCCCTTCACTGAACACCTCGCCTTATGGAACCATCCGCCCTGTCTCGCTGAATTCTCTGCCTCTCCACAACCAAACCCAGCTCTGAATCCCCCTCTCTGGGAGAGCAGCATTTTTTTTTCCTTCTAATCTCTGGGGGTCCCAGAGAGTCTAGTCTACAGTAGGGATCCCCTAGATGGTGCTGAGACAGGTTACATTGGTCTGCCTGTCCCCAACACCCCCCCCCCCGCCCCGACCAGGCTGGGGAGGCTCATCTGGGCTTTTGTAAGGTGGGGAGATTTGGTCACCAGTATCTCAGCAGGTTGGGCCGCCTGCTTCAACCAGATGAGGGACTAGAGAGAGAAGTGGATGGCCCCGGGGGCGGTTTAGTGACTGAACTCTTGACTTTGACTGATTTGGGCCCTGAAGGTTGATGATGCGGGGTCCTAGGATCCACCCACAAGGATCATTCACACACAGGACTATTTTCCCCCACAGACTTCCTAAAGCGAGGGGCCCGCTCCCCATTCCCACCTTCTCCCACTCAGGGACGGCCCGCCCCTTCGGCAGAAGTCACTGTATGTCTGATCTCAGCTCTTCCTGCGGTGCGGAGGCCCCACCCTCGGTGCAGCGAGGACCGTGGAGTGTGGAGTTCAGGGAGGGAGGGAGAATGAGACCCAAAGAGAAGCAGAGACAAAGACAGAAAGCCCCGAGACAGGGCCGGGCACGGCTCAAGATACAAATGCGTCCCACTGGGCGTCTGGTGCCTGACTGCTCTGAGGTCCTCCCGGGCTCACCTGGCCAAGGGTGTGGGCGCCCTCATCACCCGTCACCCCGCCACAAGCCAGGAAGAGATGCCGTGAGCCCCACTCTGAAGGTGACTCTGGAAATCAAAAAAAGAAAAAGAAGGCGAATCTGGCCCAAGGAGCCCAGGAGGCTCAGCCCTTCCCTTGCTGGGAACCCCCTCCTCCTACCAGGACCTCACCAACCACCGGGAGCCCAGGCCTGTTGGCAGGAATAGAGACAACCCCCCCCCCCCCCCCCCCCCCGCCGCTTCCGCTAGGCCACGCCAGTGACTATTTGCTGACTGTCTCTTTCATGTCGCTAATCGCCCGGCCCCATCTAATTGGTAATTAGCCTTGAGAGCCCAGCCTGTGCTTGGCTAATTGCTGTTTGTCTCACCCTCATCTCCGGCAGCGGAGCTGTGCCAACACCGCGCCGCCTGGGCTCTATCCGGGCAGCGGGCACCCGTGCCAGCCTCCATGGAGGATTCTTCAGCCGCACCCTGCTCTCCTCCAGCCTCTCCCAGCAGCCATCTCTGCCCCAAGCGTGGTCCCCAGCGGTCCTCTGGGCAGCCGGGAACCGTGGCCCCCAGCTTTCCTCCATATCCCCACCCCGTTTGCGGAAGGAGACCCCTCTGAGCCAGCCATGGTCCCTGCTTCGCAGTGGAGTCTGGGAGGGCTCCAGGGAGGAGGAGATGGCGGAGAGGGCCTATGTTTTCCATGACTCAAGAGTCGCTTGGGGACCTCTTTTTTTTTTTTTTTTTTTTAATGAAATTTATTGTCGAATTGGTTTCCATACAACGCCCCGTGCTCATCCCAACAGGTGCCCTCCTCGATGCCCATCACCCACTGGGGGACCTCTTTTCGAGAACCACCCCTCCCGATCTCTTTAGGGGCCTCTTAAGGAGAATGTGCCATTGTCACAAAGAACTGGCACTGGCTGGGCCCCTATCCCGGACACCTACTTCTCAGAGCTGACCTTGCTTCATGCGTGGAAGCCATTATTATTTTCTTCATTTCTCAGGTGACAAAACTGAGGCTGGGAGAGGTGAAGTCACTGGCCCAAGGCCACACAGCCAGTAAAGGGCCAAGGCCGGATGCAGAGCCGGGTCTAACTCCTCAGCCAGAACCTGAAAGCTGACCCGAGCGTACCTCCCACCCTCCTGGGACAACTATGCGGGGCTAGGGTTTGTTTTATTGATTTATCTTCATCAAAATGGCGCCAACCAGTTGGCCTCTTCCACCTGGAATCCTCTCCCTCTTCAACTCTGTCCCCAGCCTGCTCGTCCTTTTGAGCCTAGGGCAATGCCTGCCTCTTCTGGGAGGTCATCCTGGATTGTGTAAGCCTTCTCCGCACACTGGAGATAATCCGCTGAGTGTACTTGATGATGAACCTCAAGGCAATACTTCTTCCCCTCTGCCCACCCCTCCCCCCCCAGTTCCTAGAGTCCCCCATGTGGGGCAGGCCTGCCCTGCACGAGGCCCTACAATGTGTTGTCCACGTTGCCCTGGACGGCCTGGGATGGGTCTTTTCTTCCCTTCTTTTTTTCTTCTTCTTTTTCTAAGGTTTATTTCTTTTTAAGACAGAGAGAGACAGAACATGAGCATGAGCAGGGGAGGGGCAGAGAGAGAGGGAGACACAGAATCCGAAGCAGGCTCCAGGCTCCGAGCTGTCAGCACAGAGCCCGACGCGGGGCTCGAACTCACGGACTGCGAGATCAGGACCTGAGCGGAAGTCGGACGCCCAACCGACTGAGCTACCCAGGCGCACCCCCCCCCCCGCTTCCAACTCGGGGTGGGTCTTTTCCTTCTCACAGAATGGTGTCTTGGATCCCTTGGGCATCTTTGGGCCACGCCCGCTACCACCCCAGCCTGGCACCACGCCCCAGGTAAGTACCCGCTCGGTGGCTGTGTCCTGAGCCAAGTGGCTCCTGGCTGCCCCCCAAACTCAAGTTCATCCCTCCCAGCAGGAGGCTTTCCCTTCCTCCGGGACAGCCAGAGGCCTGAGGGGTTGGCTCCAAACAGAGTCCCCCCCCCCCACACACACCCCGATGGTGGGGGGCGGGGCTGCTAGGAAGATCGCTCTGCAAAGGACCACACGTGGGTGCTCCTCCAGCAGTGCTGGCTTTGTGCCCCAGGAAAAACAATCCACTAGTGCTCCCCACCCCCCCCCCAACTCCGCCCAGCCTGGAGGGACCTTTGGTAGAAGCCAGTGGAGCTGCAGTAAAGGGAGAAGAGCCCACTGTCCTTTACCCCGAGGGGGCCCCAGACAAAAGCAACCTAAAAGCCTTGGGTTGGAGACCACATCCGGATCCAGGGAAAAGATTTCCAACAATGTTTTCGGCTGGGATCAGGAGACCCGTGGGGCCCTTGGAGGCGCCGGGGGGGGGGGGGGGGAGGGGGGTAAATGGGCGTCAACTCCCTTAGTCTCCCCGTAAATTTCTTCCATTCTTGGCTCTCGTAGTCATTGCCCACACGGGCTCTCCAACTAAGCTGCCTGGGTTCGGCCGCCTCTGCCCCTTACTGCCTGTGTAGCCCCCGGGCGGGCGGGTGACCTAACCTCTCACCTGCAACGGGCATGATGACAGTAATCACATCTACTTCACCGCTGGGCTGGGCCGGTGATAAAACCCGTAGCTTCCGGTGCCTGGCTCTCCGTCGGACTTTATAAAATTAGCTTGTATTATTTTAACCATCTGCTTGTTTTTGTGTTTTTGAAAATTCTCTCTGGCCTATCTGCCAGGCTGAGGGAACAGCGTGATACAAGGCAGGCAAATGCAGAGGATGTCCCCGAATCGGTCCTGCTTCCTGGGAGGCCTTCTTTCCGGCCAGCCAGGGGCTCTGGGCACAGAGGCGGAGAGCCAGGTGTCCCATGGCCTAGTGCTTCCGGGAGACCCCTCGGCCTTCCCACCTCTGAGAACATTAGGCCTTTGAGACGTGGCCCCAGCCTGCCCCCCAGCCCCCCAGCCTGACAATGGGGGCTTCAGAGGGGACGGGTGGCAGGACACAGCCCCCTCTGTGAACTGGAGCTGAGCGCCAAGCTCAGGACGAATTCCTCAAGGGGCAGGGAAGGACGAAGGGAGGGGGCTGCGCGTACCAGTCCCTCGGCCTGGCCCTGACCCGAGGAGTGGTTGCTGCTGGGGGCTTGGACAAAGGTCCCCTCTTCCCGCTCTCTGTCCTCTTGGCGCCCACCAGGGAATGGTGCCATCAAGGGTCTGTCCCAGGGCCAAGGAGGAAGACACGAGGCTGGGATGTGGTAGGGGTCACCTCCAGGTTGGAGCACAGCACCCACGGCGCCGTGGCGGGGAGGTGGAGACGGGGCGCGCAGCCGTCCAGGGGACGGTCTGCCAGAGCTCTCGTCGCGGCCCCACAGGCCCGGACGCCCTGGCCTCCTTCCCTGCGTTCTCAGTCCTCAGCCTCTGGACCATCTCTTGGACACCATCTCCGTCTTTCCCAGAGTTCTCGTCTTTCTCAGAGTTCTTGTCTCCCGCTCGGGTCTTCCTGGAGTGACCGAGGGGTTGGCTGCCCTAGGCTCGATTCAGTTTTCGCAAAGAAATTCCTTAACGTGGGAAAACTCTCTCCCCTCATCAAGGTCAGTGTCCAGGTAGCCACGCCCCTTACCCTCCAGCAGGGTGAAGAGAAGTCGGAGCCAGGAAGTTCACTTGCCCTAATAGCACTGGCTCCCCTGGGGGGGGGGGGGCCCCGGCTCACTAGCTAACATCTACTGAGCCTTTACTGTTGTACCAGCTCCCTTTTTTTTTTTTTTAATGTTTTTATTTATTTTTGAGACCGAGAGAGACAGAGCACGAGCAGCAGAGGGGCAGAGAGAGAGGGAGACAGAATCCCAAGCAGGCTCCAGGGTCTGAGCTGTCAGCACAGAGCCCGACGCGGGGCTCGAACTCACAGAGTGTGAGACCATGACCTGAGCCGAAGTCGGCCGCTCAGACGACTGAGCCACCCAGGCGCCCCGACTATTGTGTCAGGTCTTAACGTGCATTTCCTCATTTCATCCTCTACTGGTCCCAGGAGAGAGGTGCCGTGATTATCCCCAATATAGAAGACCGAAGCGTGAAGAGAGGAAGCAACCTGCCCAAGGTCATATAAATAGGAAGGGGCAGAGCTGGGATCCGGACCCAAGCAGTACTGCTCCCCGCCCCCCGAGATTCATTCATCTGAAGCAGAACCCCGGGAGTGATTTCCTCATCTCTGCAAGAGGCCATGTGGGCCGGGACCAATGGTTGCTTGGCTCCTAGAAGGGATGAAGGGATTCTAGCTGATAAAGGTAACTGAGATGATAGAAAGATGAGATTGATACCAAAGAAAAAGGATGCGTCGATGAAGAGGTGATTCTAGGGAATTTCTTCCTAGGAGTCATTAAGTCGCTCATTCATTAATTCCATGCTTCCATCTAGTGAGCTCAGTAGAGTACAGTGGTAAAGAACCCGAGCTCTGGAGCTCTGAGTCCAAACCCCGGCTCTGCCCGTGATTCGCTGTGTGATCCTGAGGAAGTGGATTCACTTCTCTGAGCCTCAGACCCTTAATCAATAAAACACCCTCCCAACACACACACACACACACACACACACACACACACGTACACATATGTTCACATACATACTTGCTTCCTCTGCAACATAGTGTAGCAGCCAAAATTTAGGTTCTGGAGGTAGGCAGGCTTCAGTTGAAACTTTGCGACCTTGAGTTGAATTAAATAGTCTCTTGGTAAATCCAGACTATCAACAGCATTTACCTTATAGGGTTGTTGGAGTATTATCAGACACATTGTACTAGTCAGGATTCTCCAGAGAAACAGAACTCTGTGTGTGTGTGTGTGTGTGTGTGTGTGTGTGTGTGTGTGGCAGAGAAGGAGAAAGGTTGAGATTTATGTCAAGGAAGTGGTAAATCTGAAAACTGCAGGGTAAGCTGGCTGGCTGGAGACCCAGGGAGGACTTGCCGTTCGAGTCCAGAAGGCAGCTTGTTGGCAGGATTCCTTTTTGCTCAGGGAAGGTCAGTCTTTGTTCCATTAAGGTCTTCAACTAATTAGGTGAGGCCCACCCACATTATGGAGGATAACCTGCTTTACCTAAAGTCTACTGATTTATTTATTTTTTTAATGTATGTGTTTATTGACAGAGAGAGAGAGAGAATGAGTGGGGGAGAGGAGAGGAGAGAGAGAGAGAGAGAGAGAGAGAGAGAGAAAGAGAGAGAGAGGGAGAGACAATCCCAAGCAGACATGGATGGCCCTGGGACCGTGACCTGAGCCAAAATGAAGAGTCAGATGCTTAACCCACTGAGAGCCACCCAGGCGCCCCTAAAGTCTACTGATTTAAATGTCAAATCGCATCTAAAAAATACCTTCAACAAAACATCCGGAATACAATAAACGTTATTTATCGCTATTCCTTCTCTCCCTTGCCGGGTGCTTGGCTCCAGTACCAAAGTTACAAAGATCTAATGGGCTGCCTCTTCCTCACAGTAGAAGAGGTAGACAGGACACACACGATGTAACTGACACACACGATGTAATTGACACACACGATGTAATTGACACACACGATGTAATTGACACACACCATGTAATAGACACGGGGGAGGGGCCTGTACAAACAGCTTCGGACACATTTACTGCGCCTGGAGGATTAAGGAGGGTTTCCTGGAGGAGGTGACCTTATCTGGGACTTGAAAGCTAAATAGGAGCCTGTAAGGCAGACGGGCAAAGAAAAGATAAAAAGCCATCCCAGCGAGGAAACAGCAGATGTAAAGTGCTCTAGTGTAGAGGAAGCAACATCAAGGAAGCGGTGTGTGTTTTTGTAGCGGGAAGGTGCTGGGTCTGGTGTTAGTGTTAGATGGGGGGGGGAGGGTAGCGAGAGCAGGAGGCGAGGCTTTACACAGGGGCAGAGCCTCTGAGATCCTGCTGGACCTTGATGCCCCTCCAAGGACCTGGCATTTTCTCTTATGGACAGAGGGAAACCGGCGAAGAGCTTTAAGTAAAGGCAAGGACTGAATTATACATAAGATGCTCTCAGCGAAGTGAATCCTAAGAATTTAGGTTGGACGTGAGAAAGAATTTCTGATGACGGGGGACCCTGGGGATTTCTCACAGCGGAAATCGGGGAGACGGTTGTTGATGCTGAAGGAGCCAGTGGACACAGCTCCTTTGGTGGACATGAGAGCTGAGCACTGAGAGTTGTTCCTGATGGGAACAGTTTAGCCATAGGACTTGGGACACATTCCGGGACACTGATCCTGCCGACCTCGGACTGCGATCCGGGACGCGTGTGTGCGCATGTACGAGGGTGAGGACAGGTGGGGCGGTGAAGGGAGGAGGCGTACCCGGCCATCCCTCCACAGGAAATGAATCTCAAGAAACCGGAATCCTCTCCTGAGAATAAAGCAGAGACAGGGATGGTGAGCACCAGAACCTCCTCTTGCTTTTGGAACCTGAGGGAATCTTTTGCTACCCACACAACTTGGAAGTACCGACCTGGAGTCTTGTCCGCCGCGGACAAGACCTGCACCGATCCTCATGTGCAGTCAGGCCGAGAAAGAAAAACCACTCCAGAATATGCTCATTCAGGCTGGGGCAGGGGGCTCAGAACTCCCTTCCCAGCGGATAATCCAGAAATAGCATGCGAGCCACACAAAGTCTTAGCCCATGGCCCCGTGAACGGCTTTCCTAGTAACCCCAGAAGGGCAAGTGAGGGGTATCCATTTCAGGAAGGGGAAGGGGCAGGAAGGGCAGCCCCCTCTCAACTCTGTCCCCGCCAGCCCCTTGGAAAGTGGCTTTGTCCAGTGTTTGAGGCGCAGGGCTAAATATAGCCCGGGCTGGGGGCTGAATTCAGGCTATTGAGGGAACAGGCCTCTCTGTTGCCCTGCCCCAGGCCCAGGCTTCGAAGAGCTGGAGAAGAGGAGGCTGGGAAAGGAGGGAGTAGAGGTGGGGAGACAGAGTGGGGGCCCTCCCAGAGGGCGGCGATGGGTGGGAGATAGTCGGCCTGTGGAGTTGAAAGGGGAAAATGAGGGGTGCCTGGGGGGGCTCCGTCAGCTACGCGTCTGACTTTGGTTCAGGTCATGATCTCATGGTTCGTGAGTTCAAGCCCCGCGTCGGGCTCTGTGCTGACGGCTCAGAGCTTGGAGCCTGTTTCGGATTCTGTGTCTCCCTCTCTCTCTCTGCCGAGGGTGCAGTATGGAGAAAATGGGGGGTTTCCTTACCTGGTGCTATGGGCTGAACGGCAACACTCCCACCCCCGTTCGTATGTTGAAGCCCTAATCCCTAATGTGACTATATTTGGAAATATCTCTACTTAGCCTATAAGGAGATAATGGAGGTAGAATGAGGTCATAAGGGTGGGGCCCCGATCCCAGAGGATTAATGCCCTGATAAAAAGAGACACCAGGGGCACCTGGGTGGCTCAGTTGGCTGAGCATCCGACTCTCGGTTTCAGCCCAGGTCCTGATCTCATGGTTCGTGGGTTCGAGCCCCGTGTCAGGCTGGGTACTGATGGTGCAGAGCCTGCTTGGGATTGTCTCTCTCTCTCTCTGCCCCTGCCTCGCTCATGCTCTTTCTCTCTCTCTCCCTCTCAAAATTAATATTAAAAAAAAAGACAGAGACCCCAAATAACTCCCTCTTGCCCTTGCGTGCGCACATGAAAGGGAAGTCCATCTGCAAGCCAGAAAGAGCATGCTCACCAGAAACTGAAATGGCCAGACCCTTGCTCTTGAACTTCTGGCCTCCAAAACTGCAAGAAAATAGATTTCTACAGTTTAAGCCACCCAGTCTGTGGCATTTTGTTACGGCGGCCAGAGCGGAGGTATCTTAGAAGCGTAACCTGCTTGCCCGGCCCCCTTACCACCCTTCAGCCATCTCTCCCAGAGCCAGCTTCCCTTCCAGAAACTTCTTTAAAGGGGAATCTTTCACTTCCTTAAAGGATGGTCACTGTGGTGACCACTCAACACTCATAAGGAAGTTCTTCTTGTGGTCTAGCCATCATCTCTACAGCTGCGACTAGGTGTGCCTAAAGGCAGGACTTCCCCACCCCTAAAAACACAGTTCTTTCCTTTTTTTTTTCTAAAATTTTCATTTCTTCATTTTGAGAGACAGAGAGAGAGAGAGAGAGAGAGAGAGAGAGGGAATCCCAGGCAGGCTCTGCACTGACAACACAGAGCCCAACGTGGGACTCGAACTCACAAACCACTAGATCATGACCTGAGAGCCGAAACCAAGAGTCCGGACGCTTAACTGACTGCGCCACCCAGGCGCCCCCCCCCCCCAAACACTTTCCTTTGTTGAAATGCCTACCAGAGACTTCGGGTAGGCACAGAGGTGCGGGTAGGGGTGGGGGACACATCTGTCCACCCCATGGAGGGGGGGGCAGACCCAGCCCTGGCCTCTCGCCCAGCTGCTCCTCTTAGGCACCCCTGTAGCACACGCAGCATCCCTGCTACTCAGCTTGGTACCAAACCCCACCCTGCGGAGTGTGGGCTCTGTGGCTCGTCCCCACCGGCCTGGAGTGTTTAAGTGGTGAATTTGCACAGCAGCGAGGCCAGAGGCACATTAAGGATTAACTTCCTGGCTGCAGCCAGCCTGGCTCAGCCTTCCTGTTAGACTATTCTGTGGGCAGCCTCTGCCCAGAGACAGGGTTCTGCAAAACCGCAGCCCCCTCCCAGGCCTGGGCCGCCCCTCCCCCCCCTCCCCTTTCAGCCACCGGAGCCCCCTCTGGCGCCCAGGCAGGAGCTGTTCCTACGCCTCTCGCCAAGGCCCTTCCGGTGTCTTCGAGCAGCTGGCCAGAGCCTGGAGGGGCCTCGGGTAGGGGGGAGGTGTGCGCGCTGCCCCTGCTCTGCTGTCTCAGCTCCCAGGACTGATGCTTCCCAGTCTAAAGGGCTAATTGGTCTGATTACCTTCTGGACGGCCCACCCGGCTGCATGCAGTTCCCAGACTGGATTTAGGGGGTTGGGGAGGACTTGAGTCCTCAGGACTTGGAGTTCCCTGCCCTAGAGGAGACAGTCCCTACCGCTCAGGGGGCCCCAGGCTGGCGGGGGAGACGCGGCCCCTGCGCTCAGGGCTCCCACTCTGACCAGGGATGTGGAAATGAAGGCGGGGACATCAGGGTTGGGGGAGGCAAAGAAGGGATGGCTCTGCTGGGCTGGGGCAGAAACGGCGGGGGAAGGGGGGCGGCTGAGAGAGGCCAGGGAAGAAGAGGGCCCCGTGGCGGGGTCTAAGTGGCTTTCACTGCAGACTTCTTTTAGAAGTCACCAGGAGGGCCCCAAAGGTAGGATCTGTGCTGTCCATCCGGGGGGTCAGGAGGGTGGGGTGGGGAGGGCTCTGCCTGGCCCAGGGCTGCTCCTGGCCTTGTCCCCCCCCAACTGACAGACGGCCTTGGGGGGGCCCCCTTAGGGCCCAGACTTGCCCAGACTGGTTCAGCCTGTCTCCCAGTAGCCGGCCTGCTGGGCCCTGGGTGCTTTCTTCCATCCCCCCAGCTCTGCTCCCCTGGCAATGCCTGTCTCACAGCCCCAAGGAAGCCAGAAAAGTCGCCCCTGTGGGGGGTGGGGGGTGGGGGTAGTCAGTGTGTGGAGGGGAGGGGGAGCCATTAGGGAGCTGAGTTGCTGCAGGACTAGAGGATTCTAATCGATGGGCTCATGTTATATTTATCAGCCACAGTACTTAGGCGCTGCCCTGAGCAGGACTAATGGTCTCCCCATTGGAGACGCCATTACAGGAAGTGTAGGGGGAGGGGCCGGGGTGCCGAAAGGAGATGGGGACCCGGCAAGGTTTACTTCTCCGGGTGGCCGCCCCCAGCCCCTACCACGGGGGCAGCTGTCCTGCAGGCTGCCGTCATGGAGGGGGCTCCAGGCTTTTCCTCTCCTCCACTGACTGGGAGCAACGACCCAGAATCCTCAGCCAGAGGTCACCCCAGTCACCCCCCTGCGTCCCCTTCAGTGCAGTCTCTGCCTTGACCCTTTCCGGTTTCCTTGAATGAAGCCACGCCCCTTCCACCCTCCACCGTTTGAATGACGATCACGTGGGCCAACCAAGTGGCTCCGCCTTTCCTGGGGCGGAGCCAGCAGTGGTTGCCATGGCGGTCTTTGGGGTGGTGGGTGGAGGGGGGGGCGCGGATACTTCCTGTAACAGCCTTAATTGCTCATTTATTTAGGGCAATTAGTCCCTGGCGACCCTCCCTTCCTTGACCCCAGCGATGACTATTCTCAGCTCACACAACATTCCACCAAGATGGGGTGGGGCCTGGTCCAGAATGAATCGGGTGAGGGGGTGGGGGGACAGGGAGACAGGGCGCTCCCAAAGTCTGAGAAGCTCCCAAGTCGGAGAAGCCATATTTAGAGGCTGACCTGGTCAGACCATTCCATGCCCTGTCACTGGCCCCTGCTCCCGGCATGCTCTTGGCCCTCTCTGGCCACTCATTCAGGCCTGAGGGTGGACCCACCCGTCTACACTCCCAACGCTGCTGGCCTCTGGACGCCTCACTCTCCGCCAATGGCACCACTGTCTTCCTGGCCTGCCCCCAGTCGGGGTTGGCTCCTGCGTGGCTTTGCGCCCTCCCTCTGGACAAGCAACTGCTCCAATAGCTGAAGCTCTGGGGGGGGGGGGGGGGGGGGGGGGGGGGTGTCCTTTTCCTGTGCGACCACCATGTACCGCGTCTCATCAGTGACTACAAAGGCCCCCTCCTTCTGCGCCTCAGATCTACATTAACGTAGCCTGCATCCTAGAACTTCTTAGGACTGCTAGGACGTTGGCTCCAGAAGGCTCTTATTGCCCTGATGGGGGACGCTGAGGCCCGGAGAAAAGAAAATAAGCCCAGGCTTCCTGGGTGAGTTAGAGGCAGAGCCAGGACTAGAACCCAGTGCCCTTAATTCTCAGCCTCGTGCTTAGCGACGCCACGATGACCTCTCCTTCAAACTCCACTTAGACCACCCCTTCCTCCAGTGGGCCCCTCCTGTCTACCTTCATCGCATCCTGACAACAGAGCCCCCCGAAGGCTTCCTATCTGGGCTCCTCAGAAACTCTCTGGTTCACACTCGAGCTCTGTTGCTTTTCCAGGCCATCGACACTTTTCCCTGCCTTCGGCACCCCTAGGTTTTCCTCCGTCCTCTGGGCCCCAGACTTCCTCTGTGGAGGGGCTGCTGGGGCAGCGCCTGTGGGGACTTCCAGTTCAGCCCCTTTTCCCAAAGGCTTGTTGGTCACAAGTTGAAGCAAGCCACTGGGGCCTCTAGACCCAGACTCCTTCGTTTTTCCTTTTGGGTTTGGAGCCATCTTTGTAGGCCAAGCCGCATGAGAGTCTGGAGACCTTTGTGAGGCAGGGTCCCCCTGTAAGCTGGGGACTTTTTCTCGGCCCCCTTCTCTGGGTGTACCCATCCCGAACCTTCTCCACCTCTACCGGTGCCCGCCACACCAGCCTCCCTCCTTGTCTGAGGGACAAGGGGAAGTCCTTCTTTGGTGTGGAGGTGCCCAAAGCCTTAGGGATAGGGGGTTGGGACAGGGCCTGGACTCAGCCTCGGTGTCTCCTTGGCTGCGAGACAAAGAGAGCCATGTTGGGGGTGACCTCACTCTTTGGGCATCTTCCTGCTGGACAAAGGGCTCAGTTGTTCCCCAGCCTGGAGGCAGGAGGTAGAAGGATGACACTTCAATCCTTGGACCCTCTTTAGAGACCTCGCACTCTCGGCTAGGCGTGGGGGGCGGTGGGCCAGTGCAGGGAGGCAGGAGGAGGGCCCGATCTGGATGGCAAGAGAAATGTTTGGAGTATCTGTTAAGCCCTTCCTAGAATCTCACCTCACCCTCAAGACGCCAGAGTCCACTGCTCTGAAGTTAGAGCCAAAACACTCTCTGCTTTCCTTTTTTCCCAGGAATGACCTCTCTTTGGGGGGGGGGGGCAGGAAAGGGGGGCTTTTCTTCTCTTCCCCAGGAGAACAGTGGTTTACAATTTTTTTTTTCCCCCAATAGTATCAGGACCCTTCACATGAAATCTTCCTAGAAGTCTGATCGGGAAAGCAGATAAAGTGGAAACTTCTTTGGCTGAGGGGGTGGGAGGGGTGGGGCAGGAGGCAGAGGCCTCCCATCCCTCATCCCGTCCACCCCGCCTATGGCAGCATCTAAGTGGGGTGGGGGTGGGGGGAGGCCACAAAGCCTTGTTTGAAAACCACCGCTTTAAACACTTGTGTTCCCTCCTGCTCCCCAAGCATCCAGGGGCCAGGCTCCTGGAGGCGCTTGAAATCTGATTGTTAAAGAAATAGACGAATGGATGTCTCTGTCCCCTCACTTATGTGCTGTGAGGTTTTGTGCTCAGTTCTCATCCGGGCCTGGGCTGGGGCAAGACTCTCCCGTGTGTCTGCTCTAGGTGTGCCTAGTGATCCTGGAGCTGTCCAATGTCCCCAGGTGGGAAGGGCCAGAGCCAAAGACATCAGCAGGGGCTGCGGAAGTAGCAAGCGAAGTGGGGACGCGTGTGCAGAGATGCGCCCGGTCAGCGCACGCAATCTGCCAACAGCCCGGACCCCGATGAATCGCGAAGGCAGAGCCTGAAGCGTCACAAAGCACCGGAGGAACTCTCCACCCATCCCCCTTCCTCCTCCGCGAGGCAGGGGCCCCGGATTCTAGCCCCGGCTCTACCATTTACTGCCACGGACCCTTGGGCAAGTCACTTCCCTTCTCTGGGCCTTAGTTTCCTCCCTTGTAAAAGTGAGCGAGTAGGACTAATGGAACGCCCCAGGCCCCAGGGTGCTGAGCCGTGCTCCCACGGCGGGACAGGAACTGGGGACAAGGCTCAGAGTTGGTTGGCAGGGTGGAAGGGGAGGCTACAGAGAAAGGGCGAGACATAATCCTTGCCCCGGAAAAGGTTCATCAGGAAGGTATAGAAGAGAAGGATGGTGACAGAGAGCCTGGCCCATCCTGCAGGGTCCCCTCTTGTGCCCTTGGTTGCACAGCTGGGCTCTTGGTTTAGATTTTCTCCCGGGGCTAGGCAAAACGTCAACTCCCTTTGTCCCCATGCTCATCATCCTTTGTCACCTTGCCCATAGGGCCTGTGGTCCTACCTCTCCCTGAGAATGAACTTCCCCCCACCACACGCATTCTTTTCTCGTCCAGATCTCCCTGCACTTTCATAATCCTCCTCCTCCTGGAAGTCCTCCCTGACCTCCACTTCCATGTCACTCCCCGCTGGCCTGGGTGCAAAGTCCCCTGAGCTGACGGCTGTCAAGCTGCCATCATCCTTTCAGTTAGAAACGTTTTTGAGGACAGGGACCCTGTCTTTTTGTCCTGGAATGTCCACTCCCTGGCTCACAGCAGGGCCCTGTGGAAGGAAGGACCCAGACGGGAGCACACAGCTTGGGGCTGGGGGCGAGTGGCCTTGTGTGCGCTCGGCCAAGCAAACGCTCCAGACCGTCAAACTCGCCCGCAAGCACACACGCATCCAGACAGCCCGGCGCGGACACACGCACCCGCGAGCCAGCGCCCTCTCTCACGCTGCAAACCCCCACATGAGGTGGGGGGTGGGATGTGGGGGAGGAGGCGGAGGGGGCTGCCCTCCAGATGTTGTTGGAAATCCAACACGTCCCCTCCCCCCCTCCCTCTCCCACTTCCCGTTCCATTTCCCCTAAATATTTACTGATTTTTATTTACATTCTTTGCCCGAGGTGCCCGGCCCCTGTCAGGTCCCATTTGCTGGGCCTGCTTCCCTCCTGCCAGCTCCCCCCCCTCCTCCCTCAAATCCGGAGCCGGGAGTCGTGTGTGGTTGGTAACAGCCTCCTCCTGGCCCGTGGGTGTTGGGGGGCGGTGAAGGCAGGGGGCTGGCAGCTCTGGGCAGAGCTGTGGGGGGGAGGAGGGGGCTTGGGGACAGGAGCAGCTCACCCACACATTCCCGCCTGCCCCCAGTCTGGGATTGTTTTAGCCCCCCCCCCCCTTTTTTTCACAGGGACTTCTGGAAAGGACTGATGGATGCCAGATGCCAGGAGCCCTGGCACCCAGGGAGGACTCTGAAGAGAGAGGAGGGAGCGCTGGGTCAGACGTCACAGGGCGTGGGGCAGGCGTGCTGGGCGACTACTCCCGAGCTGACCAACCACTCTGGGCCGCCTTACCGCCAGCCAGCGGATCAAGGTGCTTGAAGAAGTGACTTCCCGCTCTGTTCTCAGGCTCCCCGCCCCCTTGGACCCTGCCCTCCTCTTAGCCATTTCATCCATCAGTATGGGGCACCTACTATGTGCCAGGCACTGTCCCAGGTGCTGATGAGACAGCAGCAGACTGTCGTCCCTTGTCCCTTATTCTTGCCCTGTGGAGTCCGCTGTTCTCGGGAGAGAATGAGTGGGCTGTAAGTGCCCCGGGGAGGAAGAAGCAAGGTAAAGGGAATGGAGAGTGCACTGGGGTGGGGGGAGGGCTGTGATTTTAAATAACACCCTCAGGGGAGGCTTCCTGGAGAAGGTGACACTTGAGCAAAGCCTTGCTGGGGGGGGGGGGCGGCCAGGAGGAGGGAGCCGCCTGAGAGCACGGTGAAGTGTTGGAAGACTGGCGAGGAGCGGTGGGAGTCAGGGTGGGTGGAGACAGGGCATGAAGGCAGGGAGCAGGGTCTCTGGTTTTTGTCCGAATGACATGGGGGCCTCTGGAGGGTTCTGAGAGGACAGTGATATGACCGGACAGATCAAGGTGGAGGGGTGATTCCTACCCCCCCTAGTATCCTCCCTTACAGTCTGGTCACCCCACTTCTCCTTGCCGGCTGCCTTCTGCTTCTCAGCTACTCTGCCAGGCTGCCTGTGGCTTCCAGAAAGTTCCTCTGCTCCAGAAAGCCCTCCAGGATTGCTCAGGGGAGGCTGCCAGGCTCTGTCTGGGCAGTAGATGGCCTTTTCTTCATTTCTTCCCTTCCCATAAGAGAGATGCCAAAGAGAGAGATTGTGATCCCGCCCCCCGCCCCTCCCCGGGGCAACCCAAGGACCAGAGTGGGTGAGTCGCTTTCCCAAGGTGTCTCCTCAAAAGGCCACTATCCTGCCTCCCATGAGCCCTGCTCCTGTCATCCCTGGTTTTTCACAGATGCTCCGTCTTCTCTTTTTTTCCTTTTCTTCCTTCTCCTTCCCACTGGGTCTGTGTCCTTTCGGCAAGGGACTGAAGTCCCCCCCCTCCTCTGCTTTGGCATGGGCCTGGGGAGCACCCTTTCAAGGGTAAAGGTGTAGCCAGCACTGGGCTCCCAGGGCTGAGGGCCAGGCCACTGAGGGGGAGCAGCCGCAGCGGGGACTGTGGTAGGATTCATTGCTCTAGTTGGCACCCTCCTCTGTACCCAGTCCCTGGATACTGCCTGCTGTGTAGCAAACTCTGATGGCAGAGCACAGCGATGGAGAAGACAGCGTGGCTTCCCCAGCTAGACCCTGGGAGTTAGCCCCAGGGCTCCGAGTCCCTGGTCCTAGCTTGACTACCACCTACCAGGTGGCCTTCCACCAGCGACTTCCCTCATCCGGGCCTCACTCGTTCAAACGGCAACTGTTTATTGAGAGCCTGCTATGTGTCAGCCACTGCATTAGCCTGAGGATACAGAGGGAGCAAAGACAACCTGGCTCTTGCCCCCACGGAACCCGCAGTCTTGTGGGGAGCAGACCTCAGTTAAATGGCCACGCCGATGCGGTCAGAAGGACAATGGTCATCAGTGCACAGGAAAGGGAGAATGTAATGCCCTGAGAGCATATACGTAGCATTTGAGCAGCCAGGGAAGCTGAGGGGCTCGCCCCAGGGAGGTGATGTCCAAGCTGAAACCTGAGGGAATAGAAGAATAGCCCAGGCAGAGAAAATAGTACACGCAAAGGCCCTGTGGTAGGAGGGAGCATGTCCAAGGAGCTGCAAGAAATAGACATGGCTACAGTAGAAAGAACAAAGGGAACGAGTAGAGTAAGAGGTGGGCAGAGGCTGACCGCGTGGCGTCTTCTGGGTCATGTTTAAAACCAGATCTAAGGACAGAGGCACCCACTTAGCATTGCAGGGTTGTGCTGGGGACACAGGAGCATCTCAGGTTGGCTGTAGATTGGGGGGTAAGGAGAGGAGAGGTGGGGGAAACCTGTCAGGAGGTGACGGCAGGGGTCCAGGAGAGGGCTGATGCTGGCTTGAACTAAGCGTGGGCAAAGGATTCGTAAGGGGATGAGGACGGTGTCGAGGGGGAGTCCTGGATTCCTGCCGTCAGGGTTTCCCACCTGTAAAGAGGAAAGACGTGGCTCTACGTTCTCCTGGCAATGAGTGAATTCGTGGAGGCAAAACTTCTCCTCCTCGGGAAGGCACTGGAGTGAACTATACGAACAGCGTAAGAAAACTCCCCTCGACCAGATAGTTCTCCCCTGGATCTACCCCGGGGTCCTTCAGGCTACCCACCCCCCCTGCACCACCCTGCACCACCCTGCACAAAACTGCAGTGAGCATGATTTCGATTAGACTGCTCACTGCCAGCAGGGCTAGAGCAATAATGTGGTAAGAACCAGAGGCAGGGGATGAAAGAGAAGACAGGATCCAGGCAGAGGGCCATGTGCCAGGACCGCGGGAGACAGGCTGTAAACACCTGCGGAACAGTCAGGATCCGGTGGAGTTGAAGGTCTCTGAAGCTGGTGCTGGCCTGGGACCCGGGGGAGCTCAGGTGCAGGAAGCTTCGAAGGACGTCGGTACTCTGTACCTGCAGAAGGGGCGCTCTCCAGAAACCTGCACAGTCTCACCGGTGTTGGCCCCCCTCCCGGAGGCCCCCTCATCCCCACGAGATGGAGGGGATAGAGCATGCTCAGGACACGGGAGGGTGTAGATACAGGAGCTGGGCAGACATACAGGGAACACTCTGGTGTCGTGCAGATGATCTGAGGGGTCTTTCTGGAGGAGGGGGAGGAGGAGGGGGAAGGGGGAAGGAAAGGGGAGGAGGACGAGGTACTTGGAAGGGGTCTGGGGACTGGATTCGTCAGCCCTGTCTGGCCCAGCTGGGAAATGCTCATTTAAGCTGATGGGAGTTGGGTGTTTGGTGCCCTTATCCCCCTCCCATGCAGCTCCTCCGTCCAGAATCCCATCTTGCCTTTAGTTCCCAGCCCCCCCCCCCCCCGCCCTGTTCCCTGTGAAATGATCATGGGCTCATCACTCTGCCCCCTCACTACTCTTTTCTTCCTCTCCTACTCTAGCTGTTAGCCTCCTTGGCTTTGGAAGATCCGCTTGGCTCCCTGCTCCTCCCCTCAGCCCCAGGGGGGCCCATAGTGAACACCTGCTTGGTTACTGGTGCAGGTCTGCCGCGCCTTCGGTTCATATACTGGCATTTGGAGAGAGGCTGCGTTGTTCCGGTCTTCCCTGAGCACTGCTCCACTCAAAAGAGCCCCCGCGAGGGACCAGCCTTGGCCCGCAAGGTACAGAAGTTCAAGTGCAGGAAGGATTTCCTGGGCCGTGAAGGGGGACAGCTGAGCAGCTGGAATTCGGGGAATCAGTTCATGTGCACCCTGCTGTATGAAAGGTCCATGGCTGAGGGCCTGGCGGGGGAGGGTCAGGGTCTCAGAGAGGACGAAGGACCACAGTGACAGGCCGGCAAACAAAGGCTGTCAGCTCCATGCAGCTGGCCTGGACGTTTGCACCGCACCGGGAACACAGCACCTGGCCCAGAGGAGGCCTTCAGTGAATTCCTGCCGAGAGAAGAGAATCTTGGTTTCCCGGCTCAGCTTCCCATTTGCTTTTCCTGAACCTGCAGTTCCCTATCTACCAGATGGAGTAGTAACCCCAGTACTTTCTGTCTTGTCACATTGTCACGGGGAACAAACGGAACAACGATGGCAAAAGCGTTCTGCGAACACGATACACAGGCTGCAGCCCAGCACCGTGCCGGGCCTGCGGTGGTGGTGGCTCGGTATTGAATAAATGAGCAAATGACTCGATCTCCACCAGATGTGAGCTCCACGTAGGCAGAGACCTGGCTTGTTTTTCCTTGGCATTATTTCCCCAGTGCCCGGCACACCGTAGGTGCCCAATAAATATTTGGATCGAATGAATGAATGAATGAATGATACGACTTAACCCTACCCTGGGAAACTTCTAGAACTTTGGAGGTGATGGGACAAACCACAGGGCCATGAACCCAAATGGCTTTGGAGGCATCAAGATCTCGGTCTGAACGCTGACTTCACCAACAAGGTTGAAAGCGGCTGTTATTTCCCCATTTTACGCAGGAGGAAACAGGCTCAGAGAGGTTGTGTGACTTACCCAAGGCCCCACAGCTCCCAGTAAGTGAGGGGATCAGGATGGGGGCCCAGGATTCTGCCTCCAAAGCCTGTGCTTTTTCCTACCATAGAAGGTTCTTGCTGTAGCTGGTCCGTTGGGACAATGGCCTCTATGACTGTCTACTTGACAAGCTGGAATATTCTGTTGGGGGAAGCTCTCCTAATCGCATACCATCTCAGAGACCCCCCCAGTTGGGGACTGCCGGGACCAATGAGAGGCCAAGATCTATTCAGGGTGTACCAGGTCCAGAAATGCACACACTTTGCCCATGACATCCGTGTTCAGATGCGGAGACAACATATGGAGGGGAGCTACTGGAGGGCTCTCCCGGCCCAGGGTCTCTGTCATACCCCCTCAAAGCCACACCTCCTCTCTGGCACCCTGGGCCAGTGCTGCTCCCTGAATGCTCCCTAAGCGCTTCCTTCGGCAGGGCCGGGTCGTGTCACAGCTGCCCTTCCCCTCCCTGAATGGACTTGGGGCTTTACCATTCAGTTCCCTGCTTCCCCAGGTATGTTTCATTGAACTGTATTTTGGCTGTTGATAGGTATTTCTTGCAAAAAAGATGGTGTGTGACGGCGTAAGTTTGGGAAGCTGTAAACAAGCTGGAACCTTGCAGGACTTCTCAGGGCCTTTATTGTGCTTATGTTGGACTGTGAATCTCCGAGGGGTGGGGAGTTCCAACAAAGAGCATTTTCCCAAGCGTGCTAGCCCCCAAACTCTTTCTTCAGGAGCATCTCGTGGGATTGGTGTGCTCCCGGGCACACTTTGGGGATTATTGCTGTGGCTGTGAAGAGTCCTTGAAGGCATTTAAGCAGAGTTAGAGGATCCGACTGGTGTTTCTCGGAAGACCACTGGGTGGACCGCGGGAGCCAAGACAGGGGCTGAGGAAGCCCTTAGGAGGCTGAACTGACAGTCTTCGAAAGAGGAGCCTCGTCCGTGTCCGCCTGCTGTGCCAAACTTAGGTCTCTGTCCCCAGTGAGCTCGCAGTCGGGGTGATGTAGGAGAGGCCAAGGTCCTACCAGGAATTCTCCTCCGGGGCAGAAGATGCTAAGTGCTATAAGCACCTCCGATCCAAGAAGACTTCCTGGTGACTTCCTCAATTGGCAGCCCAGAGCTCTGGCCATGCTCCTCTCCTGTTTCTTTTCAAGAATCAGTGAATTATTTGAGATGAGCTCAGGGGGTCCTTTGCTGTTTTTTTCACCTTTACTGGGGGAGGGGGGGCTGATGGTCTCCGCCTTCATCCCCCAAAGTACCATGGAGTCATGCTACCTCCCCACTGGGACACAGAGACCCAAGTCATGAGACTCAGGTCTACGGCGTAAGTGGCAACGCCTAGTTTATTTTTAGTCTATCCTGCTGGCAAAGGTCCCGTCTCTTGGCACTGAGGCCAGCTTAGATGAGGCCAGGCTGGGGCGCAGGGCTCAGTACCACCAGCATCCTCCCTCTCCCCGCCTCTGCTCTATCTGACTCCTGCTCTGCAGCTCTAGTTCATGGGGAAATGGGCTAATGCCACACCCACTCCGGCTCCCCAGGCAGCTACCAAGTCCCCAGAAAAACTGGACAAAAGCCTAGACTCCCTTCGCCATCCCTCCCAAGCGCCAGCATAGGGGACTGGGAGTTCCGCCTAAATCTCAGATCCAGCCTGGGTATTTGTCCAGCTGTTGTGGCGGTTGGGGTTCCCTGGACCTCATGTAGACAAGGGGTACTTGGGTCTTGTCCTCCGATGTGCTGAAATCCTCGAGCCCCCTCCTCCTTGAAGGTCTTCTGTGGGTTCACAGTTGGAAGCATTAGAAACTCCTTTTCCACTCTGTGCCTACAGGCTGAATTTGAATGGAATCCCTCCCCAAGCTCTCCTCTCTCTTTGGCACTAACCCAGAAAACAGGTCTGTTTTCCAGCGCAAAATCTGATTGGGTCACTCCCCTCTTCAACAACCTTCAGTGGCTCCCTATTGGCTTCAGGATAAAATTATCCTTAGAATGACATAAAAAGCCCTTGGCCATTCAGCTCCTGCTTACTCTTGAAGCGTCGCTCCTCCTTCTCAGCCACTTTAAGCTTCAGGTATTTGGATTGAGTGAATGAGTGAATGACGAGACTTGACCCTGCCCTTGGAAACTTCTAGAACCTCCGAGGTGATGAGACAAACCACAAGAGCAATGAACCCAATGAACTCTTGGCTTCGGAGGCATCAAGATCTGGGTTTGAATCCTGAATCTCGTTGCAATTGCCCCCCCCCCCCCAGTTCCATGGTCCACCCCTGTGCCTGGCTTTTTTTTTTTTTTTTTTTTTTTTTTTTTTTTTTTTCTGCTTAGAACAATTTCCTCCTACTGGTTTACCCAGCAAATTCCTATCTGGCCTTCAGTTCTAGGCTCAAGTTCTAATTCCTCTGTGAAGCCCTTTCCTGTTCTCTGAGCATTTCCTATGTATGTGCCAGGGCCCCTGTGCCAAGCATTCTCTGTGCACCACGATTTAATTTTTCTTGTACTTCCGTGTCTGTCGTCCCACCGAACTGTCAGCTTCTCAAAGGCAGGGGACAGAGGTGGGCAGTTCATGCTGGGGGAGGAAGGATGGAAGAACTTGGGGGGGGGGGCTCCGCAGGGTTCCCCACCCGAGCCACCCCAGCCCTGTGTAGTTAGTAATTCATTAGCAATTAGTTACCGATTGCTGCCGTAACTAATTACCACGGATCTCGTGGCTTAGAAAACATACACAGGTCAGAGGTCAGAAATCTGAAATGGGTCAGCAGGACTGGCTCCGTCTGAAGGGGAGAGTCGTTTCCTTGCCATTTCCAGTGACTAGACGTTGCCTGCACGCCTTGGCTCCCGGGTCCTCGCTCACACCCCTCTGATAGCTGCTATCATTGCCACATCTCTGTGACTCTCCTGCCTCCCTCTTTCCCTTATAAGGACTCGCGTGATTACGCTGAGCTCCGATATGATCATCCTGGATCATCCCCAAAACAAAATCCTTAATTTTTTTTTTTATTAAAAAAAATTTTTTTAATGTTAATTTATTCTTGAGAGAGAGGCAGACAGAGACAGAGTGTGAGTGGGGGAGGGTCAGAGAGAGAGGGAGACACAGAATCGGAAGCAGGCTCCAGGCTCCGAGCTGTCAGCACAGAGCCCGGCGCGGGGCTCGAACTCATAAACTGTGAGATCGTGACCTGAGCCGAAGTCGGACGCTTAACCGACTGAGGCACCCAGGCGCCCCAGTAAAATCTTTCATTTGGTCCCATCTGCAAAGTCCTTTTTGCCACATAAAGTAATGCATGTACAGGTTCCAGGGATTAGAACATGGACATCTTTGGGCAGGGGGTGGGGGTGAGGGGGCGGTGCCATGGTTCTGCCTGCTCCATGCTGGAAACTGAGAACGGGTCAATTTGGGAAGAAGGAAAGTGTTTGGAGTCTCAAATGACACCCTGTCTGGTCTGAGTTTCCTCGTTTGTAATCAAGGGAGTGGTGCCACAGGGTCCCTGATGTACTCTTGGGGACATTTTATGAGCCCAAGATTCTGCCTCTGCGGCAGGAGAGGATGAGGTGGGAACACTTCCTCCTGCACAGGTGACATCTGCCCATCCAACTTTGACTCTGACTTATCCTCAACCCCCCCCCCCCCCCCACCTGCCTGCTCCCGAGACCATGGCTGGTGCCAGGGACCACTTCTTCCCCGGTGCCCTTGACTTCTTTTCCTGGGACGGGATGGAGGGCTCTGTCTGGGTGCTCTGTGTACCCACGGAGCCCCGACACATGGCTCAAATGGGGGCGCAGGCGCCCCCCCCCCAGGTCAGTCAGATGCCCTCAGCAGGCAAAGCCATAGGGTTAAAAATGGCACTGCTTCTCACTCATAGCTTTTTCAGGGACAGGTTAGAGAAATTTAACTGGGAGACGAAATATTGGCATAGAGAACGCCACGGGTGCCTTACGGTGTAGAATACAAAATTGGCTAGAATTTTGGAAACAAAACTGGAGAACTCATCGCCGGACAGCCACTGGAGGAAAAGCCGGAGGAAGCAAGGCAGAGGGGTCCCTACTGGGGGGCCCTGGAGAGGCTGCGCGGAGGAGTTGAGAGAGAAAACAGGTGTATGTTGTGGGACAACCGGGAGTGAGCGAATAGAGGAGATTAAGGGCAAATCTGTGCTGCGTGGGGCCTGGGGGGAGGCGGGGGATGAGGAAGGTGCCCCTCCCACTCTCCCCATCTGTTGCCCCTGCTTCGGCCTTGGCCTCCCCGGCCCTTCCTTCAGAGCCTTCACCGGGACCTTGTGCAAGAGAGGCAGATGTTTCCAGATGAGGCCAGATGCTGAGACTCGGGGAGCGGGTTGGCCCCTGTGGGCTCGGAGGGGTGGGGAGGAATGAAGGAGGTACAGGAAATGAGCGAGGAGGGAGTGTGATCTCTAGCCAGGGGTCTCCGCTAATCCTCACCACAACTGGGGGAGGCAGGTGTCAGGTCCGTTTTTACAGATGAGTCAACTGAGACTCCGCACGACCCACTTTCCCGCCCCACCCCTTACCACTGAGTCCGCACTTCAGACGGATCAAGTACCCAGGGCCCTCCTGTAGGCCCCTGTCCCTCTCCTAGTCTCACCATAGACCCTTCCTCTTTACCTTTGGCCCTGCTGCTCTGTCCTCACCTTGCCTCCTCCTCCAGGAAGCCCACCTGAGGCCTCCACTCAGCTCTGTCCCGCTGGACCGTCTGTCCCTTCAATCTGTCAGCCTAGATGTGTGTCCTACCTGCGCCCTCTCCATCAGACTGGGAGCCCATTATGAACTCCAACTGCCCCTCCCATCGGATCACCTAACTCCTCTGAGGTTGAGGGAGGCTCACAGTCCCCGTTGGAGGTGGGGGGCGGGCCGGTCACCATGGCAGGCGACAGGCAAGAGGAGAAGTACAAAGTCAGCCGCCTGGGGCCCCAGATGAGGTGAGAGCCTTGGCTGTGTCCCAGCCCCATAAAGAAGGATGTTAACGGCCTCTTAGGGAGCAGGCGAGGGTCGATCAAAGGGGTGTGCGGGGGTGGGGGGTGCTGGGCTCACTGCTGAGGGAACGAGGGAGGGAATGGCTCCTTCCAGGTTGGGGGGTCAACCCTGGCACCTCCTTTCTGCCCCAGCAAATGGAGTATCTCATCCTAGGAGGCTACTGATGGAAGGAGAATGATTTCTTCCAGTCTCCGATTCCTCCTTCCCGCCGGGGTCTTCATGATCTCGACTACCCCCACCGGATTCCACCTCTTCCCCTCCCCCACCCCGGGGACACCCAGCAGTGGGTCCTGAGGAGCGAGAGAGGGCTTGGGTGGTATCAGCTGGGAGAGGAGGAGGGGAAAGCACAGGAGGTGGGGCCGGCTTACCACAACCTGTGCCCCCACCAGCCTGACTATGAAAATCAAAAGCAGTTGGCCGTCCCGCTGGCTGACTGACTCAGAACCAGGATCTGGAAGCGGCTGGAAGGCCTGCTTGAAAGTAGGAAATAGGGAAACAAACGGTGATTTGGGGAGGAGCCCAGGAGAGCCAGTGTAGACACCCGGGCAGAGGCTCAGATGTGGCAAACAGGTGGGGTGTGGGGGGGCTGAGGCTGCCAAGGCCTTGGTGGGACCACGGGATGAGCCCATGCCAGGCCCATGGTCCTCTGAGCCCGTCAAGAGCAACCTATTGTTTTGCACAGGAGGAAAGAGACGCTCAAAGACAAACAGGGACTTGTTCAAGGTCACACACCCCTGAGTCAGCGGCAAAGCCAGGACCAGACCCCAGGTTAGGATTTGAGGTTGGTGGGGCGGGAGGCCTCGCCTCCAGAACCATGTGTCCGCTTGAAGGCGCAGCAATGAAATTTTCTTTAGTTTGCTTATGAGGTCTATGTTCATTGCCCTCCCGCCCTCCCCCATGAAAGGAGACGCAGAAGGCTGCCGGGTCCCACTCTATTCATTCCGGGGACTCTCCATGCCCCAGGTCTTTTCCTGTCCCCTGCCTCTGGCCAGACCATTGATTTCCACAATTAACCAAATCGCAAGACCCGAAGCCCTCCTCTCAGTGTGTGCCCGTCGGGCCTTCTCTCCAACTCCCCTTCTCCCAGGAGCCACCTCCTGGGACAGTCGCTTGTCTACTCTGGGCAGCCCACCCCCAAGGTACAGCTTTTGCTTCTCATCTACGTACCACCTTTCCAGGGCCCTCCGCAGGCCACGGGTTCATGAAGCGATACGTTTACACAGCCTCAGAGCTGGAGGAGAGAGAGAACCCCAAGCAGGCTCCACGCTGTCAGCACGGGCCCCGACAGGAGGCTCGAATCCACAAACCACGAGATCGTGACCTGAGCCGAAACCAAGAGCCAGGCGCTCAGCCCGCTGAGCCACCCAGGCGCCCCTGGAAGGGGTTTTAGAAATGTCATCTGTCTCTGCCCATACCCTCACTTAACATAAGGACCCGGAGGCGTGCAGAAGAGAAATGACCTGTCAAGGTCATGAACTTCAGTTCCGAATCTGGACTGCCTGACTCCAGTCTGTGTTTTCTGGTCCCTGTGGTTCTCCAGATTGGATACTTGCAGTGACAGGGGTCACAGAGATCTTGGCCAACTCCCAGGATCGCCTGCCTTCCACAGGACTCCTTTAACTGGATGGTATTTCAGCTCGGGAGCCAGGCCAGAAAAACAGGATGTTGGAGAATAGAGAAAGAGGAGAGAGAGGGCAGTCCACCCATCTATCAAACCTTTATTGACCGTCTCTGATGTACCAGACCCTACTGGGGAAGCAGAGCTGAACAAGCCACGGCCTCTGCCTCTCAGACAAGGAGGGGCAGACCCCCGCTAACTGCGGTGCTGGTGTGGAATCGCCAGGCTAGCAGTTTGAGCAAAGTGCTGTGGGAGCACAGAGGAGGGAGCCCAGCACATCCTCCTGGGGCAGGGCAGGGGAGGCTTCTCGGAGGGCATGTACCTGACCTTGGAAGGGGGAGCACAGGCGTGCCAGGTGGAGATGGGGGGCATTCCTGACAGAGGGACAGCAGGAGCGAAGGCCAAGAGGAGTGAAAACCTGGGGACGTCCTGGGGACGTGAGCCACCCCACGTGGCCACCAGCTCATTGGCTGTTGAGAAGGAAGTGGGTTTACCCAGAGGTGGGTTTAGAAAGGTATGCTGGGCCTGCTGGTAGAGGCCTTGTGATGCTCTATCTTGAAAGCAATGAGGAGGTAACCTGTTTAAGGTAGGAAGTGGCGATTAGCGTGTATTTGGGGAAACACACTCTGGCAGCAATATGGAAGAAGGAATTGACTGGGACGCCCGCTGGAAGAGTTCTGGAACTGTCCAGCGGAGAGAGGCCCAGGGCCCGAGCCACACAAGTGTCAGACGGCTGGGAAGTGAGGGCCCAGAGGGGGCCCATTTCATGCAGAACGGATTCTACACTCACAGACCTGGTCACATATGGAGGACGAAGGGGAGAAAGGGGGCAATGTCTCCACGTTGCTGGCTCGGGCAACCAGTGGCTGAAGGCACCTTTTACCCGAGAGTGGGCTGGGCTGGGAGGGAGGGACGGATAATGAGCTTTGAGTTCGACACGTGGAGTTAGAGGGCCCTGTGGCACAGCTGGTTGGCGACAGCAACTAGGCAGCCGTCCAAATGAGGCTACGTTCGGGACAGAATCAGAGTCGGGCGGCTCAGAGGCCGTATCTGCTCACGCGCTGAAGTCAGCCAGACGGGGGTTCAAATCCCGTTCCCGTGTTCTTGTTCTGGGACCGTGGACAAGTCTCTGAACCTCTCCAAACCTTAGTAGTCTCATCTGTGAAATAGAGAGAGGAGTAGTGAAGATCAGATGAGGCCCGGTCGTTGGCCCGCGCTTGTCACGTGACACCCAAAGTTCTGGATGCTTCCCCCTCCGCCTGCTCTGTCTCCCCCGCTGCAACTTCCAGTTCTCCAACCGTGATGCCGAGTGTCCCCAAAGAGGGCCCACCCTTCCTCCTCTGCTGCTGCCCAGCCTGGACTCCAGGCCAACCATCGCCAGAGGTCAGCTTTGGGGCTTCAATTCAGCCTGCTGAGGACGACACAGAGGCCCCCCAAGCGCCCAGGGAGGCAGCTCTACGCCCTGGCGAGGCTGACAGGGTGTGCGGTCCACTGCCAGGCTGAGTTGGGTCCCTGATAAGACCTTTATCTTCTGTGGGCTTCCTCTTCCTCCTCTGTCACCGAGGGGTGGGTTTGGGTGATGGGGGCTGACCTGGGTCATCCCTGAAACTGGGTCCGGGGCAGACAACACCGGATGTAGCCCTCTGTCCCGGAGGATGGAAGAGAGGGGCCGGGCTCTGGGGGTCACCCGCCAAGTCTTTTCTCAGGTCTGACCAGGTGGGCTGGAGGGGTGGAGGGGGCGCGTCTGGGAGCGTCCAATGCCCTCGTGCCATGCAAATACAGTGCAAATACCATGCAAATGACCGGCGTGCCCCGCTGCCTTCCCCCTTCCTCCCCCCCCCCCCGCGGCTTCCACGACGTGAGGGTCTTAGCGGCTCTAAGACAGAGGGTCTCTGGGGAGGAGGAGGCCCGTCCGGAGGGAGGAAGGACCCCCGCCCTCCCGGCCAGGACCCCACTTGGGTGGGTGGGGGAGGGGCGAGCCGGTCCGACTAATGGGCTCATGATTCATCGCTGGGCTCTTGTCTGCGCTAATTGGCTCTGCCGGCCGCCTGATTCATGGCAGGGAGCCGGGCTCTAGGGGACCCCGGTGTCCCTCCCCCGCCTCCCGCGCAGGATGGCTGCGTGAGGCTTTTAGACCCAGGATCCGTTCCAAGGGACTGCTGCCCGGCCATCCATCACCGCTGACAGACTGGGGCTCCAAGGTGGGGGGCGGGGGCGCCGGCACCGAGCTGCCATCTGATGTTTCCGACCCCCCCCCCACCTCCCAGCCACCCAGGGGCATCAGAGGGCAGCAGGCCCTTGGCCTTGGGTCTTAGGGAGCCACGTGGGGTATTCAGGCAGGTGTGAGCGGTGAGGGGGGGGTGTTTCTAGAGGAGGGGAGAGAGGATGCGGTGGGAGGTGGGAAGGACTTTGGGGGCAGGAGAAAAGGCGCGGAGGCAGGTGAGGGAGGGCCGGGCTCGAAGAGCAGAGACTCGCAACACAGGAGTCTGGTGACTGCGAGCAGAGATCTGTGGCAACAGTACTGACTCCGAAGCTTCCTCTGAGGCTGCCCGGAAGAAGACTAAAGGTACCTGAGGCTTTGAGACCTTCTGGACGACCTATGGCAAGTCGCTTAACCAGTCTGAGCCTCCACGTCTTAGGACCTTTAGAAGAGAATCATGCCCAGGCGTGGGCACTCATGGGAAGCAACCTCTGGCAGGGTCTTCGTCTAGGCGTCCAAGATCCCCAGGAGTAGTGTCTTTCATTCATTATAACCTCGATGACAAAAAGTATACATTGGTCCCTGCCCTCCCAGGTACAGGGATTGGTGGGGGCTGTGCTCCCTGAACAGGGACATCTCCCCCCCACCCCCCACCCTACGATCTCGGCCAGAGCGTGTCACTGCACAGTTTTTTCAAGCTCTCCAAGGCCCCTCATGTCTCCGCCCCTGCATCTGGGCAGAGGCAGTAGAAAAGGCCACACCCACCAGGCTGAGGGGGAAGCAGCTGTCAGCCCTGACTGTCAGAAAGGGGGCGGGGGTAGTTCAGGGTCAGACACTGGGGGCTGGAAGGAGCCTAGCCGAAGCTGAAGGAATACCTCCTGCGGGAATGAATCCGTGAATGAACAACCGTCCCGCAGCCTCCGCAGAGGGAGGCCTGGCCTTGCAGCGGGAGATGAATGGAACACGGTCCGCAGCGAGGCGCCACCGGCCTCGTGTCTCCACTCCTCCTTTTGACCCGCAGCCACATCCAGGTGTCGGCAGGGCCTGTTTGTTGGCTCTACTTCTCAGCCAAACCCCGATCGGGCTCTTCTGTCTGTCCGGGCTGTGGGCCGGACGCTGCCGCCAGCGGTGGGTCCCGTCTCCCCTCCCAGCCTCCGTGCTGGCACCTGTAATCCACTCTCCATTCAGCAGCCGGATCTCGTAAAGACATAAATCAGATCTCATCGCTCCCCTACGCAAAACTCTCTCGTGGTTTTCTTGATGAATTCTCATTTATCTGCTTGAAAATCTGTCCTCCCCGGGGCGCGCCGGGGTGGCGCAGGTCATGATTAGTGAGTTCGAGCCCCGCATCGGGCTCGCAGCTGAAGGATCCTCTGTCCCCTCTTTGCCCCTCCCCCGCTTGCGGGCTCTCTGTCTCAAAAATAAATAAACATTAAAAAAAAAAAAATCTGTCCTCCCCAGAGAGTCCTGTCTCCTGAGGCTTCCCTGCTCCGGCTGCTGTGTCTCTGGGATGTCCGGGTCTCTCCCAGCATTCCGAGGGTCGAAGGAAGGACTCACAGGGCAGGCCCTGCCACCAGCTTTTCCTAATGGAATATTTTTCTTTTTCTGTGTGGAAATATTGTCTGCCCGATGTCCTCCCCCCGGTAGTTGGACGGCTGCCCCTCTCCACCATCCTGCTCACGGCCACCTTCTCCCTCCCCACTCATCTCACCCCACTGCCTCCCCTTGGCAGGAAGTCTGGGGTCAGAGCTGCGGTGGGGGGGGGAGGGGCGATCGCGGGAGGGGGGGGTTGCCCCTCCCCCCCCCAAGGGCTCCGTGGCTTTGTAATGGCACAGGTGGCTTGTGGGTTTGTGAAGGTAGTGAGGAGAGACATCCCAGCAGCGTCTGGGAGTCTAGCACCTTCCACCACACCACAGCCTCCCCTGCCCCCAGGGAGGAGGAACAAAAAGAGGCTATGTCTCCCGAGAGAGGATCCCCATCCCAGCGGGGGGGGGGGGTGGGGGGTGGGGGGGGTGGGGGTGGGGGTGGGGGGGGTGGGGGTGGGGGGGGGTGGGGGTGGGGGGGGTGGGGGTGGGGGGGTGGGGGGGTGGGGGAGGGGGGGATGGGGGGGTGGCTATGCCCAGCAGGGTCACTGCCGCTAGGCCAGGAAGTCCCTCTAACCTAGCAGCCATCCACTCTGCACTTTGAGCTCTCGAGTGACCCTCTACTCCTCACGTAGGATTTATTACCCTCCCCCACCCACCCCGACCCCCGCTGCAGAGGAAACTGGAGGTCAGGGGTCAGGAGAGAGGAGGCCAAGTTCATGTCCTCAGTGCCTAGAAGCCGGTGTCCACGGGGAAAAGCTCTGATTTACAATTAGCAGTGGGGCCAGACCGGAAAAGCACAGCCCCATTTTCCAGATGGAAAAACTGAGGCCGGGAGTGTTCACTCTACCTGTCTAAAGCCAGGGCGCCAGTTTCCTCCTGCTGCTCCTCCCTCCCCCTTCCTCTGGGGACTCCACCTTCTTCAGGCTTCCACCACAGACCCCTCTGGGGACCCCGCCCTGACAAGGGAAGCCCCTGAGATTTCTGTGCTCCCTCTTCCCTTCCTCCTCCCTCTCTCCTCCTTCCTGAAGGAGTGTGGTGACTGTTGACCCCGATGAGGGCCACCGCTGCCTCTGCCTAGTGCTGGCACCTAGGGAGGGCTCCTTGCCTCTGTAGCTGGCTCAGTGGCACCCCGAGGCAAGTGTTGTTCCTTCTCTGAGCCTCAGTTTCTCCATTTGCGCAGTGAGTTTGCCTTTTGTGAAGTCCGTGTGACTGCGGTTTGGGAGAGGGAGGTCGATGCGCTTGACGAGGGGGTGGGGAGTAGTCATAGAGGGGAGCGGGGTGGAGACTGTCCTACCGTTCTGAGACCTGTCGCCGTGGCCACTCTCTGCCCTACCTTGCTGCATTTCTTCACTGACCCCCCCTCCTCTCCAGGCCCGCCCTGCTAAGCGGGAGAGGAAACCAGGCAGAGGGCTTATGGAGGAAAGCGGCAGAAGGACCCTAAATCACCCCCCATCTTGCTCTAGCTGCCAGCCAGTGACCTTCTCTCCCTCACCACCGTCAGCTGGAGTGGAGGAAGGAGGCGCGGCCCCATACTGGGGGCTTCCACTTATTGGGATGCCCAGTCCCTGTCCCTTTGCTTTGGGATCCATAAGCACAACCCCTGCCCTCGGGTCCTTTTGAAATGAGAGGTGTCCCCGATCTCAGACAGCTCTTGCCCAAAGTCTACGGATATCAAGACGTGAAGGCTGATGTTGCCCCAACATCAGGAGGGACTTGGCACCCGCCCCGGCTCCCGGGGGGGCTCAGAGAGGGTGAGTCAGGGGTCTGAGACCACCCTGCGAGTGAGCCACTAAGGCTGTGGAGGGTAGGATAAGCCCACTCTCGGGGGGCACCAGGAAAGGGGCAAGAAACCCAACAGGTTGAATTTCCGAAAAACGCACCAGGATCACGCGTATTTTCCCCAGCCATCCTAAGTGTGGTTTTCAATGGAAAACACAGCCCATCAGGGCAGAAGCATGTTTAGATGAAGCGAGCCCTCTCCCTCCCCCACCCGGCTGGAAGCTTTATTTCTGCTGAGGCAAACATGTGATAATATTTATTTCACAGGCCTGGGAGGCCTGACTGTCACCCCTCCCCTCCACCCAGCTGGGGGCATGGAGATTTAGGTTTCCCCGGTCCGTGGTTTCTTCTCCAGGAGCTTAGGGGTGGTAGAAAGTTGCTGGGGGGGGGGGGAGGGCGAGGGGTGTAACCAATGGAATATCCTAGAAATGGCAGAGTGTGATTTCATGTAACTTCCTCCTTATTCTCTCCTAGATCACTTAGTTGGGGGGGGGGGGCATTCGCTGCCATGTTGGGAGAACACTCAAGCAGCCCAAAGGAGAGGCCCAGGGGTCGAGCGGCTGAGGCCTCCAGCCAACAGCCGGCGTCAGGTGAGTGCGCCATCTTGGAAGCGGGTCCTTCAGTGCCAGTCACGCCTTGGGATGACTGCCGCTACCAGAGGACATCTGACTGGGACCTTTCAAGAGACCTTGAGCCAGAACTACCCAGCTAAACGTCTCCCAACTTCCTGACCCGCAGAAACGATGCGAAATGATACGTGGCTGGACTTGTTTTAGGCCTCTGAGTTGTGGGGTACTTTGTGACGCAGCAATAGATAACCAACGTAGCCTAACAGTCCCTTTTCCTTCCGGTTTGGGCCGCCCCAGCAGCTGCCTTCCTCATCTGTGAGCCTTGGGTGCCCCTCTCCCAGTCTTGCCACTGGGAGGCGTGGATCTCCCAGCGTTAGAACCGGCCTTCTTTTGGCTTTTGTCCCCTGTTAGTGTTTCCCGAACTTGCGTGAGCGTAACAATCAGCTGGGACCCTTGTTTTTTTTTTTTTTTAATTTTTTTTTTAACGTTTATTTATTATTGAGAGACAGAGAGAGGCAGAGCGTGAGCAGGGGAGGGGCAGAGAGAGAGGGAGACAGAATCCGAAGCAGGCTCCAGGCTCCGAGCCATCAGCACGGAGCCCGACGTGGGGCTCGAACGTGCGAACCGCGAGATTGTGACCCGAGCCGAAGTCAGACCCTAATCGAATGAGCCACCCAGGCGCCCCTGGGACCCTTGTTAAAAACATTTTGTTCCCCTAGCGGATCTGGGTCACCCCCAGAGTCCTCAGGACCCAGCAACTCTGGAAAACTCTAAGCTGTGTAGAAGCTTCTTATACAGCCCGTAGCAGTGGTTCAATAAGTATCTTCTCAAAAGTTGTTTCTACTGTTCGCATGTTCTCCATCGTGAACACACGTGCCGGGAGACACGCTACGTGTTAACCTGCTTACTTCTCACTCCTCTGAGGTGGGGGGGTGGGGGGTGCCAGAGAGCTGGGAACCCGGCTCCTTCCCTCTCTGAAGCCGACCCTAACCACTCTCCCGGGTGAAGCCCAAAGTGTCTGGTGTCCCTCAGGAGTGCCGGCGGACCCTTCCCTTGCTGTCATATCAGTTCACCCCACTCCGGCTCCGTTCCAGCCAATACGCAGCGCGGCCACCGCCCCTGTGCCGGGTGAGCTCAGCCTGTCGGCCAGCGACTGCCCCGGCCAGGTACTCTCTGCCTCCACCCCTCCTCTGCATCCCAACCAAACTCGTGGCTCCCTCTGCCAGGAAGTCTGCCTGGGCTGCCCCTGCCTTCTTGCCCACTGCTTCCCTGTTGCTGCCACGCCCACCTGGTGCCTCAGTCTGGATGCCCCACCCCACCCCTGTCTTTCACAGGGGCCAGGGACTCCTCACTGGGCTTACTCAGTTCAGGCGCAGTCGGTTAATCTGACCCCTAGCAGCAGATGAACTCGGGGTCAATCGCTTGACTTCTCCGAGCTTCCGCTTCCCCGTTCGTATACTGGACATCTTGACCCCCTGCCCCCCCTGCTTGGGGTGAAGGTTTGATGAGATTGTGACTTTGGAGAGCACCCTGCAGATTATAAAGTGCTGTGTAAACGCGAAGGGTTGGTAAGTATGAGATTTTTCCAACACCTCCTCTGCCCACCCCACCCTGCACACGTTATCACAGCCTTTGCTACCGTCCAGGGGTTACATTGGTCCCCCCCACCCCCACCCCAAATCTGTGCTTGTGTTGCTCTGTTGCCTGGAAGGTTCTGGAAGGCTCTTCCCCCTTTCTCTCTGCCCGGCTTGCTCCTAGTCACCCTTCGCAGCCCAGCTCAAGCGTTTCCGCCTCCATGAAGCCCTCTGCTTCTCTCCCTGGTGGGATTGATGCCTTCCATCCACGGCATTCGTGGGTGCCTTTACTGTCCTTGTCACCATGCGTATGTCTGCTTGTATGTCTGCCTCCCCCAGTGGACCATCTCATTCACCTTGGTATATATGCATGCAGCAGGCGCTCAATAAATGCACGTTAGCTTTGCATTCCCTGCTCTCTGTTCCAGTCCTACTTAATAGCACTTTGCTGCCCTTCCTAGCTATCCACAGACACTTCCTCTTCCAGATGAGTCTTTAGCATTCACTCCCTGCCTCCCCCGCCCTCCAAAATCTTGATCAATTACCTGCCCTCCGCAAAAAGCACCAAAATGAGGCATGACTGTGGTCTGGCGCTGAGCCTCTCTCCTAGGGCCTGGGACAGACAAGAAAGGCATGGGGAGGGGTGCGGGTGGGTAGGAGGCTCCAGCACCCCACCCCCCACTCAGGGGGAATTGGCTTTGGCTCCACTGCTGTGGGGAGGGGGGTGGGGGTGGGGTCAGGGTTTGGTTTTCTGGCATTTCATTTATGCCTTGGAAGTTGGTTTGGGCTGTCAGGGGATCTGGGGAGGGGAGCCAAGCTGGTGGCAGGGGGTGGCTCCATGAGCGGTCTCTGCCATCTCATTGGCTTCTTCCCTGCACTGAAGGCAAGATCAAACACCAAACGCAGCCGGCTGGTGCCTGGGCTAATGGAGGGAGCTGGACAAGCATCTTCCAGATGTGTGCAGCTGTTTTCTCCCACTCCCCGTCCGGGTCTGGGATTGGAGACCCATGTCAGCTGCTCCGTGGGTCCCAGGGCCCCGGGTTTTGGGCTGAGGGGGCTGGCCTCCTCCTCTCCCACCCATGACCACAGTTTTCCACTGACGGAGTCTCTCTCACCTTCCTCCACTCCTTTCCTTCTTTCTAAGGAGCCTTTTCATGCCCTACCCACCCGGAAGTCCTTTTTGCTGTATAGCCTACATCTTTCCTGATCTCAGGGACTATCTTCTGGGACTGGACAAAGGTTGCGGGGGGGGACTCTCTCAAGCAGAGAGGAAGGAAAGAGAGACGCTCCGGATGATTCGACAGGGGGAAATGTGGGGAGATAATGAAATATGTGAAGCCCAAGTTAATTTGAAAATGGGAGCACTCCACTCCCAGGCACTCAAGCAGTCAGGGAGGATATCAGCCTCTTAGCCGCCCCAGTCCCTCTTCCCAAATGCTATAAGCTTCTAATAAGGATGTAATACAATTGAATCTATTACAAACTGAATTGTTTACAGAAATTTACCCAGCTGCAGACATGGTCAGGGAAGACTGGCCCAGTGGGAAGGCAGGGGGGCTGGAGAAACAGATGAGGAGCAGGGAAAGGAACGGCGGACGATGGAGAGATGGGAAGGGAAGGGGTAGAGAAGAACA
This sequence comes from Felis catus, assembly GCF_018350175.1. NCBI lineage: Eukaryota > Metazoa > Chordata > Mammalia > Carnivora > Felidae > Felis > Felis catus. The sequence continues at coordinate 35,969,544 of NC_058381.1, read as the reverse complement.
GAGGAGAGGGATGCAGGGAGGAGAAGGAAGGAGGGACGGTGTCTGGGGGCGGAGTGAGGCAGTCCTCATCACTCCGGGCGGCCCCGGTGCCATGTTGGTGAGAGAGAGCTGTGTGCAAGATGGGCCAATGAGCCCCAGAGGGACAGGCTGCAGTGACACCTCGCACAGGTCCAGGTAGTGGCCGGTGGGGGGGGCGGAGACACCATGGGCGGGGCTTGCGGCATTCATGCAGAGACACGGATGCCTGTGGTTCGACTGTGTGGAATGCTTCTGCAGGAAGGCTCATGGGACTGAGCGGGGCAGTGGGCTGGCTTTTCTGGATCTAGGACTCCCCAGGCCCCTCTGCTCTACATCCTGTTGTACCTTTCCTTGGCTGCCTGCTGCCTCAATGCTCGTAGTAAACACCGGAGAGATAAGCACCCGCTTATTCATTCAAAACGAGTGCAAGCAAGAAGCAGGTGTCGGGCGCTGCCCTAGGTACTGGGGATTCACCAGCATGGCGCCCATCGTCAAAGAGCTCACGGTTTAAGAGGCAGAGGTAGGGACAGATGTAGACATAGCCCAGGACATTAGGACGGTAGGAAGAACCACAGAGCCCCGTACGTAATAGGTGGCCACGGAATGTGAGCCTACCTCCAGGAGCAGAGGGGAGAAGGGGACTCACTGTCAGTGGAAGCTGGCCATAGCACAGAGGGGCAGCATTTGGAAGATCTCAGGTGACTCTGAGCCCCTTGAAGGCAGGGGGCTGTGCCTCAGTCCCCCCCCCCCTTGGATTCCACCACCCGGCTCCTGGCACAGAGCAGGAGCGCAGTGACAAATTAATGGTGCGTTAGTCAGGAGCTCTTGGGTTGTAAGTGACAGAAAGTCATCGCAAACTTTTTTTTTTTTAATTTTTTTTTTCAACGTTTATTTATTTTTGGGACGGAGAGAGACAGAGCATGAGCGGGCAAGGGGCAGAGAGAGAGGGAGACACAGAATCGGAAGCAGGCTCCAGGCTCCGAGCCATCAGCCCAGAGCCCGACGCGGGGCTCGAACTCACGGACCGCGAGATCGTGACCTGGCTGAAGTCGGATGCTTAACCGACTGCGCCACCCAGGCGCCCCTTCATCACAAACTTTTTAAAGGAAAAAAAAAAACAGGGAGAGAGAAGATCGTTCAACATCATGGAAATTTCCCGGAGGGGCAAAGTCCGGCAAAGCCAGGAGCAGGTGCTACCTGTTGTCACTGAGCACCTCTTGCCTCTGTCTTCTTCTTGCGTGAGCTTCTCTCGGACCATCTCAGTCAGGCTTTCGTTCTTAGTCAGGGTCTCCCCAAGGGATGGTAAGAAGGCTTACAGTAGCCTAGGTCAGCATCCCCAGCGCAAAGAAAGCACTTCTTTCTCTGCAGTCCCAGAGGAAGCCCAGGACTGACTGTCACTGGGTGGATTCAGTGATATGCTCATCCTGGAGCCAATCACATGACAAGGGCATTGGATACACTAATTTACCAGGTTTGGGTCACAGGACCCCTCCCAGAGTGGCCAGGGGGGGTAAAAACAGAAGGAAAGTAACCCCCTCCCTACAAGAGAGTTGGGGAGAGGAGGTTTCCCATAAGCTACAAAGAGCAAAGTGGTGCTAGGCAACAGGTGTCCGTGACGAACGAACACATGAATGATTGGATAAATGAATTGGGCCTTGAAGGGTGAATAGGAGTTCCCCAAGCAGTGAGAAGAGAGAGGGTCACCTTATATGTGTGTGTATACGCACAGAGCCTGCTTTAACATTCTCTTTTATTTTTGTTCCTGGCTGCCCGTCCATGTCTGTTCCCATCTGTGTGTTTGGAACATTCTGGAAGCCCCAGAGGGCAGGCATGATGTCCGCCACACTCCATCTGGGCACTGCCCAGGCCTGTCCGTTGAGACACTTAATCAGGGCTGTTTAGGCTCTGTGGCCACCCTCCCCTGCAAGCAGGGTGCTCTCCTCCTCCCCAGCAGATATGGGCTAGGCCAGGCCACCACCCAGTCCTGGACGAGCAGGTGGGAACAGTGAGGAGCCAGAGACACAAGACGGGGAATGATGGGGAACCCCCTGCCCACAATCTCTCCTGTTCATCTGGGGGTTTCTCCCTGTCCCTGACGGCATCGGAAAGTCCTTAAACAGCCATCTGTGAATCGTAAACACGAGAATCTGACATGAAAGGAGGATTCTTAAAAAAGGAAAAAACACGCAATACAATTGCTCCCTTCTGGCCCTCGGGCGCGTGGCATATTGGGTCGCGTGAGTCGCGATTCTGCTTTTTCCCACTTACTCCTCTCCCTGGGCTGCCCCTTGCTTGCCAATCACGGCGTTTGACAGTCGCTTGAAGTTCATAGAGGGGCGTGTCTTTGACCTCCCGGACCCACTGCTAGCTGGTGTTTAGGCGGTCAGTTCGTCTGCTCCTTCCTTCATTCATTCCTTTGTGTGTGCATTCGTTCATCGGCAGTGATCGCATACTTGTCACCCAGGCCAGGAGGACACCAGATGGATAACAGACACAATCACTGCCGTCCCCAAGGGGCTCAGCGCCCAGATGGAGGGAGAAGGCAATCCCCAACCCCCGCTCCGCGGCACATTGTGCTGGTGGCCGGGAGGGAAGCAGGGTGCCTGGGGTCCACGCGGGGGTCACTCAGACGGGAATAAAAGGGAGGGCTTCCCAGAAGAGGTGATTTCGTGTGCTGACGAGTAGGAGAGAGGGAGATAGTTCCGGAAGGGGACATGGTGGGGTGATGAGGCTGGAGAAATACCCAGGGGTGATGAACTGAACGTCATTGGCGTCAGGTTTTTTTCTTTGGCTGAGTTCTTTCCCCTCCCCTGCTGCCCCGTCTCGGTGCATTTGTTAGCTTGACCATTCGTGCCGCTTACGTATTCCTGCCTGCCTCCCTCAGTGCCAGGCACAGGGCCTAGGCTGCAGCAACCCCTTCACCCTGCCCGGGACTCTGGGGTGTATCCTGCAAGAGGGGGAGGGAAAGACAGGGGGCCCAAGCAGAAGGAAGGGGTGAGAAGGGAGTTATTTATTTTTATTTATTTATTTTGAGAGAGACAGTGAATGCACATGAGTGGGGGAGGGGCAGAGAGAGAGAGAGGGAGACGGAGAGTCCCAAGCAGGCTCTGTGAGAGCAGTGTGCAGCTGGCCCGGGGACTCGAACCCACGAACCGTGAGATCATGGCCTGAGCTGAAACCGAAAGTCAGACCCTCAACCGACTGAGCCATCCAGGCACCCCAGGGTTATTTTTGAAATTGATTTCTTATTATTTTAATGTTTTTAAGTTTGTTTATTTACTTTGAGAGCGAGCGAGCAGGGGAGGGGCAGAGAGGGAGCGCAAGCGGGCCCTGCCCTGTCAGCGCGGAGCCCCATGTGGGGCTCGAACCCACCGACAGGAGAACGTAACCCGAGCCAAAACCAAGAGTGAGACGCTTAACAGACTGAGCCACCCAGCCACCCAGGCACCCCCCCCCCCCCCCACTCCTCCAGAGTTATTTTTTATTTAGGAAGAAAGGCAGCATTCTGCTCCTTGAGGGTCCGGAGCTGGGCTGAGATTGAAGGTCACATCGTAACCCCCTCCCCATAGTGCTTGGGTGACTCTGTGCTCCCAATGCCTGTCCACTAGAGGAGAGGTCTCCAGAGAAGACTGGGGTGGTATGGGGCACCTGGGTGGCTCAGTTGGTTGAGCGTCCGACTTCGGCTCAGGTCATGATCTCACAGTTCATGAGTTTGAGCCCCGCGTCGGGCTCTGTGCCGACCGCTCAGAGCCTGGAGCCTGCTTCGGATTCTGTGTGTGTCTCTCTCTCTGCCCCTCCCCCTCCCCCGCTCATGCGCGCGCGCGCGCGCGCGCGCGCGCGCTCTCTCTCTGTGTCATAAATAAACATTAAAAAAAAAAAGAAGACTGGGGTGGTAGAGGGACCTCAAAAGGCAGAGGCAGGAGAGAAAAGCCGCCGGGAAATTACACGTTTCCGAAGCCTCCGGGGCTGCAGTAATGAGAACCAGAGAAGGGTCTAATGGAGATCAGATTGCCCGGGGGCTGGCTCCCAGCAGCCCCCTCCCCAGCCTGCGGAAAGGGGAGGCCCGGGGACAGGATGTAGGTGGGAAAGGGGCCACTCTCCCCACCTGGTCCCTCCCTTAATCTCAGCTGGAGTGGAGGGGGTCGAAGCTGGAGGAGTAGGACCAGGTGGGGAGAGCGGCCGGCCGCATCCGACGGGGGAGGCCGCGGCGGTGGGGAAAGAGGCCGGCCAAAGGCAACCCCCCTAGGGCCTGGGGTTCTGTGGTTTCCCCAGGCCACTCGGTCAACCACCTGCCCCACACGTGGAGCCCTCTGGCCTGGAAGGACCAGGGCAGGGCACTCGGAGGGAGAAGAAAGCCCGGGCTGCCCCCCCCCCCCCCCCACCCAGAGGCATTCCCAGTCTGAGGGAAGAGACAGTCCAGCAAAGCCCCCGGCCTGGGGGGCGGGCCACAGCCCTGCTCTCTGGACCCCAGTCTGGTGGCTGGGCCAAAGCTCCACTGCGGTGGGGGGAAGGGGGAGAAGACTATGCATCCACGGGGGGGGGGGGCGGCGCTCACAACCAGGGGTGAGACAAGGAAGGGGACATCAGCCCTACTGCAGGACCCCTCTCTCCTCGTACCACTAGGAGTAATGACATACCCTCATGAGGGTAGTAACAGCAGTCATCTTGAGGTGAGCACTCCTTTCCCGCCAGGCCCCTGGGTGAGAGTTTCGTGCATATTAAATTTTTTTTAACGTTTATTTTTTTTCAACGTTTATTTATTTATTTATTGGGGACAGAGAGACAGAGCATGAACGGGGGAGGGGCAGAGAGAGAGAGACACAGAATCGGAAACAGGCTCCAGGCTCTGAGCCATCAGCCCAGAGCCTGACGCGGGGCTCGAACTCCCGGACCGCGAGATCGTGACCTGGCTGAAGTCGGACGCTTAACCGACTGCGCCACCCAGGCGCCCCTTAACGTTTATTTATTTTTGAGAGAGAGAGAGGGACAGAGCACGAGCAGGGAAGAGGCGGGGGGGGGGAGGGGCAGAGAGAGAGGGGGAGACACAGAATCCGAAGCAGGTTCCAGGCTCCGTCCGAGCTGTCAGCACAGAGCCCGACGCGGGGCTCTAACTCACGAACCACGAGATCATGACCTGGGCCGAAGCCCGGCGCCCAACCGACGGAGCCACCCAGGTGCCCTGAGTTTCATGCATATTTACTCTCGTTCAATCTTCACAACCACCTTGCGGGGAGGGAAGGGCTGACCTTAAGGCCATTTTGCGGGGAGGGAAGCGGGAGCTCAAGAGGAGTGAAATCCAGCGCTCCCAGCCCTGGCCTCCCAGGCCTCAGCCCCCCTCTGTCCCTCTCTCTGTCTGTCTCTCAGTCCTGCTTTTTACTCCTTCCTCTTGTCTCTTCACTGACTTAGCGCCTCTTTCCCCTTCCCTGAGTCCCTCCTCCTCTGACTCAGTTCTGTCCCCTACCCCCCCTCCCCGCCCCCCCCCCCGCCCTGTCCAGCGGGGCATTTGGTCCTGGAAGGTCATGCGCAGCCTGCCCCTTCCCCTACAGCAGGGAGCCAGGCTGCTGGGGGCTGCTGGGGGACCTGGGTGGGGCACACAGACCACAAAGGTCACCGACACCCAGGGAGAAGAGGCGCAGAGGATCTTGACAGGAGGCAGCTGGACACGAGGCTGGGGCAGGTCGGTGGGTCTCCGGCGAGGGTCTCTTGCAAAGTGGGGATGAAAATGCCTCTCCCCCCACCCCGCCCCGCCCCCACCTTCTCCTCCCTGACACTTTCCCTAGACTTGCATTTTCTCTCTTTCTCGCTCTCTCTCCCCCCTTCCCCACCCCTCCTCCTCTATCGATCAGTCTCCCCGGCCCTAGCCAACACGGAGGCCTTGGATGGTGCTCACGGTCTTGCTTTAAATTTATTGCCCAGTAAAGGAGGCAGCAGGTTGGAAGCCTCCATCACCCGGCCCCCACCGTCTGCGTCTCCTCATCCCAACAAAAGCCAATCGAGACGCGAACGTCGTCCATCAAATGCACCAATATGGGGTTATTTATAGGCTACCCCCTTCCAAGAAAGCAGAGTGTTTTTCCTCCTCTCTTTTCTCTTTGAGCTTTCGCGTCTCAGGAGCGAGGGGACGGTTGGGTTCGTTATTTGAAAAGGTTGCACAATGAGATTCCCATGCCTCGGATTCTAGGGTAGGGGGGCCTAGAAGTGTCTTGATTGGAAATGAATTAATTAGAAGCGAGGCTCTTCAAGTCTCTGAGTTGGGTTATTTATAGTGTTCGGTTAATTTTGATAATTAACACCGGGGAGGAAAAGCGAGTTCCGGGCAAAGCGGGGCCCGCCAACAGAGACACGCTTCCTGCCCCGTCTGCTCCCCTCCCCACGCTGCTCCATTTGGGCCCTGTCTAAATAGGCTACTCCCTGCCGTGGAGTCCCTGGGTTTTCTAAAAGTAGAAGGAAGGAGACAAAGCCCAAAGCTGGGGGGCCTGCTTCGGTGAATAGCTCTCTCGGAGAAGTGGGGGACTCAGGCTGTTGGGGAGCCAGGCGTCCCGTCCACCTGGCATCAGGCCAGCACCGCCGCCCCCCCCCCATCCTCTCCCGGCCACGTGTCCTTCCTGGAGGAGCAGGTGCCAGGCTGAGGGTCTGGGTGGCATTCGGCAGGGTAGCCCGTGGAACTGAGGGAACGGGGAGGGCTGCGCCCAAGAGCTGGGCAAAGACGCCCATTCTACCAAAGCGGGCAGGGAGGGAGAAGCCCGGGGGGACAAGGGCGAAAACAGAGACAGCCATTCTCCAGCCGCCTGGTTTGGAAGGAGAGAAAGGGTGGATTAGGAAGATTTTTGGAGAAGCAGGAGGTTTGGACTATGATCCTGCCAACTGCCCCCCCTCCCCCCCCGCCAGGAGCAGGACGGGCATTTCAACAAGGAAGGGTGGTCTATCACTAACAATGGAAATGGGACTTCTGAGTGCCCCCAACCGGTGTGGCCAGCTCTCCCTGGGCCCATTTGCTCCCCCATCCCTCGCACAACCCCCACGCTGATCGCTCCCTGTCACCCCCCTATACCCCCTGTTCAGAATGTCCTCCCCTCCCTGCCCTGGGAAGGTCCTTTCCTTGGGCATGGTTCATGGTGCATGGGACCTCCCCGGGGTACCTTCGTCGAGTTGGTGGTTCTCACTGCGCCTGCTCCCCTGACTTCGCCAGGTGCCATTCTCAGTGGTGGCAGGGGGCTGGGGCCAAAAGACGGGGGGGGGGGGGGCGACTCTGAAGCGCCCAGCTGGGACCCTCTCACCAGAGCTGAGCAGCAGGTTGGGTTCTGGGCTGCCCCCAGACACCCAGGGGGTTCACCAGGAAGAGAGCGCTTTTCTTCCCCGGGATGAGGACCAAGGGTTGTCCCCTGAGTAGAGGGCAGGTGGGACCACCCAGCACAGGTACCGGAAGCGGTGGGAGGCCTTCCTCCCCGGGCCTGGCAGCTACTTCGGCAGCCTGGCCTCTTTAGCGCAGAGGCGGTCTGGAACACGAGAGGAACTTCAATGCAACCGTCCTCTCGGAGGGGAGCTCTGCTCCAGGGCTTGCCAGGGGCTGGGGCCAGACCGGAAGTGGGATCGGTGACCGAGGGCTGTGGGCTCCTGTTGTTCCCGAAGCCTGTGCCAGCTCCCCCCCGCCCCCACCCGCCTTCCGCCTCCCCTGCGGATGTTCTCAGGTGTCTCTACCAAATCCCTTCCTCTGCCACTCCTTCCCTTCTCTCCAGCTCCTGATCCCTGATAGGAGGGAGGGAGAGAGAGAGAAGGGTTGAGTTCTTCTGCTGGCTTCTCCCTGCTATCTCCCCATCTTCTTAGCAAAATGCACCGTGTCCTGGTCTGGCTCCCCTTCCCGAAGCCTTCCCAGCCTTCCCACCACTGTAGGCTCCCCTCCCACGCGCGTGCACCCCGTTGTTCTTTTCCGTATGCTGGGCCCCTGCTGCGTTTGCCTCTGGGTTGTTTGGAAGCTACTAACCCATCTCTCTCTCTCTTTATTTTTTTATTAAAAAAAATTTTTTTTTCATGTTTATTTCTTTTTGAGAGAGACAGAGACAGAATGCGAGTGGGGTAGGGGCAGAGAGAGAGGGAGACACAGAGGCAGCAGCAGGCTCCAGGCTCTGAGCAAGCAGTCAGTATGAAGCCTGATGTGGGGCTCGAACCCACGAACTGTGAGATCATGACCTGAGCCGAAGTCGGACGCTCAACCGACTGAGCCACCCAGGCGCCCCTAACCCATTTCTTATTTTCTATCCTGTGTTCTCTGGGTCAGACTCCACCCCTTCTTGAAGGCATGTTCCCACCCCAGACCAGGGCGGGCGGTGGGGGGGGGGGGCGGCAATCGTGAGGGTTTGTGGGAATTGGAGTCCCTTCTGCTTCCCAGCCCATCCCCACCCTAGATATGGGGAGCTCAGCTCCCCTGCTTGTTCACCCACCTGCCTGTGTCCCTGCTCTGTTCCTGGGCCTAGGGGACTCCAGGCCCCCCTCTGTCCTCTACGGGCAGGGCCTGTGGGCGCGTGGTGGCTGTGCAGGCCAGGCCCCTGACCCCAGGCCACCGCAGGCCAACCTTCAGACATCTCTTGAGTGTTTTTTCCCTCACTTTTTCAGCCCAGGGGCCTTCGGGGAGCTGCTGTTCTGTCTCCAGCTTCCTCTGAACAGAGAGCCCATTTTTAATTAAAGTGGAAAAAGAGCTGAAAATCTGTTCGCATTTAATCATCTTGACGACCTTTTTGCTTAAGAGTTTCCAGCTGAGGGGGGACGTTGGGGGGTGGGCAAAGGCATTCCTGGAGACTGGGCCTGGGTCAGAAAGGAGGCGGGAGAGCCTCTTACACGGATGAATAATGGAACAGGAGCGGAGGTGGCTGAGGCTCTGAGTGCCGACTCAGCACTTTCCTCCGCCTGCTGGCTCCTCCAGGAGATCCCCCCTCCTCGTCCCCCCTGCACCTCCCACACCTGCCTCCCCTCCTCCGGGCACCGTGGGCTGGACAAGGCTGGGGCTGGACAGGAACCTGGCTTCAGACTCCCTAGAGAGGGGGAGCAGGGGTGGTCTGGGAAGGACCACTTTCCTCTCATGGCAGGTGGGGAAACAGGTCTGGAGAGGCCCTGGGAATGGTCTCAGGTCACGGAAGTAGGGGCAAGCGGAGGGGACAACCCTCACCTCCTGCCTCCTTCAGCTGAAACTGCCGAAACGGGTTCGTAATCCCCTTCTTTGCAATGGACCCACTGAGCGACTTGGAATACATCGTGCGCTTCTCGGGGCCTCAGTTTCCCCAATTGTAGACGGCCTGGGGGGGGGGGCGGTGGTGGCTTCCACTCCTGAGATCCGAGTCCTGGCCTAGAGTGTGTAACTAGGAGCGCGCTTGTGCTCCTGCTCCAGGTGTGAATCACTGTTTGACTGGGAGCCCCTTAGACTGGGAGATCCCTAAGGCCATGAGTTGCCCCCGCCCGCCGCACCCCTGTCCAGCCCAGCATAGGAGTGGAAAGTGGCCTTGAAGTTCCTCTCCATGTTCCAGACCCACCTCTCCGCTCCCTTGGGCCAGCAGATTGCAGCCTAGAGACCACGTCTCTCTCTCTCTTTAGAGCAGGGGGACTTCCAGGGCGAGGGCTCGGTCTCCTGCCTCAGCAGGAGCTGTCCCCAGGGCAGGGTGGTCTCTTCTCTTTCCTCCGAGGGAGGGGGCACTCATGGCCAGTGGATATGATAGGACCCAGAGAGGAGGCGGGTGTAGGGAGAGCTGGCTGCCCGGGGCCCTCTGTTCTTACACATTCAGCCTCGTCTCAGAGGCACCCCCAGCCTTGGAAGGGTGGGGCAGAGAAGGGATACTCCTGCTTCAGCTCCTCCCCCTTCCTGGGCCCTCTTGGGGGTCTTCCCTTGACTGAGAGACTTGCCAGACTGTGCATTCCTCCCCTTTACCCTCCCCTACTAGGAACCAACCCAGACAATTGCACTTGACCCTACTTCCCAGACGCGCCAGGGAGAAGATAAGCTCGAGCCTGGGATAGCTCCTCCCTGCAGTGATTCCCGTGGGAATTGTGCGGAGCCCAAGGCCCTGTCACAGGTCTGGCTCTTATCTGCAGCAGGAAGGCCCCGGAGCCTGGGTCTCCAGTGCTGACATGTCATCTCACCCCTCATCCGGTCCCCAGCCTGCAGGCCAGAAGCCACCAGCAGCAGCAGCAAATAGAACGAGAGTAATTGACATCTCACAAGCCCCTTGACTTTCAGAGCACCCTCACTCAACACCGCTTTGACTCCTTGCAGCAGCTCTGGGAGACTGGGATCTCACACCCATTTTTACAGATGAGGAAACTGAGGCTGAGGGGAGGGGATGTGGGAGGGGACTGGGCCCAGGGCACCGGCAAATAATGGTAGACTGGTACCTGGGTCTTCTGATGCCCCACCCTCTTACCTTCCCACCTGCTGGCTTTGCCCGGCTCCAGCCATGGTGTAAGCCTGCTTAGTTTTTCTTTAAAATGTCTTGACTGTCTTTGGATGCAGGATAAAATGTGAGACGGACGACTGAGTCCTTCAGAACCGCGGGACAGCGCTGCGATCCTTGAGGGCTGGCAAGGAGGAACTTTCTGGAGGATAGCCACCCACAGGGGAGTGGGTGCTGCAGAGACGAGGGCAGAGGCTCGAACAAAAGGCCAGGGAGGCTTGGGCCCTGGAGTTCGCAAAAAAGACCGCCTCCCTGGGGCTTGGGGTACCTGAATCTCTCCCCCGTGCCCTTACCACAAGGCCTGGAACACTCCACCAAGCACTCGGGTAGAGCCTTGCCCTCTCGGGGCACCCCTTCTCCCAGTCCCAAAGTCTGGAGGAAGTAAGTCCCTACTGCGGATGATGTCTGATGAATGGATCGGATCTGTGATTCCTTGATGAGAGATATGGATGCGAAACAGGGCACAGGAGGGATGGGAAGGTAGAAGCCTTGACCAATTTTGCTGTTATGTCAAAGGAAAAGAGAAGACCATTCTGAAGAAAGTGGAACCCAGGCAAGGGCTTGGAGTGGGGGGTGGGGGGGCGGCTGATGAATGTGGGTCAGGCGGCGCCCTTGCGGGGGGGACGAGTGGAGGCCTCTGAGGCTGGGGCAGGAGGTGAGGGAGGGCGCTGTGAACTGGCCCGCTTTGACACTCGGGTTAACCCAACTGGACTCGGAAACTGGCTAATTTCTCCCACCCCCTCGCATTTACTGACGCTGCTCCAGAATCAAACTGCACTGACCCAAACCAGTCCCAGGGCCCCCACCCTCCCCCTTTGTGGGTCAGGGTCCCCCTTGCAGCCCAGAAGGAGTCAGCTCAGAGGTGATCACTGCATCACGCTTCAAAGCCACCACTGAGCCAGCTCCTGCTGGGGGGCAGCGGGTTTCACTTACCTTGCCTGGCCGCCTGCCCAGGGCAGATGGGCTGCAGCTGGGGGGGGGGGGAGGCCCCACACCTCCTCTCCCCTCCCCTCCCCCGCAGAAATTGTTGTCTTCTTGCCCATCTCCCTTCACCCTTCTCTGGCTGGATTTTGGAACCGGGGGTGGTGGTGGTGGGGGCGTGGGGTAGGGGAGGCGATTCCCCAAAGCAGGAAAAGTGAGCGCTCACTGAGAGAGCTTGAAAATCACGCCTTGGAGCCAATGACAAAGATCGTCCCCGGGCTTACCTCCATTCCTCCCACCTGGGCCCCCAAGCCCAGATTCCATGAACGGGTGTCAGGAGGGGGCCCCTGAGTGGTAGCATGGAAGGACAGAGGACAGTCTCTCTGACATGGCAGGTTCTAGCCCCCAACTCAGGGTGAGGGCTGGAGGGGCAGGGATGGAGGGAAAGAGTGACAGGGAGAAGTGTGGCTGTGGGGGCCGGCCTTGCGTATTACACTGGCCACTTACCCACTGCTTCCTGCCTGGGGTGGGGGCAGGGGTGGTTCCTTGGGCCAGTGGCTTACCCTCTTTGAGCCTCAATCTCTTATCTGTAGGATGTCAATCCCAGCACCTCCTTCAGGGGGACCCAGTGAGGATTCGAGGAGGTAATGTGTGGATCTCCCTGCCCACAGGACGTCTCCACAGATGCGAGTTCTCATGGTCTGGCTGGGGCTTCAGGCTGGTTCCCCAGGGACTGCTGGGGATGGGCACAGGGAGCTGTGAGTGGTGTCTTTCAGGGGGCCTGAGGTGAGGGGTCCCCGCGGGACGGGAGGACAGGGGGTGTGTATTAGGAGCTTGCCTCCCGGTGGGGGGGGGCACCGGGTGACGGAGGGGTGGCCAGGTGCATGCGGGGGGGGGCCACACATGTTGACTTCTGAAGATGCCGCTTGACCCCCGATGCTACTCCCAGCTCCACGTAGGAGTGCACTGATATCCTCACCTTCTCACCTCAGGGTCACTATCAGGTCCGGGAAACCTCGAAGAGTGTGTGGTGGGCGTGGGGGCGCAGAAGCAGGAAGGCGGTTGGCCCAGCAGTCATGGCGATGATGGTGACGGTGGTGGCGATTGTCCCACTGTCATGGTAGTGATGGGGGTGATTGTGGGTGTGGCCACGGTGGCCGCGATGGCCGTGCTGGTTCTGGTAGTGGGGCTGGTGTCACGGGGATGGTGGTCATAGTACGAGGAAGGTTTTGGCACAGGGGGCCGTGATGGTGACAGTCGCGGTGACGGTCATGGTCCCAGCGAAGGAACGTCCTGATCACAGCCATGCTATCTACAGGATGGTCGAGTCAAGGTGCCACCTCATAGAATAGTACTTCACATCAAATACCTAGAACCTGGAAGCCTCCACGAGGGCAGCTGCTATTCACCGCTGTGTCCCCAGGGCTTCCAACAAGCGTGTGGCACGTAGTAGGTGCTCAATAAATATGTGCTGAGTGAGTAAAATGAGATCAAGTCTTTCCTTGTGGTGGACACTGTATTACCTCATTTATTCTTCACCAAGCCCATTTCAGACTTTTTTAAGTGTTTATTCATTTTCAGAGAGAGAGAGAGAGAGAGAGAGAGAGAGAGAGAGAGAAACTGAGCAGAGCAGGAGCAGAGAGAGATGGAGAGAGAGCATCCCAAGCAGGCTCTGTGCCTTCAGCTCAGAGCCCCATGCAGGGCTCGATCTCATGAGCCACACACAAGATCATGACCTGAGGCGAAATCAAGAGTCAGATGCTTAACTGACTGAGCCACCCCAGCCCCCTCACCCACGGAGCTTTTTATTTTTTTATTTTTATTAAAAAATTTTTTTTTGAATGTTTATTTATTTTTGAGAGAGAGCGAGTGGGGAGGGGCAGAGAGAGAGGGAGACACAGAATCTGAAACAGGTTCCAGGATCTGAGCCATCAACACAGAGCCCAAGGCGGGGCTCGAACTCAGGTACCGCGAGATCATGACCTGAGCCGAAGTCCGACGCTCAACCGCTCAACAGCCTGAACCACCCAGGCGCCCCCCACGGAGCTTTTAAAAAAGTTCCCACTTGAGGGGTGCCTGGGTGGCTCAGTCGGTTAAGCAACCGACTCTTGAGCTCAGCTCAGTTCTTGATCTCAGGGTCATGAGTTCAAGCCCCGCATTGGGTTCCGCACTGGGCATGAAGCCTACTTACAAAAAAAAAAAAGAAAAAAAAATCCCACTTGATAGGTGAGGAAACTGAGGCCGAGAGAGATGACATAACCCACCTAAGACACCCGGGACTGCGTGGTGGGGATGGGGTAGGGTGCGTAGGCGCGTACAGCCAGGCCTACCTGACTCTCAGTTCAGTGCTCTTCCATCTACATACTTTGCGGCCCCTCCCCCCGCGGGTTCTCAGCACTGCATTGTGGTCTTGCGCTCAGGCTTAATCATAGAAATGCCGCTAATAATAGTAACAATTGCCGTGTGTAATTGTTGAAGTAAGGCTTAAATGATCAAGACCATGGAAATTATTAATAACCCAGGGCCCCAGCCATGGTAGTGTGGGTCATATTAAATCGTGTTGAGATGGATAACCTTAGCAATAGTAGTAACCGGCATCATAAATTAATAACAGGAGTATTTAAATTAATGCCACATTGTCGATACCCTTGGTAGTAAGCAGCTCGATGCCCCTTCCTGCATCCAGGCCCCTTCCTGCCTTCCATGAACTCGGGAAGGAGAGGCAGGGCTGTGAAAAGCTGTCAGAGGAGGAGACAGTTTGGAGGTGGTCCCTGTTGGGGAGGAGGGATTCCTCAGGGATCTCTGGAGATGGGCTAACCGCCTGGCCTCTCCTGCCCAGCCATGGAGGTGGTGGCTTATCCACACTCATGCTCAAGGACCCAGGGATGCCCACCTGTTCTTTCTGAGGCTGTCCCCTGGACTTTGTTGGATACACGGGAAAGATGCTCCCAGGGCAGATGCCCCCCCTCAGCCCCCCAATGAAGAAATTAGCTTCAGCTGACCTAGGGAGTCACCTACCAACTGCTTAGATACTCTCTTCCCAAGTGTACTTGATCTTCCCCCCTCTTCCTGTCATGTGGGAGGGCAGTACTATTTTTTTTTTTTTGAGTCAAACCTGAGGTGGACACATGGCCAAGATCAGGGTGTGGGGATGGGCTTTGTAGATTTGCTCCTTACAGGCTCTCTGTTCGGTGGCCTCCTCGTCTGGGAATCAGGAATGTGTGGGGACAAGCAAGGAGTAGGAATTGAGGTGGGGTGCTTCCCCTCAAAAGACTGGTGGCACCCTCCCTGGGTTGCTGGGGGTGGGGGGAGGCTGCGATTGGGACCCGCTATGGTTTGTAGGGCACGGTGAGTGTGGTCCTGGGGTTGCTTACGTAGTCCGTGGTATGTAGGTGTGAGCATATCCAACCCCCTTTCCTCATAAACCCTTCTACAGACCTTTCCTGAACCAGGCATTCAGAAAAGAAACCGAAGTCCCCGCCGGCAGGCAGCTCATAAGCTAATGGAAACACTCACAGTCTAGTGAGGATACACGTGTGCTTGCGTATGGGTGTGCATGTGTGTTCATGAATGTGTGAGCACCCGGCTGGAAGACTGCACCTGCGAGGGCTTGTGTGGTGACTTGCATGGAAGTGTGAGTGTGCAGGTGAGCATGTGTGTTTGCACGTTATGACCACAAGTGCAATGAGTGTGCACCGCGCACGAGTGGGTAGGTGCACATGCGTGTGTAGAATGCACAGGTTTACACGAGTGCCGGAGGGTGGTGTGGACACGTGCGTAAGCACGTGTATACGTGAGCTTGAGGGTGTGTGTATTCCTGTGATCTTGTGTGCACACCTGATACCCCCCCCCCTCCAACCCATCCTCTGCGAATTCAGAAACATCAGGATGGACTCCACCTTGAATGCCCCTGCTGCACGCTGTTGGGCTCAGACCACCTTGCTACCCCTCCCCTCCCCTTCCCCTACGCCTTTGCCCCGGGAAGGGGCAGAGGTAGGGATCGATCGGGTGTGGACCAGGAGGTGAAGGGCCGGACGGGCCTTCCTGCTGAGAACGGCTGGGAAGGGAGCAGAGCCCCGGGGAAAGAAGCCGAAGCTGGAGGCAGAGGAAGACGGGTTAGAGAGTGAACCCGGCGGGGTCTGCAGCCCAGAGGAATGGGAGCCGCGGTGGGGACGCCCTGGTCCCTGAGCCCACAGCATCCGGGAGAGACACGCCGTAGCGCGGACCGGGCACTGGGTACCGGGGCGGAGTCGGGAGAGGTTCTGAGGGCCCGGGCGCGGAAAAGCGGCCGCGGGGCGCGCGGGCGCGCAGCTCCCCGCAAGCCCTCCCTTCCCCTCCTCTCCCCTCCCGGAGGCGGCGGGGCGGGCGGGCGCGGTTCCGGGGGTGGGCGGGCTGGGCGGGGAGGAGGCGGGGCCGCCGCACTGGCTTCTCCCGGCCCCTCCCGCCCGCAGCCAGAGCGAGCGGAGCCGCGGCCAGCTCTGGGGGGCGGGCGCTGGAGCGCAGCGCCGCGCAGCCCTATCCGTCCGCGGAGCGGACTCAACTGGAAGCCGAGCGCTGCCGCGGGAGGCGGGCGATGGGGGCAGGTGCCGCGGGCCGCGCCATGGACGGGCCGCGCCCGCTGCTGCTGCTGTTGCCGCTGCTCCTGGGGGTGAGTGCTAGCCGGAGGGGAGCCCGCGCCCTCTCCCCGGACGGGAACCCCAATGGGCTCAGGTTCCGCCAAGGGAAAACAGAACAGAGCGAGGGGGTCCCAGATGCTGGGGGTGGATGGCGGGCGGGGAGTTCCGATGCCAGGATCCACGGAGGAGCGTCTAGGGTTCTCAGAGCGCAGAGGCGACCCTGAGACCGGGGCTAGAGATGCGCGAGACAGGGGCGCGGGGATGCGGGTCCTCGGGTACCGCGGAGGGTGTGTACGGCAGAGCCGAGAGGGGCTCTCTCGGATGCCTGGGTTCTTCTGAAGAGGACGCTTGGATGCTGGGATCTCGAGGCGACTTTCCCCCTGAGCATCTTGATCTCTGGAGGGTCGTGGGACGGAAAGAAGAGGAACGGGACGGGGATTGGAGATATGAGGACAAGCGGGGCTGGGGCGGGGAACCGGAGACGAGGAGATAGAACAATGGGGGAGGAGGTTGGAGGGACTGGAGGCAGAGGGGACCGGGCATCGGACAATGAGGGCCAGGCAGACAATGGGGGGGAGGGGCGTGGGAGGGAGAGCTTCGGGGAGCGGGGGTCGGTTGCAGAGAGAGAAGTGGGTTAGGGAGGGCAGAAAAAGGACGACGGCGAGGGAGATAGATGCAAGCAAATTGAAAGAGGACGGAGAAGGGAGAGCGGACCCTGAAGTGGTCGGGGCCCCGCCTTCTCGCCGAGGGACAGTGGGACCAGCAGACAGCGGAGGGACGGACGTTTCCCGCGCCTGTCGCGTGCTCTTTCTCGCGGCCTCACCCAGTCTGGGAAATGAGGCTGGGGATCCGAGGCTGGGAAGGGAGCGCCCACTTCGCCGGGGCGAACCCGTTCCCTGGTTCCCCCGCGACCCGCGGGCTCCTCCGACGCGCTGATGTTCGCGGTTTGAAGCAGCGCCTAGGACCGACAGGGATGGAGCAGACACCGCGCGACCCGGTCTGGCCACAGCCAAGTCTCAGGGCGCAGAGCGCTGGGACTCGCAAAGCGGGGAAGGTCCCGGCGGCGCGCAGCCCCGGGTCGCGCTGGCCGAGGTGGCCGGCAGGGGGCGCTGAGATGCGACGGCTGCGCCACCCGCAGCTTCGGGCGCGCCTAGGGCTGCGCGCCGCGCCCGCATTCCGACCCCGTCAAGTTAAGCAACCCGAGCGCCGCGCCCGCGGTTCGCTGGGCTCCAGCGCCCAAGCGGGTCTGGATACCGCCCGTGCCCCGCCCAGCTTTCGGTGGAAGACGCTGGGCACCGAACCAGACGGAGGCGCTCAGGTGCCTCGGATCCTGCCTCGGCCTAGGACTGCGGGTCCTCTTGAGCATCTAAGTCCGTCCGGTAGTCCCAAGATACTCAGGAGATGTGACCTGTGCGGGCCCCTGAACGGCGCCGAAGAGGTGTCATCACTCTCCCTGCCATTTTCATCTCTCATCTGACCATTGCATCCCCAACCCCCATCTTACAGGAAGGGAGACTGAGAGGCTCTGGGAGTGTAAACGACTTGGCCAAGATCTCACAAGCAAGTTAACTCCCCAGTGCTTGCTAGGCCGTCCCTCACCTGATTCCCAGCTCGGTACTCCCCATACCTCGGAAGGAGGCAGCGCGGCGTCCCAGCTCGTTTTTCCGCGGGGGCGGGCTTGAGGCCATGCCCAGAGTGGGCGGGGGGTGGAATGTGGGGGCCAGGGTGGGCAGAGACCCTCTCCGGGCACTGGCCCCATCCCCGAAGCTCAGCCCCTTGGAGCTGTCAGCACCTGTGGCTTCGCCGGAGATCTGGGAGTGACCGTGGGCATGGTTGCTGACTAACGCGGCGGCTTAGAGAGGCATCTTGACTCGGGGGGTGGGACTGGGGTGGCCAGGAGTGCAGAGCTCAGAGGGGCGAGGGCGTGGGCTCCAGACCAAGGCTGGAGAGAGTCCTCCCCCCACCACCCCAGTAGAGAAGGGGCGAGGAAGGAGGGGAGCTGGGCGCGGAGCGCCTGGGAGCTCGGGAAGGTGGACCCCGCGCAGAACGCGGCCCCCAAGCGCCTGCGGCTCTGGCCTCCGCCTCGCCGCGGGGCTGCTGTCTAGGCGCTCGCTCTGCGCGCCGCGGCGGTCCGAGGTTCTTCCTGGGCCGCGGCGAGAGAGTGCTGAAACCAGAGCGCGTCCCGGCGGCTCGGCTGGCGGCCGCGCCGGTAATGGAGGCACTTTGTCATTCAGACGTCTGTAACCGGAGCCGCCGGGCTGGCTAATGCGCCTAATAGGGATGCAACGAACGCAGCAAATGAGAGGACAGGGCGGCGGGGGAGGCGGCTCGGGGATGGAAGGGGTCCCCGCTCCCCTGTAGCCGCCGGGGTCCATTCACACGCCTAGATTCCGCCCTGGGGGTGGGGGGTGGGGTGGGGAGGTGGGAATAATAAAATCGGGCGAGTGCCTACTGTGTGCCACGCACTGCCCTGGGTAATTTCTACCGTGTCATTTAATCCTTATAAAATCCCCGCAGAGTAAATCTAGTTATCCCCTCATACCGTTGAGGGAGTTGAACCTCCCAGACTTTCAGGCACGAAACCAGGCTCCCCCAGTTCGGAAGGGCTGGCGCCCCTGTTGGAACCCGGGATGCTTGGCTTCGAGTTTATTCTGTCCTCCGTGCGCCATCACCACCCCACTCCCCGCCCCCCCCCCCCGCCCCCGCCAGCCTTCTAGATCACGGAGGGACACGAGGTCCTTGACCATCACTAGCCCTCAATATTAGATCTATGTCCTATGTCCTTGGCGCCACAAATTTGGAACTGAGCCCCTGCCCCCCACCCATGGTCTCCCCCCCCCGCCCCCTCCCATAGCCCCCATGCAGCATCATCCTCAGTAATTAGCTCTTGTCTCCTACCCTAAATTCAACCTCTCTCTAAAGGAGTGGCGCGCATGTGGCAGTGTCTCTCCTGGGTTTGCATCGACCTCAAAAGACCCTCCACGTATTTGAAAACTCTCCAGCCCCCTGGCGGTGGTTAATGGCTCCATTCACCTAAGGACCCCTTTGCGGAGACTGTTGTGAATGGTTAGGGCTCATCCCACTGAAGCAGTCATAGTTTCAAATTCTTTCACCTATTTAGTGTGTTTTCTAGTTTGTCCAATTAAAAAAAAAAAGTTTTAAAAAGCCCGTTCATCTGAGGATGGGTCCACCTTAGTTTTTTGAAACCCTTGAGATGGCGACAAGATTGCAAAACATTCTCAAAAAATGGGATGAAATCACTCCATTAAGTTGGAAGTGAATGAGTGTAACAGATGTAAATTTCAGGCCAATGTGGCTATCATTTTGGTAAATTGATCATTTTGGAGCAAGAAGCCTGAATCCTGGTCATCCCTCCTTGCTTCCCGATATTGCCCCACTTTGGACCGAGCAAAGGTGTGACACAGGCCATGAGTCAAGCCACTTGGCAGAACGGCCTCTGTGAGCCTCAGTTTCCCCATCTGTCAGAGAGGAGATGAAGGCAGTCCCTCAAGTCTTTCCCCTTCAGCATCTTGGCTTCTGATGTCACTGTTTGGAGTGGTTTTTTCTCTCCCTCAAGGGACTGTGACTTCCCCCAGGGGTCAGTGACCATGTCGCATTGGAAACTCTTAGTTCAGCGCTCAGTAAATAGTTGTTGACTAGCGAATAGTTGTTAATTAATCAGTTATCTGTAAGGAGAACAATTCCTATCCTCCTTTGGTCCCTGTGCCCTCTTCAGACTCTTCCTGGTGGGTAAGCCTATCTTCGTGCCCATCCCGCCCCCTCCTCTTAGATAGTTTCCTCTCTCTGAGGCTGACTACAACTCTCCCCTCCCACTTGGGCTCAGCAGCTCAGCCTCAGACAAGACACTTCTCTGACGACCGACATCTATTGAACCTCTTCTACACACCGGACGGACTCACATAAATTATTTCCTGTAATTTTCATGGCGACCCTGAGCCATAAATATTACGAAGCCAGACTTTTAGGTGGGAAAATGGAGGGCTCAGAGAGACTGCGGCTTGTTCCCAGAGTAGCATACTGTTAAGTAGCAGATCTGGGGTGTTTTTGAAATAGGACACATAAAACAAGCACAGGAAACGCCTGGGTACTAATTATGTGGCCTGGTGTCCAAATGCAAGACTTGGGAGAAGAGAGAGGATCGCAGGGAGGGCAGGCCTCGAGGAAGAGGGGGCTTGTACGGGATGCCCAACTGCCATCGCCAGACCCCCTCAGCGGGCCCAGCTCTCTGCTGACCTCAACCAACTGGAACCCAGCCAAAAGCCACAAAAGCAGCAGGAAGGACCTTGGGGGGTGGGGGGTGGGTGGGGGGGGGGAAGAGGGATCTTGAAGTGTATAAACACCTTCTTCGCTTAATGCCTACAGCAATGTTAGGAGACAGGTATTGTCACCATCACCTAAAGATGAAGAAACTGAGGCCCAGAGACACTTCAGCCTGGCCCAGGTCACCCAGCTCTAAGTGATGAGCCAGGATTCAGAGCAATGGACACCTCTGAGGAGGAAGGCCGTGTAGCTTGCTCCTTTTCCCCGGAGAATGGCCCCCTCCTGGTTCAGATCCTACCTACACTCACGTTTTATCCCTCCCGACCCAGGCTAGTTACACGCTTTCTACAGATTCAATTAGGTCTCATAAGTTAGGGCGGTGGGGGAGGGGCTGCTCAGGTCACACTCTGGTGGCAGCGAAATTGACAACTGATATCTTGACAGGAAGGAGGGAGGCAGAAACACTTTAAAAAAAAAAGGGCTGACAGAAGAACTCAGACACAAGAGTGTGATAGTTTGGGGTAAAGACACAAGGGCTTCACTGCACGGCAGCCCAGAATAATCACTGGGGTTCAGCACTGAGTCCCTGAGTCCTGGGGAAACTGGGCAGGCATGTTCTGGAGTCAGACGGGCGCCACCATGATGCTTTACAACGAAAAGCATTAGAGCGGCAAATCCTCTAGTTCATATTGTATTTTCATGTTCTTAAATTCCATAAACATACATGTTTTGAGTCCCTACTATGTACCAGGTGCAGGGGCAACCACAGCGCTGCCCCCGGGTAGCTGACGGTCCAGTAGGGGACTCTGCGGACAAGAGCAGTGACCAGGGAGAACTGTAACAGGGCACCTCCACCTGATCTGAGAGGGGTGGGGGCCACAGGACCACTTCCTTGACATTTAAGCGGAGCCCTCGAGGATGAAAAGAAATCCAAACAGACCTTTCTGGAATCTCGCTCTCCTCCTGGGGGAAAGCCTGCATCTGGGACACCACCCACTCCCACCCCTCATGGCTTCCGGTCTGCAGAGATGTTCCCAGGTCGGTGTTCCTACCACCTGGGAGGGGATGGTGGCAATACCCAAGGCCCCCCTCCTGTGCTGCCTGCACCCTCCCTGCTGGTCACTTGAGGACCACGAGCCCCCTCCCAGACTGATCCCACCTGTCCACCCCCCTCCATCCACCAAACCCTAGGGAGACCTCAGAGTATTTTATTTATTTATGTTTGAGAGAGAGCGAGTGGGGTGGGGCCGAGAGAAGGGGAGACAGAGAATTCAGGCACTGTCAGCACCGAGCCTGATGAAGGACTCGAACTCACGCACCGGGAGATCATGACCTGAGTGGAAATCAAGAGTTGGCCGCTCAGCCGCCCGAGCCACCCAGGCACCCCTAGACCTCAGAATATTTTAAAGGGCTGGAGGGAAAGGGAGTATTCTTGGCTCTGATCTGGCCAGTGTGGAAGCAGAGGGATATCCAAAATGACCTTTAACACTCCCCTCTGGTCCCATGACCCCAGAACCCATACTTCCTCTTGGCATCAAAGGAGGGCTGCATGGTCTGAGGCCAGGGAAACAGACTTTGGAGTTTTATTAGACATGAAGAATTTTTTTTTTGGTAAGGAATAGAAACATAAAGCAAGCGGCCAGCACTCCCCCCTCCCCCCACCCCAGGGAATCTGGTGCTAAATCGTTCCATCCATGAGCAAAGAGCAAAGATGCCTCCGTGGCAGGAATCTGACTCCCCTTTCCCCGGTTCCAGCGCCGTTCCCACTGGCTGCATGGGGGGCAGGGAGAGGGGAGGGCTGGTGGCTGGAAATCAAACCCTGGTGGAGTAGGGTGGCCGGATGGTGAGAGCAGCCCCGTCTTCATCATTGATAACAGGCGTCCCTTTCTCCCTTCTTGGCTCCAGACTCTTGCTAATTGGCCCGTTCTCTGCTCTGGCCCTGAGTGGCCTCTGTTGCCATCCACGAGGAGAGGCAGACTCGGAGAGGGAAGGCAGAGATGGTCAGAACTCCGGTGCAGAGTCAGGATTCGAACCCAAGACCCTACCCCCTCTGCCTTCTGTTCTTGGGTACAGACACCTCCCATCTAATATTCAGGATGTGGAAAGGTAGAATTAAGGCCCTGGAGCAGGGCCCTGCTAGCCTTTGTTAGAAAAGGGCTCCCCTCTGGGTAGATGGGGTGCAGGTGCACAGCTTTAGCAAGTGGCATGTGGGCCTGATTTTAGCTTCCAGTTGCCCCGTTGGCTGGGAGCCCTGTGCCAGCTGCAACCTGTACCTGCCCAAAGGCCCGCTGCTGGGTCTCAGGCCGCCTTCCCCAGGTGGCGCATCCTTGGGATTCCAGAAGCTGCCCTAACCCCAAGATGAACTCTGCACAAAGTCAGCCTCCGGGGCTCTGACCTCACACCCCCAGCAGCCGGCAGGGGCGCGCTGTCCCCCCTACCGCCTTGCTTCCCCGTCAGCTTTGATGTGCCTGATGCCTCCGTGGTGAGCTCATCCCCAGCCCAGGTGGTTCCAATAGAAGGCTCTAGGAGGGGGGTGTTGGATCCCCCGGAAGACCCCCTCTCTCCCTTCTCTTGCCAGTCTGACCTTCTGATCTCCCCCCACCCAGGTGTCCCTTGGAGGTGCCAAGGAGGCATGTCCCACGGGCCTGTTCACCCACAGCGGCGAGTGCTGTAAAGCCTGCAACCTGGGAGAGGGCGTAGCCCAGCCTTGCGGAGCCAACCAGACCGTGTGTGAGCCCTGCCTGGACAGTGAGTACAGGGTGGGCTAGGGGGAGGGGCGGAAGGGCACATGGGCCGGGAGGAACGGAGGAACATGCCCGCTAGAAGCCTTATGCGCGTTCTGCCTCCAGGCAGGGTCTCCGGCCCACCTCCGTGTGGACACGGGCATGGGTCTGACCCCATAGAGGAAGCCAGGGGGGAAGCGGAGAAGGGATGCGGGGAAGTATGTGGAGGACCTGATGAGGGATCCCCAGGGGGTGCCCCTTCCCAACCCCCAGGCAGAGAGGCCTGGTAGAAGAATGTGGCCAGGTGGGAGGAGTAGCTGATGCTAAGACCAGCTAAAAATATCATCCGCACTGCAAAATCAATGGCTGCCACTTACCCTCACCGGGTTTGGGGGGAGTGGGGGAGGATCACATCCTGGCTGCCCTGGAAACTGACCTTGGGGGATCCTGGGAAGGTGTGGCTACCCTTCCCCCCCCCCCCCCCAGGCCAACTGTTCTCCAGCTCTGACCAAGGAAGCGTAGTTTTCCAGAGGGGGCGGGAATGGGGGCTGAATCAATGTCAGGATGTCCTCCTCGCTGTGGGCTGGTGTCAGAGGGGAGAGGGCTGCTGTGGCCTGTCCTACCTGGGACTTCCTTGGGGAGAGGGGAGAACCCCATTTTCCAGGGCTGCTGGATAGGGGATGCAGAAGGATGGGAGGTCTGGGGTCTGAATTCTGGGTGCTTTTGACCCAGGAGTCTCTGTCCCTGCGGGATGCCCCCCGGCCTCAGTTGCTGCCTTCAGGCCATGGGCTCAGTGCTCTCTCCCTGCCCAGAAACCATTCCTCTCTGCCTAGATTCACATCCTGCCTTCTACCTGGCACTCATTGCCCGCCTGGAGGGCCGGTGGGAACCATCCTAGATTAGGCTTTTAAAAAAAAAGTGTATTTATTTTGAGAGACAGAGCGAGCGAGCGAGCAGAGGAAGGCAGAGAGAGGGAGAGAGAGTCCCAACAGGCTCTGCACTGTCAGCGTGGAGTCCAACAACGGGGCTCGGTCTCACGAACTGTGAGACCATGACCTGAGCCGAAATCCAGAGTTGGCTTAACCAACTGAGCCACCGAGATGCCCTCAGATTATTCTTCAATCGTGATGGAAACAAGAGTACAGGAACCGGGAACCCTGAACCCACCCGCCTAGTCTGACCTCTGGATACCTCTCCACCACCACCACGCAGGTGCACACACACACACACACACACACACATGCGCGCGCACGCGCACGCACACAGCCGATCGGCAACACCAACTCCTTGGTGTCCCCAAATACAGTTTTCCTCTCTCTGTGCCTGTGGATGCTGTAATTCTATCCTGCAGCAGAGAGATGCCTGGACCTCAGGTGGAGAGGCTACACACGCTGTAACGCCTTTTGCCACCTTGCCTTCTGGCCACTGGCCCTGGCCTAACGGGGTTTCCATCCCAGGGTGGGGGTGGGGGTTGGCCAACCATTGGTTATCTGGAACCTCCCGAGTTTGCCTCTCTCATTTCCTAGACCCCTGCCTAGTGCCTCTCCTCCCTGGACCCTAAGTCTCCCAGGATGGGACCCTACCCCCTTCTGTCAGAGCAGGAGGTAGGGGAGAGGAGCCGGGGAGAGAGGGAGGCTCTGGCCTCTGCAGGGAAGGGGAGACAGGAGCAGAGCCCAGCAAGGAGGTGGTGGCAGGAGGAGTCCCTCCCGAGCGTCTGTTTCCTCTGTTCCCCTCCCCCACCGCTCCAGCTGTGTTAACAGGCCGCCTTTATAAGCTCACTTTATGGGATGGAGACCCCAGCGGACTTTCCCTCTGTCCTCAAAACGTTTCCACAAGGAAACCCATTAAGCTCCCGCCTTCATTCTCTGCCAAAAAAGGCCGCATTTTCCCCACCCCTTAAAACCCCCTCCCAAGAGTTTTCTACTACTCGTTTTCTGTATTTTCCCATGGGCAGCGCCCCCCTTCCCCTCCCCCCTCCAGTGTGATTGAAACCCCCGCCCCCTGCCACATGCCAACCAGACAGGATCCTTCTGTTTGCATAAACTGGACATCCTGCTTGACTGTGTATGTTTGGAAGTCCCTTCTGCTGACTATATCCTTGCTACTGAAGTTCACGGGGCTTACCACTGCCCACCCCAGGGGGCCCAACCTTTGTAGGGTCCCTGCTGTGTGGCTAGTGCTTTATGGTAGAATTTCACGTATTCCTCACCACAACCCTGTGAGCCGAGATCCTATTCTCCATTTGACAGAGAAAGAAAAAAGCTCAGAGAGGTTAAGTAAAACACCCGGAGTCACACAGCTAATAAGTGACAGATGCAGGTTTTGGGTCCAGGTCTGCCTGATCCCCGGGAAGAGAAACCCAGGAGTTCCTCTGCCAGAACAGACTTGACACTGGTCTCCTTTCAGGCTTGGCTTGTCTTCTGTGTTGTCTTCCCCCCTCAGTTTCTCTCCCTTCCATTCGGCTCTGCTGTTCTTTCTTTGCTTCTGCCAAAGATCGAGACCCTGTGCTCCATCTGGACTCTGGATTCCTTTAGACAAGGTTAAGCTCAGAATTGCAGGCCTCGATTTCCCCCCAGTGGGGAAACCCTAGTCTACTTCCGCCTCCCCATTCTGAACACCCCCTCCTTCCCTGGTTCGCGGTTCCTAAATTCTGCTCTTTCTGCCCTTGAAGCCAGGATGAATCCTCTTGGATTCGGACTGGCACAGAGTTCTGCACCTGGGCGAGCAGGGGTGAAGGATCTGTGCCTTCCCCACTCCTTGCACACGGAGGAGAGGCCCTGGCATCCCCTGGCGTCCCTCCCCTTACTAGATCAGAGCTCGCATCCATTACGAGAGGACTCTAGGGGCAAGTCCTTGCTGTCTAGCGTCAATCCCTCCTATTGTTGCCTTGTCAGGGAGACCATCCCCACCCTCAAGAGCCCAGCCCTTAAGCAGCGTGGGGTAGCGCCACGGGTGGACATTCTGCGGTCTCACCCTAGTCAGGCCACACCTGGGCCCCCACCTGCGCGCAGAGGAATGGAAGGGCAGCGGGGGCGGGAGGCTCCCTAAGCGAAGGCCCGCCCGTGCCTGGGTTGGGTTCGCAGTCCAGCTCTGGCCCGCGGGGAGGGCTGGATGGGAACCACGCTCAGATTATTCCTTAATCATGCTGGGAACAAGGGTACTGGGCCGGGAACTCTCTAAGAGAATTTAACAAAAAATTTACCGGCTCCAGGCGGGTTACCCCGCCTAGCCTCGGGGGTCCATGCTTCCGCACTGGGCTGGGCGGGTGGGGAGGGGCCCTTCCCAGGCGGCCTGGGACCCCCGAGGAGGAGGGTGGGGCTCAGGGAGGGGCCCCTGCGGGAGGATATGGGAGGGAGGGAGCGCCTCCAGCCCCCACGTATCCGGATGCCCAGAGGGCAGGTGCCGAACTTCCGTGCCGACCCCCAACCCGCCCCCACCCTGCCCTTCCATCTGCCCTCAGGCGTGACCTTCTCAGACGTGGTGAGCGCCACGGAGCCGTGCAAGCCGTGCACCGAGTGCGTGGGCCTGCAGAGCATGTCGGCGCCGTGCGTGGAGGCCGACGACGCCGTGTGTCGCTGCGCCTACGGCTACTACCAGGACGAGACGACGGGCCGCTGCGAGGCGTGCCGCGTGTGCGAGGCGGGCTCCGGCCTGGTGTTCTCGTGCCAGGACCGGCAGAATACCGTGTGCGAGGAGTGTCCCGACGGCACGTACTCGGACGAGGCCAACCACGTGGACCCGTGCCTGCCCTGCACCGTGTGCGAGGACACCGAGCGCCAGCTGCGCGAGTGCACGCGCTGGGCCGACGCCGAGTGCGAGGGTGAGTGCGCCGCGGGCAAGGGCGCCCCCTGGGGGTCGAGACGGGCCGGTCCTGCTCGGTGACCTTGAGCCCGCAGCCACCCTCCCTGAAACCCCCAGGCCCAAAGGACCCCCTCCCACTATTTCCTTCCTTGGGCTGAGTGCTTAGAAAGCCCTCATCTGGCCCCGAGGCCGAGGCCGCGGCCGCAGCTACTACCCTGGAACTCAGTTCCCGCGGCTTATTCATCTGTGGGACCGGATGGGCAACAGACAAGCAACTCAAAGGTGGCCTGTGGGTCAGAGCCCAGTGCGGGACATGTTTGGTCCTTGAGCAGCCTCTCTGGCCTGGACGAGGGGCTTGAGGACCCTCAGGAGTTGGGGCCCTTTGGCTCTGAGGCCTGGTCTCAGTCCAGAGTGGTTTATAGCCTTGGGGGATGGAATCTTCGCTGTCGCTCTTGGAGTGACGGTCGGGAGGTCACCCTTGTCTCTGGACCTCAGTTTCCTCATTGGTCATACAGCTTCCAGGGATGCTGTGGGTTAGGGAAGGTGGCTGGCCCTCTTTAACTTGCGGTGTCTGGGGGAGGGGTCAACAGTCATTGTTACTGTTAGCCGAGGAGGACATTGGACTCAGGGGACACTAAGGAGGTGGTGGGGGCAGAGGAAGCAGCTCTGGGGCTCAGGAGCCCAGGGACAAGACAGAGCGCTCCTGGAGGGCTGTGGGTCTCCAGGGTGGCTGGGAACTGGGTGCACCCACCTTAGTCAGGCATGGCACCCCGTGGAGATGAGACAGTTCCCGGGATGGGAGGAGGAAGCGCTGTGGCAGCCAGGGCAGACCCATTTTGGTTTCTGGTTGGTGACATCCATCTCCGGGGAGAGGTTGTCAGTGCCTTTCCTTTCCGTCCATTGCCCTGTGGCTGGGTACCTCGTTAGCTACTTGCCTTTGGCTGCTCTCCCCTGAACAGCCTCCTTCGGGGAGCCCCAGGTCTCACGGGGGAGAGACAGCCTTTGCCCCATTCCGATGGGACAGATAGGGTCCCAGGATTTAGTTCCCAGGAAGCCCCCCCCCATTCTGGGGGAGGCAGCACAGCCCCTGCCTTCAGTCAGCCCCCAGTCATTTGTGGGGGGGGGGATAGATTCTCCTGCTCGTGGGGAGCACTCCTGCCTTCCACATCCTGTCATCCCTGGCTCGGGGAGCACACGGTGGGGAGGGTGGTTAAACATGGGCTGAGGCCAGGTATGTGTGTGAAGCTTCACGCACTGGGGTTGGGAGGGGGTGTTGGGGGGGGGAGGAGTGGGGCGCAGAGCAGAGCGATTCCGGTGGCGATTGCCCTCGGCCAGGAGACAGGCAAGTGGCGTCAGGCACAGGGCAGAGCAGGGAGGGGGTTCCAGCAGCGGGCAGCAGGCAGGCGGGCAGCACGATTCAGGGGCAAGTCTGGACCAGCCGGTGGGGGGACTTAGTCAGGGGTGCGGTGACAGCAAAGAGAGGTGGTGGCTGTGGGAGGGGTAGGCTCTCCCTTCCCAGGCGTTCACGCATTCCTCCCAGATACCACCCTACTTTCCCAGCCCGCCTGAAGGAAGAGGGTGCCCCTGAGGGCTGTGTTTATCCCTGCCCCTCTTCCCTGCTCTGAGTTTCTGAAGGGTTAAGTGTCAGCTTGGAACAGAAGGAACATTTCAGGAAATGGAATCGGATTGTGGTTTGGTCACCCCCCCCCCTCCCCCCCAGTGCATTGTACTTTCTTGCATATACATTTCAGGTGTCAACATGGTGACTCACTCAGCCTTGGGGCAGAAGGACACCCCCCCCCCTTCACCCCCTTGTTCCAGTGAAATTTGGATTTAGGAGTAACCTGCTCCCTCTTTCCACCCCCAAGTCTGACAGCTCCCATTCCGGAAATGGCTGTCAGGACTTGCCAGGGGCTTAGCGGGTTGGAATGCTGGTGGACATGGCCACATCTGGATTTCATCCTGCTGTCCTCCCCCCACTCCCGCTAGAGGGGATCAGAGAGATGAGGAGAAAGTGCCCTGGACAGCCCCGTCTTAGCCCGGTCTGTCCCCTTAATGCCACTATCAACCGGTCCCATTTGAGATTTCTCGAATCTCTGTGATGGCCTGATTCACCAACACCCCCCCCCCCCCCCACACACACACCCTGCCAAAACCTTCAGCCTCTGGGGTGGGGTCGGTCCTAGCCAAGTTGTATCTCAGCCTCAGGGCTCAGGCTGCCCCGCCAGTTTGCCCAGTCTCCTCGCAGGGCAAGAGAAGACCCTCCCCAGTCCCAACACCCTGTCTGGGGCTGCCAAAGGACAGGGCCGTGTCTCTTCCACTTCCCGCCCTCCCCCTCCCCGGACCGAGCTAGGGGAGGGGGACGATGGGGCAACAGATGGCAACCCCCTCCCTAATGCCAGCCAGATGGATTCCAGATTCACATCTGGGGGCCTTACCCCTCAGAAGGTGCTGAAAATGGGGGCCTTTGAACCGTCCACATCTTGAGCCAAGGAGGTCCAAGGGACCAGTGGGCAGCCTCAGCTCCGACTTGGGTGGGCAAACTGGGGGCTTGGGGGGGCGGCAGAACCAGGGAGCGAAGTGCCTCTCCTTCACCCCGCTGGCATGTTCTGTCTGGTTTCCCTCCGTGCCCCAGGCGTAGGAAGCGAGGACGGATAGGGTAGGCAACTCTGCCCAGACAGGTACCCCCCGGGCGGTCTGGAGCCCACAGCCCCCGGTCCTGGCCCTGGCTGGGTGGCAGAATGGAAAATCCCACCCACTAGTGCCCGGAGGTGCCAAGTCCCCTGTCAGGGAGGCTGGCAGTGCCCTCCTGGCATGTTCAGGCCAGGTGGGGGGCAAGGCGCCCCCCCCCCCCCCGGCAGCGGGCAGTATCTTCTTTGTAGGTCTTTTCTCCGCCAACAGTCTGCTTCTGCCCAGGGAAGCGGTGGGCTACCCAACACCATCTTCTCTGGGTGGCGAGATCAGAAGGTTTGGTTTGGGGGCCACACAGGGCAGGAAACGGAGGCTAGCCACTGGGCGGTTTAAGGACTGGCTGGAGGGGAGCAAGCCAGCTGGGCACCCCCTCCCCTGCCCAAGCTGAGAGCTAGGACATCAGAGACCGGGAGGGAGGCTGAGTGCCAGCTCCTGGGGAGGTGGTTTGCAGGGAGGTATCTCTCTGTCCAGGCCTGGGTATCTTCATCCTTCCCAAGGACCGGGACGACTGGGGCACTGGGACCAACTGGGACCGAAGACGTTCCAGCATTTCCCCAGCGGGCTTCCCGCTAGAAGCTTCCTGGCGCTCACTCTCTCTTCTTTGTGTGTTTACCTCCCTGCCAGGCTTTTGGGTACCCAGGGCAGGCAAAATAGATTCCTAGGACCGCGGCTACAGCTCAGATGGACGGGCGCCTAGAGACCATCTCTCTTAATATCCCCCTTCTAGAGATGGGGGAATTGAGGTCCTGAGAGGTGTGTGCAGAGTCCCATAGTAAGTCAGTGACAGAGCTGAAGGGGACCCCGGTCCGTCTTCTCCACCGTCATGACTCATCCGCAGGATGTCAGCTCTCACCCCTGTGTGCAGCTGGGCACCCTAGCACCTGGAGCCCGGCCGGGGCTGGGGAAGAAGTGGAGGGGAGGGGTGTGGGTGGGGGGACGGGCCCTCACTCCTGTAGTTCCTTCTCCCAGAGATCCCTGGCCGTTGGATTACTCGGTCTACACCTTCGGAGGGCTCGGACAGCACCGCCCCCAGCACGGAGGAGCCAGAGGTACCTCCAGAGCAAGACCTCATAGCCAGCACGGTGGCAGATGTGGTGACCACAGTGATGGGCAGCTCTCAGCCCGTAGTGACCCGAGGCACCGCCGACAACCTCATCCCTGTCTATTGTTCCATCCTGGCCGCTGTGGTTGTGGGCCTGGTGGCCTACATTGCCTTCAAGAGGTGAGAGAGGGGATGGGGGACAAAGAGCCGGGTCTTTGCTCTCAAGTAGGGCTTAACTGTGACCTTGACCTGAAAATTCATCCCCTTTTTATTTTTTTTTATTTTTTTTAATGTCTATTTATTTTTGAGAGAGACAGACAGAATGCGAATGGGTTGGGACAGAGAGAGAGGGAGACGAATCTGAAACAGGCTCCAGGCTCTGAGCTGTCAGCACAGAGCCCGACGCGGGGCTTGAACTCACGAGCTGCGAGATCATGACCTGAGCTGAAGTCGGACGCTCAACCGACTGAGCCACCCAGGCGCCCCTTCATCCCTTTTTTTTTTTTTTAATTTTTTTTTTCAACGTTTATTTATTTTTGGGACAGAGAGAGACAGAGCATGAACGGGGGAGGGACAGAGAGAGAGGGAGACACAGAATCGGAAACAGGCTCCAGGCTCTGAGCCATCAGCCCAGAGCCTGACGCGGGGCTCGAACTCACGGACCGCGAGATCGTGACCTGGCTGAAGCCGGACGCTTAACCGACTGCGCCACCCAGGAGCCCCCATCCCCTTTTTAAACTCAACCCCAAACCATGGTCATTGTCACCAGCAGCTGCCCCACGCCAGGGTGTGGCAGGTCAGCAGGACGCAGGCAGGGGACGGTCTCTGACCTGTTCTGCCACCAGCCCCACCCCCCCTCCCATGCCGCTCCCCTCCCTGACTCCCCAGGCCCCCGCTGCACACACAGTTTTCTTTACCAGCCACCTGTGCCTCATCCCTCAAACCCCATTTACCCACAGTCACCTGTGTGTGCCTGTGTCTCTTCCTTCCCATGGCACACCTGGGAAGTTGTGGCACCCACACCCAGAAATTCAGGATGTGCAAGCA
Source organism: Felis catus (assembly GCF_018350175.1). NCBI lineage: Eukaryota > Metazoa > Chordata > Mammalia > Carnivora > Felidae > Felis > Felis catus. Next base: position 35,937,968 of record NC_058381.1, on the reverse strand, counting down.
CTTCTGGAAAGTGCTTGAAATGTTTAAGTGCATTTTCCATTCGTGGAAAAAAAAAAATCATCCAAGGAATACATGCTTGTTTGGGTAAATGCAATACAAGGCCAAGGTCTTGTAAAGGAAAAAAGTAAAAGTCTTCTTTTATCTCCTCAAGTCCCACCTCTCTCCTCATTGGAATCTGTTTGGAATGGATCCTTTCCAACCGTTTTGTGTGCCTTTGTAAACACACGTACGGGAAACTTTTTATAGTTATGTGTAAACACGCAGAGGGTTTTTTGGGGGTTTTTTTTTGTTTTTTTTTAGGGATCAGCGGGATCACACTACACATGCACCACAACTTACGTGTTCACTTAATCTCCCTTGGGAGACCTTTTCTCGGGACATAGGGATTATCTGATTGCTTGTAACCACTCATTCAGTGTATGCGTGGATCATAATTTAGTGGAACAGTCTTCTATTGATCCACCATCCATTCCATGAACGTTCTTTAAATTTTTTTTAACGTTTATTTATTTTTGAGAGAGAGAGAGAGAGAGAGAGAGAGACAGAGCGCAAGTGGGGGAGGGGCAGAGGGAGAGGGAGACACAGAATCCGAAGCAGGCTCCAGGCTCCGAGCTGCCAGCCCGGAGCCTGAGGCAGGGCTCGAACCCACGAACCGCGAGCCCATGACCTGAGCTGAAGTCGGACGCTCGACCGACTGAGCCGCCCAGGTGCCCCTCCATGAACGTGCATTGGACGTTGGCGCTTTCCGTGCGAGGCCGGTGGGGGGGGGGGGGCGAACATGGAGAGAAAGGAGAACCTTAGGTACCATGGTGGGGGGGGGGGTTGTAGCTGGGTACCTACCGTGGCCCCGGCCCCACGCGTCAGAGCACAGATCCCTTAGCCGCCCGGCCAGTGTGGCCCCTCACCCGCCGACACTGGGCCCGTCCTCTGGCTCCAGGTGGAACAGCTGCAAACAGGACAAGCAAGGCGCCAACAGCCGGCCCGTGAACCAGACGCCCCCGCCCGAGGGAGAAAAGCTCCACAGTGACAGTGGCATCTCTGTGGACAGCCAGAGCCTGCATGACCAGCAGTCCCACACGCAGACGGCCGCCGGCCAGGGTGAGCAGTGAGGCTGGGCGGGGGGTGAGGCCGGGAGGAAGGTTAGACCGCAGGAAGGACCGCCCGAGGGGCTGGTTCCCAGGGAGCAGGGCCTCTGCGGAGGACGGGAGACGCGGGTAAGAGAGGTCTTTCCAGCGGAGAGATGTGGGAGATGGGAGCTTTGACAGACTGGAGCATCCAGACTCATCAAGCTAATTGTCCCTCCTAGGGCTAATTACTCCCCAAAGTGGCTGCAATTAGCCTCCTGCTCCGGACTTCTGGGGAACACGTAGTTAATTATGGACCCTAATTAGTGGCCCAGAGCCCAGCTCCAAGATATTTGCTGCAGTTGAGTCTGGGGCTAAGCCCTGTCCCGGCTCATCGTCGAGGGGCAGGGACGGGGTTACACGGTGGGGTTGGTGCCGAAGCTGTGGGGCGACAGGGGATGTGAGTCCGCACCCCTGGGCCCCTCTGCAGCCCTGCCCCACCCCCTCCATCCAGGACCTCATCTTGGACTCCTCTGCCTCTAGGCCCTTGGGGCTTCCCTACATTGGGAGGAGAAATGCCTCAGCCCTTCTTGGGTCTTACTCCGGGCCCCCCATGCCCACTGGGGAAAAGGGGGTCTGGAGGGTAGCCCCTGACTCCCCCACCCCCACCCCCACCCCGGGTTCTTGGCAGCCCTCAAGGGGGACGGAGGTCTCTACAGCAGCCTGCCGTCAGCCAAGCGGGAGGAGGTAGAGAAACTGCTCAACGGCTCTGCGGGGGACACGTGGCGGCACCTGGCGGGCGAGCTGGGCTACCAGCCTGAGCACATAGACTCCTTCACCCGCGAGGCCTGCCCAGCCCGGGCCCTGCTCGCCAGCTGGGCCGCCCAGGACAGCGCGACGCTCGACGCCCTCCTGGCCGCCCTGCGCCGCATCCAGCGGGCCGACATCGTCGAGAGCCTGTGCAGCGAGTCCACGGCCACGTCCCCGGTGTGAGCCGACCCGGAGCCCCCCCGCCCTGCCCCCACATTCCGACGACTGATGCTCCAGCCAACCCCCACGGGCCAGCGTCAGAGCTGAGCTCCTCTGGGCAGGGCCCCGGAGCCCGGACCCCTCCACCACAGCCCTGTCCTTGCTCCCGTGGGGCCCCCCTCGCTTCTGCTCACTCTCTCCAGTGCCAGAAGTGCCCCTGCCGCCTCTCCCGCCCTGCCCCTGCTCATCACCTCTCGAACCTTCTGCTCCCTTCTTCTCCCGGCACTTCTATAGGTGGGCCAGTCCCCCCCCCCCGCCCCGCTGCCCCCGACCTCGACCTCAGCAGGTGTCGGGCCTGGGGGGCTGACACCAAGGACGGTGTTGGGGGTGATGACAAAGCCCCAGAGACTCAAAGGGAGAGACTGAGGAACCAGAGCCATGGGCTCTACACTGTGAACTTGGGGAATGAGGGACCATCATTGTGGCCTACATCCTCCCTCAGCCCCCTCACTCCCCTCTCTGGCCCAAGACGAAGATGGTCAGAGGCTTGTTAGAGCTGGAAGGGGGGTTTTGAAATCTGGTCCGCCCCCACCCCTTGTTTTTTATACAGGACAGTCGGGCCCAGAGAGGGAGTGGCTTGTCCAACGCGCCCCAGCAATGGAGAGGCCAAATGTGGGCTGCCCCCCCCACCCCACTCTCTGAATTAGGGGGTGTGGCCCTCAGGTTTACGTGAGCCTGAGAGCCGGGGGCAGGCGACCCTCTGGGAGATGTCTCAAAGCCAAATCCAGCCTGCCCTCCACCATCTCCAGGCCCGTCCAACCCCCGTGGAGATGGGATGCTGTGCCCAAGGCCTGGCCCGTTGATCCGCCTCGATCAGTGATGGATTTGATCGAGCGTGCTTTGGGGTTTGTGCTTCCCTTTGCTGATCCCCCGCTCAGGCACGTCCGTGTGGCACCCGTGGTGCGGCCCAGCCTGCCGGGTGCCCTCCATGCGGGCACAGACCAAAGCCAACGGAGGCAGTGTCTTCTAGAGTCGGCCCCGGGGGCCAGGGACTAAGGACCCCCCACCTGCAACAAACAGAGAGACACAGAGAGGATGAGAAATCCCGCTTTTCTCCCCAAGTTCTTTCCCTTGGGCCGGGGCCGGCTCCTGCCCAGGGCAGCTGCCAGAGAAGCACGGGGAGGGGGGAATTGGGAGTCAGCTTGCTCCGTTCCCTCGCCCCTGGTCTGGCGGGCCAAAGACGGCTGAGGCCCGAGCTGGCGTCTGCCTTCCGAGGGCCTGCACGCGGAGGAATGCACCCCCAGCCTCCCCTTTCCTGCAAGTGTGGGTTTGGCTGAGCTCCGAAGGTTGCAGTGGAGAAGAGTGGACCCGGGTGGGAATGCAGCAAGAAGGAACAGAGGTCGCCTGCGGCCCCGCACAGGGCCTCTCCCGAGTTCAAAGGACCCCGCAAAGGACTGTTTGTTCCCTAGCTTGGTGCCAGAAAGGGGCCACGAGGTCTCCTGAGGTCCCTCCTGGCCTGTTCTGTTTTGCTTGATGTTGGAATGAGTGTGGCGCCCCCTCTATTTAGCATGAACGAGCCCCCACCACCCATCCCCGGAGCCCCAGGCAGGGTGTGCGCTGACAGGCACCCCTGTGCCGCCCAGGGTTCTCCCGACTCCGTGTAAGGGACTGGGGGCATTGTAAGTAGATGGCATTTCTCCGACCTCAACCTGATGGGAGGAGGAAACTCACCTGCTGGCCCCTCACCTGTGCACCTGGAGAGCGGGACAGAATCTGAGTGTATTTATTTTCCTTCCCAGCAGCTGGGGAGGGGGTTGGGGTACCGCAAGTATGTTTTAGCATGTGTTTGGTTCTGGGGCCCCTCCTGCCTCCCTTTGGGCTGAGATGAAACCCTTTTGCCCTTCTCCGCGCCCCCCTCCCCCCCCCAACCAACCTCCGCCACCAGCTGGGGGCTGTGAGCTCCAGACTCCCTGTCCTGTCCCCCTTGCATCCTGTGTAATCATTTCTTGGGCCTTCCTAAACCTACACATAAAACATAAATGATGAGCATTAAATAGCAAAGAAAGAAAAACCGCGCCAAGAGATTTTTCTGGAAACGCACGCGATCTGAGCCAGTGGGGGCTGCATGTGCGGCGGGGACCCGGGTATCCTTTCTCGTTGCGTGAGCTCCTGTCCTATTGTTCCCGCCAACCCCCCCCCCCCCGAAACGGGGAGTTTTCGCAGAAATCAAGCAAATTCACATGGGTAGCCACGGAGTAAATTTAAGTGGGACAGGGAAGGAGTGGGGGCCCTTTGCCCCCAGATTTGGGAGAGGAAAAGTGAAAACAGCCACGCAGGAAGTTCGACCGCTGTGAACTTGACCAGATGTCAGAAGTGAAAGTGACCACAAGGGAGCCAGAGGCTTGGCGGGGGGGGGGGCGGGGGGGGGGGGGCGGGCGAGGTCACCACCCCGCAGCTCCCAGCCACCCACGTGGCCTGGGAGACACACACTCACACCCACACACATGCACATACACAGGGTCTGGCTCCAGATGGCCTGGCAGGAGCCGGGGCTGTTTGGCCTGCAGTTAGGCAGACCCCTCCCTTGGCGGCTCTCCGGGGCAGGTCCTAACCTCGGCTCCTGGCAGCCTGGCTCCAAGCTGTGCCTGGCCCAGGAGCTGCAGGGTTCCCGGCCCCAGGCCTGCACTCCTCGCCGAGGCTGGCCCGGGGAGCAGGTCAGAGCTGCTCGGCCTCTGCTGGTCACTTGGCCAGGTCTTCCGGCGGGGCTGGCTTGTGGTTGCTGGGGAGGGCCACGGGAGGCTTGCTGTTCCCAGAAAGGACAGCAAACAAGCCTTCCTGGTCTCGAGATCCTGGCTGGGGCAGCCGAGTAGAGGGGTGGTGGAGGGGGGGGAGAGGCCGTCTTCTATTCCCACCCCCAGCCTGTGAGGACCGTGGGGAGGGCATGTGGAAAGGGGTGGCTCGGAGTAGGTAAGAGGGATGGTCCCGGTGCTTGGATAACCCCCAGGGTGATGGGGGAGACCGTCTCTGTCGCAAGGGAGCCTCTTCTCGTCTGCTGGAGAGAACACAGTCCAGGACTTTGGGTGCCTCTAATCTGATGAGGGAGGCACAATTCCTGTCCTAACAGAGCCCCATTCTGACAGCGGCGGGGCGGGGGGGGGGGAATGCCTCTAATTTGGTGGGGGGAGAGCCAGATGCTGCCCGTGGGAACAAGGGAGACGGCAGACAGGCCTTGCGTGATGTGCAGAGCCGTGAGTGGGGGCGCCCCAGCCCAGACCTACCCCTACCAGGGGTTAGGGAAGACTTGCCAGAAAAGGGACATTGAAGCGACCTTGCGTGGAGTCAACAAGCTGGGGGCGGAGAGTATTCCTGGCAGAGGGACGCAGCTCAGCCAAGGCCCAGAGCACATAGGATTGGGGAGTGGGGAGGAAGCTGGCCTAGGCTCCCTGGGTATAGGAGCAGGGAGCCTTACAGACATCATACCAGACATTTGCACCCTCTCCCTCAGCAATCGTGGAGAAACCCTCTCTGCCCTCCGCCTAATCTCCATCCCTCCTTCTCTAATCCCCCCCCCGCAAGGGTAAAAATGCTTCATCAGCTTCCCATCTTTAATGTCGCCCTCAGAGGGCTGTGTGAGGCCTCTGCCAACTCCCCCAGATTCACTGCCTTCTGTGTTCTCCCAAACCGGCCTTTTTACAATTCTTCAAGCTTCAATGTTCCCTTTAGCCACAGGGCCTTTGCACATGCTGTCCTTTCTGTCTGGAACCCTTTCTCCTTTCCTAAGTTACTTCGCAGTCCAGTGCTTCCCCGGGGAAGCTCTCATGTACTCTGGACACAAATCAGGTGTCTTGATTCCACGTCCAGAGGACATCGTCTTCCACTCCTTTTCTTCAGAATTCTTTGCGATCGGGCACCATCTGAGTGATTTTTTGATTATTGTAAATGCCAGGAATCCAGAGACAGGGTCTGGTTTTGCTCACCTTCTAATCTTCAGCACCTCGCCTGGCATATAGCTGGCACCCAATAAAAATGTGTTGAATAAATGAATGAATTGAACGTGCTCTAAAACGGCCCTGTCCAATAGAAATATTGGAACATACGTGATTTTTAAAAATTTTCTAGTAGCCACATTACAAGAGGGAAAAGGACCGGGTGAAATGAACTTTAGCCCAATATAACCAAAGCATTATTTCACCATATAATCAATATTTTTTAATTATTAATGAAACAGGATACATTTTTTTTCCCCTTACTTGGTTTTCAAAATTCGGTGTGTATTTTCTGCTTACAGCATACCTCAGTTTGGACTAGCCCCATTTCAAGTGCTCGTAGCTGTATGTGGCTAGTGGTTATTACGTTGGGCAGCTCAGCTTTAGAGAGCCATACCCCCCAGAGTAGGGATGCGTTTGGAACCCCCAGTGGGCTCAGGGGACAGATAGATGCTTCTTCTTGCGTCATCAGTATCCTTAGGCCTGCAGCCTAGGGCTCCCCCCTCCCACCCCCGCTGCCCATCCCCACGGCCTCTCTGTTCTCTGCTCAGGCTGGGAAACCTCCCTTTATCTCTTTCATTCTCTGGGCTGGAGGATGAGACCCTTCATCTTTGCCCACCCATCGGGGCCCCTTGTCTTCCCCCAGTGCCTCCTTCCTCTCTTTTCCACGAAGCTGAGATCAGATTAGAACCATGTGAAAGGCCTCTCCATCCAGTGGGGAGGGGTGTGGTGGGGCCACAGAGCCCATAGCCCAGTGCTCCAGGGGGCTGGGCCAGAGCTGGGGTCAGGAGAAGACATTTCCCATGATGCTCCAGGCTGGCGGGGGGGGGGGGGGGAGGGGTTCTGCTGACCATATGCCTGGGGGAGGCGGCTCCTCTGATAATGCAAAGCAGATTCCCCTCCAGCTTGGTGGCAGCTGGTGGGCAGAAGGCCAGGGGACAAGACCGAGCCCCCCGGGCTTCTGGGGCATAGAAGAACAGAGGCAAGAGGGGGACCTGCTCCCTCTTTTCTGACTCCCCCCAACACCCCTGCCCTCCTGCCGACCCTCCCAGCTACACCAGGCTCCCTACAGCAATCTGCCTGCCCGGCCCTGCCCCAGCCTCCAGAGCCCTCTCCAGCCCCAGCAAAGCCCCCTAGTTGTCAGCATATGCCCAGGCCAGTCTCTGGGGCAGCACCTTCATCATATAGGCACCCGGTTGTTCCCCTGGGGGAGATGCTGAGAGGCTCTCTGCGTCCCTGCGGGCAGGGGGAGTCCTCCCAGGCCCCACTGAAAGTTAGGGCTTTGCACAGGACTCCCCATTTCCACACCCCATTTCTATCTGCTCCAGTCCCCCAACCGTGTTAGAGGATGCCAGGAACGTTCTCCTAGGGCTCTTTCATGGAAGAATACTCAGGAGCAGTCCAGCCCTCACCCCCCAGCCCTCCCAGGGCACTGCGTGCGTCCAGCCCTCTTCCCACAGCATCCGGGCACATCCCAATCCCTGTGCTTCCTTCCCGGCAATCCCTGCTCCCGGCTGCTTCCAGCAACATTCCCAAAGGGCTCCTGGGAAAGGTAGAATCGGGTCTCCTCCCTGCTCTGATGCTCTCTTTGGAAAAGTCTGGGAATACTCCCACCCCCCTCCCATATTTTAGTGACTCATAGAAGCCGGTCGTCCTTCTGCCTGACGCCCCCCTGAGAAGTCCGCAACGTTCTCTGGCCTGGGCTTGGGGCTCAGTGTCCACATTCCAGGGGCCCAGCCCTACCCCGAGGCCTAAGGCTTCCATCAACAGTCCAGATGGTTCTCATTCTACTCCTACGGACCTTGGGATGGCAGCAGTCCGCACCGGATGTGCGGGCCAGGGGCACGGAGCAGCCACGCTTCCATTGGTCAACCTCGGAGCCGAGGGAGGTCACACGATGACCTCCTGGAAGGTGGTGCTGACGGCCGGGAAGCCAGCCACCTGGGATCTCCCCTCTCCTCACCCCGGGTACCAGTTCAGATCCTCTGTGTTGCAAGAGGGCGAAAACCCAGCCCCGGGTGGTTTAAGGGAATGCACTGTCCATCCGAAGTCAAAGGTCCTGGGGTAGGGCCGGCTCTAGGCACAGCTTGACTCAGAGGCTCCAATGGCATCCCAGGGCCTAGCTTCTCTGTCTCTATCTCTCGCCTTCACTTCCTTCCCCAGACGATTCCCTGGTGGTGAGACGATGGCTGCACAGCTTCAGGTCCGTGGCAATGAGAACATGCCTCCGTTCTAGAAGCTCTGTGAAAGTCTCCAGGCATCCTTGGTTCTAACTGGCCTATCCCTGTGGCCGTGGAATGGCCACCACTGACGGGCTACGGTGGAGGTCACACGCCCCACCCCCGAGGCAGGAGGGTCGCCCCACTTGAAGCATGGGGACCGAGAGTGAGGGACATTGAGGTACAGTTAGCCAAAGGGGGCCCGAAAGGACAAACGTAGCCCCAATCCTAGACCAACATCTGAGTTCCTTCCTCCTCACCAGGCAACCCGAGCGAGACCACACCTCCAGACCCAAGTGGTTCTTTCTAGTAAGAATCGCCGTGAAACACCACGGGCGTCAAGATTCGAGGGCAACCAAGAGGCACTGGGGTTATGAAGATGGAGGGAGTCCTCGTGGCTGCAGGAACCCGAGGAGGATCCCCTGCAGAGACCCGAGCCTTGAACCATGGTCAGGATTCGGATCGTGGGGGATGGGGGAGAAAAGGTGGGAAGAATGTTCCAGGCAGAGGAACCGGGGGAACAAAGACAAAAGAATGAAGGACAGGGAGGAGTCCCCTTTGACCGGCATGAATAACAGTGGCAATAAGGCGAAAATCGGCCTGGGTCTAGAGGGGACCCCAATGCCGGGCTGGGGAATTTGGACTGACCGGGGAGCTACCGGAGTTATCTAAGCAGGAGAGTGTTCTGGAAGGAGAGGCAGGAAGCCCAGCTGGGAGGCTGGTGCTTCAGGCAAGAAAACTAGCAGTGGGGAGGAAGAGAGGGAAGCAACTCGGGAAATATTAAGGAGGGGGGAATGAGCCGGCTCTGGCATCGGATCAGATGGGAAACGGCACAGCGGAGAGGAGTCTACACGACTCCCGGTCTCCGGCTGTGACAGCCAAGGGCATGATGGTGCTGTTGGTAGAGTCGGGAGCCCTGGAGGAGGAGCGGGCTTTCACTCACTGTTAAGTATGCAGGAGGAACAGGTGATCCCCGATGCCAGAACTGCGGGGACGCCTGGGAGGGAGGGGGCTGGGATGAGCCTCTGGGCTGGAGGAGGGGGTGCAGGAGACAGATGGCAGTGGCCCAAGGAAAAGGTGGCAGGTGAGACGAGGGAGCCCGCGTAGAAGTCTCCTAGAAGCTTTGCTGGGAGGGGAAGGAGATGGGGTTTGCCTGGAGGAAGGAGGGGATCTCCATGGTCAAGGAGGGCTGACCTTGAACCATCCCTCTCCTCTTGGACTCCCTCTTGGGCCCGGCTCCATCAGCCCAGCCCCTCTGTGTGATATTCCACACCCTCGACAGTCCAGGCCAGCAAAGGGGACTGCGCTGTGGTCCTCGGGGCCCTCCCCGTCTCGTCCCCCACCCGCGCCAGGATCACGTCAGATTCATGCAGAAGCCACCTGGACAGCTCTGGGCACCAAGTCCCGCCTCTTCCTGGGGCCACACATGGGCTGAGCACGTGCCCACAGAGTGCCACACGCCTATCAGGCTGAGACCTGCCTCACACCTCTCCAAGGAGGCTGCCAGAAACCCCGGGGCAAGACAAACCCCTGAACAGTGACTCAGGCGAGGGGGGGGGGCCTGGGGCGGGAAGGCTGCCTCCAGGCCAGATTGTGGCACCCCCACCCCCACCCTGCCCACAATACCAGGTGCAGGCTGCTCAAGGGACGAGGGGGCAGGGAGGGTGCCAGGGGTGGGGGCTTAGCTCCCAATCTGGGAGCATGCTTCCCTTAACAGCAGGCAAGCCGGCATGGCAGACTGGCATGGAAGCCATTTCAGACGGACCCGCACTTGGAGCAGGTGCCCCGATGCCCGGCAACCCTCCGTCAACAGAGTCTCCGTCGAGGAAGGGCTGGGGCAAGGGGCAGGGCTGGGGAGGCAGGGAGCCGGGAGCGGGGACTGGAATTCAGACAAAAGGATGGAGGGTGAAAATAAGCCGACCCCATTCAAATGCTTCCGAAATCTCTTCCCCTTCTAGAATCCACTGCCCCCCTCCCGCAGAGTGGCAGGGACAGCTGGAACCCACCAGGGGAAGAAGAAAGGGGATCCCAGTTCAGAGCCCGGTGTCTTAACCTCGATGCCGCCACCGCCCCCCCCTCCCCTCTGCTCCCAGCCCCCCCCCCCCAGGCGGCAGGAGGCTGGCGCCACGGGGAGCCTGGCACAGAGCCACATAGGCCAGGCCTGGTGGAGGGGGCAAGAAGACCACCGTGGCCAGCCTGCAACCCTGTGCCCGGACCCTTCTGCGCGTCCTCAGCTGCCCACCACTCTGCCCGTCCGAGACCTCAATCTGGGGTTCAGCTGAGTCTGCCGTTTCAAGACACCCCGGTCCTCCGTCTACCCTGGGCTCTTGCTGGATCCCCCTGGGCAGCCCCACAGGGACCGTCCCTGGACCCCTAAAATGAAGGCTCCACGGCCCTGCCAGAACACTCCTCCCACCCTTCCTGCTGGGTGTTTCGCCTCCATCCCCCAAGGGACGCAAGTAGAAAGAGCGTAAGGTTTAGAGTCACGCCGTGCTCGGTTCAAACCCCAGCCTTGCTGCTTCCTAAGCTCTGGGGTCTCAGGCCCGGCGAGCCTTTGTTTCTCAGCTATAAAATGGGAATCGACAAAGCTCCCCGGAAGGTGTGCTGTGAAACGTAAAGTGAACACATGGGAGGCTAGAGCTGGCACACCCCGGGGTCACGGTGGACATCTGAGTCGTCGTCACCCCCACCCTGGCGTCGGAGATCCCATAGGAACCCCGCCCTGCCTTTCCAGCCTCTCCCCCTGCAGCCAGACGATGTGGCCTGCGTTTCCTGAGGACAGGCCAGGCTCCCCATCTGAGGTCTTTCCGGCTGCACCTGCAGCCTGTGGGGCCCCATCTGTAGCCTCATCCCTTTTCCAGCTCCTCCAGGAAGCCCTCCCAGATCGGCCTCTCACGTTGCATAGAAAGGGCTCTACTCCGCTTGCGGGGGGGGGGGGGGGTCCTCACTTCGCATCTTTTATTAGATTTTTATCTTGATAGCTTTGAAGAACTCTTCTATGAGATTATAAGCTGATTCCTCTCTGCAACCCTTTCCCATCCTTACCATGTTCCCCTTTCTCCGGTACCTGGGCGACCACTAGGTTCTCAAAAGCCCGTGGAAGGCTGATCGCCTCCCTTTCCCCTGGAGGGAGCCCAGCCCATCTCCCTCCGGTCTGCTCGTACCCACTTCCACATGGAGACTTCACACCACCCAGCGAGGACACTGCCACTCCAGGGAAAACCCGAATGGCGCTCGGGGTGGGGGTGGGGGGGTGGGGAAGAGGAACGGATTAACGCAGGCCAGCCCTGTGATTTAATCCAGCTTGACACGGTTTGGCAAAAGCCATTCACCGTCGTCCCTCTGGCTCCAGCCAGGCCGGCAGCTCTCGCCTTCCCCCGTTCTTGGCTGACGATGTGGAGAAGGAGAAGCCACCCACAGACACCAGCCTGCAAGACAGACATAGCCTGGCCCTCTGGACGGGAGCTGGAAGGAAGACTGTGGGTGGGGGGTGGGGGGTGGGGGCAGGAAAGTCAGGGGGACGATGGCTGAGTTTGGCCGCAGCTGACACGGGACCGGAGACTAATGCATCAGACACCTGTCTGCTTTCTGGGCTGCTGTCCTCCATGTATCCCCCCACACAACCCCTCTTAGGCTTCTGGTAAAGTCCCTTCTGCCTTTCACCCGAACCGTAAGCTCAGGAACAAGGGTCTGGCTCTTACTGATTAGTCCCCCACACCTAGCGCTGTGCCTGATGGACAACCATTAGCACAACCGCCCCACTGTACAGATGAGGAAACTGAGGCTCCAGGAGGCAGAGCGACTGTCGCAAGGTCACACCATGGAGATACAGCAGAGGTGGGAACCCGTTTCGAGACCTCGTGACTCTTGTCACAATCCCCTTGGGGCAGGGATCTCCAGGGCAAGACGTTTCTACCCACAGACCCCCGAAGCTCAACGCGTTCTGGAGGATTCTGGGGGCAGAAGCCGGCTCCTTCTGCATGCGCCTGCCCTCGCCAGCATGCACCCCAGGGCTCAACTGACCTCCTAGCTTAGAAGGCCCCGAGCGAGGTCACTCACCACCGACCGGGGGGAGCCTGTCTCTTGGTTTTACAGCAAACCTCAACCTCTCCCCATTCGCTTGCTGCCCTGGTTCTGTGGAGAGGACCCAGATGCCCGGGGAAGGCTGCCCAGGGGTCTGGGCCCGAGGTTCCAGTCTGTCCCACACTCTGAGCCATCCCAGTGCAAACAGCACAGCAAAGCTCTGCACGCTCCCTCCTGCCTTAGACCCAACCTCAGCGTCTTCTGTCCTTTAGAGAAGATTTTCCAACCGTGTAGAGCAACCGCTAAGAAGCCCCCAGACTGATGCGAAAGGCATGATTCTGGTCTCTGGTCACCTCCCCTTCTGATGGCAGAAGCAGGCCCCACATGAAGGACAGCACGGAGACAAAGAGCCCTGGGCATCCTCCCAGGGGTGACGGGGGAGGCGGAGGGAGGCCGAGGGGAGGCCACGCGGATGGACTGGTCAGCGGCAAAGAAGGGCTGCATTGGGGGGGGGAGCGTTTTTGGCCAGGGGAGAGCCCTGGGGGAGAAGGGGGAGCTTGCGTGGGTGGGGGACGGAGGCTGCCTGCCAGGACCAGCAGAGGGAGCTGAGGTGGGGGGGGGGCGGACCCTGGCCCTGGGGGCCCCAGATCCTGGACTGGGCCCCCGCTGAGAAACCTAAGCCTGGGGGCCGTCCCCCTTCCCCAGGCTCCGGTGCTAAAAAGCCCACGACATTTACGACTTCAGGAGGGTAAAGAGCCTGAGAAAAGAATCGCAGACCATATGGATTTGTTTCCTGGGTTTAAAAAAAAAAAAATCCCTCTAATTAGGCCGGGAAAAGCCATTGGCCTCTGTCTGGAGGCCCCTGGATTCAATTACGGCCGGCTTCCCCCACTCGCGCCACGACCCTCCCCACGTCCTCCTCCACGCGCGGGGGTCAGGGCTGGGCGTGTTGAGCAGGGCGGCCACAAGGACGTCGGGGAGGACACAAGGTTTGGAGCCATTTCTGATGATTCTGTATTAAATCCCAGCCTGGCACCCCCGGTCCCCTGCTCCCCCCCACCCCGCAGCCCCCCCTGTGTCCCCCCAATTCCCTCCCCCATTCCAGCCTTCTCCTCCCCCCATCCAGCCCCCGCATCCACTAGGCTCTGGGAAGGCCAAGGTCTTGGGACAGGACCTCCTTGGGTTCCCTTCCCTTCTGCCAGGAAAAACTTCTTCACATTAGAAGAAAAGGAATCTTTGAGCGAGTCGAGGGGTGTGATTATGGGAGTTTTCCCAAAAAAATGTTTTAAGAGTTGGTGTAATACCTTTTCCACAATAAATCGAAATAAGCCATGAAAGTCCCTTACTCCTCCACCTGTGCTCTGGATTCTCTCAGAGTCTGTCCCCTTAGTCTATAAACACGCTCCCACTTCCCTCACCCTATAAACACCTTCTCTGAGCCCTGCCGCCCTCCCAGGCCTCTGCCCTCTCACCCTCCCCGGCAAGTTCCAGATTCGGGGAGAAAGCCATTCACTCCCTTCTCCCAGCCCCATCCACTCCCACCCCGGTTGGCCCCCTCCTTGTGGGACCCAGTGGGGCCCCCTGAGACTCACCCTCCGGTCGTCTGAGGGCCTCAGCTGGCCTGAGCCACTGTCTCCCCTGTATTGCCCGAACATGGCTGCCTGGGCCACCGCCCCAAGGCCAGAGCTTCCGGGTCCCCTTCTGGGCCTGTTCCTCCCTCCCTGTCTTCCCGGCTCATGTGACTTAGTGCCACGGTGGCCCCCACGGCTCTCTCACCCCCTCTCTCCTATGCCCAATTTTCTGGTTACCTAAAAATGCCAACATCTCAGACTCGACGCGCTCAAAATGCAACAAGGACTCATTCTTCATCTGCGCTATCCCTCCGTAACCCAAACGGCGAGGACAAAAGTTCTTCCCTTAGTTCTCTCTTCTCTTCTTGTCAATTAAATAAGCTTTGTTTTTTTTAGAGCAGTTTTAGGTCCGCAGCAAAATTAAGGGGGAAATACCAGGTTCCCCCATATCCTCTGTGCTGGTCACACGCATCCTTCCCCACCAACTCCATCCCACACTACACCTGCGCTATAGTGGATAAAACTACACAGACACATCATGTCCCCTGAAGTCCGTTATCTACCCTAGAGTTCACCTTCAGTGGGTTTGGACGAATGTGTAAATGACACGAAGCCACCGCTGTAAGCATCAAGAAACCGCCAAATTATCTTCCAGAGTGGCTGTACCGTTTGTGCATCCCACCAGCAGTGACTGAGAGTCCCCGCCACCGCACGTCCTCGCCAGCATTTGGTGCTGGCAGTGCTTTGGGTTGGGGCCATTCCAATAGGTGGGTAGCGGTATGTCACTATTGTTTTGATTCGCGATTTCCTGATGACATAGGCTGTTGAACATCTTTTCGTATGCTTCCTTGCCATCTGGATAGCTTCTCTGAAGAGGTGTCTGTTCAGGTCTTTTGCCCATTTTTGGATCAGGTTGTTCATTTTCTTATTGTTGACTTTTTTTTTTTTAATTAATTTATTTTTGAGACAGAGAGAGAGAGCATGAACAGGGGAGGGGCAGAGAGAGAGGGAGACACAGAATCCGAAACAGGCTCCAGGCTCTGAGCTGTCAGCACAGAGCCCGACACAGGGCTCAAACCCACAGACCGCGAGATCATGACCTGAGCCGAAGTCGGACGCTCCACCGACTGAGCCACCCAGGCGCCCCTTCTTATTGTTGACTTTTAAGAGTTCTTGGTATATTCTGGGCCACAGTTCTTTGTCACATGTGTCCTTTGCAAGTATTTTCTCCCAGTCTGTGGCTGGTCTCCTTGTTCTCCTGACATCGCCTTTCACAGAGCAGAAGTTTCAAATTTATTTAGTTATTTTTTATTTAAAAAAATTTTTTAATGTTTTTATTTATTTTGAGAGAGAGAGAGAGAGAGAGAGTGTAAGCAGGGGCAGAGAGAGAGGGAGACACAGAATCTGAAGCAGGCTCCAGGCTTTGAACTGTCAGCACAGAGCCCAACGTGGGACTCAAACCCACAAACCGTGAGATCATGACATGAGCCGAAGTGGGACACTTCATGGACTGAGGCACCCAGGTACCCCGGAAGTTTTAAATTTTATCAAATCCAGCTCATCAATGATTTCTTTCTTGGGTTGTGCTTTTGGTGTTGTATCTAAAAAGTCATCATTTCATGAAGATGGTGCTGAAGGCAAAGAAGGAAGCCCCTGCCCCTCCCAAACCCAAAGCCAAAGGAAAGGCTTTGAAGGCCAAGAAAGCGGTGCTGAAAGGCGTTCACAGTCATAGAAAAAAGATCTGCACGTCACCTACATTCTGATGGCCCAAGACACCACATCTCCAAAGGCAGCCCAAATATCCTGGAAAGACCACCCACAAGAGAAACAAGCTTGGCCACTATGCCATCATCAAGTTCCCCATGACTACCAAGTCACCCATGAAAAAAATGGAAGACAGCAACACACTTGTGTTCATTGTAGATGTCAAGGCCAATAAGCACCAGATCAAACAGGCTGTGAAGAAGCTCTATGACATTGATGTGGCCAAGGTCAACACTCTGATGAGGCCCGATGGAGAAAAGAAGGCCTATATCCGACTGGCTCCTGACTATGATGCTTTGGATGTGGCCGACAAAATTGGGATCACTAAGCTGAGTCCAGCTGGCTAAACCTACATACGCATTTTTTCACTATAAAAAAAAAGAAAGGATAATAAAAAATAAAAAGTCATCAGCGGGGTGCCTGTCTGGCTCAGTTGGTGGAGCATGCAACTCCTGATCTTGGGGTTGTAGGTTCGAGCCCTATGTTGGGTGGAGACATTACTCAAATCTTAGAAAAAGCTTAGAAATAAATAAAAAGTCATCACCATACTCAAGATCAACTAGGTTTTCTCCTGTGTTATCTTCTAGGAGTTTTACAGTTTTGCGCTTTGCATTTAGATCTCTGATCCACTTTGGGTCAATTTTTTGCGAAGCACCTAATAGATTCTGTCTGGATGCAGGTGGATGCAGGTGGATTCTGTCTGGATGCAGGTGGATGTCTACGTTGTTCCAGTACCATTTGTTGAAAAGGCTACATTTCCGCCATTGTATTGCGTTTGCTCCTTTGTCAAAGATCAATCGACTGTATTCATTTGGCTCCGTTTCTGGGCTCTCTATTCTTTTCCTTCGTTTATTTGTCTATTCCTTTGCCAATACCACAGTTGCTTTGATTAGTGTGGCTTCATGGTAAGTCTTGGTGACAAGTAGCATGAGTCGTCTGACTTTGTCTTTCTCCTTCAGTACCAAGTTGGCTACTCTGGGGCTTTTGCTTCCCATATTACATTTTACAATCATTTTGTCGATAGCCACAAAATAACTTGCTGGTATTTTGATTTAGGATGACGCTGGATCTGTAGATCAAGTTGGGAAGAATGGAGATCTTGACAAAACTGAGCTCTGTAATCCATGAGCATGGAATGTCTCTCCATTTATTTAGCGCTGCTTTGATATCTTTCATCAGAGTTCTGTAGCTTTCCTCACAGAGATCTTACACATATGTTGTTAGATTTATATCTAAGTATTTCCTTTGGGGGGATGCTAATATAGATGACAATGTGTTTTTAATTTCATTCATTGCCGGTATATAGGAAAGTGATTGCCTTTTGTTTAAAAAAAATTTTTTTTTCAACTTTTATTTATTTTTGGGAGAGAGACAGAGCATGAATGGGGGAGGGGCAGAGAGAGAGGGAGACACAGAATCGGAAACAGGCTCCAGGCTCCGAGCCATCAGCCCAGAGCCCGTCGCGGGGCTCGAACTCCCGGACCGCGAGATCGTGACCTGGCTGAAGTCGGACGCTTAACCGACTGCGCCACCCAGGCGCCCCGTGATTGCCTTTTGTATATTAACCTTGTATTCTGCGATTACTTATTAGCTCCGGGACTTTTTATTGTCAAGTCTTGCAGATTTTCTGTATAGACGATCATGTTCATCTGTGAACAAAGACAGTTTGATTTCTTCCTTTTTTTTTTTTTTTTTTTTTAATTTCTTCCTTCTCAATGCCTTTCCTTTCCTTCTCTTGTCTGACTGCAGTAGCTAGGACTTTCAGGGCAATGTTGAAACACAGTGGTGAGAGAAGCATCCTTGCCTTATTTCTTTTCTTTTTTCTTTTTAAAAAATGCTTATTTGGGGGCGCCTGGGTGGCTCAGTCAGTTAAGCGTCCGACTTCAGCTCAGGTCATGATCTCACGGTCCGTGAGTTCGAGCCCCGCGTCGGGCTCTGTGCTGACGGCTCAGAGCCTGGAGCCTGCTTCTGATTCTGTGTCTCCCTCTCTCCCTCTCTCTGCCCCTCCCCCGTTCATGCCCTGTCTCTGTCTCAAAAATAAATAAACGTTAAAAAAATTGTTAAAAATTTTTAAAAAATAAATAAAAATGCTTATTTGTTCATTTTGAGAGAGAGAGAGTATGAGAGAGAGCAGGGGAGGGGCAGAGAGAGAAGGAGAGAGAGAATCCCAAGCAAGGTCCATACTGTCAGGGTGGAGCCCGATGCGGGGAACGATCTCATGAGCCATGACATGTGTCTTGACCTGAGCCAAAATCAAGAATCAGACGCTTAACTGACTGAGCCACCCGGGCGCCCCATTCTTGCTTTATTTCTGATCTTAATGGGAAAGTTTCCAGTTTCTCACCATTAAGTATGATGTTAGCTAGACGTTTTGGTAGATGTTCTTTATCCAGTGGAGGAAATTCCCCTCCATTCCTAATTTACGGAGAGTTTTTAGCTTGAATGGGTGTTGAATTCTGTCAAATGTTTTCTCTGTAACTATTGATATGATCACGTCACTTTTCTTTAGCCTGTTGATTGTGATAGATTACACTAATTGATTTTCAAATACTAAACCAGCCTTGCATATCTGAGAGAAATCCTGCTTAGTCACTGTGTATAATTCTCTTTGTACATTGCTGGATTTGATTTGCTAATATTTTTGGAGGATTTTCACACATATGTTCATGAGAGATATTGATCTGTGGTTTTCTTTTCTTGTCATGTCTTTGTCTGGTTTACATATTTGGGTAGTGTTGGTCTCATAGAGTGAGTTAGAAAGTATTCCCTCATCTTCTATCTTTTGAAAGAGATTGTAGAGCACCGGTATAATATCTTCCTTCGAAGTTAAAATTCTCCAGTGAGCTCATCTGGGCCCCTGAACCTCTCTGATCTTGGTTTCCTCATCCACAAAATGATGAGAACTGGTTGTCACAGTCATGTTGGATCACAGCCCACCACGTGGCTCTGCAGTGAGTGATATTTACATGGTCAGATGCTATTTTTTGGTTGTCGTTGGTTTTTTAAAAATTTTTTTTTCAACGTTTATTTATTTTTGGGACAGAGAGAGACAGAGCATGAACGGGGGAGGGGCAGAGAGAGGGAGACACAGAATCGGAAACAGGCTCCGGGCATGGCTCAGAGCCCGACGCGGGGCTCGAACTCACGGACCGCGAGATCGTGACCTGGCTGAAGTCGGACGCTTAACCAACTGCGCCACCCAGGCGCCCCATGGTTTTTTTTAAACAAGGATCAACTTTTAGACAAATGACGGGAGACTTGTCTATGGTTACACCCTAAGAGGGAAATGTTAACGACTTGACGTCAAAAATATAGCTCATAGTGGCTGGAAGGTGGAAAGAGACGAGCGGGGGTAGGGACCAATGTGGAGAATCAAGAGATCCCGTCTTTGGTGGGCTGAACAAGAGATGGCCTCTGTAGTGGGCTGATGTGTGATGACTGATGGTGCGTAGATGAGGAGTGAAGGGCTTGAGAACAGTAGATCATGACCACATTTAGGAGGGAAGGAGAGATTGGGAGGTTGAGAGCCGAATTCTTATCAATCCTAAAAGGCAACCAGTTGATAATGTCTAAAGTTGACAAGTCAAGGAAGAGAAGTAAAATATTTTAAAATAACAGTATACTGGAGTTATCAAGAACTCTTGGTCTCAGTTCAGGTCCTGACCTCTTGGTTTGTGAGTTCGAGCCCTGGATAGTGCAGAGCCTGCTTGGGATTCTCTCTCTCTTTGCTCATGCTCCCCTGCTCGTGCTCTCTCTCTCTCTCTCTCTCTCTCTCTCTCTCTCTCTCTCGATAAATAAATAGGGGTGGTTGGGTGGCTCAGTCAGTTAAGCATCCGACTTTGGCTCAGGTCATGATCTCGCGGTTTGTGAGTTTGAGCCCCGTGTCGGGCTCTGTGCTGACCGCTCAGAGCCTGGAACCTGCTTCTGATTCTGTGTCTCCCTCGCTCTCTGCCCCTCCCCCCATTCGCACTCTGTCTCTCTCTCTCTTTCTCTCTCAAAAACAAATAAACATTAAATACATAAATATATAAATAAACAAAAAAACTTTAAAAAATTAGAGATAAGAAGACAATCACCAGAGTATTTAAATAAAAATGGTTCACAAGTTTCCCTGGGGATCGGGACTCCAGATAAGACAAGGAGAAGTTGTTTTTTCACTTGAATCCCTTCTGTGCTCTTTAATTTTTCAACTATGTGTATATTACTTGGTGAAAAATGTTTACATAAGTCGTCTCAATTAAAAATTTCAACTGAAGGGTATTTTTAGTTTTCCTTTAAGATTTTTCGTTGATTTATTGACGTGTAACTGACATACAAGAAGCCGCACAGACTCGAGGTGTGCAATTTGGTCGTTCTGACATATGTATACAACCGTACGACCCTCACACTAATATTAATTAAGGCCCACTTTATTCAGATCTCCTTAGTTTTTACCTGATGTTCTTTTTTTTTATTCCAAATTCCCATACAGGTCACCCTATGTAGGAGCCACATCTCCTTAGGCTGTAGCATTTTCTCAGACTTTCCTTGCATTGATGACCTTGACTTTTTTGAGGAGTGCTGGTCAAGTATTTTGTAGAAAGTCCCTCCATTGGGATTTCCCTGATTTTTTTTTTTTTATGATTAGACTAGGGTTATGGATTTGGAGGAAGAAGGGTCAGTTTTAGCATATCATATCAAGGGTACATGCCAATGACATAACTTATCACTGTTTATGTGAGCCTCGATCACTCAGCTGAGATCATATTGGTCAGATATTTCCACTGTAGAAGTGCCTCTTTCCCTTCACCCCAACTTTCCATACCGGACTCTTTGGAAAGAGCCCACACTTAGAGAATGAGAAACAATTCTCCATCTTGAGGGGTACGTGTATATAAAGTATCTGGATTTCTTCTGCATGGGATATTTGTCTCTTTTCCCCCATTTATTTACTTACTCGGTGATTTATTTCTCTCCGCGTGGACTCACGGACTCTTCCAGTTAGGTGCTGATTTTCCTTTGACATACCGTGATCGTGAGGGGTTTTTTTTTGTGTCTCTGTTTCTGTCCGTCTTGTTTGAGCACTTTCTTACCTGTGGCGGCACAAGATTCTCTAGGCCCATCTTGTGTCTTTCTTGCCCGGGTGCGAAACTCAGCCATTGCTCCTGCCCCAGGAACCGCTGGTCCCTTTTGTTGGGAGAATGGGGTTAGAAATTAACCTCTGGGCACCAAGCGCGCCCATTTCTAAGTTGGTGTGGTTACTTCCAGGGGGCTCCCCGTGGACAGAGCAGGCAAATATATGCACACTAACCCCTGTGGAGAGATAGGTCTATAAATAGTTCTAGATGTGACCATTCTGTACCTCTGTGAACCTAAACGGAGAGTAATGTCTCCAACTCTAATGCGTAAATCATTCTATCATTCTCACTTCCTCTCCTTGCTTACTGACACCACTACACAGGGGGAACCCTGGATCTTGCAATCTGCCACCCACTGACCTTGTTCAGTTCCAACACCCCGGCATCAGAATTGTGAACCTGTACCTCTGCGAGAAAGAAGCATCCGCTAGAGTGCGGTGCTCACGTACGGTTTCTGTTGACTTCAGCCTCGCAGACGCTACTCATTTCCAGAGCCACTCAGAACAGCACCTTTCCTTCCCGTCTCCTTTTGGGGCGTTGCCTCCCACGTTTGTAACAGATTGTTTTGTTACAGGCTGCGCTCTTTCCTGAGATCTCCCAGCCGCCTAAATGATTTTTGAGGCCTGCCACACGACGATTCCCTCTCCGCGCTGTAAAGTTCTAGGGGGTTGACAAAACGCACACTGTCCTGGGTCCGCCCACGCAGTGTCATACAGAATAGTTTCACCGTCCTGAAACAAGATTCCCTGAGCATCAACCATTCAACCCTTCCTTTTTCCCCCAAACTCCTTGCAAACATTGACACTTTGCCCGTCACTGTCATTTTGCCCTTTCCAGAAACATATCATTGGCATGACATGTAGCCTTTTTAGACTGGTCTGTTTGACTTAGAAATATACATTTAAGACTCATCCATATCTTTTCTTCTCTCGCTGAATAATATTCCTCCAGATAGATATATCCCGCTCGTTTACCCATTCACCCTTTGAAACATCTTGATTGTTTCCAGTTCGGGGCAGTTATAAAGCTGCTAAAACATGGATGTGGTGGGGCGCCTGGGTGGCGCAGTCGGTTAAGCGTCCGACTTCAGCCAGGTCACGATCTCGCGGTCCGTGAGTTCGAGCCCCGCGTCGGGCTCTGGGCTGATGGCTGGGAGCCAGGAGCCTGTTTCCGATTCTGTGTTTCCCTCTCTCTCTGCCCCTCCCCCGTTCATGCTCTGTCTCTCTCTGTCCCAAAAATAAATAAACATTGAAAAAAATAATAATAAAATAATAAAAAAGTAAAAATAAATAAAACATGGATGTGGACATAAAGTTTTCAAGTCAGTTGGGTGAATGCTTCGGAGTGCGACTGCTGGAGCATACATTTAGCTTTGTAGAAAACTGCCAAATTGTCTTCCGAGGTGGCCGTACCATTTTCATTCCCACCAGCCACGAGTGAGAGTTCCTGTTGCTCCCCGTCCTCCCCAGCAATTGCTGTCGTCGGTTTTCTAAACTGGAGCCATTCTACTAGGCTGCCTTGTTTTTGCTTCAATTTGCAATTCCCTGGTGACATAGGAGGTCGAGTATCTTTTCGTAGGTTTATTTGCCATCGGTGTATTTTCTTTGGAGGGGGGGAGGCGTCTGTCCAGATTTTTCTGCCCATTTTTTAATTGGTTTGTTTGTTTTCTTATTGTTGAGCCTTAAGACTTCGTCTGTATACTTTGGATACAAGTCGTCTTTCAGAAACGTGTTTTGCAAATATTTTCTCCCAGTCTGTGGCCTGTCTTTTCATTCTCTTAACAGTGTCTTGAAAAAGAAGATTTTTATTTTGATGAAGCCCAATTTAGCCACTTGCTTTTTCGTGGATCCTGGGTTTGGGGTCATAGCTGAGAAATCTTTGCCTAACCCGAGGTTATGAAATAAATAAGATTTCAGGGCTCCTGGGTGGCTCAGTCGGTTAAGCGTCTGACTTCAGCTCGGGTCGTGATCTTGCAGTTTGTGAGTTTGAGTCCCGCATCGGGCTCTCTGCTGTCAGAACAGAGCCCGCTTCAGATCCTCTGTCTCCCTCTCTCGCTGTCCCTCCCCTACTCGCGCACACTCCCTCTCTCAAAAATAAACAAACATTACAAAAATAACATAAACAATATGCTATTGATATTAACCCTTCACATTGTGTTAATAAAATTAAAACCACTTTCTCTTCTGTTTTCTCCTAGAAGTGGTGTCATTTTAAGTTTTACCTTAGGCCCATGACCAATTTGACTTTATTTTTGCATATGAGGTGATACATGGGTCAAAGCTTTTTGATTTTTCCTTTTTGTTTGTGTTTGTTTTTGTTTTTGTTTTACATACGATGTTCGCTTGTTCTGGGACCGTTTGTTGAAAAGAATGTCCTTTCCCCACTCAGTCGCCTGGGTACCTTTGTCAAGAATCAGTGGCCCATATGTGTGTGGGTTATTTCTGGACTCTATTCTTTTTTTTTTACTATTTAAAAAAGTTTTTTTAAATGTTTTATTTATTTTTGAGACAGAGAGAGACAGAGCATGAACGGGGGAGGGTCAGAGAGAGAGGGAGACACAGAATCGGAAGCAGGCTCCAGGCTCTGAGCTGTCAGCACAGAGCCCGACGCGGGGCTCGAACTCACGGACCGCGAGATTGTGACCTGAGCCGAAGTCGGACGCTCAACCGACTGAGCCACCCAGGCGCCCCTCTGGACTCTATTCTGTTCCATTGGTCTTTTTGTCTGTCTTTACACAAATACCATATTGCTTGGATTATGGTTTCCTTGCCCATGCGCGCTGATCGGTACTCAGCCTAACACTCAAGGGGTCCCCTCTGCAGGTCTGGGGGTGCCCTCTGTGCAGACCTCTCCTCCTGTCAACTCTAGACGCCATGGACCTTCATTTCTGCCCCCAACTCTCACCTTTACCCCTCCTCTCTGGGAGAACCCCCCCCCCACACACACACACACATACATAATGCTGGGGTCCTGCCTCAGTCTCTCTCCCTGGGCCAAAGTCCAGAAACCCATTCTGGGCAAGAATCTGGGGGTCTTAGGGCCTGGCTCCTTGTTGCCTATCCCTCGGGGATCACTGTCCTTCCTTGCCTGACCTTGTTTCACACATTCTGTCTGGTCGTTTGGGTTGTTTTGAGAGGAAGGGCTAACACGGTCCCTGCGACTCCATCCCGGGCAGAAGCCAAGGGATTTTAAAGTCTCTTCCATTTTTAAATCTTGCAGTTAATTAAGACTCCCGGCTGATCTCCCTGTGCCACATAGGTCTCCTTGCTAAGTCTAAGGCGACCCTACCAGGGCGCAGGAGGGCAAGGTGGCTCGGACAGGGTGTTTGCGGGGACAGCAAATAGGAAGTAGGAGAGGAGAGAACTCAGGGGAGAGAAAGTCATGTGCCTGGAGAAATAAAAGAACAGATGATTGGGAGGTGGGACCCAGGGAGGGGCTGAGGCATGAGACCCGGGGTGGGGGGCGTCAGGGAGTCAGCCGGAGGCACAAGCAGGTGCAGGGTGAGGTCACGGCCGAACCTGCTTCTGTCTGACCCAGGAATTCAAACTCTGAACTGCTCGCAACCCTGCCTGCTCTGAGAGCCTGCAAGAAAGATAGAGAAGGAAGAGAGGGTCTTTTATGGTGCCCAGGCCAAGCGACCCGGCCTGAGGCTCGCAGCCCTCCCGGAAGGAGCAGAAAGGGAGGGTGGAACCAGGTTTTCCTGAGCCCAGAGATGCTGCTTCCCTCCAGGAGGCTGAGGGGAGCCCCCCCCCGTTGTCTGAGATCTCACAGGAGTCCAGAGCGCCCACCCAGTGCCCCACGTGGTGCCGAGGGCTGGGGGACAGGGGGTGGCCCATGGTAGATACTTCTTTGTGCCCCTGAAGATTCTGAGGGTGGCCCCATAGCGTCAGCCTGGCAACTGGCCGACTGTGCACCCCACGGAGACTCGGATTCAGTGGGGCCGGGCCTCTGAGCCCCAGGTGATTCCATTGCAGCCGGTGGTCAGGGGTTCCATCTGGGGAAGCGCTGTTCCATGCAGCGGGTATCTTCCACCCAAAAAAGTTGCGGAGAAGGTGGCAGTCCTCATAATCTCAGTCCTCTGGGAGTCCCCCAGGCAGGGGCCCAACAGGGAGTTGAGGTCTGGGGAGAGCACTGGCAGATGTGGAGGGAAGGAGCCCAGGCAGGCAGAGGTAAGCCTGCCCGCATCCCTTTCAAGTCCCTTGAACCCTGGACTCCCTCCCATCCCAGATCTTATCTCTGGGTGCCTGTCCCCGGGTAGAGCTTTCTCTGGGGCACCTCGGGATCCCCCGGGGCAGGAGAAGAAGGCAGATCAAAGGGCAGGCGCCCTGACAAGGGAATCTGAGAGGCTTTCTTTGTCTGTATCCTGGAGAGGCGAGACCAGAGACAGGATGAGTGGGAGCCCCAGGCCAGGGGCTGGGGAGGGTCTGTGAGCGGAGAAACCAAATCCTGGTGTATTCACTGTGGACAATAGGAAGGGCTTGGAGAGGGGGGTCAGGCTCCTCTCACCAGCTGATCTGGCTGGAGGCTTCCGGCCACGTCTTGGGACATGTGGGTCGGGTTCTCCTCAGGGGCAGAAAAGACCCAAAGTGGGTGGCATTTGCATCCCTACTGGTTGGGGACCCAGGTTACTCACGGCCCGGAGGAGGCATGGGAGCAGAGCTGGGGAGGGGGCCGTGAAGTAGGGAAGAGACCCCTCCCAAACTCTCCAATCCCAGACGCCCCCCAACACCCCTGTCCCTCCTGGGAGAGCAGAACAGCCACTTGGGTGTAACCCTATCCCCGGGCTCTGGTCTCCCCCACATCTGGATCCCCAGCTGCCGACCCACCATGGAGGCTGTGAACTCTTCCCCCACCCCCCCCCGAAGCCTGCCTGGTCCCAACGACCGCAGAATTGCCGAGGGGCGCAGCAGCTGTCTGGGCTGGGCTGGGCTGTCTGGGCCACCGGCGGGCGCCGAGGCTCTGTGGGGGGGGAGGGGGTGATGGGGGGGCACGATCCGTGTTTCACCTGCCTCTATGGGAATCCGGGGCCTTCAGTTGGTGTTAGGGTGGGGGGCTGTGTTTGGGAACAGTCAACCTTACCCCAACTTTGAATTTATTCAAGGAAACCCAGAGACGAGGACCCCTAAACCACGTACCATCCGCCCCCCCCCCCCAAATCCTCCACTGAGAACCATTGGACTCCACGCAGGCTCACTGGGCCACGTCCCGATAGTGCCAGGCTAGGTCCGGAGGTGGAAATGGGTGGGGGCGGGGTCATGGGTTCCCTCATACCCCATGAGCCCCCACCCTTACCCCCCCCAGGCATCGCTCCCTGAGGTCGGTTATTCTCAAGCGCCCTGGATTAGCTGCTGAGTGACATGGGACCACGAAATTAGCAGCCTATAAAACAACACACATTTTTCATCTCCTGGTTTCCACGGGTCACGGGTCCAGCTTCACTGGGCGCTCTGCTCAGGGTCTCCCAGTCAGGGTGATGGCCGGGCTGCATTGCTTCCTGAGTTCAGGATCCTCTTTCGAGATCCCACTTTTCTTGGAAGAACTCAGTCCTGGGGCTCTGGGATTGGCTGCCTTCCGGAGGCTGCCCTCAGCTCCCTGCCACCGGGCCCTCTCTCCCAGGCCCTCTCACTACAGGGCAGGTTGCTTCCTTAAGGCCAACAAGAGGATCTCTCCCACCAACCCCCACTTTTAAGAGCTTTCACCTGCTTAAGCCAGACCCACCCAGAACCAGCTCCCTTCTGAGAAGGCAGAAGTCATTTAGAACCTTAATTACATCTGCAAAACCCCTTCACCTGTGTCGTATTTCATCGGCTAGGGGCAAGTCACAGGTCTGTCCACACTCAAGGGAGGGGATTATATGGAGGCAGGATTCATTGGGCATCACCTTAGCCTTGCCTCTGCCACACCATCCACTGAGCGCCTTTTC
The DNA here is from genome assembly GCF_018350175.1 of Felis catus. Taxonomy (NCBI): domain Eukaryota; kingdom Metazoa; phylum Chordata; class Mammalia; order Carnivora; family Felidae; genus Felis; species Felis catus. Next base: position 35,911,332 of record NC_058381.1, on the reverse strand, counting down.
TTTTTTCCTGTAGAAGTAGGCCTCACGTCCAGGGCAGAGCCCATCTTGGGGCTTGAACTCACGCCCCTGAGATCAAGACCTGATGAGATCACCAGTCGGACGCTTAACCAACTGAGCCACTCAGGTACCTCTCCATCTCCCTCTCCTTCTCTGCCATTTCTGGGCCATGGGACGGGGACCGCGCCGGTAGCCTGGCCAGGTGGCCAGGTGTGGACGCTTTCTCTTTTTTTTACTTCCATTCAGCAAAGGGCAGTTGAACATGCACAAGGCGTGCGGCTTGGTGAGGCCATGACCCTGACCGCTGAGACCCCCATCCTCCAGGGGGAGGCCAACCCCACATAAGGAAGTTGCCTTATACCTTTAGGGAAGTCCAGGAGGGCTTCTGAAAGGACAGATACCCTGGGCTGGCTCCGGTGGGATTTTGGAGGCGACCGAGGTTGGGAGTGAGCGGGGGAAGGGCTGTTCTGGCTCAGCGTCGGCTTGACAGAAGGCAATTTGGGGGGTAATGTGGCTGCTGGCCACAGGGCTTCAGATTGAAAGATCAGACTAGAAAGCTGAGAGGGAGGGCTGAGAACGGGCCAGCTGGGGAGGCAGCAGGGAGCCGTGACCGTGAACTTCTGTGAGCAGGGGAAGGACATAATGATATCTTGTCATGCACACCCTCCCTCAGCGGCTGGGCCGCCCCTCCCGCACGGGCACAGAGACCACCCCCGGGCCAGTGGGGAGCACAGCTGTGCGTCCCCAGCTTCTGGGAGCCCCTCTGTGCCGCCACAGCAGCCCCAGGGGCCCTGCCTCACAGCCTCACAGCTCTGCACACCCAGCCCCAGATGTTCTCACGCCCCGTCGTCCCAGACACGGGCCCCAGACAGTTGCACAGCTGGCCGGCCAGCCTGGGGGACAGCGGGCCTGCCAATCGCCCCGGGGAAGGAGGGCAAAGAGGGGACACCTCAGACAAACAGAGCCGACTCCCTGAGCCAAAGCACACACCGGTCAAGGCCTGAGCAAGCAGGCTGGGGAGGGGGGGCTGGGGAGGGTCGGGGGGCAGTTAACCCCATCTCTCCCAGCACGGCCCCCAAGGAGTCCCCCACAAACTCACCTCCGCCATTCCCCTGTCCCCACTCCTTAACCATCCCAGCCAGCTCGTCTGACTTCTCCAGCAAACAAATTCATTCATTCCCTCCTTTTTACAGAAGCAAGACACAGGTCTTGGCCCCAAGGAGGCCAGGGTCTGGAAGTTCCTTCCGTTGTCTGACCTTGCTCCCACGCTCTGACTTGGTCACAGCTGTCCCAGACTGCCTCCCCTCTGCCTCCAAGTGGAGAATCAGGAACCGGGGCTAGGAACAAAAGGAGCCGGAGAGCCGGCAGTGTGGCGGGCGAGGGCCGGAGGAGGCCTCCGGGGCCTCCGCAACCCGAGGGCGTTGCCTTGCTCTAGAGGCAGCTCAGCACGGGACCGCGAGGCCTGGGCCCCCGTTACAGCCCTCCTGACCCGCTAGCAGCACGTCCCCAGACGGGTTGCTGAGGTCTCCGCTAAGGTGCCTCTCAGGTGGCATCCCCGCAGAGCCCCTAGACCCACGTCGCGCATGGTAACTGCTCAGGCAGCGTCACCGGCTGCCATTCGGACCACAGCAGGGCCCGCGGAGACAAAGTCGGAACCGTCTCGAATTCACGCTCTAGTGGCGGAGGCAGACGCTGGCCGTGGAAGCAATCAGGCAGCGAGATCATCCCAGACTGTGACAGGTGAAAGGAAGGCACGAAGAGGACGGTGAGCAGAGCCCTGGATGGCGGGGGGGGGGGGGGGGGGGGGGGGGGGGGGGGGGGGGGGGGGGGGCGGGAGGAGGGCTGGGCGTTTCCAGGGAGGCCGTTCCCCTATCTCTCCAACTGTGTGTCGTGATGTGTGGACAGAGAGTCACAGGGGACCAGGCACCGGGCCCTGTGCCCAAGACTTCCGGGTCCCGAAGCGTGCACTGCTCAAGGAGCACCTGCAGGGGGGCCAGGTGCTGTGCTGTGCCAAACAGCCTTGAACGTGAACGAGCCGAGGGGGGATCTCTCAGAGAGCCCAGCCGGGGTGGGGGGGGGGGGAAGACAGACGTTAAACAAACCGCACTGGGAAGGATGACGGAATAATTATTAAAGGAAAGTGGGGCGGGCCGTCTGCTCTCGACCTGGGCTCCCTGAGGGCCGGGGCTGTGTCTCCCCCTCACCCTAGAGATGCCTGAGGTCGGGACAGTGATTTCCCCGTGAGACCCACCTACCTCAGGCACACCTCAGGGGTGTGGCCGGTCCTAGGGCCAGTCAGCTCCCCACAGTCCCCACTGGGGCTCAGCCCTGCGGCTCCCTGCCCTCCCCGCCGCTGTAAGGTCCCCCAGCTGCTCACGGCAGGGGCGAGTGCCAAACAGGGCACTGGGCTGACGCCATGGGTCCACAGTCACCTTTAGGAGGGGCCTGAGGGCAGGACCGGGCCTGGAAGAAGACCCAGGAGAAGTTGCTAGAACAAGGAGGGCCTAGGAACAACCTCTGGGAGACACGGCCTCCAGCCCCTGCCCTGAGTTCCCGTGGGCCCTGGGCAAGCTCCTTCTGTCCTGCTGGCCTGTTTTCCCGTGAGGTGATGGGCCTAGGATGGTCCTTGCGGGCCGGCCCTTCCGGTCTTCGGTTCTCCCCCTTTTTATGACAAAATGGACAACACATCTTGGGAAACTGTGAGGGCCGGGTACTTCACGTGAGCCCTCCATGAGGGGACACGCTACGGCACGAGAGGCTTGAGGCTGAGACTAAAAAGAACTTCCTGGAAGTGAGTCCCTGGATAGGTCCTGTGTCACCGCTTTCTAGGGCCCCACCTGGCTGACTAGCAGGAGGGACCTTGGCCAAGGCAGCATCGGGGCGATACCTCCTGCCCTTCGCAGCCAGGATGGCAGGATTTTGTCCTGGTCAGGCTGGGTCGCCCTTCCCGGCACTCTGAGGTTTGACCTTTGGCCTTTGGCCGAGTCACACAGCAAGGCTGTTTGTCCCCTCACCCGCCCCCCGTTAGGACCGTGCAGAGCCCAGTGCTGTCTCTGGGAGAGGCAGACAAACACCAAGGCCCCCCACTCTGGAGGCAGCTGGACCCCCAACTGTGTGGGAGTCTAAAACTGGATCGGGGAAGCCGAGAAGGCAGCATGCCCAGCAGTGAGTGCTGGGGGGCTGGTGGGGGCCAGGCAACCGTGCGCCCCTCTGCCTCCCGCCCGTCTGCAGACATGTGCATGGGCGGAAGGGAAGAGGGTGGGCAGGTGAAGGCCCTGCCTGGAGGCCGTGTGCACGTCTGTGGGCAGCTGTCCTGGGCTCAGGCCTGGGGGCTGGGTGTGCCCAGGCGAAGGGTTCCAGATGCTGGCCAGGACGCCGCACACAGCGCCAGGTGGAGGGTCTGGGGTGCAGGTGCATGGGTCAGGATGTGAGCCCCGGTGACGTGGGGAGCTCGGGCCAGTCTGGGCCCCGTGAAGTCATGCTGGGTGTTCTGCACGTCCTCTCCGGGCCTGGGGCCCCCTGCGCACAGAGAGGGGGTCAGAGGGCTGTGTGAGGCTTCCCCAGCTCCAACTATCTGTGCTTAAGCTGCAGAGAAAGCCCCAGGGGCCCTGCACGCCTCCCTCTAGGCCCTCTGTCTGCCCTTGATCCCTGTCCTGGCGCCCAGCAACTGCGCCTGACCATCGAATGCAGGCCGGGCCAGCTGTCACTGTGACATCCATTCTCCTCGGAGGTCCCCGGGAGCGCCCACCCAGCTCCCAACCCCCCTCCCTCCCACCTTTCTCCCTTCCCCCTGCGCTCCCACAGCTGGGAATTAGGCTGCGGGTACCTGGAGGTCTCCCTTGGCCACGAAGGCTCTTGGGGTTCTGAGCCTTAATCCACGAGTTGGGAGGGACCCAGGTGACAAAGAGTCTGCTCCCAGCACCCCAGAGCCCCCCCTTTCCACTGCCCCTGCCCCCTGAGGACTCCTGGGGCCTCAGCCCAGCCCGGGGAAGAAGTCCGCTCATTTGCATATCACATACATCTGATTTACATGTGCCTCTGGGTTAGTCATTTTCAAGCGACTCCGGAATTCTGATCTCACAGGATGGTGAGCCTTCTCTACAGCCCAGTAGAGGGGCTCCACTCCCTCCCCTCATCCAGATGCCTCCTAAGACGCGCGCGTGCGCGCACACACACACACACACACACACACACACACACAGTATACACCTGCCCCTATACACATGCATCAGAATATACCAGCTCCCGCTCACATGCAAATAAGCAGAGTCCTGGGTCCCATACCTGTGCACTCTTATCCACGCCCGGCGGGATTAGTGCTTGAACATTTAAGGCCCGAATTCTCATTTCATCAAACAGTGCAGACTAATTTGGCTCCAAGGATTTCTGCTTACCCCTCCGTCTCCCCTAGAAGTTCCTTCGGAGCAAGGGCTATATCTCTAGCTTCAAAACTGGGGATTATCGGGGCGCCTGGGTGGCCCAGTCGGTTAAGCGGCCGACTTCGGCTCAGGCCACTATCTCACGGTTTGTGAGTTCGAGCCCCGCGTCGGGCTCTGGGCTGCCGGCTCGGAGCCTGGAGCCTGCTTCGGATTCTGTGCCTTCCCCTCTCTCTGCCCCTCCCAGACTCATGCTCTGTGTCTCTCTCAAAAATAAACATTAAAGAAAAAGAAAATGGGGATAATAATAGGACCAACCTCAGGTGTTTATAGCAAGGATTAAGTGAGTTAATTTGTGTAATGAGTATAGAAGAACTCCCGTTACGACTCAGAGTCTGCTAGGATGGTTATTATTACACACTCTACCATTTACTTCTTACAGCAACCTGGTGTTGCTGAAATATTGTTAATCCTACTATCCCTACTTTACAGGTGGGGAAAGCGAGGCTAAGTATTTAGGGCTGTCCTTGCCCAGATTTGAACCTGGATTTGGCAAAGTCTTAACCACCGTGCCCTCCCGCCGCCCCATCGTGGCTCAGGACGTGACAGTTCCGGGCAAGCTGATCCAATGGCCAGCCCAGGACTTCCTGGTCCAGCTTATCGGCACACGTCCACATCCTTCACCGTGTCTCTCCAGCACGTAGGCGCGCACTCCATCTGGACTCGGGGACCGACGACGGCGTAGGAGTAGGACGATCCTGAAAAAGAGCTGCCCATTGGCCCGATCCCCGCAGCTAACTGAGGTTCATGAGTAGCATCCTGAGAAGACAGTCCACGTGGAGAAGGGGACACAGGGGACGGGCTTGGGGTGTGGGGTCTTGGTCCACACCCTGGTCCAGGGTGCTGATTATTCAGTTTCTCCCCACACATTCATTCCACATCCCAGCCCCGAACTCCTGGAGAGACCTTGTCCACCGCCCATGTCATATGGCGAAGCTTGCCCTGGAATCTGTTTTTTCTGCAGCCTCATCGGCCAGGCCTCGCCCACATCACCGGCCCGCCACAGACCCTGGACTGTCGGTTAACAGGGGCCTTCAGTCCTGCTGGGGAGCGATCCTGGGGGCCACAGACGGCTGGGGAGGCAAGGCCACATGGGTTTCCCTCCCTTCTGGTGGCTGGGCAACAGCCAAGCCAGAGAGCGATCCCTCTACCTCACACAGCAAGTCTGGGCCTGCCAGCTCCCCCTTTTCTCTGGCTCTGCTGGGGACCTGGTCCACCTGTGTGTCCAGTCAGCTCCAGGGACAGTAGCCCGGATGGCCAGAATCCCAGGAGGGACAAATGAGGCATCTGAGCGGCTGCGGCACGTCTTCTGATCCTGCGACAACGCCCGCCCCAAAGCCTGCCAGGCCAGGGACGGCAGAGCCCATGAGGCATGAAATAGGGAAGGAGGAACTTTCTTGGGATGAGATGAATCGAGACACAGGAGGGCGAGCCTGCAGCCCGGGGCTGATCCTGCCCACAGATGTCAGCGCTGGGGTCCAGCCAGCTCTAGATTTGGGGCTGGCTGCAAGGAGGGAGGGGGAGGCAGGGGTGTGGAAGGAATGACTTCTTGAGCCCCCCTTCAGGCTCCAGATCCAGCCTGCCCTCTTCGGCCCAGGCCCAGAGAACCGGACACCCGAGCCCTGTGGATATTGGGGTGACCGGGGCAGCAGAGAGAAGGATCCGTGGACCGGGAGGCAGCGGACGCAGGGGCGCACCGAGGACCTCAGCCGGCAGCCATCGGCTCCGGGACCCGCGGAGCGGGGCAGGTGCGGTGGCGCCGCAGCGCCCTCTGCTGGTCGGAGGCGGAGGCGGCCCGTTGAGAGCTCTGTTGGGGGTGGGGGCGGCCAGGGCCGCTGCCGGCTCTGGCCCAGCGACGCCAAGTTCCCTGGGTCCCAGGAGTCAGCGCCCACCGAGGTGGCCATCCAAGCTGGGAGAACCTTGGTGACTCCTATGTCAATCGCTATGCCATCATTGGAAAAACTGAAGCCAAGAGAGGGGAGATGACTAGTCCCCAAAAGGGGCTTGGGTCAGGGGCCGGATCTGGGACAGGCAACGTCCCAGGGGCAGCACCAAGGGACGGCCACCCCACCAACCATCCCAGATCCGCCCACATCCGAATGACTCTAGACAGGCCTCCCAGCCCCCAGCCCCCTCCTCGGCCTCCCACCGCTCTACCCAGACCCTTTCTATAGCAATTCTAGAATCTCCCTGTCTCCCCACTAACCCCTCCTGCCACCCCACCTTCTATCCTCTTCAGCTCACCCCCACCCCCAGCCTCAGGAGACTACCTGTGCTCCCCGACGCACCAGACCATCCCCCACACGAAGCCTTCTGCTTTTTTCTCGCTTTGTCCCCCAGGAAATGAAAGTTTTAATTCATTTCCTTTCTTTTTTGTTTTTATTAACTTTATTGGATTTTCTTTTTAATTATGAGCCATAGTACTACACGTTCTTTGTAACACCTTACACAAACCAGAGGGATCGAGACAAAACTTTTGAGAATCTCCTCTCTCCTTTCGCAGCCCCGCGCCTCTGAGGTCACCGACAGGGTTGAAGAAGTGTCGTCTTTCTTTGCTTCTCCAGGGCCATTTGCCCAACAAGTTGGAAGCAGTAAGACCCACTACGTGTCCACTGCCTACTCCTGAGAGAAGCCTGGGCTCCCCGGGCGAGTCGGACAGCAGCCGTGGTGCCCACTACGCTCACGGGGTTTCTATCCCAGTCGGGGAGGGGAGGCCATAGAGAGGAGATGAGAACATTTCAGATGGTGACGCATTCTCTGGGGGGTGTGGTGGGGGTGCTGGGCTGGGAGTGCTGGGCTCTGGGGCAGGAACCAGGCTGCTGGAGGGGGCGCTTGCCCCCCAAGGGATCCTTGAGGAGGGGCATTACCAGTGGATCTCCACTGGAGGGCACTGGAGGCCACTGGGAGGGGGTTGAAAGCCACTGTCCGCAGGGCAGCATTGCACGAGGCTCAGAGAAAGCTTCCCTGTCTTCTGGGGAGCGGACGGAGGGGGGGGATAACAAAGTGCAGAGTGCAAAGTCGGTGGGGACAGGTGACGCTAGGGGAACAGGGGCAGGAGAGGCGGCAATTCCATTTCAGGAAAGCTTCCAGAAGGAAATGATGCCTGAGCCAGGAAGGCCGCACGGGTCAGAGGCGTTTGCAGGTGTTTGGGAGGTGGGGCGGAGGGAACAGGGTGCATAAAGGCACCAAGGCCAAATGGGGCACCCGGGTGGCTCAGTCGGTTAAGCGTCCAGCTCTGGATTGTGGCTCAGGTCATGGTCTCGAGGTTCATGAGATCCCGCCCCGTGTGGAGCCTGCTTGGGATTCTCTCTCTCTCTCTCTCTCTCTCTCTCTCTCTCTCACACACACACACACACACACACACACTAAATAAATAAACAAAAATAGCCCAAAAAAGCCTGGTGTATCTGGGGAGCTGCATATACAGTCCGAGGCCCCAGCAAGGGGCTGAGGGTAGGGAAGGGAAAGGGAGAGGCCAGCTGGCGAGGTAAGCAGGGCCAGAGGACCCGGAAGCGAGCTGAAGAGACTGCACTGTCTCCTGAGCAGTAAGTAGAACGTTCTAGTGAGTACGCTGACACCCACTTTCTGTTTGTTTGAATTTTTTTTTAACGTTTATTTCAATTTTATTTTTGAGAGACAGACACAGAGTGTGAGAGGGGGAGAGGCAGAGAGAGAGGGAGACAACAGAATCAGAAGCCGGCTCCGGGCTCCGAGCTGTCAGCCCAGAGCCTGACGCGGGGCTCGAACTCACGGACTGTGAGATCATGACCTGAGCCGAAGTCGGAAGCTCAACCGACTGAGCCACCCAGGCGCCCCGACACCCACTTTCCGTGTCCACATTCCGCCTGTGCTATTACACACTTAGTACCTTTCAACTGGCCACTTTTTTCCCCCTAAAATTAAATTCATTTTCAAGGGACATGTTGTTTGACCCCCATAAATGGGAAACCAGTAGCCCTTGCTATAAATAAAGGAAAATATAGAAGAAAAGCCTTAAAAAGAAACATTTCTGGGCGCCTGGGTGGCTCAGTCGGTTAAGCGTCCGACTTCAGCTCAGGTCGTGATCTCAGAGTTCATGAGTTCGAGCCCCGCGTCGGGCTCTGTGCTGACAGCTCAGAGCCTGGAGCCTGCTTCACATTCTGTGTCTCCCTCTCTCTCTGCCCCTTCCCTGCTCATGCTCTGTCTCTCTCTGTCTCAAAAATAAATAAACATTTAAAAAAAATGTTTTTTTAAGAATCTTGATTAAAGAACTATGGAATAAAGAGAAAACCTTTATAAAAAAAGAAACATTTCTATGAAAATCAAAATCGTTCATCGGTGCTATTAAAAGAAAAAAGGAATCTCCCACCCAACACAACAAATACCTCACCTCAGGATGCTCTGGTGCGGTGGGTAAAAACGTGGGCTCTAAAAGCCAGACCGCCTGGGTTCAAATCCCAGCTCTGAAGAGTATGAGTATGATCCGTGGGGGAAAGTCACCTCATCTCTAGACGCTTTTGTGCTCTCGTCTGTAAAATGTGGCAATCATAGAAACTGGGTTAATCGCTGGGTAGTGCGATTAAATGAGAGAGTTTGGGTAATGCTTAGAAAGTGTTCGCGGCGTGGCTTGGCTAGTTTGGGGTTGTGGCAAAACTTGCAAGGATTTGAAACGGGAGAGGGACGCGATCCTGTTAGCATCTCAGAAACCAGTCTCCCTCTGGCTGGGCGGGGAGGAGTGGGGGCGGGGGGCGGGGAGAGACCATTCTGGGGCTGCTGTGGTCCAGTGAGTAATGGTGGAGTCACGAAGCCTGCATCGGGATGGAAAAGGATGCGATTGGGTATTGGGGAGAGAGGCCCAAGGCGAGGCGGGCACCGAGATTCCAAGGAATTGGAGGGTGGGGCCCTTCGTGGAGGGGGGGGGGGTGGAACACAGGAGGCCACGTGTCTGTGGGTCAGAATGTGATGAGCACGACTTTGCACACCCTGAGCTGGCATCGTTTGTGAAATCCCGGAGGTGGCTGACCTCAGGCCTGGCGTTCAGCAGTGAGTAGGCTATGCTTTGGGGCTGAGGTCGGCCCCGCCCACCTCGGGGGGAGGAGGGGCGGGCAGGAGAAGGCTGGTGCTGAGTTGGCCGGAAGTGGGTGCGGGCAGCCACACTCCCCTGGTGGTCCACGACACAACGGGGGTCAGGAAAGCATTTCCAGGTGGCATCCCTCCTGCTGCCTCTCCCGGTCGTCAGGCCTCCCGGGCTGCAGACGGAGGCCCCTTGCAGGCTGCGGCCATTCCCAGGCTTAGTCCCCACCCCGCCCCCGTGTCCTGCCCTGCACCGCTCCCATTGAAATCTTGGGGCACTGAGGCACCAGAGGGGCACGATGATGACCCCGAGTGGGGTGGACGGAGAAAGCTAGGGGAGTCTTCCTCTGGACTCTCCGGTGTCTCATCTGGGTACGGACCCCAGTCCCCCTCAGTGCCCCCACCACTCCCCCTGCCCCACAGCTGATCTGATTTGGACGAAAGACGCGAGATCCCATCTCCCTAACAGAAGCGCAGGCCCAGGCCGCCCTGGGAAGCTCTTCTAGCTCCTGGATCCCCCTGACGGCGCCTGTTCCCCAACCCCACCCCCCCAACTCCTACCCAGCGGTCCCCAGCGGCGCCTAGAAGAGCTTCTCAGTAGGGATTCCTTTGCGGAGCGGAGGTCGTGGTTGTCCCTCCCTCCGCCACCAGGCGTCACCACCCGCCTGGAAATGGAAGGCGCAGCCTGGTGCGTCCGGACGCCCTGGCGACAGATGGCGGGTGAGGGTGAGGGGCAGAAGCGCCCGGCCAGCCCTTTGCGGGTGGGCGGGGATGCTCCCGGACCTCCGGGGATGGCGCTCCGGAGATGGGGCCACGCGGTGCTCAGGCCCCAGTGTCTATTGGGCGCGGGGTGGGGGGCGGGGGGAGGACGGGGTCCAGAGGGGCGATGTGGCCGGGATTCGGGAGGCCAACCCGAGGAGCAGGGGTGCGGGAGAACATGCGGATGCCGGTGGTGCCCCGCCTCTTCGCCCACCCCGCGCCCCTGGCGTGAAAAGGAAGCAGGAACTTCCCACTGCCAATGCTATATTGACCCATTTCATAAATTAAAAGCCCGAGGCTCATTTCCGGGTACCAAGTTGTACGAACCCCCCCTCCCAGCCCCAGCCCCTCCCTGCATTTGAAATTCTGGTTAAACGAGGCACTGAAGGCGAATGTAACAATAGCCAGCATTTATGGGGCACCTACTGTGTACCACACGCTGTTCTCAACAACCTTATAACGTGGATACTCTTATTGCCCCCACGAGGAAACTGGAGCACAGACAGGTGGAGTCATTTGCCCGAGACACGGCGGCCCCAGGACTGAGATCCAGGCCATCTGCCTCCAGGACTGGGGCGCGGAACGACGCCTCTGGGTAGCCCAGGCCACAGGCCGTTTGAAGGGTCTCTAGGAGACCCCTGGGCGCGGGGCACCGGCGCGCGGAGGGGTGGGCGCACCAGCCGGAGCGCGGGGGTGGGGACGCTGCGGGCGGAGGGCAACCCGCAAAGCGCCTACAGGAGGCGCCCCAAGCGCCCACCAGGTGGCGCGCTGACCCCACTCGCCTCGGACGCGACACGCCCGCGCAGTCTCTCCGTCGCCCCCTGCGGGAGTTGGTGTTGACCACAGCGACCCGGGTGCAGCCGACAGGTGGCGGACAGGTGACCTGGTGCCAGGTGTCGGCTCCGGGCCAGGTGGCCTGCAGTTTAGCGGCCCCGCTCAGGCCTTGTTTTCTCCCCGCCTCGTTCCTCGCCTTTGAAGATACTGAGAGGTAGCAGCGAGGAGTCGGGCCCAGAATCCCTTTCTTCAGCGCTTCTGTGTTTACAAAGCACTTGCCACTGGTTTGGTTCCGACAAAAGACCAGGGGTGGTACTAGGCGCCCAGCAGAGGGCCAGATGCTCTCACACCCGTCAGTCTTCCCACCCCCCATGAGGTGGGCACTATGATTCCCGCTGAGGCCCAAAGAAGAGGAGAGGTTCACCCAAGATCGCCCAGACAGCAGATCTCAGAGATGCTCCCTCATCCGGGCCTGCCACGGGCTGGACTCTCCACGCTGCGAGAGCCCCCGTGGGAGCCTTGCCAGCCAGGAGAAGGTCCCTGTCCGCTGGTGAGATCCTGTGAGGGGCAGGGGCATGGACAAAATGACTTGGGATGTTCGTGGGCGGCTTCCCTCAGGGCCTTCGGGGCCAGAGGTCTCCCACCTGCCTCCCTGGCTCCCTTGTCCCTAGCCCTGCCGGTTCCCTCCTCCCCCCTCCCTCCTGCCTCCACCCCTGGCTCTGGTGGACACCCCCCCTCCCCCCGCACCCTTGCCATGCTCTGTTCTCTGCAAGCTCCTGGGGATCTCCCCTCCGATGATCCTCCGGGCTCCTGCACCTCCCAGTCCCTCTAGTGGGTCCTGCACGCTGCCCCCCGCTACTCCCTGCCCCTGAGCACCCACCCCATGGCACCTTACACTCCTCCTGTTGAGGAGGGGGTGGGGGTCTCTGCATCCCCCCCCCCCCCCCCCCCCCGCAAACCTGCTCTTTGCCCTGTCCTCCGGGCCAGAAAGCTGGGAGTCACCTTTGACTCCTCAACCGCGTGTCCCGGAGTCGAACTTCTCTCCGTTGCACCCCTTGAACGTTGCGTCCTTCTCCCCGTGGCGTCTGTCCTCACTCAGCCCACGGGCACCTCCCAGCCTCCACTTTTACCCCCTCCCCTCTCCACCCTCCGCACTGCTGTCCGAGTGACCTTTTTTTTTCTTTTAATTTTTTTTTAACGTTTATTTATTTTTGAGACAGAGAGAGACAGAGCATGAACGGGGGAGGGGCAGAGAGAGGAGGAGACACAGAATCCGAAGCAGGCTCCAGGCTCCGAGCCGTCAGCCCAGAGCCCGATGCGGGGCTCGAACTCACGGACCGCGAGATCGTGACCTGAGCTGAAGTCGGACGCCCAACCGACTGAGCCACCCAGGCGCCCCCCGAGTGGCCTTTCTAGTGATCGTGGCGAGGGCAGCTCTGACCCGTTTAAAACTTGTAATAGACCCGAAACACCTTAATCACGGGATGAAACCCCAAATCTTTAACCAGACCCACAAAGCCCTGGGCCACCCGGCCCCGCCCGCCTTGCTGGCTCGCCCCCTCCCCGCTCCGTGGCCACACTCACTTCCTTCAAATCTGTCCGAGGTGCTAACGCTTCCTCGTCCCAAGGTCCTAGCGTGTACTGTTCCCTCTGCCTGGAAGCCCCCTCCCCAGCTCTGCGGCGGGGCCAAGGCCTCCAGGTCATTACATCCCAGCTGAAATGTCATGTCTCGCAGAGTTTTTCCCCCGGCCCCTCTCACTGGGGACTTGCTGGGTTCCACTTTTACACCACTGCCCACCATCTGGGAGCTTGTGTTGCTCTGTCTCGGCTGGCTAATCTCCATCTCTCTCTCGGAGCCCAAACCCCAAAGTCTCCGTGCGCCTGAGGACTGCCCATCACAGCGGTGCCTCCACACCCAGCCCGGGACATGAAAGTCGGAGCCCCGCGACTCTGTGTGGGACAAGGCACCCTTTCATGTCGCCTTCATCAGAAACCCACCTCTACTGCTTTCATCTCAGGCCTTTTCAGGAGTTGCTTCCTCTTCCGGAAGGGTTCTTTCCTTCCTTCCCCTTCCACCGTCCCCCCCCCCCCCCCCCCCGCTGCCGGGGCCAGGCCGATCCTCATATCACAGGATCACAGGACTGAGTTCTCTGTGATTCGTCCTTGGCCCCCTCATTTGGATCAGGGCTTGTCTCGGGGCTCCCCCCAGTCCCCTGGATGTAGCATCCGTCGTAACACTTGATGCTGGAATTACTGCAAAGTGCAAACTGCCTGGTAAACATAAGAGATTATCGACAATCATGATCGGTGGCTGCCTCCACCCCCCCTCCCGCTACCCACCCCCCCCCCAGACCTCTTGGCTTTGGCTGGCTCAAGGGCATCCACTCTCTGCCTTTCAAAGCATCAGGAACCCCATTTCCCATTCATTCAATAAGCACCGACCTAACCTACCGGGCACCTACTGGGCTGTTTGCTTTCCCAGCAGCACTGGGCCCCCCCCCCCCCCAGGAGGAGAGGGGAGGGGAGGGATGGAGAGGGATGCGGACAGGATCCTTCCCAGGGCGAGGCAGAAGCCGGTGGGAGCAGAGGTGCTATAAGCAAATGCCAACTGCACCTGGCGGCGGGTGCACTGAGGAGGCTGGGGGCCGAGGGGTGGGCCCCCTGCACCGGGTGCTGCCCCCTTCCTGGGGCAGGGCAGGGTGTGGGAGGGTTAGCCTGAATGGCAGACCTGGGTGGGGGTGGGGGGGGTGCTGCCTCCAGCACAGGGCCGTGCACCCAGCTCACAGAATCTGTGGTCTGTCTTCCCACCCGGGGGAGCAGCTAGAAGGACCAAGGTGGGGTGCGGTTGCCAGAACAGTCAACCCCAGCGGTCGCTTTTCTGGCCACCCCCCCCTTCTCCGGCCACCGTGTTCCTTTGAGCTGCCGTTCGTTTCCCTCTTTCCTGACCCTCCTGACAGAGTTTATCAAAGTGAAGTCCAGAGGCAACCCCCGTTGGCGTCACGTGGGACGGGGCAGGGGCTTATAAGAATACATGGTGGGGGGGCTCCTATCTCCTGAAAGGCTCCCGGGGGTGAGGCCCTCTTAGAATCTGCATGTGTTGCAAGAACCCCCACGCTGCGTGGCACACGATTGTGACAACCCCACGGCGCCCCACTGCTTCCAGGACCAGCCTGCCCCCGTCCTTGCCCCTGCCTGCCAGCTCCTTACTGGGGTCCTTTGGGCACCGCTCTTCCTCTGCCCATCCAAGCCCCTTGTTCCCCTTGTCATCCACGCCTCCTGCGCCCCGGGCTAGACTTTATTCCGCCCTCGGGGGGCCCGCGGCACCCAGGCTTGACATGACCAAAGCTGACCCCGCCATCCTTTCTCCAGAACCCACCTTCCTCTCCCACGCCTTTGGTGCTCACCTCAGCAAGCCCCTTTCCGCCTTCCTCTCTCGTCTCAGCAACAAACACATCCTGGTTATTTTGCCTCCTACAAGATGTCCTCAGTGTCCCCCTCTCCCCAGACCCTTGCCTTTATCCCCTAACAGGTCCCCCCCACCACCGCCCTCCCTCGCTCTAGTCTCTCCTCCTTCCAGGGAGTTCTCCAAAAGCTCTCCAAAATGCAAGCTGACTGCACTCACCAGCGCCACCCCCCTCCCCGAAAACCCTTCAGAGGTCTTAACCCATGACCTGACGCGTGACAGCCTCCTGTTCCAGCCTCTCCTCCCCTCCCCTCTGCGCTCCAGTAACAGCACACCGCCTCTGCGCCCAGCCTCCTCCCTGTGTCCAGTCAGTGCCCTCTGCCAGGAATGGCCTTGCTGGCCGACCCCCTCCTCAAGGCCTCTCGGCATCCCCTCCTCCAGGAGGCCCTCCCCGAGCCTCCTGGACCCCGCCCGCACCATACTCGGTGCATCCGTGATGCCTGTCACAGGGATCCCTTATCATCCATTCACCACACCGAATTAGAATCATCAGTTTCCACGTCTCGGTTGCACATTCGCCAGTGAGACCCTTGAGGGCAGGGATGTCCCGTTCGTCTCTGAATCCCAGACCCCGGCCCGGCACCTGGCACGGAGGACAGGCCCGACTAAGGGTTGGCGGACGAATGCAGAAGGGAAAGTTGAAGGAAGTGAGAGCCAGAAATGGCCGAGAGGGCAGGGAGGGCAAGCCTGGCAGGAGGCGCCGCCAGAGCAAATGTGTGGGAAGTAGAAAAGCGAGAACTTCCCTTGATTGCACTCCCACGACTGCCCGCCAGCCATTGTGCATGAGCTTTGTTTGCACATTTTGTCTCTTTCAGTGCTTGCAACAACAGATCGGGGAAACTGGCCTCAGAGAACCAAAGCAACCTGCCCAAGGTCACACAGCCGGGCCTGGAGTGGAATCCAGGATTGTCTGGCCTGAAAGCCTGTGCCCTCTCTGCTGAGCCACACGGTTCTCCTGGGGATAGGACCTTCTGGGGACGGACCGGGAGTGGGCCCCGCCACGCCTCTGCCTAGCTGAGCTCTAGAACCAGCTGCCCACGCTCAGGCCAACAGCTTCTTCCTCCCAGCCGGACCCGAGGCTCGGAGGCCAGACAAGGATCTGTCTGTTCCTTCTTCCCCGGACTTTGGGGGTCTCTGATAGACGTGCCCACACCCCCACACCCCCGCCACCACCACCAGGGAGGGGCTCCTATGCATCCTGGTACTGCCTAGGGCGCCTGGGGGAATGCAGGGGGCTCTGCGATGCTGTCTGGGTTCTGCAGAATCTGTCTCCCTCATCGCACTTGGCCCAGGCTGATATTAAGATTCATCTGCATTCCCCGCGCACCCGCCTGGCAGATGGTGGGGGAGGAGGCTGGGTGCGTGCTGGGGGCTGCAGCCAGAGACCAAGCTAGGCTCGGAGGGCCACAGAGCAGAGTGCCCACCCACCGTGCTCCCTCGGCCCAGCCCCGGACTGGGACCACTCCAACCACCGGGGTACCTCCTCACCCTCACAACCTCCAAGGGGTGCTGAGGACTTGACCTTTGCTTTTTCTAAGGACTGAAGGGGTCCTGGAGTTCCGGGAAGGAAACACGGATGTGCGTGGGACCACGGAGGATGGGCCCCACTTTGGGGAATTCCAAATAAGGGTCCTCCTTGCCCTGGGGGCTTGCAGAGGTGGGAGAAAAGCAAGGACCCCATGGGATAGGAGCACCCTGTCCTGGTGGCTCCCTGGGTCACAGGGAGGGTAAGTAGTGAAGAACGCAGGCACAGCTTTCAAGGAAACCTTGCCCGCCTCGCCCTTCAGCTTCTCAGGAGGCTGACGCGGGACCCCAGCCCCAGAATTCAGCCTGGCCCCCGGTGACCTTTTCAGCCCAGGGCTCTGGCCAAAGTTTCCCATCACATTAATCGGACGGCGCGGGGGTGGGGGTGGGGTGGGGTGGTGGTGATCCCAACCCCCCCCCTCCCCCCCGAGTAAAGTAGAAGAGGAAAGAAACTGACGTTATAACACAAGGAGTACGGGTAGACACCCAGAAGAACTTCCCTCGGCACAGAAGCAAGTCTGGCAGAGAGAAAGTCACTTTCAGCTTCGGGATAGGCTACTCATTACTGACGTTCTCTCTGGCTGTTGGCATGGGTTTGGAAAAAATAACCTTTCCAAAGTCCAGGTCTCCTGGGGTTCAGGACAGGGCAGCAGATTCCCAGTGCCCGCTGCGGGGGTGGAGGTGCGGGGGGGGGGGGGGGGAGAACGGGCGCCCTGCCAGAGGGAGGGATGGAAAGGGTAGTGTCCCTATCCCCGGGCCACCACCCTCTCCCCTCCTCGCCCAGACTTCCTCCGCCCCCGCGTCCGGCCGCCTTCATCCTAGGTCCCCCCGCTGCGGGCCGGCAGGGGAGGAGTTAACTCCGGAGGTACCGGCTGGGCTCACCGTACCTGCCGCCGCCGCCGCCGCCGCCGCCGGTGGGAGGGACGAGGAAGCGCGAGCCGCCTGGGCGCCAGGAGCGCTCCAGTCTGGCGGGGTGCTGCGCGGGGAGCGGGCGGCGGGGCCCGGCGCGGCCAGGGGCGTCCGCCAGGGGGCGCGCCGCGACGGGGCGGGAGGGGCCGTCTGGTCTGGGGAATTAGCGCCAGGGACGGGCGCGCGCGCGGGTCCCCAGCACATCTGGGCGAGAGCGGCGCCGCTGGACCGCGGGGGGCGCCGAGCGCAGATCTGGAGCGGCAGAGGCACCGCGCGGCTGGGGCCCTTCGAGGCGCGCGGGGCGCCCATCTGGGACCTCGAGAGGGGGCCGCGCCGCGCGCAGCCGGGCCCGGGGAGGGGGGCGGCGGCGGCCGCACAGCTGGACCGGAGGGGGCGGGGTCGGTCCCGGGCGGCCGGCAGAGGGGAGGGCCGCGAGCCGCCGGGGACTGGAGCATGGGACGGCGCGCCTGAAGGAGCAGGGGCGAGGCAGGGGCCTGGGCGCCCGGCAGGAAAAGAGGAGAGACAGGGACCCGAGAGCAGAGGAGGAAGATGCAACTGACTCGCTGCTGCTTCGTGTTCCTAGTGCAGGGCAGCCTCTATCTGGTGAGTGGCCCGCGGGGAGCTGCGCGGAGGGGCGGGGGCCCGGAGGACGGGGGAGAGCCCGGAAACTTTCTCCCTTCCCCACCCCCCGACATCGCCGGGATGGAGGGGAAGCCCGGAGGCCGGGGGTGGGGGGTGGAGGGGGAGAGGGCGGGTCCGAGGACGGAGACTGGACCGCAAGGGTTAATAGGGGCGGGGAGAGGGTGCTCGGCTGGCCCACCCACTCGGCCGCTGGTGGCGGGAGGTGCGACCAGCACGAGGGAAAAGGCCAGCAGCGGGGCGCCGAGGGTTACTCGACCCCGTCCCGGCGCCCCGGGACGCGTGGAAGGGGAGTGGGGGTGGGTGGCGGAGCTGACGACCTGCCAGGTCTGGGGGCGTGGGCTCTCCTCCGACCTCGGGGACCCAGAGGGCCTGGGACCTGGGTCCCGCCAGCGCGCGGAGGCTGTCCAGGCGGGGGGGGGGGCGCGGGGGGTGGCCCCGTGGACCCCGCTCGCGCCTTCCCTCCCGCTCCCTCCCTCCCCGCCTGTTGTTTTCTTCTCCTCTCCCGGCTGCGCGCAGCCGGAGCCCCACAGGACCTGGGCAGGCGGCTCCCGCCCCGGGCGCCCGCGGCAGCTGAGCGGAGCGCCCAGAGCCCGCTCCCCGTGCACTCGCTCGCCGCGTCCCTGCGGCCCGGGACGCCCGGGACTCCCCCCCTCCCCCCGCTTTCCCCCCCCCCCCCCCGCCAGGGGCTTAACTCCTCTCCGACCGCCCCCACCCCAGTCCTGTCTAGAGAAGCCTCGGCCCCACATCTGGACCTGTCCGTTTCTTCAAAACAACACCCCCCCCCCCACCGCGCGCGTGCCACCTCCCCTTTGCCACTATGTACAAGCACCCTCCCCTTCTCGCATCCCCACCTGCGGCCCTTCTCCCCACCCTCCAGCCATTCAGCTTCGACCCCCAGGACCAAGTAAACACAGGTCTGCAGAACCGAGCCCAGCGCCCCCCCCCCCCCCCCCCGCCCCGGAGTCTCCCCTCCTGGCTGTCCCTTCCCACTACCCTTGGGGCCTAGCAGGCAGGGCCACCCAAGCACACCTCTGCAGGCATGGCCGGGATCAGAACAGGGGGCGTGAAGACCCCAGGCCCCTTGGGAGCCCTCCAGAGCCCAGCCTTCTGGGGTCCCCCATCCTCACCCCAGGGGTCACCAGCAACCCGAATGCTGCCCCACTCTGAGCTGGTGTCCCTAGCACTGGTAAGGAGACACAGAGGGTGAGTACTCTGTCCCGAAGCTGAGTAAGCACACACCGGGCAGTTGCCCTCAGGAAACCTTGCCTACTCCCTGCTGCCCTCCAGAGCTGTCCCGAGTCTGAGCTGGGTCACTCCGTCCTGCCGGCCCTCCCCCACGGCTCCTCCAGGAGGCCTTCCCAGGTGATGCCTGTTGCCATAGCTGGTCCAGCAGAGGCTGGCCGAGCCTTGGCTGTTTGGCAGAAGAGTCCGGGTGGGGATGGGGCTTGGATTCAATCTCCATAAACGGACCTACCTGGTCCGAGGGGCTGGGAGTGTGTGGTAGAATGGGAGGGCCGACCCCGTGCGACCTGGCCTTGGAGGGACGTAACCTGGTGGCCTCATCTGTAGAAGGGGAATAAGAAAAACTGCCTCGTAGAGCGATAGTGTCCTGGCATGGCACCCTCGGTGGTCCCCAGAGGTTTTGACTGGCCGCGGCTGGGCCATCCTGGGTGGGGAACTCACTCCAGGGCTCCCGCCTCCCCATTCCTCGTGCCCAATCCTGAGCTGCCTTTGTACCGGAGAGAGAAGGTCACTGGGCCCAGCTTTCTTATCCCATTGTCTGCTGGTTCTCTTAGTCTCGGAGGACAAAACTACCCCAGGGGAAGGGTGGGGGGGGGGGTCTCATCTAAACAGCCTAGGAAGTGGCAAAAAGCCCTGTCAAACGGGGGGGCTCTCCCAGCGGAGGGATGGCGCATTTTGAGGGCCGTGACTGTGCCTCCGTATCACCCTGGGACTTTTACAGAGGCGGGGGGATTTTCCTCTGTGAAACTGTAACCTCATAACCTCTCCTGTAAGACCGGGGGCTCTGTCAGCACGAGGTTATGCTTCTGACATCGGATGAGGACTCTCCCGGGATCGGGAGCTGGGCCTCCCCCGTCAGAATGGGGCCTCCTCAGGGGCAGGGGCTGTGTCCCTCTGGTGCCATGGCTCACTGGAGAGAATTCTCGACCATCCTTCCAGATGCTGAGCGGTAGCCAGAGACGAGACAGTGGGGTGAGGAGATGGGGGCGGCCGGGGTGTCAGAGGGCGAGATGGGACCACGGCACAAGCCGGAGTATGCATCCAACCCCTAGAGTAAGACGGGTGAGACATCACTCGGCCTCAAGTCAGCGGAAGGGACAGGCAGGGAGATGAGGCTGCTGGTGGGGGACACAGTGACCAGAACTCCTGGGTCCTCTGGGGACGGGGCTGTCACTGTCCTCCCAACTCCCTCCACAGGTCATCTACGGCCAGGATGACGGTCCTCCCGGCTCCGAGGACCCGGAGCGTGATGACCACGAGAGCCAGCCCCGGCCCCGGATGCCTCGGAAGCGAGGCCACCTCTCACCTAAGTCCCGCCTCGTGGCCAACTCCACTCTCCTAGGGCTGCTGGCTCCCCCCGGGGAGGCATGGGGCGTCCTTGGCCAGCCCCCCAACCGCCCGAACCACAGCCCCCCACCGTCAGCCAAGGTGAAGAAAATCTTCGGCTGGGGTGACTTCTACTCCAACATCAAGACGGTGGCCCTGAACCTGCTCGTCACGGGGAAGATCGTGGACCACGGCAACGGGACCTTCAGCGTCCACTTCCGACACAACGCCACCGGCCAGGGCAACATCTCCATCAGCCTCGTACCGCCCAGTAAAGCTGTAGAGTTCCACCAGGAGCGGCAGATCTTCATCGAAGCCAAGGCCTCCAAGATCTTCAACTGCCGAATGGAGTGGGAGAAGGTGGAACGGGGCCGCCGGACCTCGCTCTGCACCCACGACCCGGCCAAGACCTGCTCCCGAGACCACGCTCAGAGCTCAGCCACCTGGAGCTGCTCCCAGCCCTTCAAGGTCGTCTGCGTCTACATCGCCTTCTACAGCACGGACTATAGGCTGGTCCAGAAGGTGTGCCCAGATTACAACTACCACAGTGATACCCCCTACTACCCCTCCGGGTGACCCTGGGCGGGCCACAGAGGCCGGGCCGGGGCTGGAAGGACGGGCCTGCCCGCGGAGGAGGCCATCTGGCTGGATACTGGGCAGGGACACGGGGAGGGACCTCAGGCAGGGAAGGGGGGGGTGGAGAGAAGGAGATGCCAGGTGGGGCCGGGGCCAAGTCTCACGTGGCGGTGGGGAAGGGGTCCCAAGTGCGGGGCCCCAGCCTGGGGTTGTGGAGCGGCCGGGGCATAGGAGCACTGGAGGAGGAGTGGGGTCTCTGGGCAGCCCCGCGGGGCTCCCCTGCTGAGCGACAGGAAGGTGCTGGGCCCAGGAGACCGCTGGCGAAGGCAGACCAGTGTGGCCAGATGAGGTCACGGAGAAGAGCCCGAAGCCTCGGCTCCCTCCTTGCCATCCTGAGAAAGAACAAGGAGAGGGGTCTCTCATCCGCAAGGGCACCGAAGGACGGCAGAGACGAGACGGGGCTGCCCGGGAGCCAGCCCTGGGTGGGGGGAGGGGCGGGGCCGGAGGAACTCTTGAGCCCCGCTGAGTCAGCCCCCACCCCCAAGCCCATTGTCCTGGACGGTGGACTGAACTTGGCTTCAGGCTGAAGTGGTGACCCTTGGAGTCGTTTTGACGTCTTGACGAATAGACCGTCTGCTCCCCGCCAGGCCGTAACCTTTCCAAAATTCCCTCTCCTGCCATTGCCGCTCCTCCCCTCCCCGCCGCCCCTGTCCACCCCTGTGCCGATGGGTCACCCATCCTTCAGCTGCAACCGAGGGTGACTGTGGTTCTCCCACCACCAAGGCCACAGATGGGAGCCCACCCTTGCGCTGTGTCCCCTCGCCACCCCACCCCCCTGCTGGCTCCTCTGGGAGCGTCCTCGTCCAGCCAGCAAGCCTTGCCCGTCAGCCTGGGACCCACCCGGATGGATACAGGGCCTTCGGCAGCTCGGGGCCGCGCGACGCCAGACTGACAAGGGCGCTGGACCTGTTCCGTGGTGTCTGTCTGTGGGTGGGGGAGGGGAGGGCGGGGTGTGCGATCCCCTGATTGTCAGCTTGTGTGCAGAGTCTTGTTCTGGAGCCGGGAATAAAGCTTTCCCAGGGCGCTGCTTTCTGAACTGTCCAGGGAGGGAAAGGGCCCCGGGGTGCCCCGCCGTCCAGCCAGCGCTGCTCAGCTAGATGGCGGCAAGATGTTCCCTGGAGACCAGAGCTGCGGGGCGACAACGGCCGTTGGGGCCGGTGCTCACGGAGGGCCTCAGGGCTTCCCTCCCCAGCCTCCTTTTTGGGACCTGTTGGGAAAGCTGGGCAGACACTGCTCGGTGATCCCAGGGGGTGGGGGTGGCCCCTGCAAAGCAGCTTGGGGAGGAAGAGCTGGTGGGGGGGGGGATGGGCCATTGTGTTCCTTGTCTCCCTGGGTTGCCATCCGGGTGGGCCCCCGGGGGGTGGGTGGGGGGGGCCTCGCTCTGTCAGGGTTTGGCCCCGTGGCCTTGGACAAGTCCATTCTCCTCTCTGGGTCTCTTTCCGCTTCTTTTTTAAAAAATTTTTTTTTCAACGTTTATTTATTTTTGGGACAGAGAGAGACAGAGCATGAATGGGGGAGGGGCAGAGAGAGAGGGAGACACAGAATCGGAAACAGGCTCCAGGCTCCAAGCCATCAGCCCAGAGCCCGACGCGGGGCTCGAACTCACGGACCGCGAGTTCGTGACCTGGCTGAAGTCGGACGCTTAACCGACTGCGCCACCCAGGCGCCCCATCTTTCCGCTTCTTTGTAACATGAGGAATATGCCCAACCCAGAGCTTCTCCCGTGCGAGTGGGCATCGGACCCACCGGGAGCGTCGGTTGAGACATGGAGTTCTGGGTTCCAGACGATTTGCCCTTCTAGCGAGGAGCCAGGGAGATGCCGACGCTCCTGAGGGGACACCAAGGACCACTCCCGTGACCTCTCTGTTCCTTTCTGGCTCTGGCCCCCTAAGATGAAGAGACGCCTCTGAGGCTCCCTCCCGACTACCTTCCAGCTGCCTCTCCTAGGAAAATCTCCTGGAAGGGTCCTCTCAGAGAGGCAGGGTGTCGGGCTTTCTGTCTGATCATGTGTCAGTCAGTGCAGGAACAGGCTGGGTTGGGGGGGGAGTGGGGACAGAAGGAGGCTGGAAAGCAGCCATCCCCCCCCCCCCCCCGCCAGCCGACAGGAGGGCCTTGGGATGGATTGTCAGCCGGTGACGCCTTGCCTGGGAGGGCCAGCCGGGCCCTTTGGGGCTCGGTGAGCGGGATGCTGAGCCCCGAGGACCAAGATCACAGGGCCCTCTCTAAGGTCATCCTCAAGCTGCTCGCTTGGGAGGGCAGCACTCGGGTCCCCTGGGTCCCTCTCGGCCGTGCAGCCACGGCGAGGAAAGTCCTAGCATGAGAGGGGAAGACAACGGTCCTGCCGCCCGCAGCCTGTCTCCCCTGCCCGCCAGCACTCAGCACGGCCCAGTGCTCCTCTCGCTGCAGAGCAGAGCTGGACGAGGCCTTAGAAGCCACCTTGCTGTATGAAGTGACCCAGAAAGGGCACATGACTCAGGCTCACACTCCTATGCCAGCGTTCCCCTGCACCGAGCCTCCCGGGGCCACCTCTCCTGAGCAGAGATCTGAGACACGCACCCCTTCTTCCCCGCCCCCCCCCCCACCATAGCTACACTCTCCCTTCCCACCCTGACAGGTGGGTGGGAAGGTGGCACAGGTCCTTAGAATTCAGACAGGCCCTGCCCTGGGGGCCTTGCCGCGGAGATCTGGTGGGTTCTCTCACCTGCGGATGCCTCCCAGACGCAAGCACCGCCTACGGCCCTGTGGGCACTGGAGGGAGAGACGGAGGGGGGTGGTCCTGGGCCCCCCTCACCTGGCCCTGGCTGGACGATCAGCAGGACCGGGGGACACTCTGACCCACCCCCCTCCGGCTCTTCTTTTGTGGAGAGCCAGATGCTGCTGACAGCTGGAGGGCTGGCCCGCTTGGCACGCATACGGCCTGAGCGGGGGGGGGGGGGGGGGGGGGGGGGGCGGGGGGGGTTCATTTTAATAACTTCATTTCACCCACGCGCACACTCCACTGCCTCATCCCTCCTTTTCTGCCCTTCCCCAGTAACCTGGCTGCTCTCCTCGGCTAGGATCTTGCTAATAGATTTTTCTCCCGGATTGTGATTCTTTTGCAATAGACCTCTGGGCCCTGATAGTCTTGCCACCACCGGATATTTTCTACGCCCCCTTGGTCCTTGCGAAGGTAAGGGGTCTGTCCCACTGCCTCTGGTGACGAAGGTACCAACCTCTGCGCCCTTGGCGAGCAATGTCTGTGACCTCCCCCAAGGACTACAAAAAGGGCTCTCCGGTCGCCTGATCTTGCCGTTCAAGCACTCACGGGAGAGCAGATCCCTCTAGAAGGAGCCGGTCTCCTCTCCCAGAGAGAAGCTCCAGGTCCTACCCCCACCCCACCCCTTTGGCTCCCCCACCGCTGCCCGTTCGGTCCTGTGGCCCAGCTCCCCATCCGCTCCGCCTAGCTGGGGAGCTGCCCCAGGGCAGAGGCCTCGGAGCTTCTGGAACAAGCCTCCCAGACTGGATGCCCTTTGAGGTCACAGCCCGTATCCCCCTATGAGACTGAGGAAGCAGGGTCTGTCCCTCCACAACTGACTGAAGAGCCCTGTGAGGACAGCATCCGCCTCCCTCATCTGCCCGGAGTCTCCCTGAAGGCAGGAACCGCGATATGGACACGGGGAAAGCCGGCCCTCGGGTCTGCCCTTCGGCTTTGTTCACCGTACTGCCTCGGCCTCGGTGTCCCCACCTCTGAGGGGGTGAACCTTCCCAGCAGTCTGTGGGGCTCATGAGGGGCTACATGTTGGGTCGAGTGGCAAGGGTCTAGGTCCCTCCTCTGTCCTCCTTCCCCCTCATGTTTCCTCCCTGGGATGAGTAAGCGGGGACTGAGTCACCCCCCTTCCCCATCCTTGGCAGGGATGCTGGTGACCTTGCATGTGGCACTCTCCTGAGGCGAGGCCCATTGCTCAGAGATGCAGGAGGCAATGGGTGGGTAGGGAAGTGGGGGAAGGGTGTGTATGGGGGTGGAGGCGGCTGAAGGTCAGGGAGTGACCAGGGACCTGGATTATCCAGTCGCGTAGGTGTAGGGGGCTGTGGGAGACGCAACGAACCGGTCGCTCTGTGTTGGGAAGCGATCCAATGCCACGGCTGGGAGTGGGAGAGAGAAATGTTACTTCCACAGACTCTGAGTCCTGTGGTCCTGCAAGGAGAACTGGGGGCTGGGGTGACAGGCGCAGAGAGGCGCCACCAGCCCCTCCCCCCCCCCCCCCCCCCGGGAGGAGGCAAGATCGGGCGGGGGTGGCACCTGCCAGTTATGCCAAAGCCCCGGAGCGGCAGCTGCCACCATCCTTGAGCACAAATGACAGAAGAGACCTGGTGCTCAGCCGTCGGGGGCTGGGCTCCCGTTACACGGGGGGACCCGGTTTCCGGTTGGCCTGGCGAGCTCAGAAGCCGACCGGAAAATCCAAGCGGCGGATGGCCACTTCAAAGCTTTCCGGTTCGTCCTCTCGGGGCCACCTGGCTAGATGGTCCCAAAGGGCGAGCTGGCACCTCCCGAACTTGCCACTGCACTGGCAACATGTGTGGTGCAGGAGTTTGGATCTGCGCCGGTCCCGGGTCTGTCATTCATTAGCTGGGTGGCTTCGGACAAAGAGCATCAATCATCTCCCAGATGCCCTTGGGTGAACACCTAGGGATCTACCCACCCTGGAGCATCGTTAGGAAAAGTTAAATGACTCACTCGACAATATTCCTTCCTCCTTCCTGGGTTTTGGGGCGTGGGGTGTACGTTAGCTTCAGCCTTTCCCTGGGGGAGCTGGGCGAAATGGCCCTGGGCTGGAGCTGGGAGACCCGGGTTCCCGGCCTGGTTCTGTCCCGTAACACCCGAGGCAGAGCCCGCTAACTGTCCTGTGATACACATTGCACCTTTTCCCATAGGAACGGAATCCTCCGTTTTTAGCTGGGCCGAGGGCTGCCTGAGATGAAACACTACATCTCTCTCTGCCTCTCTTGCGCCTAGATGTGGCCATGTGACTGAGATCAGACCAGTGAGGTGTAAGCCAAAGGTTATTTGGCAACTTCTAGAAAGACAGTTGACAAGACAGCTCTGGCCGCCATCTTAGACAATGGGCGTCAGAGTCACACCCTGGAAGGGTCAGAGCAGCGAGCGGCGGCGGGGAAGGCTTGGGTCCCAAACACCTGGTGCGAGGGCGTATTTTGTGCACCGGAAATACCATACGGGCTCCAGGCTGCCCACCTTCAGACTTTTACGTGAGAGAAAACTCAAACTTCTGCCTCATTTAAGCCGCTGTGCTTTGGATCTCTATCTCTTACAGGTAAATCTATCACCACCCGACTCAATGGATGCGTCTGAGCAGTTCCCGTCTGTGGACCCGGTTCCTCATCTGTAGCAATGAGAGAATGTGCCCAGACCTTGCCGCGCACGGGAGATGTTTTAGGGGCTTGCAGGCGACAATGAACTTGGGAAAAGTTCCGGTCCTCCCCCGACTGCCTGCCGGGCACGGAGACACGCAGTCTCCACTTGGGGAGGTGGAGCGTGTCGCTTTTGCATGGCGGGGGGCCCCTGGAGGGCTCAGAAGGATTCTCTACTCCCTCTGAAAGGCCTCCCGTCCCCAAATCCAACCCCCGCACGTCTTGAGTCCCCATCCACATTCTGATGTTGGTGACACACAATCCTCGTTAAGGGCCTGGCTGATCCCAGCCAGATGGGATCCTAATTTAATTAAAACCCTTTAATTACCTGCAACAACACAGCTTTGGAAGTCCAGGGCAGGAGGGGCCCGGGGACGGGAGGGGAGAGGGCATGGCAGGGTGGTGGCTGCCCTCCCACCACTCAGTGAACCCCGGGCTTTCGGATGATTCTTCCACCCGGTGGACACAAACCGCACGGAACAGCCGGTGCGGCCTCTGCCTCTGGCTCGGTCTGCAGCCAAGCCGGGGAGCCGGGCCAACCAGGCCCCGGGTGGTGGGGGGGGGGGGGGAAGGGGGGGGACGGGTGGGCAGAGTGGCAGGCTCTTGAAACCCACGCTCTCAGTGCTGGTTTTGTGCTTGCACTGGGACCGGCACAGGCCGCCTGAGCCCAGGCCTGAGCTGCCGGAGACCCTGGCCCTGCCCAGGACCCTCTGGGTAAGAGCAGGCGTGGTTCTGTTACCTCCCCAAACGGCCCGGCTTCAGAAACAGGGGTACCTCCACGTCCACCAAAGGAGAGCCATGCCCCTGAGAACAAGGGTCTTCCCTCGAGGTGTCATCCACCCCGGGGAGGGGAACGCGAGCGAGTGGCTCAGGTGGGCCGCAGAGGGCCACGTCGTTTCCCGGGCCCCAGAAAGGACCCCCGGGGCGCTGGGCCTCCACCGGGTCCTCCCTGGGAAGGCAGAAGGAAGGGGCCCAGGCCAGACCGGAGCCCGCCGAGCCTTGGCAGGGGCAGATTCTGAAACCCAGGCTCTGGGAGCCGCACGGTTCTTAAGCCTTGTGGACCTCATCCCCTAATACCCGTCTGTTCTCCCTAAGTACTCATTCATTCAACAAATATTGTTTGATAAAACCTCTGACGCCGAGCTGGGGAGGCTCTACCGGTAGTCGAACACGCCCCCCGGGATCCAGGCCTTTCTGCTCTCACCCTTCTCATCCTTTTCCCTTCCTTCCCGTGCTTGGCCTCGCTCTGTGCTCTGCCTCATGTCCTCTGCCGTCCCGACACCCACCGCTCCCTCTGAGGCCCCTGCTCCTACCTCTGACTCAGGTTGAATCTGGAGTGCTGTGTCCCCGCCAACCTGGGGGCTGTGACAATAGGAAATGTGGATGTCCCCCGTCCCAGACTAATGAGAGACTGGACAGGAGCTGTTGCTGCCGCAGAGTGGAGACTCCTTGAGGGGCACGGGCTGCGTGCCCCTGGCCTGGAGGCTCCCCAGAGGCAGAGGCCCTTCCTCCGAGGCCCGTCTAATGAACCGTCGGCACCCCAGCGTCCTGCACAGCAAACGCCCCACGCCGAGGCAGGACCGCGGCCTGGGAGAGGAAGTGTTGACAGGAGGGCAAGCCGCTGTCCCCACCCAGCACGCCTGACCTCCTGGCTGGGAGAGAGGCACACCCCTCCTCCCACCTGTCCTCAGTATTGATTGTTGTCTTCTCTAGAAAGGTCTTCAGAGACCCAGGTTAGCTCCCGGGGCACAGGGTCTCGCCTTGAATCACCGAGCGTCATGGGAAAGGCCAGGGCCTTCTGGATCCTAACCTGGTACCTGCTCTTTCCATCAAAACAAGCTTCCCCAGAGCCCCTCCATGGCTTACGGGGTAGCCCCCACCTGGGGGACAATGGTCTGCTCAGTCCCAGGGAGCCTGGGCTCACCCATCTTGGGGTCAAAGCAAGGCCGTGTCCCAGTTATGTGTTTGAAGAGGGCTGGGTTTAGGTCTTAGTTGCCATGTGATCATTACCCAGGCTCCCCTGGTTTCTCCGGGCCTTGGATGGCAGTTCTTCCCCCCGCCTGCTCCTCTGGTTACTGTAAGGAACAAACTGTCCCTGTAAATGGTGTCGCCATGTCAGGGTACCGCCATCTAGCTCTGCCTGGCCCTCCCACCCACCTACTGGGGCCCACGGGCATCTCAGAGCCTCACAGGCGGGGGAAGAAAGCTGGCTTGTCTTGCTTTTTGGGGGGAGGCTGTGTAGCCCAGGGGTTGACAGCACGGATTCCGAAGCCGGGCTGCCAATTCCTAACTGTGGACCTTGGGCAAGTTACCGAACACCTTTGTGTCTTAACGTCCCCATCTGTAAAATGGGGATACTCTTTACCTGTCAGAGGGCTTTTGTGAGCTGCTCTGAGCAGAGTCCCACATTACAGCCCTCCCGATCTTGGCCAAGCCGGGCAGGGAGGGAGGGGGCCAGGGAGAAGAATGGCCTGCGGGCACACTCATTTCTCGCCGCAGGGAGAAGGTGCAGGAGAAAACCCCATAGGAGAGGTCAGAAGTCTGTCACCGTCTACAAGAGATGATGCCTACAAAGGAATCGACTTTTGTTTTCCTGGACTCTGAAGAAACGCGGCCCTTGGTTGCATGACTACTGCTCCTTGGGCCCAGAATCCCACTTCTGCACTCCAGAAGCCCCTGTGGTTGCACTATGGAGGCTCATCTGTGTATTCCCCGCCCGGGCCCTCTGTTGGTAAACGTAACACGAGGCTCAGAGAGTGCAGGTGGCCACAGGGTCTTTATTTAGAAGCACAGAATTATAGAGCAGCCAGCCAAGCGCACTGAGGCCGCCTGCCCAGGGCCCCTCCTGCCTTACCTCGTCCCTACCCCCGACCTTGCCTGTCTTCGTCACCTCCACCCGTCACCTCCATCTGTCACCCCCGCCCTACGGATCCGTTTCTCATCAGCCTGGATGGCCTGTGGTCCCTTGCTGGTACCCCTGGGACCTGGGCGTGTGAAACATGCCCACCTGGGGCTGTACCCGTGAGGGCGAGTCCCCGAGGACCGGGCCTTGAGTGACCCACTTCTACACTTGGAGAAGCGCCAAGGGCCTGGGATAGGAGGGGCCCTACCGCCGCTTAGTCAGGCTCTGCCATCTGCCTCATTTCAGCAGAGATCAGCACTGGAGGGCTCATTGTAGGCAGGGCTTTTTATTTTTTTAATGCGGCAGGATCAGGCTCAAGATGTCACTCCAGCGAGCGGGACTGGAGATGGGGCGGGGGGGGGGGGGGTGGGGGGAGAGAGAGAAATGTCTAGGAAAACGGGAGAAATAAATGGAAGCTTCCTTGCTCTGGGAGGAGGGAAGGGCACGGAGGAGAGAGGGAAGGAAAAAAGGAGAGAAGCCCGCGAAGCAAAAATGGTGTAGAGGAGATGGGCTGGGTTTAGCAGCTACGCATCGTCCATCTCCCCCCCCGGCCCCCCAGAAGCCGGCGACAGCCCAAGAAACGGGGCTTCTGGGTCCCCGAGTTACGGCCGCCCGCTCCCCAAGCCCCCTGCCCACATCTGCAGGCCCAAGGGCTTCTGCCCCGCCTCCTACCTCCCTCTCTGGAATGCCTAATGTCAAGCACTGCTCGCTCACTTTCGGAGACTGTGATAGTGGTGACAGGGGTGGTCATACCTGCGCTATCCCAGGTGACTGGAAGATCTGGCGCAGGCTGACTCCTTCCCAAGACCCCTGTGGACTCATGACACACGTGACAGCAGGGTAAGAGCTCAGAGCTCACAGGACGCCAGGCGAGCCGCTCTCTGTAGGTTCTCGCTCCACAGGTAATTCTGCTTCAGAAGATGCCCCGTGCGCCCAAAGGTGCCCATTTGAGTGTCTCATCACAGATTTCTATTCCAAAGGGTGTATACATATATACGACTTCGGCTGGAACCAACACGGTACGTAGCGATCACATTAACGTTAGCCTCAGTTTACCTTTCTGGAGCCCTCGTTCAACAGGCAGTCACTGTATTAAGGACTTAACATGTGTTGTCTCATTAAGTCCCCAAGAGAACCCTATGTGGTATACCCATTTTATTTTATTTTATTTTTTTTATTAAAAAAAATTTTTTTAACGTTTTTTTATTTATTTTTGAGACAGAGAGAGACAGAGCATGAACGGGGGAGGGGCAGAGAGAGAGGGAGACACAGAATCGGAAGCAGGCTCCAGGCTCTGAGCCATCAGCCCAGAGCCCGACGCGGGGCTCGAACTCACGGACCGCGAGATCGTGACCTGAGCTGAAGTCGGCCGCTTAACCGACTGCGCCACCCAGGCGCCCCTGGTATACCCATTTTACAGAGGAGAAAGCTGAGGTTTACACCGGCAAGTACTTCGGCCAGGACCGTGAGTGGTGGCGGGAGGGCAGGGCCAGGCTCCCGAACTCCAGATGCTGTGCCACCAAACACGGGCCCCAGCTGGACCCTCAGTGCTGCCCCCTTACCAACTCTCTCCCCAGCCGCCAGTCCAGATCACTCCTCCACCCTGCCCCCCTCCCAGGAATTCTCAGCCAGTGAGCTCATTCCCTACCTCACCCTGGAAGACATAAAAGTCACCAGGTGCAAAGTCATCCAACTTCCCCCCTTCCCACAAATGCACCTGTTTCTGCAGGACTCTCCTCACACCCAGGGAGGGCGTCCCTAAGCCCCCCAACCCTCTGCGTGCTCAGAACCTCAGGGCACGGATCATCCCCTCTCTCCTGGAGCTCTCCCATCAGCTTTAACCAAACAGGCTCCATCTTTCGGTAAACCCACCTCCCTCTACTCCTTTCCTGCCAGGAGCCACTGCCAGGACCTTCTCTTTACAGCCATGCCTGAAACACGAGCCTGCCCTCGAGGCTCACTGCTCACCTCCCCCCCTCTCCCCACCGCACCCCTCCTGGTCCCTTCCCTGAGTGTTCCTGCCTAAGGGCACCAATGACTTCCATGTTGCTACCTCCAGTAGGCATTTAAAATTGAAAAAAGAATTTTTTTAAATGTTTGTTTATTTTTGAGAGAGAGAGAGAGACAGAGACAGAGACAGAGCATGAGTGGGGAAGGAGCAGAGAGAGGGGGAGACACAGAATCAGTAGCAGACTCCAGGCTACGAGCTGTCAGCACAGAGCCTGACACGGGGCTCAAACTCATGAACTGTGAGATCATGGCTTGATCTGAAGCCAGGCGCCCCCCCACCCCCAGGGGGCATTTTAAAATTCTTTCTTGGGGCGCCTGGGTGGCGCAGTCGGTTAAGCGTCCGACTTCAGCCAGGTCACGATCTCGCGGTCCGTGAGTTCGAGCCCCGCGTCAGGCTCTGGGCTGATGGCTCAGAGCCTGGAGCCTGTTTCCGATTCTGTGTCTCCCTCTCTCTCTGCCCCTCCCCCGTTCATGCTCTGTCTCTCTCTGTCCCAAAAATAAATAAACGTTGAAAAAAAAAATTAAAAAAAAAATAAAATTCTTTCTTATTTGACAGCATTTGACACTTTTAACTCTTTCATGTTGGTACCCTTGACTTTTTCTTCTTCCTCTCTCTCGCCACGTCTCCTGCGTGACTTACCCTCCTTTACCGGCAGCCTCCGTCCTCAGCCCCCTTCTCTCCTCACTCTGTACTCTTCCTTGGATCCAACACACCCAGGGCTTCAGTTCCACCCATAGATCAGTATTTCCAGAACCTTCTCTCCGGTCCCCATCTCCCCTCTGGGTGCCGGGTTCATACATTCAACAGCCTCCATGTGGATTTCTCAAGGCATCTCATGATCAACAAGGAAGATGAAATCAATGATCCTATTTCCCTCAAGCCTGTTTATCTTCCCATCCGCCTCTACCTTGGCGAATCCAGCCTGCTCACCTCTTCTTCATCTCTACTCTGCCCGACGCCGTCATCGGGTTCTGCCAAACCTGCCCTCTAAATCTCGGATCTTCTAAGTCCGCCGCCTCCCTGTGCACGTTCTGTCAGCTCTTGCCTTCCACCGTCCCCACTGCCAGCATTAACTTTTCTATACTCTCGCCAGGCATCTTATTAAAATGAAATCTTGTCACCCCCTTCCGCTTAAGACTCTCCCACGATTGCCCACCGGTCTCAATTAAGGGCCTAAATCCTAAATGTGACCTGGGGAGGCCCTCCCTGCTCTGGCATCTTAACTCACTGCCACACTTGCCCACGGTCCGGCCCCCCAGCCTTCCGTGCTCCCGGAGCACATCGAGCTCCCTCCCGACTCAGGGCTTGATGTGTGCCGTTTCTTCGTGCCTTCGGTGCGGAATGTTGCCTCTCCCACCTCACCAGGCTCCAGCGCTCCATCCTTTGGCTTTCGCTTCAAAAGCTGCTTTGGGAAGCCTTCTGGATCTCTCAGATTAATTCCCCACTCACAGGCTCTCACGGTGCCCCACACGTTTCTTTCACAGCGCTCGGCATAGTTTGACAGCACGTTATCTGTGAGACTGGTAAGGACACTCTTTCCTCAGAGACTCTAAGCTCCACGGAGGGCAGGGAGCAGTTCGTGTAACCCACTGTCCACCCCTAGAAACCAGCGCAGTCCCTGGCACATCGTATGCGGAATGTATAAATGAATTACTGGCAAAGAAAACAGAGGAAAATTCATTCTTAAAGGCCAAACCAAGGCAAGGTTCTTAAACTTAGGTCACCGCGGGAAACCCTGGGTTTACACCCAGGGTTTATACCTATACACCCATTGGTATGCTGACCGCTCTCAAAGGCCTTTTTCTCTCTTTAGCTTTGTTTGCTCAGAGGTAATGGGGACAGGAAGGATCTTCAGTGGAGATCGCATCCCCATGAATGATGGAAGATTATAAGAGATAATGTTGTCAGGGGATATGCCTATTTTTCATTAGTGTTTCAGTAAAATACTTACAATACTGACAAGAGGTAGAAAAAAAATGTTTATTTACCCAGAGAAATTCAAATGTGTCATATGACTATGGGTCCATGTATTAATGTCAATCTATCTATAGATTTTTTTTTTAAGTTTATTTATTCTGAGAGAGAGAGAGAGAGAGAGAGAGAGAGAGAGAGAGAGCGCATGAGCAGGGGAGGGGCGGAGAGAAAGAACCGCAAGCAGGCTCCGCGCTGCCAGCGTAGAGCTCAACGAGGGGCTCAAACCCACGAACCAGAGGTCATGACCTGAGTTGAAGTCGAATGTTTAACCGACTGAGCCACCCAGGCGCCCCCTACCTATAGATTCCTTAACGACATGGGTTGGAACTGCGTGGGTCCCCTCATATGCAGATCTTTTTTTGATACAGTGCATTATATTTTCTCTTCCTTTAAAAAAAATTTTTAGTGTTTATTTTTGAAGGAGAGAGAGACAAGAGTGTGAGCGGGGGAGGGGCAGAGAGAGAGGGAGACACGGAATCGGAAGCAGGCTCCAGGCTCTGAGCTGTCAGCACAGAGCCCCACGCGGGGCTCAAACTCACAAACCGCGAGATCATGACCTGAGCTGAAGTCGGACGCTCAACTGACTGAGCCACCCAGGCGCCCCTATATTTTCTCTTCCTTATGATTTTCCTAATAATATTCTTTGCCCAAGCTTACTTTATTGTAAGAATACAGTATATAATACACATACAAAACATGCTAATCAACTGTTGATGTTACTGGTAAGGCTTCTAGGCAACAGTAGGATATTAATCATTAAGTTTTGGGGGAGTCAAAAGTTATATGCAAAATTCTGACTACTACACAGGGTGCCTCTACATCCCTTGTTGTTCAAGGGTCAACCGCACTTCATTTTGCCATGAAGCTAAATGCCATTAAAGCATTTTCCAGTGCTATGGGATACCAGGAAATGACAGGGCACACTGGAAACCACACCGGTGGTGTGCTGGAGCTGGTTCACACTGGCTCTCTAGGGCCAACCGTTGCACGTTCAGGAATTTTGAGACCTGGTTGTAAAAGAGCCAATTAACAATTAAATTATACTAATGTACAGTTAACAGCAAAGGTAACACTCAAAATTCATCTCTTCCTAGCTCTTTCGTGCTTTACCATGGCCTACGCTCTTGAGGTTCTAGACGTCCACCATATCTACATGGCGGAGATACGAGGCAGCGGTGAACTGCGTGCTTTCCAGCTCCGCGTCCGGTAATGTCACCTCGGACGTTTGAAACGGGCCACGGTGGGAGTCTTTAGGCCATGGAAACTGGCAAAGCTACCATGACATTTTGGGGAACCGAATGTTGTAACTTTGGTAAGCTCACCACTGAACCAAACTACTGGCTCCTTAAAACATCTGAAAGGTCTAGGGCGTGTGAAGCAAACTTTTACTTGCAAGACGGATAGGTGGAAGAAGTACAGCAACGTACGTGTGTCTAAATTTAGGAAACCATCCTCAAAATTGTGTAAGGGCTGAAGGTGATTGTTTTCTTCTTCAACTTAAAACTGCAGTTATTCTGCATACATCTTATTACAAATATCAGTTACTAAAGTGTCATTTTATGGAACAACCTGTACACCATAACTTCAAGACAAAAATAAACGTGTTGACTAAATTGAGACGGAAGTTCTTAAGAGTGGGTGGGAGACATTCCTCTTCTCTCTCCCTGCCAAACTTCTGCAAAGAGTAGCTTATACTCATTCTATATTTGCTTACCTTCGCATCAGTCTTGGCTTCTGCCTCCTGCCTCCACCATTTGACAGAAGCTGCTCTAAGGTAACAAAGGACTTCCTTACCGCCCAATTCTAGTCTGCTGTTCAGTCCTCAATGTCATGACCTCTCTGCGTTGTTTCTGAGGGCCCCTCCCCTGCCTCCTCCATTAGACGGAACTCACAGAGCGTCCTCCACCCCAACCCTAGCCTAGCACAAGGTTTGGCACCTTCCAGGTGCTCGGCCCTTGTTTGCTGAATCACTGGCCTGAGTGTTCATCCCTGGGACCTTGGACGTGACTGTTCTTTACTTGGCTGGATGCCTGTCTGCTCAGACATCAAGAGAGTAAACCGCGTGGGGGGCCCTTTTTTCCCTTTGGTTTGTCAAGAGCTCACCTGTAAGGGTTTAAGAAAGCCAACGCTCTCCCCGTTTCTACTGGGCCTTACGAGCAGGTGTGTGTGCCCTTCACTGCCAGGCAGACTCTTGGATTTCCACTTCCTCTCTGGGCCCTGGGCCTAAGCCCCAAAGCTACTCCTTTGCCTTCTGTTGTTTCTTGGCTCAGAGCCAGGTTGAGTGACCTTGAGGAAGCCACATTATCACCTTTGCAAGCTATACGATTGGGATGAAGGGGAACCGTGCAAGACAAGCTGGCAAGTGCTCAACACTCCTGTGAGATCTGTAAACCGTGGGTCCCGCTGCCACGTTGCCGTACTTGAGTTGTGCATATTTTATCTTCATAACGTGTTCCCCCTAGAGTTGATCCCCTTCAACTCCTTAATCATTTCTGTTGCTGGTGCTGAATTCCCTCAAGTCTAAAATTCTTTTCTCCTAGAGCTGCAGGAGTCGGAAGCAAACAGTATTCCAGATGCCACTTTCCACTCCCAACATTACGGGATTTACAGAGGGGGAGTGATCATCTTGCTAATGGCTCAGCGGCATAAAGATCCCATCAGTCAACAACATTCAAGTTTCCGCTCTCATCCGGAGGTCAAAGCTTCTGGTTCTCCCAGCTCATTATCCCAAACACTGATCTTCCTCCATTGGCTTTCTCGCTCACTGCCTCCGTGAGGTGTCCCCCTGTTGGGTCAAAGGCCCCCACGTGGTGCGGTCACCTCTGAAATTAAAAGGGGGAACACACCTCCACCTTATGCAAACGCGTACACAGAGAGCAGCCCAACGATCCTCACCTGAATGTTAGATTAGTCAGCAGGCCATTAGAAATGAATCTAAATGATGTAGGGCAGAGTTCAGCGAGAAGTCATGAGATAAAGGAAACACACGGGGCCCGGGCTGATTAAAAAGATAATTGGTTGTGGAAAATAAGGTTGGGTTCCAGCCAAGACTTTGTCTTTGACGAAGATAAACCGACGGATCCAGTACAGTCGTGTTGGGGGAGTCAGCTGCTGTGCTTTTGGAGGAGTTGAGGAGCCGGAACAAAGCAACAGTTTCAAAGTGAGGCCCCGACTCCCCCTCTGTTTGTTTTTCTGCTCATAAACATACAAGCTGTTTCCTTTCATCTGTACAGGCTCACACAAGACGGAGAACCCACAATAGGTTTCAGTCAGATTTACAAATGGATGTGCAGGATGGGGAAGCCAGAGAGATCTTTTGGCCTAAGAAAGGGTCTCCATGTCCCCGGCTAGAATTAACAAAACAAACAACGACAACAAAGAGGAGTCTCTCTACGGACCTGAAAGGCCAGCCGACTTACCAGTGACAAAGAAAAGAGAGGCCTCTCTTACCTGAATTGTTAAAACCCATAAAGGTGTTGGAGAGGCCCCACGGCAACACAGAGAGGTTTCATCTCCGCAGAGGGAATGGGAAAATTTTCCACGGATGGCGAGATACAGGGGGGCTGACAACAGGGAGGAGGAGGGGAGGTGGGGAGCGATGCCAGATACTCGATTTGGGCCTGAAACCATAACTCCAAAGGTTCTGTGAAACTACTTGCCTGAAATATTGTTTTGATAAATAAGCCTATACCCTTGTGGAATTGAAATCTCCAACTGTTCCACTGGCACGGACATCTCTGCGGTGACAGCACATGCCCCAGATTGTGGAGTTAACTTGAATTAAATTTCAGATGTGGGGGAGCTAAGGGAGGGGGTGGCGGCAGTGGGAGGTTTATGAACAGTATGCTGGGGCTCTGATGTTGTCATAACCAGATGGCTTCAACTGTATCAGTTAAACAAAAACAAACACGTCCAGAAATAATATCATAAGGACAGGAGAAGCGCGGAGCAGCCTCACCTGTACCCGAAATCCTAACCAGCTGTGTACCCACAGTAAAGCCCACATTGGAAATTCCAAGAATATTGGGAAATCCCAAAGAGACCTTCGTCCTGACAGAAGCTCGGTGCCGGGACTGCCTCCTTCCCGAGGACATATTCCCTGAACCACCGGCCCCCAGCCCCCCAGCTTTCTACGAACCAGGAGGAAAGCAAATCTGAAACCGGGCCGGTCCTCCTGGACTCTCTGAAGAACAGGCCGGCAGAGGCCTCTTTCTAGAGCTTTGCTCTCGCTTTTCCCTAAGAAGGAAGCTTTCACTCAGATCTCGTACCTAAACTTTTCAGAAATGGAACTTCCTCCGGTTACTTACATAAGCTCTTCAGGGCACTACATCAGAAGAATTGTCGCTCATGCCAAGACACGCTCTGAGGCATGTCACTTGACTTCCCTGGGGGTCCACTCCTCTTTGCTATAGAACGGGGAGGTGCTATCATCACGTGGCGGTTGGGAAGTGAAATGCTGTACGTGAAGGTTCAGCGAGAACAGGAGAGCTGAGCGAGTGCAGTGGCCCGAGAGGCCATGTGGGTAAGAGGTGTGCTGGACCCCTGGGCCCGTGCGCCGGCCCACAAAGTGAGGATGAGGCGGCACAGGGCAGCGGCCACAACACGGAGAACTGGGCACTTCCTCACGTGACACTCAGGAGGAAGCTGAGTCGTACAACGGAGTGGCTTCTAACAAGCAGATCCTGTGCTCGGTTATACCGATACCAGAGCAAAGCCAGTCCACTCTCGGACTGGCAAGGTCAGTGGAGACTGCGACACCTGCAAGGGCCAAAGTCACTGGAGGGAAAGGGAGGGTGGGATATGTTGAGTCTCCCGTCTGAGGTCAAACAGCACACACCTCGGCCACGTGGCCAATGCATTTTCCAGAGAATCCCACCGTCCTGGCCTGTCCGACACTGCTGTCAGAAAGGCAGAGGAGCCCCGGAGCGTTCTTGTGAGCGCACTGGGAATTCGGGCGTTAACTCTTCTGGAAACACATCAAGGCAGTGACAGAACCAGTCAGCGATAATAACTTCCCTTTATTTCATCTCCACGTTCGTGTCCCCTTGATCTTTTTAGAATTACCTAGGAGAAGGGAGACCGGGACTCAGGTGTTAGAACACGTAGGGTGTAGCCCCCTCCCATTACTTGCCTCGGCAGAGGTGGGAGCCTGATCCCTCATTAGGATGTGGACTGTGGGACAGATACTCAAGACGGACAAGACACCAGGAGATGCTGGGAACTCACGGAGGAAGCTCGAGATCAGGGAGACGCGACAAATCCCCATCGACGGACATTTCAAATATCATCTCTGCAGGTTAAGGATCAACTCAGACCCACGAAACCAGCCAGGTGAGTGGAACAAAAGACCAGAGATACCACACGGTACAAAATAGTAATTATTTATATTTTCAAAAAGAAAAAAATTAACATTTGGAAGTTGTCCCCTGTAGGAAAGGGGTGAAGTGGAAGGGACGGGACTGGCTCCTCTGCAGGTGGCAAGTCAGGTGCAAACAGCTGAGCAATCTGGGCTGGGATTCTTGTCACACGGCATTAATAATAAAATCTCCTTCTCTCTTCTTTTTGTTCTGTTTTTGTTTTGTGTTTTGTTTTTTTAGAAAAGGGGGGGGGGGAGGGAGGAGAAATAAAATCAGAGAAAAAGGCCAAAAGACATTTTCCACAATATCTAAAAACCGAGAACCACGGTTCTTGTCAAGACAGTAGGAATTCTGGATGAATTGTTTTTTCCAGTTTTCAACACCAATAAAGGTTTTTTGCAAAAGCCACCACATCAGACACTCATCTTCCAGCTCAGATAACCTCCTTCCCCTTTCGCCTTCACTTGTTTTTCATGAAAGGATAAAAGGATGTATTCCGTTCTCGCAAACAGTAAGTGCTAACAACAAGAGGGCTCTGCTGATACTCGCACGGTGGTGAAGAGCTTTCACAAACATCCGAGTTTCCGCACAGTTGGATGGACTACGATTTCTCTCAACATAAATACTACCTGGGATCCACAAACTGATTTTTGAGAAATTCTGCAAAGATCCTTTCTTCTTGCCTTTTCTTTTCCCTTCTCTTAAAACTAAATGTCTTTTTTTTTTTTTTTTTTCCTTTTTGCTCCAGGCACCTGACGATTTGTTCTGCTCAGTCAGATGCAGACAGGTTTCTCCGAAGTGCCATGCCACCGCCGGGACGTCCTCAGGGTCGGCGCCTAAACTGAATCCCCACAGTGTCAAACTCGGCCGGGCCAAAGGGAACACAGTGACGCAGCAACAGGGTTTTCATTAGGTTGGACAGCCCCAGGCCCCGGGCCCTTCCCTCCCCCCGTTTCCCCCAAGGTTACTTAGTGCTGTTTTAAAAGTCTGGGGGCCACGATGCAGTCTTTCGCCCCCGCAACGAGGAAAAGCTCCACAGATCGCGCTGTCTACCCGGTGGTCACGGGCAGCAACAGCGGCTGCTGCTTCAGGAGAATGAACGGAGTCTTACAACAGGCAGGATCTTAGGACTGCTTCAGGCGCTTGCGTGGGGGTCCCAGGAAAGGGCACTGTGCCGAAGCCAGAGAGCGGTACGCCTCAGCCACCAAGTGGGGATGTGACACCACCATCGACTTCCACCCAGAGGTCTCCAGGACATCCGAAGCGTGACTAGGAGGAACGTGGAGAGACGGGTTACCAAGGGCACGCGAGCAAGAGGGAGCAAACAGCCACCTGGGCGGTCTAACTTCCCGGCGGCCACCGCAAAGGCTGTCTCTGCCGAACGCTTAGGCAGAACCCTTAACGTACGCGGAGTTCGTCAGACAGCGGGCCGACGGGTGACCGGGCTGTGGCCGCTGCGACTCTGAAATCCTGGGTTTTGAGCCCCTCTGCTCTCAGATACAAAAGGTGAGATGTTCCTCAGGCTCTTCTCTGCTTTATCAATGCTCTTGAGACTGACTGGTGACGCTGCTGATACAGAGAAAGAGCGAGGACTCTCTCCGTCAGGCAGCTCTGGGCTTCTGAGCTTCCGTGTGGCTCGGCCGTTTTCTAGTCCCTGACCACAGAGCAGATCACGGCCTGGGGCCTGATGGCTCAAAAAGGAGGGGGTCATAACCACACTCTACGGACCGGTTAACATCTAAAAAGCACCACGCCAAGCGTCCAGCACAGAGCGAGCGGTCCCTGGAAGGAACATTTAAGGGTCTCTTCTCTCCCACTTTTGCCACGATCGGTCAACTCCTTTGAGACAATCTTACAAACAGACTTAGTGGAAGCGGATTCCTGCTTGGGGGCATTTTCTGTGCCGAGTAACGTTCACTCATCTACCCGGCAACCTCTTAGACCCGCCCGAGCCCAGAAGTGCTGCTTGTGAGGGTTTTTTAAGGCCTGCTTCCCCTCTTTGGGTTTCCCTAACTTTTGTTCTCCAACGGGCGAGAGAGCCAGGACACGCCCCACTGAGAATTACTGCAGAAAGTAATACGGCCAGGTCACTTATCGTTCGGGCGAAGGAACAGATGTACTGGAACGAACACTTCTTTCTCCAAACGGTATTTCACAACCTCAACTCCTGATTACCCCTTCCGTTTGTCCCCATTCCACAATCCACGGTTGGATGCATTTTACTAACTCCTACAAAACATACTTGGGTTCTCCCAGAGATCTACATGCCCTCTATTAAAGCCTTGAGTGTGCAGCGAGGACACTGCTGTTTGGGGGACACAGCTTTTCCAGGCCCGCAACTTATCGTTTTCATCATTTCCCATCACTGCGAGGAAGTAAGATGCCTCACTCACCAATCGCGTTAGCCCCGGGAGAGCAAAACCATCTTCCAAACGGTCAAGCTGAAGGGAAAGATGAAAACCCTCTACTTACTACTAAAAGGGGTTAATGAAGCTACTTGCCCGTTTTCCTCACTAATTCAAAGTCTTTCTCGTCTCTCTAGCTACCCCAACTATCTTGAAAGAACATCTTTGAAGATGCCAACTCACTAGTTGATGAAATCCACTGCCTGAGTTTTCAACTGATCCGCGCTGTGGAGGTCAGCCAGGATGAGAATTTCTGCGGCGTTCTCCACGGAGAGGTTACTGCAGAGGGCATCCTCACACATGACCTTCAAACGCTCCAGGGCATACTGTAAAACACAAGCGCCGCGGCCGTCAGAGCGGGAACGGCTCCGGCTGCCGCTACTGAAGCCGTTTCCTTCAGCCGCACCATCATGGATTCCTGAACAAAACCGCACGGCCCGTGAGAAGGCTACTACTGCAATTATAAAACATAACCATGCCCCCAAGGCTGGAATGAAGACAGCTGAAAAAATGCGCCTGGCTGCCATTCAAGTCCTCAAGTCTGCCTATTAGAAAGATGGCAATTACAGAGTGGACCCCCAACCTCAAGTTCACCCTGCCCCAAGTAGGATGCAAGTGTTCCTTAGACCACCGCCACCCACCCTCCCTTACCACGAGGCATAAAACTCTGCTTCAGGCCAACAGGACATCACGTTTGGCATTTCTGCCATCCTTTATTCGGAGCCAAACTAGGGCGAGGCACAGCCCTTTCTACGCGGGCACTGTCACCAGCCCGGCGGGGAAGCCCAACGGGCCCATCAGGCTGTGAAAAGGAGCCCTGCGGTGACTTTCAGCAGCGTCTGCACCACTAGTTGGGCCTCGATGAGGGTCAACCCAAGGCCTCCTTTGAAAGAGAAAGGGATAAATGGGTCCTCTTTACTGGGGCTGAAGTTAAGATTCTCAGGGCAGAAGGACAAAGTAACAGAGACCCTGGATCCTGTTCCGATCTAAAAGCTTCCTATTTTCCAGAGTAAAGGGTATAAATGTCCCGGAAGTGAAGGTCTAGGTTAATACTGGGCACATCTGACCTAGCTGATCTGTTCTGATGCCGCTGGACTACGTGCTCTCAAATAGGAGATTATGAACATAACTAAGGAACTTCAGCAGGGAGGAGGAAGGGATAAAAGGAGGCACAAAATAAAGTGTAGTTAATCAGTTCACAGGAGAATGGTTTGCTTTACGGGCAGCCACAGTCTCCGTATAGGTCCCACCTTGAGGACCTCAGAACGCAACGACACAACACTCCTTGAGGCCGAGTCGTGGCAGTCAGACCAAGACAATTTCATTTTTACGAATCCTGGGTGAGGCATATCTGTTGGCACTGTGATCTCCTGCAGCCAAAAGAGAGTTTCATTGGTTTTGGTGCAGCTTTAATTTTTTACATTTGAGTAATTGGAAAACAGTTTCCATGGAAAACAGGAATGACACTAGACAAGCAAGAAATGAGGTGGCCGTTTTTGTTTTAAAAGGCTGCAAAAGGTTGAGTAGATGGTTCAGTCTTTATACAGTGCTGCACAGAACATTCCTCTTACCCTTTCTCGATGCCTTCTTTTAAAAAGGACTTTTACCGTGAACAATTCTGATCCCTACTGCATAATTAGACAAAAGTAGCCATTCTTGTCCCTTAAGGGACAAAGTTTTTTTTTTTTTTTTTTTCTTAATTATGCTTCTGAAAAACCTGCCTAATGGTTGTACTTACCCAAGAGATCGAAATTGTGTCTCCCAGGCCTGGCCGACGTGTTTTGTTTTGTTTTTGGTCTAATTACACATGTCCCCAGGAGACTGGAAAGGCTCAGAAGAAGCTGTTTCAGCCTCTTGGGTAAATTCTAGATGTTTAGATCCTTCCATGAAGGATTTCTTATTCTGTTTTCCTGAAGCTCACAACAAGGTGCAAAGGTAAAAATATTTTAAAATAAGCTTGGAGCAGAGACTGTCTAATGGGAAATTCTGAATGGAATTTGAAAATGCACCTTCGCTTACTTCTCATTCACAAATTTAAAGCACTGCTGCGATTCAATTACTTTATCTTTTAAAACTGTAAGTTAACGGCACTGTACTGAAAATACCATCCACAGAAGGTCAATTCAGGCTGATCCCCGCGCTCCGTGCGCTCACAGGGGCTTCCCCGGTCGGCTCTCTGGCCGAGGAGCAGGAATGGACACCCCAGGAATGCCGCAGATGTCAGACCCTGGCTCTGAGAATATCCACCGCTGAGCCTTGGTATTTCCGTCTAAAAAGTGGGCCTTTTGATACTACTCGTCCTTACGGGAGCTAGAAGACGAGAGGGATAAACAATCTGGTGCGTGTAAACTTCACCGAAAATCAGAGGGCGGGTGAGGCACACTCATTATAAACTCATGTGTATAAAAAGCTGTGTCTTCTGCTTCCCCAGAGTTCACAGTGTGTATTTCTTATTGCCTCCACTGAAAGCAAGATTCCTGTGGTCAGAGCTGAGCTGGCTAGACTGGGAGGGCATGGCATGTTCACAGTGCTTAACTGTATTAATAAAATCTCGAAAGGTTGATAAGAAGGATACAGCTATTATTCAATCGTTTTCATCAGTAGCACCGATTGGGTTTACATGCCTCATCCTCTACAAACACTCCGAAGAGCTGATCAATAAAGATAAAGCTTCCACTGTAAAAACAAGTACTTCCTCTGTTCCCAAGGTGCAAAGCAAGGTGGAAGGAGACTATTCCTATGGGCCAATCCCGGGAAGGCTCTAGTGCCCTTCGGTCTGAGCCAGCTCTGCCCTCGGATGGGTGCTGCAGCACTGTGGCAGGAAGCGGCAGCACTTCCGG
This sequence comes from Felis catus, assembly GCF_018350175.1. Taxonomy (NCBI): domain Eukaryota; kingdom Metazoa; phylum Chordata; class Mammalia; order Carnivora; family Felidae; genus Felis; species Felis catus. The sequence goes on along the minus strand of NC_058381.1, from coordinate 35,867,677 downwards.
CAGGGAACCGTCCTCCTCACAGGGTCTACTGCTGGCCAGGTTTAAGGCCTTTTAAGGAAAACTTTCACAGGACGAAGAGCCACCCAACCCCCCAGCTTGTATTTCCTCAGACCACAGGGCCTTGGAGGACAGGTTACCGAGCTCTTTCTGATGTATCTACACAATGAAAGTCAGTCTCCCAAAGTGTGTTTTGGGGGCCACTAATCCCCACCGGGCCCTGAAGGAAAGGATTCCAGGGTTAACTAAATTAGAGAAATGCTATCATATTCTTTCAGATAACTCACAGCGCACATTAACATAGTAAAGATTCTGAGAAATCCTGCAGTGAGACAGCAACACACAAAAACCTCAATTTGACTTGTTTAAACTCAGTGCTTCATTAACATTCCCCTCCAACCTTATTTTGAGAATCACTGGCCTGTTTTGGTCATCACCTTATTTCCTTGATTCGAAGATCCGTATTTTAATTTTCACACTTTAATAATTCTCAAATTGAAGTGTATCTTACAATCGACACACACGTTTATTACAGTAGTATTTCTTTTTTCCCAAGGAGCGACCCATCATCTCGTAATTCCGAAGATGGTATATTTCAATAAATACCTAGGTAGAAGTTGAAAATGCCAACCACGACCCTGAGCAAAAGATTATTCTCTTGTTGACAAAGTTGCAAAGAAAGTTAAGGAACTCAGGGGAGGTAGGTGGGTGGAAGGATGAAACCGGTGACAGAGGTGAAAGAGTGTGCTTGTCATGATGGGCGCAGGATGACTTACGGGAGTGTTCAATTACGGGACTGTACACACGAAACTAATATAACACTGTATGTTAACTAACTGGAATTAAAAGGAAAATAAAATCACTCACTGTTTAGAAAAAAAAAGTTAACAAACTCCAGAACACTTCATAAATTATAAGGCCAAATCATAAATCCAAATGTTAGCGTTACCTAAAACTTCAGTATCACTGTGCTTATATGTAATCACAACAGTGAAGGGAAGAGAGGTAAACATCAGACTTATCCTTTTTTATAATCAGGGTGACCATGTAGTTTCCTTCATTCAAAGCAGGACACTTTGAAAGATAAAAAGGGTTCTACCAATAATTGTGTTGGCACCCACGTGTAACGCAGGACTGTCCTGGCCACACTCAGACACAAGTTCATCTGATGTACTATGTAACGCAGTCGCCCAGTGATGAAACTCAAAAGGTCACAAAAAACTCCTCCTCTTGTGGTTATTTTTCTTGTCCTTCCCTTTCTTTTCTTTTGAGAGAGACAGAGAGAGCGCGCGCGCGCACATGCGTGCATGTGCTGGGGAGGGGCAGAGGGAGAGAGAGAATCTTAAGCAGGCTCCGTCCAGGCCCAGAGCGGAGCCTGACGCACAGCTCAATCCCATGACCATGGCTCGATCTCATGGCCATGAGATCGTGACCTAAGCCAAAATCAAAAGTCGGGCCCTTAAGCGACTGAGCTACCAGGCGCCCCTATTTTTCTATTCTTATCTCACCTTGTCAGCAGCTGCCAGCAAATCATCAGCCATTTTGTCGAGGTTCGGAGCCTTCCCCGTGTAAATGAAGCACATCATTTCCTTAAAAACTTCAGGCTCCACATCATTGATTTCAACCCGATTCTATGCCAGAAAAACTAAAAATGAGAAACATTCCAACAGAACAAAACCCCCAAACAATTTTCATGACTTTAAGCTCCGGTGGGAGTAAGGCGTGTATCATCTGAAACCTAACACGAATGGGCAATCTCTCTCTGCCCTACTTCAGGAGAACAGCTTTTCCTCCTATCCTATGCACCACCTTTACCCTCTCAAATACAAGAGTTGTTTTTGGTTTTGTTTTGTTTTTTTTGGACTTTTTCTGAGTGGAAACACCTGTCTAAAACCCTCCCTCCAAACTGGATGATGTACGTGGGACACAGTGAGTTTGCTTTACTTAGAATGCTTCCGGACCACCTCTCCCTGCTCTGAGAAAGTGAGAATGCTACGCCATTTTAATAACACGACTGGAAAAATAAATCTGGTGTCAAATTAGGAAATCATCTGGATCTAGCCACCTAGCTACAAAGACATATCTTCATTCCGTCACATACCTTTTTGCTCTCCTCCATTTCATGTTCAAACATGGCACTAAAAACTGGAGAACGAGCTACAAAGTGAAAGGGGAACAGAGACAGATAAGGTTATCACACTGAAACCTCTTGGTTCTTCTGTTATGAAGAGACCACTCTGTTTCCTGTCCCATTGCTATAGGAAAGGGTCTTAGCCTCAAATTGTATCAGAATAATAAAATTCCTTTCTTCTTCTATTATACCAATAAGCAAATAATAATACATAAGGGGGAAAAAGAAACCAATACTTTCTTCTCTTTTTCTTTTTTCAATGTTTGTTTACTTGAGAGAGAGAGAGAAAGAGAGAGAGTGCACGATCACATGCATGCATGCAGAAGGGGCAGAGAGAGAGAATCCCAAGCAAGACTCACACTATCAGCGCAGAGCCTTACACAGGACTTGGTCACACGAACTGTGAGATCATGAACTGAGCCGGAATGCTCAACCAACTGAGCCACCCAGACACTCTTTTTTTTTTGCTTTTTAAAGATTTTATTTTTAACTAATTGCTACACCCAACATGGGGCTTGAACTTACAACACTGAGATCAAGAGTTATATGCTCTACTGACTGAGCCAACCGAGTGTCCTGAAATGACTTGCAAAATAATTTCTCATTAGCTCCATTCCAACCACTCATTTGAAGCAAATGACCTATGCTGGATGACAACGATCTCCTCTGGGTAGACGTGGGGATTCAAATGGAAGATCCTTCATGTTTTAATACCCGGATTTTTGCCTGAAACCATGACACCGACTTTCTCCAGTTCCAGGGATCACGCGGCAAGGAGGTCAAGAACAGGGCTCGAAGGCATCCATTAACCAGAAGAAGTGCATGCTTGTGGATGGCAGGTTGTCTGTTCCTTCAAGCCATGCACTCACATTAGAGATGATAATGCCCCAAAGAGGCAAAAACAATCTTACAACCACTTGTGGCCCTTCAAAACTCAACCCTTCCTGACAAAATCTTAATCTTCGGTATTTACTGTCTCCCGTTAGGAATCATTTGTTTTTTTTTTTTCCCCTTGGAGGACTGGGGATAATGAAAAAAGGTGAGAAACGGTGTTCGAGGCCATGCCCACTGTAGTCTAATGAACGTGGACAAACAAGTCCACTTAATTGCAACCATGAAAGTGATAAAAGGCCTAAAAAACTCAAAGTTTATCCTGTTGCCCAATAAATCAGAGGTTTTGGCGAAAGCTGAGACTACCAATCTCCACCTGAGAGGAGGACCAGACGGAATATGCAGTAGAACTCTGAGCTAACAGGTTACTTGAACGTTGGCCTACAGTTTCTGTCCACAAGAACTAATTTTGGATCTGTCATTTTCTAACCACATTATCTTGGGCAAACCACTCAACCCTCTGAGACTCAATATTTTAGTCTATTCCAAAGAGATATTCGTTCTCATTGCTTTTATTTCAGAAGGCTCATCAACTGTAAGGTACTAAAATACTTCACAGAAGTTGAAGATTAAAGGGTTGGTGCTTTTAGTAAAAAGGGAAGGGTCCGAGCAGCAACAGGCTTAGAGGGTCTTCGGTGGCTAGACAGAAACTGAGGCTATGCGAATAAATAAAATCACTTGGGGGGAAATAAGTAGAGGAAAAGAGAACTGAGGCGGACCCTTAGGGACACCAGTGTTGACAGGGATGCGTGAAGAAGAGGGAGGCCACATATCAGAAGTAGCCAGAGCACCAGGAGGAAAAACCAGGAGAAAGGAATCAAGTACTATATGAACTAAAGAATCCCTCAGATTTAGGAACTAGCAGGTCACAGAACTTTGGAAAACTGCTTTCGTGGCATGGAGGTGAACTGAGGATAAGTGGGAGGAAAGAAGTTGAGACAGTAAATGTGCTAACTCAAGAAGCTCAGCTCTATTTAAAGAGAGAGAGAGAGAGAGAGAATAAATGAATGAATAACTAGAAGGAGAAGCCCGAGCCTGTCTGCTTCCAGGCTGGGGGTAAACAGGCAATTGGAGAAAGAGAGACCCAGCAAGGGTATGACTGGCAGAGTGAGGCTTCTGAGAAGGCGGCCTGTGATATGAAACAGAAGTTGAAAAGATAGGCTGCTTTGGCCATAAGGAAGAACACCCCCCCACGGAGAGCGCAGGGAGAAGGCAGGTAAGGCGACAGACAAGAGCGGAGGAAGAAGGGCCTCAATATTCTCTCAGCAGCGGCAGCAGCGGCAGCGGCAAGCATCTCTTTTAGGAGCTGGAGATCGAAGGAGACCAGTAAACAGTCTGAAGTATCTATTGTTATGAAAAAGAAAGGGAGCGGTATATCTGCAGAAGAGCTCCTGACGGTGCCAAGAGCCTAGCCGAGCGTGGAGACGCTAACCTAAGAGTTAATGACTTCCTTTGGCAATACACGGTAACACCTAGTTGCGAGCAGGAACAGGAAGACGGCTGGATTGAGCCAGACTGAGGTTTTGCCAGGTGTGTGTTTTAGAATGATACTGCTGAGAGTCTTGGTAAGAAATTTGCTGCCTGAAAGTTCACGTGACTTCCTCTTATGGCTTATGGTCTGAACAGAAGTTTGTGGCTGACTGCTATGCCTTCGTGGGAGGTGAAGTCAGTGCTGCCTTATCAGGGGCTGTTCTGTGTCAGTCTTTCTGGTCTTAAGGACCAAGGGCCTCTTATGAGAGCAAGACCTGATCTTCCAAGTCATTCTCATTCTCCTATAACATAGTCTGTACTGCAGGGAGGGCTAACACTCCAGGGCTGGGGGACTTAGCCAGACGGTGGTTTGGTCCTGGGTCCAGAATCTTCTCCATTACGTCCTAAGTCCCTATCTAGGGGCTAACACCTGCTCTTTACCGGCATTTTGACATCTACCCTCTAGGTACAAAGGCATTCAATACACATCATCATCCACTGCTCGACAGTGGTGACCTAATATGGACAGTAGTCTTCTGGGTTATGACAACTCACGTCCCCACCATAAAAAAATACATCTAGTTGCAGTTTTTCTGCACCAGTTCGAAAAAGTGATGTTACTCAAAAGGTGATTATGCAGCCACGGTTTTTCTTTGTTTCACCAAAACTAAAGCTTCCCATGAATAAATACCAACCTGCCAAGATAGCTTTGTGAGCCTGGAACTCCTGGCCAGCAACGCACAGACAGCAGTCTGTGAACCGGGAGTTCTCCCACAGTCCTCCCAGCTCATCGGCCAGCCGGCACTCAGGGACCTTCACCATATTCATAGTGTTCTGGCCAGAAATGTTGACGGAATCTTGCACCACACTCACCTGTGAAAGACAAGGAAATCTAGTCCAAAGGTTCTGTTACCAGGAATTTTCTTCCCAGCAGGAAGAGAGATGACTTTTACCTCGATGCTGTAGTACATTCAGATACAAACGTTAGTCATGTTCTCTTGAAACCACCTCCACAAACGAAGGCTTTATCCTGTGGATCAAGTAATTTCCAATCTGCCGCGATCATACTTACTCTACACCATCCTAAGACGAGAAGCACAAAGCCCCACAAATCTCCTTCTCCTCCAACTGCTAATAAGCTCCACCTCCCCTGCCCTGAAAACCTGGGCAAAGCCACAGGGCAGCGGGGGGAAGGAGACACGGGGGAACGGGGACACTGACCTACACACGTATTAAACCTCACGTATTTACCTTGTTCTGCCTTAAGCAAAAGGTCAAATACAAGGAACTCCTACAGAAACTACCACTTAAAACTCTCTAGAAGCAAGAATCTGATAAGCCTGAAAGCACTTTATTTTAATGAGGTCTGGACCACGAAAATAAAATGCAGCCTCTATTGGGCCTGGTAAATAATTGGCGCTTCCTCACAGAGGTTAGTCTAATAAACAGAACTGGGCTTGGGAAGGTCCTCCCCAGCAGTGATAGCTGGGTGGGTAGCCCACACCATTTACACGCTTTTACTCGGTCCTTTGTGACGATGACATACAAGATGGCTGGCTCCAGCTAGACATGCACTTACTGCTCTGGAACAGAACGAGGGCCACAGATTGACGGAGGGATCCAACCTGCCACGACGACTTCAACAGCAGCGTGCTTTAAATTTTTTTTTTTTTTCAACGTTTCTTTATTTTTGGGACAGAGAGAGACAGAGCATGAACGGGGGAGGGGCAGAGAGAGAGGGAGACACAGAATCGGAAGCAGGCTCCAGGCTCCAAGCCATCAGCCCAGAGCCTGATGCGGGGCTGGAACTCACGGACCGCGAGATCGTGACCTGGCTGAAGTCGGACGCTCAACCGACTGCGCCACCCAGGCGCCCCAACAGCAGCGTGCTTTAACTAGCTGAATGAACTGTTCAGCCTACATAAAAACCCAAGTAACTTCCAAATGGGTCAGTGAAACGCAGATAAATCTGTTAGGATACCAAGTACAAGGATCTATACATCATACAGCATCCCAAAATAAACGGAAGCTACCAAACTGAGGGTAAGACCGAGCAGATCAGTCTTCTGCCTAACAACCACTGCTATGCCTCACCTCCATCGTATGGGGTTAGGAATGTTAATATAAAGCCGAATTCACAAACCTTGAGGATCGGCTCCTCACTCTTGCTACTGCTATGAGTTAGATGAGAAAGACAGCTCAAGGAACATCCTAAATGACCCAAGTTTCTCTCACCCTTCAAGATGCAAGTTACCCCTTAAATGCAGTCACAAACCCAGAGGTGAAATGAACGCCCCGTCCAGGTGACCCGTAGTCTCTTTTGCACAGGAGTGAGATATTTACTATCAGCTCAAGAAATTTAGTCATTTGTTTAAAACTAGCCATTGTGATCTCCAGCAATGAAGCAGCCAAGTTAATCAATTATGAATGTACTTAACGCTTGTAGCACATTTATCAGAGCCAGATTATAACGTTATTTTAATAGCTCAGGACCCAGCACAAACTACCCCACAGAGATTCTCTCTTGCCCTAAGACCTCTAGTTTGGTCTAGCCACTTTCTCATACTAACACCAAAAGTAGAAGTTTCCTGTTTCCAGTCATAGCCTGGAAATACGGATTTAAAAAAAAAAAAAAGAAAAAAAAAAAGAAAGGAAAAGACCAATTAAATCCGACTTCCTCATTGGGAAAGGCTGGAACGTCTTGGGATGGTCAATGAAGGGAACGGAGAACGCTTCTGGCAGTGGGCTCCTAAGCTTAAATTAAACCAGGTTGACAGGAGCCCAGAGTCATTCACACTTGATGGCGATTTACTAGCCTGGGTAAAATGAATTGGCGAGAGCTAAGCTGAATTCCGAGCTACGGTTACCGGCGGACCCTCTGCTGGTTGGTAATGAGGGAGGCCCAAAGACTATGACTTGTCTCGCTGGGGCCATTCCTCTCTCCAGACACAGACAGGAACACAGCAGGAAGGAGAATGTACCTTTACTGTCTGAGCCAGACTTGTGCTGTAGATATATGGATGCCTGGAGTCTCCAGAGCTCTGAATGTCTGGCACCTCTCACCAACATTAAATACGCTTAATTAAAAATAAATTTTAAATGGCATTCACAAATGAGTCTTCAGAGTCCAAACTTTCAACTCAGGAAGGGATTGTTTTCCTCTGCAAACGATGATGCTAAAATGAGACCATTTTGAGAAAAACTAAAGATTTTTTTTTTGTTGTTAATGCCTGTGAAGTCGACTATGGAGACTCATTCAGAATTGCAGCTGTGAAGATGACGTGACGGTGACATTTATGTCGTCTTAGAAATGACTGCATGAAAATGTCTCAGGAAGGCTGTATGCCCCTCTATGTTTCAAGTTGTAAACGGGCCTCACTTTTAAAGTCGATTCCTCTTCTTAGAGAAGAAAATTCCATAAAAGACTAAAGGCTGTGCCAATTCTTGTACATTTTATCTAAACATAAAAAGTCAAGGTGAGACCAATGGAAATGTATTTTGAAGCTTCTATATAATGATAACAATCAAGGAAACAATAGGCTGCCGCACAGAGATGGTCTGTAGCAGCAGCATTACTTCTAATCAAAAGACCGGCAACAATCTAGACACGCGCCAAGAAGAGCACGAATAAATAAACTGTTGCATATTCGTTCACACAGCACACTACTACAGAGCACTAAAAATGAAAGAACCCTAGTTATACCCGCCACATAAAGACATTTTAGACACACGATGCGAAGAAAGCAACGTGACCTACGTGACCTGCGTACGTTCTGACACCATTTTTATCAAGGGCACAAATAAGCAAACCTAAACAGGTCGCTGTTCAGGCACACAAATGAACAAGGGGATGATAACGTACAATTTGAAACAGATCATCCTCTGAGTGGGGATGAGGCCCAGGGGAGAGGGGAGAAGCACACAGGCCAGTTCCGAGTTACTGGTGATGCTGTTGGGTCGGGTATTAGGTTTACAACATTATGTTTATAACCTGTAATAACGTTACATATTAAATCATTTCCGTAGGTCAAGAGCACTCAATATTGGCGTTATCATACAGTTCAACCAGTATCTCCAGACCATCCACTAATAAGATGATAAAAAAGAAAAACAGACCCACATAATTTAAAATTTGGTCAAAATACATATTCCCGGGCCATGAGAGGATATTCTATGTTTGAGAAGGAAAGTGCTATTCTAAGACTCCACTAGGGTCTAGATAGTTCATATTTGGTATTTCATTCATATGGTGTTTCACATTTCAACTTTAATTGCAACATTACAGACAGACACCGGAATCTTCTACCTGTCAGAGGCACACACAGTGAGAGAGGGATATATGTATGCATTTTTATGGTTTATAGCTATCCGTTTTCAATATAAACAGAAGAATCAATAGAAGCTGAAACACTTCATGGAGATTTTACTGTGAACCAAATTATTAAAGGGAAAATTAAAAGCGTACAGCCTCCACGAGCCTTTCATCACCAAAGTAGACCGTCTCTGTTAAGAAAACGTGGTAGAGACCACGCTTCCTCGGCCGAACGGCATTCGGCTCCGCGTGGCGCCGCGTGGCGGAGAGGGGGGAACGTGCAGCTGCCACGGCCCGACACTAATTTGCTGTACAAGGTTAGGAAAAATTACCTGACCTCCCTAGGCACTGCTTCTCCCCCCAGTAACGCGAAATGAAGGTAAGAGAACTAATCCGGCTCCGAGGATTGTGATGAGAGACAATTCAGGGAATGCTTTGAAAATGCTTCCAAATGCGTTAACTAAGCCATAGCGACTTGCAAGAATCGTCCCATTTCCTTTTTTTTTTTTAATTTTTTTTTTTTCAATGTTTATTTATTTTTTGGGACAGAGAGAGACAGAGCATGAACGGGGGAGGAGCAGAGAGAGAGGGAGACACAGAATGGGAAACAGGCTCCAGGCTCTGAGCCATCAGCCCAGAGCCTGACGTGGGGCTCGAACTCACGGACCGCGAGATTGTGACCTGGCTGAAGTCGGACGCTTAACCGACTGCGCCACCCAGGCGCCCCAAATCGTCCCATTTCCTAATAGACAAGAACGTCACTGAGAGGTGAACCCAGTGTGGCGCATTATACACGAGACTGCTCGTTCAGCGATCTAGTTTCATTTAAATGTTCATTAACCGCTGAAATAAAGCCCAAAGACAAACGTGATTCTCAGCCTTTCACCTCAGGATTCCCTCGTGTGGCCTCTAGGAACAGCCAAAAGAATCCACGGAACAGCCGTACTTTTGTTACCAAGATGCAATAAGCTCGTTTATAAATAATCCACCGACCGATAGGAGGGAAGTACCCAGGCCAAAGGCTGAGTGACGAACGGAGCGGTGGAAGACTCATAACCTACATCTGTATGTGGACATCGACTGCATAAAAGCCTCTGAATAATAAAAAAAATACTAACTAAACCAATGATACATAAAATAAAAATATGAACCAAATACCGGTTTAGAAATAATCCACTGACAAAAGGGAGCGACAGGTCAAAAGGATAGAGTGTGCAGCAAAGAATGATGTAGCTTTGAAAAGCACTAAGAACTCAGATGAGCTGCAGACATTTTTAAAACCCACACATCCAACACACCCCCCCCACGCAACCGTCTTGCAATGCTGAATGCTACTAAGTCCGCGGAGAGCCTGGGAACAGAAACGAGTCTCACTAGGCACAAGCCCAAGTATGAGAAGCAACACTCAGCACCTGTGGCCAACAGAGAAGTGTGAGCGGAACAGATGGCACACCTGGTTCGATGGGAAGAAACCGATGGCATCAGCAGAACTCAGCAGACGTTTCCCTGTTCAACATCTCCTCATTTCCAAAGTGTCATCTCACTTCCCTTCGAAGTCAGTAAGACAAATCTAAACTTAACCACAGGATTTCTCCTAAGAGAATTTCATATGGGGAAGTGAAGGGAGAGAATTTCATATGGGGAAGCAAAGCCTTGGACTTAACCACAGGGTTAAGAGACTGCCAAGCGAGGGCAGGCCAATCGGTTTCCAAATCGAGAATGGCGATACAGGGGTTGGAGTAGCTGGAAGGGATTTGGGGGGATGGGCTGGAAGGGGGAGCAAAGCAGAAGAGGCTGGACCGACTGTGGACTGGAAAATGTGGCAATAAAGGTTGAGGCTTTGCCTAGAACACCAGAGGCGATATTTAGAGATTTCTCTTCTTTCAGAGAACAGTTCAAAGACTGGCTTTCGTTTCCAAAAGAAAATAGAATTTTCCACTATTTTAAAATCTTTCTGAAATATAGGTCTCTAAGAGAGGTAAGACTAAATTGATGGTCTTAACGTTTCATAACATCAAAGCTCATACAAAACCACCTAATTGTTCTCATTTTTTCACCAGGGCAACTGAGCACGATCTGTAAATAATAGGACTTACACAGAATACAAATTTCAAGTTCACAGACAAAAACAACTGCAACATTTTATGTATTTACAGAGAGGCCGTCACTCTAGTATTTCCTTCTTTTACTTAGCAATGAGAAAGGAGAGGAGGTAGCTATTACGCGACTATTTATGTATTTGGTGCAGTCCTTTAATAAACTATGCGTCCAAAGTTTTCTAGTCCCCAGCAACTACTCTGCAGAAACACTCCACGAGCTGTGACCGGGGAGAGAAGCTGGCGACTGCTGGCCAGGCCTCTTCCACAAAAGGGCAGGATTCCGAAGGGACACCCTGCCCCACTGCGCAGGTGGTGATAAGCCTTTGGACCTGTCGTTAACTCACGGTGTGAACCTACCATTATGACAGAGCACACTGGCAGTCGGGGAACTTGCCTGCACCCTCCCCGTGAAAACACAGTGGTCACTCTCAAGTGGTGCCGCTCAGCAAGTGGTTCTTGACCATACAACGCATAGGGAACACAAAGATCCCATCCGACTGGAGGCTTCATTCGTTTGTGACTCTGAGTTTGTGAGGACCTTAAATACACTGATAATGGCATGAAATGACTGACTAGTATATGCTTATTAAAGAAACCACTTTCTACCTCACTCTCACTTTGGGATTTTTACTTCAAGGCTTCTCCTGTAAACCCGGAAAGGCTCCTGGGTCACTGGTGAGAGAAGGACCCTCCTGGCTGACTACACGGAACTCGCCTAGCCAACCACGAGTTAGAGAGCTATACCTACCCTTCACCCTGGAAAAAATGGTTCTCACCTTCCTAATTTCACAACCACTCCAGCAAGACAAAGTGATATACCCAACTCCTGGCAAGAGTCATCCAGTAGAGCAGAAAAGGAAAGTGACTTGGAGTCAAACACAAGTAGCCTTCCCACTTAAGAAGTCGGCAAGGGTAACGGGACAAGTATATATATTGAGTTGCTGGCCCTTCTCCTCGGCTTGCAGCACCGGCCCTTCCAAATTCTATCTGCAAACACCCGCAATGAAAAAGCCAGAATCCTGACCCAAGCAAGTCAAAAGTCACTCCTACCAAGATGGTGCACCATCTTTGTTTTTAAGAACGGCAACGAGCAGAAAGCTGAGGTGCCCAACAAGCCCGAAATCACGACAGTGTCAATCACAGAAGTAACGCTTGGGTTGCGCCACACCACTTGGGGATTTTTCTCACTCTCCATCCCTGAAACGACATGATGAAGCCTACCGATTCCCGGCAGGTCTGGGGATTGCTTGTCTCACCGTGGGGTACAAGGACTCACCTCACAGAAAAGGGTAAGCTTGTCATCAGGGAGAAGCCCGTTGGCCTCATCCAAGAGAAAATCTCTACGGATGAATTTTTTGAATCCCCAGTCTTTGCCTTGCACAAACCTATATGCCCGTTGACTCTCTGGAGTAGGAAAAAAAAAAAAAAGTCATATTTAGGGTTACTCAGAACACAGATCAAATCTACAATTTGTCTGTGTATGCAGTTGCTTGATGTGAAAATAAAGAGTTGCATGAAGAGCAGAACATTTACCCATAGCTTTGGTTTCTTCTCCCTTGGCATTCAGGATGGAGAATTTGAATTTTGCCCGAACTTCACTCTTTGGACAGCTGACCAGTAACAGGTAAAGTGACAGGTAATCTTTGCTTTCTTCATCTAGCCCTTTTGGGTTTACTCGCAAACACCTGCCCAAAACAGACAGGGAAAAAAATATAGGTCAAAAGCATCCGTGTTTGTAGGTTTTGTGACGTGACAGGAGATACAAAACATCTATTTCTTGAGAGAAGAAGATGTTAAGAGAACCAATCCAGGCCCCATAGCGGGGGATTCTGATTCAGCAGAGGACTACTTTGGGAACCACTGTTTGGGAGCAACCTGAGTCACCTTCTAAGGAGTAAACAATAAAAATAGAAGGGCATTCTAGAATCTGACACCACATCCCTTACATCTCTGCCTCTTTCCTCATAATCTCCCAAATCACTCTTTTCTCCCGTGAAAACATTTGAAAACTGAGCCTACTTCCACTCTGTTCTAATCTTCAGTCTCAGGAAAGGCTGCCCCTTCTTTGGTCGGGACTATAGCGAAGCCATGAAAAACACAACGTTGTTGAGCCCTTTAATATCACCTTTGGAGAGAAAAAGCATTGCAAAGAAATGTGTGAACAGCACATAATCTTTTACGGACATTTTATCAATCTGGCAATAATATTCTAAGACTGAAATAAAGAAGGCAGTATGGAGGAAGCACAGACAAAAGCAAACTCCCATTCCACAGGATAGAGTTCCAAGCTAGGCTTCCAAAGAGAGTCAGAGATGACAATCTGTTGCCACTGAATCAAAACAAATTTCAGGCAGAATTTAATAGGTTCGACTGAGTTAAGTTGTAAATGTCATTAGTTGATCTGCATGTGGTTCACACTGCTCCTACCACATACAATCCACAGGCCAGATGTATCCTTAGGCCCTGCCAGTGTTATGGCACCTCTCTCAAACAGGTGGCCCAATGCAGTGCCTCTCTAGGGTGTGCATATGCCGTATACATCACTGTATGTTGTGCTCAAGATGCAAATTTAAACACAACGCCTAAGAATAAAGCGTTCTCTCAGTATCACCTAGTAATACACTGCTTGATGTACACAGCCAACAAACAATGCATGGACGGAGAGTTGTTTAACTCTTCGCTGGGTTATCAGAGATCAAAACTGGTGGCTCACACACGTGTTCCGGTCTTTGCAGCGAGCATATGGTTGTATCCTTAGCTGCCGGCTCCTCAAGGGGACACGTGATTTGGATGGGGCTGACCTCCACGCTCCGATCATATTCCTCTTGCCACAAAGATTAATTGAGGGAACACAAACCTAAACCAGTCAGTGGATGTCTGACGTATTCTTGGCCACACAGTTAATTCAAAGAAAGTTCAAAGACTTTTGTCGAATGGCAGGTGTTACACCCGTGGCCACTGCCACTCATCCTTCAGCCACAAGGGTGAAGCCAGACTTCAGATGTTCAGTAAGTGTGGACAGCAGAGAGAGATGGGGTCCTTAAAGTCACCGCTGGGCTGCTGGGTCCAACTACCTTCCAAACCATCCTACACCCCGGGCATTCTGATGTAATGTAAGATGTAAGCAAATACATCTCCTTTATTGTTAAAAGCAGGCAATTTAAAACTTGAGATTTTTTTGCACTAACATCTGAATTTCTTGCTTTTCTCGAATCAGAAAATATGTCAACGGTCGGCCCTTACTCCCACGTAGCTACAGACAGCTGGAGCTGAGCGGCCACCACCCCTTTCAGAAGGACGCTCACTCATCTGCCAAGGGGTCAACGCTCATACCGTATCGTGTATGAGTATCATTTACAACACTGGCCCTCCTTATTCATTTATATTACCCTACAGCCATTTGAGTTTGCTGGTCCCCGACACAGTCATTGAACTGATTCAACAAATGTACAGTGAACACCTATCATGGGCCAGGCACTGTTCTAGGCGCCGGGGAACACGTTAGGAACAAAACAAAGTCTCCACCTTCAAGGATCTTACATCCTAGCTAGGCTGTGTCGTAAAACCAAGAAAATGGGCAACTTTCAGAAAAATTTTTACAGCTAGATATGTTCTTCCTCACCATTTCAGTTTATCATTGGCTCCTGATGAAAAGGTTGAACTTTTAATGACTTCACCCATTTCCTCCCGGCAAAAGCTAAAGTTATTGATGGTCCACATGTAGGAGAATTTCACTACCTTGATCTGTTGACAGAAAACCAAGAAGCGATTAAATAGGAAGGAGGCAACCTAAAACACAGGCTGAAGATCAAACAATCATTTCCCCTCCCTCCCTCTGCATGATTCCCATAGGAAGATAGCCCTGTCTGGCCAGCATGGAGGCTCAGCTTTTTCTGTCCCTCACCCACATCTTAAGAAATCTCACAGTGACCAACTGCTTTCATGACATTTCTCCACTTCTGAGAAACACTGGGTGGAAAGTGAGAAAAACATGGACAGGGGTGGGAAAGCAGATAATAAAGCCGTACCTAAAATGAGCCTTTGCTCAGAGCAGCGTTTGACAATTGAGATGTTGATGCCACTGCCTGGGGTTGCAAATCTCAAACCTGGTTTCCTGTGAGTTGCCCAAAGAGGAACACATTTCCATCAAGGTGGATAGAAGTGGATCTAGTTTCAAAGATTCCCCCCCACCCCTCTTTCAAGCTCCAGTGAAAAACACTGGCCTAGGACATGGAGATGCCATGAGGAAAACCAAGGAATGGAAAGCTGACAAGTACTTTTTCTATCTGCTATTTGACAGTTATGTCCTAGAGAAAGCAGGAAACCCAGTGAAGAAAAGAAACCTTATTCTTTTCATGCACCAAAATCCTCCCAAGGTACAAGATTTACAGGGTGAAAACATGAACCTACCTGTGTGTAGCACCAGCTTTCAGCTACGGGGCCACTCGACATTTCTGCCGGAGGTGGAGGACTTGGAACCCTTGACATCGCCAGTTTGAAGGTTAAACGAGATCTCCAAAGTCAGGGGACAAAGATTTCTGTTACTCTCTTCACCCTGGTTGACCCAAGAAGCATGAGGATTTTATTAGATTAATGGCATACTCTCCTATTTCCGTTTGACCTTGCAGACTGGAAACTTTGTCTCCTGCCTGGAATGCTCTACCTTATCATTCAAATGGCTCCTTGGCATTCAATGCTAACCTCAGAGAAGATCACCTAATCTCAAGCAGCCTACTAGTCACGATTCCGTCACTCTATTTTAATCTTCTGCCCAATCCCTAATATTATCTTACAAATGAATTTACTCAAAGGGCACAGAAAATACATTCATGAAAAGGCAGCCAAAGAGCAGCCAGCACAGTGACCACCACATACAACTTTGCCACTGGCTCCTTCCCCAGAGGGCAAAACTACCGCATTCCTAAAAGACAATGACCTTGTTACCACTCTAACTACTACCGCACCTTCTACAGTTCAGTGCAAACTTATTAAGGGTAGTCTTCCGTTCTTCACCTCATTGCTAGCTGCTCTCTCAAAGGGCAACATTTACTTTCTTGGATGTGTTCCTTTCTCTGCAGCAGCAGCAGAGAGCTCACATACATACTCCGTCAGTACCCAATTTTCCAAATTCTTCTCCTTGCTGTTTTCTGACCATTCCTCAATCTTTCTTATTAGATTCTCTTTCTCCAGTGCTATTCCCATGGCTTCATTCTCAAACATTTTCTCAATCCACATTCTCTTTCATTTTATCCATCCCCAGTGTCAAATTTCTGCCTTTATACAAATGATGCCCAAATCTAACTTTGACCCGTCTCCTAAGCCTCAGACCATTTTCAAGTAACTGCTATACATCACAGGGTGTCCCCGGAGCAAATAAAATCTAAATCAAAATTCTCCCTTTGCAAGGTTTTTCAGAGCACAAAACCATTCGACCACGGGTGAATTTGGTTATTCATTTTTGAGAGAGAGACAGAGAGCATGAGTGGGTAAGAGGCAGAGAGAGGGAGACACAGAACTGGAAGCAGACTCCAGGCTCTGAGCTTTCAGCACAGGGCCCGACGTGGGGTTCGAACTCACGGAGCGCGAGATCATGACCTGAGCCGAAGTTGGACACTCAACCAACTGAGCCACCCAGGAGCTCCTGTTTTTTAAGTACAATAAACAAAGCCAAAAAACAAACTGAAAACAAAGAGCTTGTAATGTGTGACAAAAGGATAATTTACGAATTGATATATACATTTTCGACAAAATCCGTAAGACAAAAGCCAACGACCCTATATAAAAATATTGTTCACACAAAAGGAAACAAAATAGCTCTTAAATAGTTTTACATCTTTCAGACCAGCAAGAAAAAAAATCAACCATATCACGTATGGGGATATGGGGACTCTCATACACTGCCAGTGAGGCTGTAAATTAGTATGTATATTTTAGATAGGAATTTGCTGTTTGCAATACGTTGAATATACATGCAACCTAAGACTTAGTAATTCTACTTTAACTGTATATGAGCTAGTGGAGGGGTTCTCAAACTTTAGTGTGCAGCAGAATCACCTGCTGGGCCCCATCCCCAGAATTTCTGATTCAGAGGTTTGAACTAGGCCCAAGAATTTGCATTTCTAACAAGTTCCCAAGTGATCCTGATATGCTGGTCCTGGAACCACATTTTAAGAACCACTGCCCTAGAGAAACTCTGCCCGTGGGCAGAAGACGACACAGAGAAGGCTGTTCAGTGTGGCACTGCTTGTAACAGTGAAAAACTAGAACAAACTAAAAATCCATTAGGAGGGAAATAGAAAACTAAATTGGGTTATTTCCATATAATGGAAAACCATATTTCAGGATTTAAAATTAATGAACTAGATCTGCAGCACCACGGAGATGAGATCAAACACAACGCTAATGAAAAAAAAAAGCAAGCTTTGGAATGGCATGTGCAGTACCTTATTTATGCAAATTTAAGATTTATATATTATTTACAGATATATACATTCAGTAGAAGTTAAAAAACCAAAAAGGAAAAAACAGTGACAAGCTATCCATCAGATTCGCGATGGGAAAGCAGGAGAGAAGAATGAGGCCGGGACAAGGACAGAGGCAGCTCAAGCTGCTCTCTCGGGTTTCTTCTCAAATGAGGATGATCTGAGGCAAATACGACAATACGTATATCTGATGTTTGGGATGACAGCCACTTGAGTCGATACCATTCTTCCCACTGTTCTGCTTCATCTTTTTAAATATACTGTATTGTAAGAATGCTCTAAGGATGTACTCCATTATATCAAACACTGGTTTATAATATCGAAGGCAGACATTTCTTCCCTGGACACCTGGCTTATTTTCAGCTATGCACAATGTTGCCCTCTTTGCTTGGCTACTAGGAAGCTCTGAGACAAATGTGTAAGCCATCTCTTGACACTATAGGATCAGATCATATGCTCATCCTGTAATAGCTTTATTATTTTCTTAACACTGTAATTCACTTTGCTATAATTGCCTCAACTGTTTACTCTTTTATATAGAAGTTAACTACTTCTGGAAACTGTCTCAAATCCTTTGTAGAAAGAGGGATAAATGAACAAAGAAATCACTCAGCTCATACACATTCACTGGCCACTTAAGTAATATGCATGGATTAATAAGATACAATTGTGGGGCGCCTGGGTGGCTCAGTCAGTTAAGCAACGGATTTCAGCTCAGGTCGTGATCTCGCAGTTCATGAGTTTGAGCCCTGCATCGTTGGGCTCTGGGCTGACAGCTCAGAGCCTGGAGCCTGCTCTGAAATCTGTGTGTCCCTCTCTCTCTCTCTCTGCCTCTCCCCCATTGATGCTCTGTCTTTGTCTCTCTCTCAAAAATAAATAAACATTAAAAAAAAAAAAGATACAGCTGCATCCTGAGTAATACCATTGGTATTACCGGAGTCCCCACCGGTTTTAAACACTATCCTACAGCAATTCACAACTAAAGCATCCCATGTAATCACAGATGGAGTTACCAGTTTTATACACATGACACGCTATTTCACATAAGCTAGCAAACTAAGCAATGCAGTGGTATTTTGGCCTCCCCGATTTGTGCAATTCATGATTCCATGATACACTCAAGAATCCAGATGCTACGCTTGATCACCTATGATCAAAGTGGGCTTCCATTGGATGGAAAACATATTCTCAAGAACTGTTGCTCTAGTTCTCGTGATGAGTAAGTGCACCTTAGGCAATTTTACAAATCCCAATTATCATTATTGCCAGTAGGAGCCAGAATGAAATTTAAAAATTCCCACTTAAAACTATCTTTTGGGCAGACTGGCAACAAAGACGTGAATTCTGCATGTTAAGAGCATAAAATTTGGCTCTGGAGATGTGTGGTGCATCTCTACACTGAGGAAATCATGAAATATTAACAAGTTTATTTTGAAGTTTTAAAAAATACTTCAAATTTATCCAACAATTAATTTAAGAATTCTCTAAGCCTAAGAAAAAAGACAAGTTTAAAAACCAGTTTATTTTAATAGCTTAGTTGTTACTGAACCATGGTCCATTATTACAACCAGGAAAAAAAAAAAGTACTACTTTGGTCTTGGCCATTTTTTTCCTATCTTTTTTGCTTCTCATTTATTTTGTAGCCAAGGTTTTTTTGTTTTTTTTTTTAAATAATATCACCTTTATTCCAATTTTAAAGAAATGTCCAACCCAGCAGCTAGTAAGATCAGCCTTGACTCTGAGGAGCTCTAACCACACAACCTGCTGAGAGGGAAATTGACTAGGACAGCACCAGTCTAATTAATTTCACTCCTAGCAGGCACTGAGGGCAAAGTGTTCATCAGCAAAGTAGCCTGGTGTTACATGAACTCTCTAGCACTTCATGCCAACTGCTGCAGATGCCCAGCAGAAAAACAATTTGAGAAAAGAGGAGATCTATTTGAGGGTCATGGGTTGAGAACCTTTGTAGGAGACAACTAGCACCAAAATATAGCGTCCCTGGCTTCAAACAAGTTAGGACAAGACCATCCAAGTTCTCTAGTGAAAAATTTCTTTTCCAAAGCTTTGCAAACTTCCCAGTATGCTGACAACTCTGAGGCTTAACATATCTACTATATACCATCTATTTTCCTGTTCTTTCTATTAAGTCCTGAACCATGAGGTGACACTTCTGAGTCACACCAAAAAATATACTTTAAAATACTGGGGCATCTGGGTGGCTCAGTCGGTTAAGTGTCTTGACTCTGGATTTCTGCTCAGGTCATGATCTCATGGTTTATGGGATTGAGCCCCGCATCAGGCTCTGCACTGACAGCACAGATCCTGCTTGGGATTCTCTCCCTCTCTCTTTCAAAATAAATAAAGTTTTAAAAATCTGTCAACTGTAATACTGCTCAAATTCCAATGAAGGTAGTACCAAGTTAGCAACCAACAGCAATCACCAACAGACTGCATCTTAGCAAGTATTAGGAGACCATAAAGTTAATCATTTTTGACAAGAGATTCAAGTCAATCAATATAGTATGATTTCTCACTAGAACATTAAACAGAAGTAAAAAAGAAAATGTATTAATGCTGTCATGATGCACAAAGCTTTCAATCGAACGTACATAGTGCACTTCTTCTCTGTCTTCTTTTACACTTACAAACACTTCTGTTGCTGTCAGTAGACTTGAAATTCTTTAAAAGGAACCTGCAACTCTTTTTTGTGTCCCCTTATCACCTAGCACAGCCTGCCTAAAACAAGACACTCAGCAAAAATACTTTGATGACTGAAACATTTATCCAGTTGCATTCAAGTTCATTAACTTTTCTGTTTCTCTCACATATCTCTAAAAGAGCCCTTTGAACAGTGCTGAGCATATTAGATTTGCAATGTAATGAGAATCATTAATTTGTTCTTTTGGATGAGTTACACACAAAGCCAAAAACTCCTAGCCTGGCACTCTCAAGTATCAGTCCCGGTAAAAGTAAGGTTCCTATCCATTATCAAGTATATCTTCACTCTACAAGGGGGAGAGAGACTGGATATAATTTCCTTCATTTTGAAAACAGGTTATCAGTAATCTGAACTAAACTCGTACATAATCAGGATTCTTTGAGGACAGAAGACGAATTCCCAGTACAATAAAGGGAAATGTCCCAATAGTTTAACCTGCAGTATATGCAGAGCAAGGCTAGAACACTCTCTGAAAAGTGTTGCAAAGAGAGCTTCTGGGGCGCCCGGGTGGCTCAGTTGATTGAGCATCTGATTCTTGATTTCGGCTCAGGCCATGATCCCAGGGTCGTGGGACTGAGCCTCACATCAGGCTCTGTGCTAAGCGTGGAGCCTGCTTAAGATTCTCTCTCTCCCTCTGCCCTTCTCCCCAGCTCATGCTCTCTCTTTCTAAAAAAAGAAAGAAAAAGAGACAGCTTCTGCAGTTTTTTTTTATCTTTCTTTTATTCCACATAAGCATTCCTCCATCTTCAATCTAATCCAGTCATCCAGCGAATTAAAGAAAATCAGCAACCAACACAGGCATATCACATACATGGTATCTGTAAGTTAGCCATATATCCATCAGTCTTAAAATTATAGGAGTAAGACTGTGGCATAATAGACTGAACCATGAAACTGTTTTATAAGCCAAAAATAGTCAAAACGTCGGCAATTTCATGTGGTTCAACATAACACACAAACATGCACGTGTTAGATGGCTGGGAACATCGCTCCTTAAAAGAATGGTTTGTTAGGGACTTTTTAAAAGCCTATCACTTTTTTTTTTCTTTTGATTTAAAGCCTTGTACAGTTTCCAAGTAAGAAAAAATCCCAATGTCATAACTATTTTAAACCTGAGAGACACTGCCTTCTCCAAAACAGAAGATGCCAAAAAGATTGTAGACCAAAAAAAACCCCCAAAAAAACAAAACAAAAAAAACGATCACACACACACACTACCAGCAAAAAAAAAAAAAAAAAAAAAAAAAAATCCACAAAACTACGGGAAGACTTGGATATATTCATTTTTCTGAGAAACTGATGTGATCTCAAGGTAATGTTTATATTTCTTGTTACAGAGTCCTCGATAATATACAGCCTGTGAGGTAACAACTTTTTTCCTCATTACTCTAAGGATAGATTATTACAGGTCATACTGACTTCCTCTGTTGCAAGGTTTGAATGACTTTTGAAAATTTGTCGTATGTAAACTTACTGCAATTCAATCCAGTCTAACAAAATACTAAATGTACCTTTTATTAAATTTAGAGATGCTTCTTAAAATGAAACTAAGGACAATCAAGAGAGGCCTCAGTAAACAAAGGAAAGACCGGGGTTTCTCTTATATCCCTTATCAGGTTCATGCTTTATAAAACGTACAAGGCAAAAGATGACTGCTTTTGTCTTTATTGAGATATAACAGACATACAAACACTATCTTTGTTTCTTTTCAAATTCTTTAACAAAAGGATTTAGTATTGAATGAATCTAAAGATCAAGAGGAAAAAGTCAACAGTCTAATGGAAAAATGGGTGAAGAACAACCAATGGTTTATAGAAATGTAAATACCAATGGTTCTGAAACATATGAAAACATGTTCAACTCTCATTCATAATAGGATAAATGCAAATTAAACCACATACTGATTCACCCAGTGAATTGGCAAAGATCAAAATGTTTGATAACACTTGCTCAGGCTAAGGAGAACATTTCTGATTAGAGTATAAATTGTTATACTTTTTATGAAAAGGAACGTATATCAGAATGGATAAGAAATATACATACCCTTTGATCCAGCAATTTTGCTTCTAGAAATGTACCCTACTACTGATATATTTAACATGATAAATATAAAAGGTTTTTTCACTGTGGCATTATTTGTAATCACAGAATGGAAATATTCTAAAAGTCCATCAACAAGGGCTTGATTAATGAATTATGATGCAAATAGACAATATAGTTAATAAACATCTGTTTAAAAAATGGGGAGGTTCTTTCTATTTAAAGAGGCAAAAATACCTATTTATTTTAACATACACATAATTTCTCTGTAAAACTATACAAGACCCTAGGGACACTGGTTACTTCCAAGGAAGGAATCAGGGATACTTGAATGGGAAGGAGAATTTCCATCCTATTTCCCTTTCTGTACTTTTTGAATTTTAAACCATGTGAATATGTTACCTTTTCAAATAAAATTTAAAAAGAGAGAGAGAGAGAGGAGAGAGGAGAGAGACAGAGAGAGAGAGACCCCACAAGTGGGGGAAGGGTAGAGAGAGAGGGAGAGAGAAAGAATCCCAAGCAGGCTCTGCACCGTCAGCGTGGGGCCTGATGTTGGGGCTCAATCTCATGACTGGTAAGATCATGACCTGAGCTGAAGTCAAGAGTCGGACCCTTAACTGACTGAGCCAACCAGGCACCCCTAAAACTTAAAAATTTTTAAAGAAATTAGCAGTCTTTCCAGTTAATTTTTCTAGGTTATGAGATGGCTTATAAATCAGACCCTTATGAGAGGTAAGATAGGAATTCTTCAGTGGCTTCCATTGCTATCCAAATAAAATCTACATTCTGTCATGATTGCCAAGATCTCAGTGTATGTCCCTGACCTCATCTAACACTTACCCTTCACAGTCACGGTGCTTTAGTCACTCAGGCCTTTAATTCTACTTAGTGAGCGTATCAGCCTCTTTCCTCAGCCTGGAAAACCTTCTTCCCCCACATCTTTTCATAGCTGCCTCCTTGTCATCTAAGTGTCCTATCAAGTAATATCTTCAGAGAGGCCTTCCCTGACCACCCGACGTGAAGTAGCCCTCACTTCTCGCCTGCTTGTTACATTACCCTACTTTATTTTCATCATTATCACTACCTGAAATGATCTTGTTTTAAGTTCTTCACTAGTCTATTGTCTTCCCCACCGCAAGTTTAGCTCAATCAGAGAACAGCATCCCTCTGTGCCGAAAATGGTATCATAATAGGCACTGAGTAAATATTTGTTCAATGAAATTGTTGTTGATAACTAGACGGCTGTCTTTTGGGATCCTATTTTTCCTTAATGAGCTCTAGTTACAAGGCTAAAGTTTGGGAGTTGTTGAGTGAATAGGAACTACAGGAATCCAGGAACACTTTTAAAACAATAAAACCTTCTCGAAAAGAAAAGTATTGATTCATCTCACCCCAATTTTAAAGAACTCATTCAATATGTCTCAAAACTATACCCTCCTCTGATTAAAAAAAAAAAAAGAAAAGAAAAAGTCCAAAAAAACTTGGGAGAAAACATAAGCCTGTACAGCTAAATGGGGAGTTCCTAAATCCACAAAACAATAGTAACGTAAGCACATTCTCCAGAACAAGTCAATCCTGGTTACAGAAAATACCATTATAGCAGCCGCCAGGAACTCAGGCTAGACCTTGAAGAGAATGTTCTTTCAGGTTAAATTGTTATGTAATAAAATCTCAATATATTGATAAAACTGAATCAGATCCTTAACATTTACTTAAGTTTGATCTTAAATTTGCATATCTGACATGAGGTTTGATTCCCTTAAAACGGGCATGTAGAGAAAAGATATTGAACATTAAATATATACACATATAAACATGTACATCTATAAATATAGAGAGACAGAGCTATCTCTGAAACATGTCTAGACACATAACTAAGTTTTTTCTGTGCCAGACTAATTTGTACAACGTATCTTCTGCCATAGCCAAAAATGTATTAAATTAAGAGTTGAATTATTCTTGCAACTATGTATTTAAGAAAAACTCAGAAACAAGTATACTAGTATGTATGCAGGTCAGTACCGTTAAGATTCCCCAGTTTACAGATATCTTAGGCAAGCAGAGTCGCTGAAATGATTTTAAGAGTTAGATACACTGTCGTAACATAAAAAGGCTATTTTGCCCTCTCATCCATCTAAGTGTTACAAGATCAAGATTTGCAGAAGTAGCCTGGCTAGTAAGGTTCATCCAGACAAAGCCACGATGAAGATAAACGAACAAGAAGGTACATGAAAGAATCTCAAGTCGCGGAAAGCAGTGGGATAACCAACAGACAGCTCCTACTGATTTCCAAACCTCGGTGTGTGGGGGCTGTTTACAGCCTTATAGCCCTTCTCTACAGGTTATAAATAACTGCAAAGTGTCCTTGTCCCCAAGGAGACCTTAGCAGCCAGCTCAAAGGTTAAAATATGGAGTTATTCTCACTTTGGATGAAACTCTTCCACTTGGCAGAAAAAGAGCAAAAAAAAAAATTTATTGCCGATTTAACTTAAGGGCCAAGTGAATTAATCCCTCTCCCTAAAAACTATCAATTGTGTAAGAGTTGTTGATATAGACATGTTAGCATAGTTCACGATCCCCAAACTATATCAGGGCGAATGCAACGCGCGCTCTGTTCCAAACACAAAGGTCTGTCCTGGAAAGGGGCAGATGCCACTCACAGCCTTGTAGGACCGCATCCCTTCAGACCTTAAAGAAAGACTTCCTGCATTTTTTTTTTTTTAATTTAGGTAAAAATGACTACTGAGCTAACTGCATCTACATAGCAACATCTTGCCTCCACTTGGATAGGGATCCAGCACAACAAATCACGGCTGCCACAAACATGTTTCTCAAGGTCTGGGCTAACACTGTCAGGTGATGTGCTGCTATTGTTAATTACTGAACCCTTGCTGGGGGTGGGGTGGGGGGACAATCACCACCAATTCCTCCAACTGCTTTAAAAAAAAAAAAAAAAAAGGTGGGCTGCCTGGGTGGCTCAGTCAGTTGAGCGTCCAACTTCAGCTCAGGTCATGAGCTTGCGGTTTGTGGGTTCGAGCCCCGCGTCGGGCTCTGTGCTGACAGCTCAGAGCCTGAAGCCTGCTTCCGATTCTGTGTCTCCCTCTCTCTCTGCCCCTCCCATGCTCAAGGCTCTGTCTCTCTCTCTGTCTCTCGATAAATAAACGTTAAAAAAAAAAATTAAAAAAAGAAAAAGGCAGATAGGGTTCATCAGATGAAACTTCTCCACACATCACTTTCAAAATCCATCATTTGGGAGAATGGAATGATACGAATCCAAATCAGCAAACAAACCTGACTATAAAAGGACTATTTCACTTCAAAGTGGATCTCAGTTCTAAAGGAAAACACCTTTAGAAATGAAGTTATATAGACAGAACCAAATAATCAGCAGTTTCTCTCTTTTCGCAAATGATATTAATGTGATGATTCCACCGATGGTTTGGGCAAAAACCTCTAGGGCCACAAAGAGCAAATTTAGGAAAGATGAAGATTTTAACACATCCCACGTGTTATCAAAGATTTCTTCTCTAGGTTGAGAAAATTCATTCTAAAACAAGAGCCAGAACAGAATTTAAAAAAAGAAGGAGGAGGAGGAGGAGGAAGAGGGAAAAAACCTTATGGCTAAGAAGATATGTTTATTATGTAATTATATTCCCAAAGCTGTTTCAAGATTTGGGAGGTTCTAGTTTTTCACCCTCTCCCCTCAACTACAAACTATGAAGAACCTTATAAAATTCAATAGTAAACAGATGAAAGGCTTGGCCCTAATACAATTTAAGTGTGTCCAATCTGCAAGGAATTCAAAAACAGAAGACTCGTTTCATGAAACAAACAGGCAGAGGTTGCGTAACCCCACAGAGTCCTCTGGCTATTCTAGAAGCCAAATTCAACATGCAGTTCTCTTTGGCCACCTATACTTTAGTCAAGCCATTTAAAAATATTTCTTGCTAACATAATTTGGCCACAGAAAGGGTTCACGGAATACATACCAAAGAATGTCCAAATACGTTCATTAACTTAGAAGCTGAAAAGGCCTATCCACCCCCAGGGGATTTGGTATACTACAAGGGCAACCAATTCTCTTCAGCACAGCATTAACTACTACTGTCCAAAAGTACAGAATTCAGTATTCTCTGGAGATACTGTTCCTTATGAGAGGCACTTGGACCTCCCTTCGACTATGAAAGAGAGACCGAGCTAAGGGGTTGGGGGTGGGAAGTGGCTGACTTTATTTCCTTTCCTCTGAAATAAAAGGAAAATTATTTCTGGAAGAAGGAGGAGGAGAAGGAGGAGGAGGAGGAGGAGGAGAGGAGAGGAGAGGAGAAGAGGAAGAGGAAGAGGAAGAGGAAGAGGAAGAGGAAGAGGAAGAAGAAGAGAGACTGAAGTATATTCTTGCTTTAATCTCCTTTAACTGTGGTCTTAAATCTGATGACTGTTCACATGGATCCACGTCCATGTTCCTTACCTACAAACCATCTGCAGAACATAAATTCTCTCTTCTTCTAAAATTATTAAAAATAAGCCAATCCCTCTGTTAACGTTAAGGTTCTAACTAAACTAAGCGGAACAAAGGACAGGCAGGAAGTTCTCAGCTTTAAATAAATGTTCATTCCAAAATTCATGACACAAGGAAAAAGTAAAACCACACAGGCAGACAAAGCAGGGGAAAGTTAGACAGAATGTCTGTCTTAACAGAATATCCTGGCTCCCAACAATGTGTGTCAGATTTTAAAAGACTAAAATGTAGTGATACCCATTTTACCCAATAAAACTCTGTAAAAACATGCATAAACATTTGAGGCATGAATCTCATACAAAAAAGTAAAAATTTTAAGATGCTAGCCAGAATGACAGAAGCATTTTTTAAGTTACCCATAGAGAGAGGAGCTCTGCACTCACTCACAAAGGCAATCTGCTCAGAATCAAACGCCTTTAACAGAGTAAAAGGAAACCCAAGACTTGCTTTAAGGTATTTCCTTTGATAAACTGTAATTTTAATCTCCCTGAAGATCTTTTCTAGGGAGAAAAATAATCTCACTCTAAGGTCTCCGTACCATGTGTTATCAACCACTGATTACAAATTTAAATCCAAACATCTTTTCTCCTTTCCACCATTAGTGTAAAGCCTTATATTATAGGCTGCAGTCACCAGAGATCTGAACAAATAGCCATGGTTTACTCCAGGAAAGAATATTTAGAATAAAACTTCTTTTGAAGCCACCTGTGAAAAATGTTTTTTTTTTTTTTTAAACACTGTAATGCTCCTTATTAAAAAAAGAAAAAACAAAAAAACCCACAAAAAACCTTACATGTTTACCTTATACAACTTCCAATTCTACACACCATTTGCACTGAAATGAAACAGTAGATTGCACTCAAGACGTGCATTTTCTAAAGTCTTGGTAAATATTTCTGTGCATTTCATTCTGCTTTTTGCCTCATGTTGTTTAAAACAAAACTATGCAAAAACTCAACAAAGTTAAGTCAGTAGAAAGAGTGTAATTTGTCTTGTCTAACAGGAAATCTCTGTTGGAAATAGAGATGATGAATCAGACTTAACCAGATTCTGAATCTCCTACAAGTCTGTACTTACTTTGGCTGTTCTGAAAGGGAAAATCTTATAAAAGCAGGTGATACATTTGCTAGGATTTACTAGTTAAAATTACCATTCTTCTATTTTATCCTAGTTCTGGCTATTCTATCTTTAAGTCATCTCTCAAAAAGATTATACTTAGATAGAAAAGTCCGAAAAATCCAAACGAATTCTTCTCATCCACTGGCCTATGAGTGCGGCAAAAATGAGATAAGCGGCTTGCTCCGTGTCAGCGTGTACAAGGGAGGGCGGGGGGGGGGGGGGGTCATTGCCACTTTTGTTAGTACTCACAAACTGCTGAAAGACTTATTTTGTGTTCATGTAAAATACCCTTTATAAAAAGTGCTCTGTGGGTCAATTACACTAAAGCAAGATACACTTACAAAGCCACGTATCCTATGGTTTCAACAAGTAGTGGCCACAAGGTTCCTGCTGAAGACTGGGGAGATATCTTGGCTAACCACCACCACCCGAATAATCTATCACAGCCTACAAAGTAACTGAAAACAGAAACAGGGATAAGAGTAGTTGCCAGGCTTCTAGGGGCCTAACATAAGCAGAAAATTCTAGCACTACCTTCCCCCTTTTGTGGGACACGAATACTGCCTACACTGCGGGTGATTCCTTAAAAACAGAAACTTTGCTTGAAAACGTAAACACTAACTTTAACTGGCACCCTGGTACAAATAAGCTTCTCTTATTTTCCTAAACCAGTCTGGCTACTATCAATAATGGAAGGAGCCCTCACCAAAAACGGTCCTCCACTACTGACACTAGAACAGGCCAGTTTTGAACAGAAGATTTAAGAGTAAGCAAGTCAGGATGAATGCGTTTGATAAATATTTACTCAACACCAACTGTGAAAGGCACTCTTTCAGACACAATAGTAAAAAAAAAAAAAAGAAAAAAAAAAAAGACAGGGTTCCTGATCCCCTAAGGGTAGACAGACAAACACCTCCTAAGACTTCATAAGTACTCCTCAGCAGAAGATGGCAACCAACTCTAAGAAATGAAAATGCTCTGAATATCGGTGACTCTTAAAACAGAAACCAATACCTTTAGTCCCTTTCTCTTTCTCTCTCTCTCTCTCTCTCTCTCTCTCTCTCTCTCTCTCTCAAAGTTTCAGGCTTTGGGGCACCTGGGTGGCTCAGCTGGTTAAGTGTCCAACTTTGGCTCAGGTCATGATCCCATGGTTCAGGAGTTCGAGCCTCGCATCAGGCTCTGCGCTGACAGTTAGGAGCCTGGAACCTGCTTCAGATTCTGGGTCTCCCTCTCTCTCTCTGCCCCTCCCCCACTCACACTTGGTCTTTCTCTCTCTCTCTCTCTCTCTCTCTCAAAAATAAGTAAAAACATTAAAAATATTGCTTTAAGTTTCAGGCTTTGGCTTCCCAGTTAATTTGCTACAGTGAACATTTTCGGGCCCAATGGATTGGCAAAATTTAAGGAGTCTGACAATGCTGGTGAGGACTGGGAAGAACAGGGACACCTCTCACCCTGTTGGTGGGAGGACAATTTAATACAAGCAGTCTTGAAAAACAGTTTATCATCTAAAAAACTAAAGATCGAGCAATTCCACTCCCAAATACAGCCCAGAGAAATTCCTGCACATCCATCAGCACACATAAACAAGAATGTTCACAGCAGCATAATAGGCAAACATGCTCTCAAGAGCCAAAAAACGTCAACAGTAGAATGGACACACAAATAACAGTATATTCGTATAACAGAATGCTATATGGCAATGAAATTAAACTAGGGTTCTACATAACAGCATGGATGAAAGTTACAAAAGTATTGTTAGATTCTGGAAGAAGACACAAAAGAACACATATTGTATTAGTCCTTTTATATGAAGTTCAAAACCAGACAAAACCAAACCATAATGGTCTGCAAGGAATCCTAGGTGGTAAAATCATAAAGAAAATGATCATCACAAATGCCAGACTCTGCACAAGAGTATGGGTTATGATCTAGAAGGAACACACGATACGGCAAGCTTCTTCTGGGTGCCGGCAAGGATATATTTCAAGGTCTAGTTGGTGGTTATACAGGTACTGTACCTGCTTTTGAGAATTCACCTTAATGTTTGTTTATTTTTGAGAGAGACAGAGACAGAATGCAAGTGGGTTAGGGACAGAGAGGGAGACACAGAATCCGGAGCAGGCTCCAGGCTCCGCACTGTCAGCACAGAGCCCGACGCGGGGCTTGAATTCACGAGCTGTGAGATCATGACCTAAGCCGAAGTTGGACGCTCAACCAACTGAGCCACCCAGGCACCCCGAGAATTCATCTTTATACAGTTAAAGGGGCACCTGGGTGGCTCATTCAGTTAAGTGTCCAACTCTTGATTTCAGCTCAGGTCATGACCCCATCGTCATGAGATCAAGCCCCACATTGGGTTCCACACTGAGCGTGAAGCCTGCTTAACAGTCTTTCTCCCCTGCCTCTGCCCCTCCCTTGCTCGCACTCTCACTTTAAAAATAAACTATATAGTTACATCTTATGTATTTTCTAAGTTTTATACTTCATAATAAAAATGCTCAACACATATATTAAAATTAATAGAGTAGCTACATATGTATATATACACATACATATACATGTATATATCTTCCTACATCTAAGGGTGACTACAATGTTTTCCATAGAATACACCCTTGATTTTTTTTTCTTTTAAAAAAATTTTTTTTAATTTTTTTAACGTTTATTTATTTTTGAGACAGAGAGAGACAGAGCATGAACGGGGGAGGGTCAGAGAGAGGGTGACACAGAATCCGAAACAGACTCCAGGCTCTGAGCTGTCAGCACAGAGCCCGACGCGAGGCTCGAACTCATGGACCGTGAGATCATGACCCGAGCCAAAGTCGGCCGCCCAACCGACTGAGCCACCCAGGCGCCCCTTAAAAATTTTTTAAATGTTTATTTTTGAGGGGGGGGAGGGGCAGAGAAAGAGGGAGACACAGAATCCAAAACAGGCTCCAGGCTCTGAGCTACCAGCACTGAGCCCGATGTGGGGCTTGAACTCAAGAACCATGAGATCATGATCTGAGAGGAAGGTGGACGCTTAACCTACTGGGCCACCCAGGCAGGTGTCCCTTGATTTTTTTTTCCTCAAGACAATTCATAATGAGAACTCAGTAAAAACACAGGGCCACCTAGGAATGAACACCTACAGACAGTCTTTTCTATTATACTTTCTTTTTTTGAATTTAAATGCAATACCTAAGATTTGTATTTCAGGGAAATTTGCAGTACTTACTCAAATGTTTAAATCTATGTATGGCTACTCAGCAGCAGCCATTAGTTAAAACCCAAATTATTACAAGAAATAACCCAAAGCTTTTGAAAGCAAAGCCAAGATACAAGTATTTTTTTGGTATTCATGGAACCGGCAATGATTTCCCATCTCACTCTGGGTAAAAGCCAAAAATCCTTGTAATGGCTGAAAAGAGCCTGCACAATCTGGACCTCATTACCTCTCTGGCCTCACCTCCCGTTACGTTCTCCTGAGCTCACTATGTTCCAGCCAAACTGCCCTTCTTTGCTCTTGTTCCTGAGGCAGAACAGGCCTGTTCCTGCTGCAGGACTCTGTAGTTGCCTTTTTCTCTACCTGGGTAACTCTCCCCCTAGATGTTCTTCTGGTGCCCTCATCACCGTTGGGTCTTTCTGTAACAGTCACCACCTCCAGGAGGCCTTCCTGGACACCCTTAAAGATGTCATCCCCTCCCCCAAGCCCACAATCCTATTCCTCCTCCTTCATTACTTCACTTTGTTCTTTAGCACAGAAAGTCATCTACCCTACTATATCTGGAACGTATGAAGGGAGCCTCTTGTCTTGTTTCCACCCAGACTGTGTCTGGCACGAGGCAGGCCAGAAATAAACACTTATTTAATAAATGGCTGAATTAATCTCTTTTTCTTTTGGATTTCTATTCTTGAAAGGTTAGACCGTAACTAGATACACTAAAAGAAGAATGTGCCCCCCCCGTGCCAAATTCAATAACAAAGTTCATTTTACTAATAAGTTTCAGGTTTACCGAGTCACAGATAAAACTTATAGACAGCTGATACAAACTAAGCTGTCGTTTTCCCTAACAAATGTGTAGTACCTGTTTTAATGACAGCAGTGCTGGGAGACCACGGAGACAAAAGAACTCTCTCATACTGCCGGTGCAATTGTACGCTGGCATACCCACACGGGAACTCCTTGACAAGACGGAGCATAGCTTGAAGACCGATTGCTGCCTTTAGTTATGCTTGTTACGTCGTTTGGGTTTTTTTGAACGAGTATGTTTTATTCCTTCTAAGTGTATTCATTGTGAGAGAGACAGAGACAGTGCAAGTGGGGGAGGAGCAGGGAGAGAGAGAATCCCAAGCAGGGTCCGCACTGCCAGCACAGGAGCCGGATGTGGGACTCGAACTCATGAAACTGTGAGATCATGACGGGAGCGGAAACCAAGAGTCAGATGCTTAACCAACTGAGCCATCCGGGCACCCTGAAAGTAAGGTGTTTCGAAAAAGAATTATGTAAACAAAATACAATTTCAAGAAGAAAGTTCTTTGTATTTTTACCCCCACAGAAACAGAAGACTTCTGTTATTATCCAGATGAAATATCCCAAGAAGGTGACTACAGTTGGAGAAAAAAAAAAATTACTTTTGGTTTAGATACCAAAATATTTTATGGCAGAGTTTTCAAAGCGAAGGGGAAAACAAAACTCCATAGTGTTAGTGCATAAATAGTGTAAGAACATAATTTTACTCTAAAGAAAGATTTTAAGTAAGAACACTTCTGCCCAGCATAAATTGTGGGACTGATGTGATAAAGAGTGGGGAAAGAACTCCATTCAAACTTAGTGATTACAGTGGCATACGGGAAATAATTCACTAAGCAAAACCGCCCACTGGGTGACATGACAGATACGTCTGAGCATGCAGACAGGAGCTTATACTTTTGATGGAATACTTCACCCAAGTTAAAGCTGGAGTAAACCTAGATCCAAAGGTTATTTTCTGAACACAGTACTTGGGACCTGAACCATATTGTAAGACATGAACAAACCTGAGAGAAGATACACAGGCATCTGATAGTCTATAGTTATACTTATTACTGAGGCTTCCACGTTAAGGTCTTCTTATCAATTGTTTAAAATAAATACTTTGCGGGCACCTGGGTGGCCCAGTCGATTAAGCATCTGACTTCGGTTCAGGTCAGGATCTCACAGTTCGTGAGTGCGAGCCCCACGGCGGGCTTTCTGGGGTCAGTGCAGAGCCTGTTTCGGATCCTCTGCACCCCCCTCCCTGCCCCAAAAATAAATAAAAAGTTTTAAAAAATCCTTCGCACATAAATTCTTCTCAAATTCTTAAAGATAGTTCACATATTCGTGAGGTGAAAATATCATGACTATCTATTCATATAGGAGGTGGCGGCCCAAATTAGTTGTCAAGCAAGGAAGTCCTACTCAAACACTTGCGGGAGGCAGAGTGTATTATTAGAGAAGAGTAACAGTTTTCGTTTGTAACACTTCAGCATTCCAAGTGCTCGAAGCTCTGAATAGCATCCACGTTTAAAGGGGGAAAGACATGGAACATAAAAATTAAAAATGTACTCAACCTCGCAATAATGAATAAAGTATAGTGGATTAAAGACTCCAGACCAAAAAACATTACAAATGAAAACCACTGATCATTGAAACATATGGTCCCTCAACAAAATTTATCGGTAATAATTCTAATATAAGGTGAAGGCTTATTATTTTTTAATGTTTAATTTGGCTGAGAATGCTCCAAGAAACTCTTCTATAAATATCAGCTATGTCTGGATCATGCTGAACTTAGAAACTAACACAAGAATTGCCTGAACTGGATTGGAGATCATTAAACAGTCCTACCCTTAGTAGGGAGGAAGAACTCCGTAAAAAAGTAGTTAAAGAGGAAGAGAGAAAAGGAAAAAGTGAGGAGTTACTGACGTTTATGGAAAACAGCCACTGGATATGAGACAATAAAAATACAAAATAATGAAATGCAAAAGTTGCCAAATTTATCAGATTCCAAAAAGAATCTATAGGAAAAGAAATTTTCAGAGCCTCCAACTCTAATAAAAGAAGTTGGCATTCCAAGTTATGAAAAGTTTTCCTCATCGCTCCTTCTCCCCCAAATGACTGTGAATACCAAAGTGGTATTCGCCAAGGGGGAGAATTCAAATACGATACTTAGGGGAAAAAAAGAATCAAACCACCAAAGCAGCCACAGTAACGAGGAGGAGGAGGAAGACAAGGAAACCATGAGGGATACACAGGAGGCCATTGGAGTTTTGTCTGTAATGGCAAATAAATGGAAACAAGGTAAAGATCCATCAAAAGGTTTAGAAAAACTGAAATAGTCACAGTGAAATAAAAATTGAATGGCTAAAATGAGGGACCTAGATTTATATGTATCAAACGCATAGGCCTTGAAAAACAATAAGAAGCGAAAACACTACAACAGAATTTATATATTCTCTCTCACACACACACGTGCACACACGTGTGCACACACACACCGCACTGCAAGGATGCACACTAAATTTGTGGTAATAGGTTGTCTCTGGGGAGTGAGGGTGGCCAAAAGAACAGAGAAAATAAATAAAGAGGACTTCAGCTGGAGATGTTTGTCATGATCTATACTTTTTGTCTGTCTTTTTAAAAGACATTTCAAAAGCAATGAATTCAGAAGGAAAAGTAAATTAGAAAAGATTTTTAAAAATCGACACTGGAGAAATATTTTAAGTAGACAATAATAATGTAGTCTGAATCCAGCCCAAAGAAGCCAATGAATTCAGTTCCGATCTTAATATTGAAAAATCGAGCTCTTGTTGGTAAAGTACTTTTCCCAGTTGATGGGAATTACATAGCACTGGGCCTATTTAAGCAGAGGATATAGGAAGCTGACTTCCTGACAGCAAGAAAGCACATAAAAAAAAAAATTAACATTTATTTACTATTGAGAGACAGAGACAAACAGAGCACGAGCATGGGAGGGGCAGAGAGAGGGGGAGACAGAATCCGAAGCAGGCTCCAGCTCTGAGCTGTCAGCACAGAGCCCAATGTGGGACTCGAACTCCCAAACCGCGAGATCACAACCTGTGCTGAAGTCGGACGCTTTACTGACTGAGCCACCCAGGCGCCCCAAAAGCACATTTAAAAAAAAAATTAAGTAT
This sequence comes from Felis catus, assembly GCF_018350175.1. Taxonomy (NCBI): domain Eukaryota; kingdom Metazoa; phylum Chordata; class Mammalia; order Carnivora; family Felidae; genus Felis; species Felis catus. Next base: position 35,832,746 of record NC_058381.1, on the reverse strand, counting down.
TTATTTTGAGAGAGAGGGACAGTGCGTGTGTGTGCACAAGTGGGGAAGGGGCAGACAGATAGGAAAGAGAGAGAGAATCCCAAGCAGGCTCCAAGCTGTCAGTGCAGAGCCCGACGTGGGGCTCGAAGTCACGAACCTCGAGATCATGACCTGAGCGAAAGTCAGACACTTAACCAAGCCACCCAGGTGCCCCAAGAAAGCACATTTTAAATACAACTGATACGGTAATCCAGACTATCTTCAGAGACTAAAGCCTTATATAAAAGGAATCAGGTGTCCACCGAGGACCTCCTCCTTCCTCCCCACCATCCTACCTTCCAACCTCCTGAACATTTCTCCTCCTCCTCCATCCTTCCCTAATTTTATTCCTTCCCCTCAAGGGACTAATCCAAACCCCTCTTCTTTAATCACCTCCAATTTTAGTGCCTGAACTCAAAGACAGATTCTTTAAAAGAAAACTTGAGACTTTAAGCTTTTTCTCCTCTTTCAATTACATTTTTTCCTCCCTCTTCATTTGCTTTTTTCCTTCCCCAACCTTTTTCCCCCCTTCCATTCTCTTGCTGACCAACAGTTGCTCTCAACTGCCAGCAAGCCTCTGGCATATTTTTACTTTTCGCTTCTTAAGGAAAAGATACTCCAAGGTAAACCAAACAAAATCCCCCACGCCATCGTCCAAAGGTCCACTAAAGGGGAGAACACTTAAAAGTCAAAAATACGAACCATATTTTGCTGCCTTTCATTTTGGAACGAAGGCCAGGAATACGGTTTGAACTACCAAGTAAGACAGCGAAACCAAACTTCCTTTTACATTTTGTCTTTCTAGCACTGAAATATATCTGGGGTTGTCTGTTTCACAAGACCCTTGGGTTAAGAATTCTAAGGCCACTCAATGAATCCACACAGTTAGGTACGACAACCTAGCGGAAACCACAGCCTCAAGATTCACAACAGAGGTACAACCCACACACTACTACCCCATCCCCCTGGTCTTCGTTATAAAGACCTCCAAGATCCTCCTGTATTTAATGCTTTAAGCTACGTAACCATTTCCTCACAAACATTAGTCAGTGTGCTTCGGTCTCCGAAGTACTTGGACATTCCTGATCTTATTTGGGAGTTTTAACAGCCCTGTGAGGCATGCCCAGCGAGTAATCTTACAAATAAGGAAACACAAACTCGGAGGTTAGAATCTGTCATGGTCACATGGCTATGAAGGGGTCTGAATTCAGAACTCAAGTCTTTCAACTCCTAATCCAAAACTTCGTAATTCCTATGACTGGGTGATTCTTGGATCAGGTATGGTCTTTTATTCAACACGTAGGAACTAGAAAAATAACTGATAGAAGATATATTTATATACCCTAGCTTCAATTCCCATTTCATTTTTTAGGTGGCAACTCTGTTGCAAAAGTATGCTCTTTTATCTAATGAATTCTGAGCACCATTAAGGGAGACCTGGGCTAATCGTTGATAGGCTCATGCCAACTTTTTTTTTTTTTTTTCATGCCAACTTTCAAGGCCGGACCCTGGGAACAAATCATATGTCCTAATACTTTAAGAAAGATTTCCCAGGGGCACCTGGGTGGCTCAGTCAGTTGAGTGTCCGATTCTGGATTTCAGCTCAGGTCACGGTCCCAGGATCATGAAATCGAGCCCTGTGTCAGCCTCTGTGCTGAGCACGGAGCCTGTTTAAGAGTCTCTCTCTCCCTCTGCCCCTCTCCCACACCTGTCTCTCTCTAAAATAAAAAGTAAAAAAAAAAAGAATGACTTTCCATACTTTAGCACCTAATAATCATAATTCTTTTCTAAAAGTTTTTCTTAAATGTATTTACTTTTGAAAGAGTACAAGCAAGGGAGGGACAGAGAGAGACGGAGACACAAAACCCAAAGCAGGCCCCATCTAGGCTCTAAGCTGTCAGCACAGAGCCCGACACAGGGCTCGAACTCAAGAGCTGTGAGATCATGACCTGAACCAAAGTTGGACGCTCAACTGACTGAGCCACCTAGGCGCCCCATAATTTCTTTTTTTTTAAATAAAATGTCTCATGTTCTAACATGCCAGAGTAATTTTGTAGCCTGAATCCAAAAAAAACTGTCCTCTTCTATAAGCTCAATGAATTAAAAAGCACAGCTTCAGGGTCCCCAGGTGGCTCAGTTGGCTAAGCGTCTGACTCTTGATTTCAGCTCAGGTCATGGTCTCATGGTTCGTGGGTTTGAGCCCCGCATCAGTCGCTGCACTGCCAGTGCAGAGCCTGCTTGGGATTCTCTGTCTCCCTCTCTCTCTGTCCCTCCCCTGCTTGCTCTCTCACTCTCTCTCAAAATAAATAAATGAAGTTAAAAAAAAAAAAAAAAGAATAGGTAGGACATCCTACCTGTCTAAATAAATAAATAGCTAGCTAGCACAATTTCTTTCATTCCCTAATATTTATTTGAGATGTCTACCGTGACTAAAATAGGAAACAGCACCGTGTTCTACCCAATTGCTCAAGCCAAACCCCTCTTTTCCCGGCCCATCTATCAGCAGGTCCTGTCAAGTGGTCTTGCTTCCTAACACATTCCACATTCATCCATTTCTGTGCAGTTTTCTCTCACCTGAACTGGTTCTCTCACCTGGTTAACTGGTTTCTCACTGATCTCCATTATTAGAAAGGATCCTAGAAACAAACCAGGAAACACACCTAACATTGACGTCCCCCGATCTAGCTTTCTAGTCTTACCTAATGTGACTGTTCAAATTAAATCAACTATCACACTATCCGATCCCACTGCTCAGTCTACATTCACAACAGGACTACAGTGGCTATACAGACTGCATTCCTCCCTAAGGATGTGGGGTTACAAAGAAATATTTGCCACTCTATTTGTTCTTGGCCCTCTATGAACCTCTTCCCTTTCAATTCAACCAAACCTTTGCTGATTAAAACTGCACAGACATTATTTGACTCTGATCCTCCAGATGTTTTTAAAAGGCTCCTTTATTTCATGAAAACCCTCTCCTTTGAAGAAAAGACTCATCTTATCAGCATAATCAAATTATTATCAAATAGAGTGCCCATTTTGAGAGGCCTATGGATTATATTTTGGAAGAGTAACTTTTCCCCACTTACACAAGCAAAGACAGATATTTATCCTAAATCCAATTACTAATCTTAACACTAATAAATATGTTGCTATTGCTGGAGTCCTAGAGTCAGTCAACCATAAAAAATGTTCACTGAATGCAGTTTGGACGTCCAGTCCCACGGTGAACTTACCAACCAGCCTTAACACTACCAATTTCTTTGTTTGGTTTGAATAAAGAGAAAATGTTTCTGGCCTTGAGGAGCCAGGAAAAGTCTCAGCTTACAGTTAAAAGAAGAACTGCACATATTCTCAGGAACTGAGAGCTTCTCCCCAGTATAGAAGTTTTCATCCTTTGAACAATTTTCCTGCCATCTTTTACAGTACACTCTGCCTTTAAATAGCAAGCCAAAACTTTTGAAGTCACAAAAATTATTTCTCCATTTATTCACCCCTAGATACCAGATGGAATGAAAACTCAGTGAAACCAATTTTAAGAATCTAGAAGTGTCAGCTACGTATTCAAATCAAAAAGGGAAGCCTTCGGGCTTTAGCTGGTTAAGTGTCCGATTCTTGGTTTCAGCCCAGGTCGTGATCTCACGGTCATGAGATTGAGCCCTGTGTCGGGCTCTGTGCTGAGTATGGCCTGCTTGAGATTCTCTCTCTCTCCCTCTCTCTCTAAATTTAAAAAAAAAAAAAAAATTTAAAAAGGGAAACTTTGGACTCTAAACACCAATTCAATCAAATATTAAAAACTTACAGAATGTATAAATTAACTTTTAAGGAATCGGGTCTCCAAAGTTACAAAATGTGGGTAAGCTACCACTACATTTTTTCTTTACTGCCAGAGGTAGTTATTTTAAGAACTATCTTACAAAGGTCAGCATTTTATTAGGGCTTCCAAAATCAATTCTTCACAATGAGAAATGGACATCAGTTAAATAAATAGAATAAGAATAGAACAAGTCAATATATTCATAAGCTTCTGCTGTCCTTGGGACCTGAATTCTAGTGCAGGCTTTGCACATGCTTCCCTAAATTTGTGTTTTCTCGTCCTTAAATTAAGGATGACTGTCCAAGGTTCCTTTTAATTTTTTTTTTTTAACGTTTATTCATTTTTGAGAGACAGAGAGAGACAGAGCATGAGTGGGGAAGAGGCAGAGAAAGGGAGTCACAGAATCCGAAGCAGGCTCCAGGCTCTGAGCTGTCAGCACAGAGCCCGATGCGGGGCTCGAACTCCCAGACTGCGAGATCATGACCTGAGCGGAAGCCGGACGCTCAACCGACTGAGCCACCCAGGCACCCCCCCCCCCACCCACCCAAGGTCCCTTTTAGAGTGCAGGTTCTATGCCCTTTGGAAATAATGTTAAAATGATATCTGCTTCTCTTCATATATGCTTTCTGAAAACTAAAAGATATACATATATGTAAAACAAATAATTCAGAAGCTGTAAGAAGCTATAGATGAAAAGTAAAAGTTTCCTTCCAAACACCCAATTTCCTTTTCCAAAGCCTAAAGACAACCATTGTTCTGTAGCTTTAGAAACAAAACCAAAAAAATGGACAAAACCCAAAAAAGGGCATGTACCAAACACACACACACACACACACACACACACACACACACACACACACTCTCACACTCCCTGGAGGTACACATAGACCTATTCTTTCTAAAGGTTGCAAAGAATTCCAATGTACTCTGATGTGTGGTTTCCAGGTGTTTTCTGCAGCAAACCACCCAGCAAATAGGTGTATCTGAACATATGTGCAAGCAAGCCCAAGAGCCTGTACACTGTTTATTTTGATAGACATTACCACCCTGCCCTACAAATATTTTACTCATATACACGCTCCCCGAGTGATTGCTGGATTGCTTGTACCTTTCAGCATCTACCCACTTGATACAAACAGAAAGACATAAACAAACCTTTAAGCAGAAGAGTCAGTGAGACTCAGACAAAAAAAAAAAAAAAAAAAAAAAAGGTCAGAAATACCTTTTATGAATTAAGTGGACAAACTTCAGCCAAAAATATAGCAAACATGGTATGTGGTACTTGTTTGTTTATAAGATTTAAGTGCTATTTCCTCGAGATGCCTGGGTAAGAAGATACTGATAGAAAATAAATTTGGGGAAGGGAACAAAAGGAGAGTAGGTGAGCGACTCACACTACAGAGTCTATGAATCCCAAGGACACCCAGTTCTTAGACCAGGATGTGGATTTAATAACATGTGCGGCTAAATTCCTTCACATATAACCTGGCTACTTTCACCCAGAGAGGCTTATGAAAACAGTGAGATCAGTTTAGTTCCTTACCTTTGTCACTGGCAAAGAGTCCCTATGAATTAAATGGGATAGTATATGATTCCACAGGTGATAAAACTGCTAATAAAGCACATAGGAAGCAACTCTTGGTGTGTTTTTAAAGTATTCACCCACTTTGAAAATCATCATCTGTAGTTTAATAGAAAGTATTTGCAAAGGACCACGTGGACACCAAGCAACTCTCGAAATGTGTGTGTGGGGGGGGGGGAGGGTACCTAAGTTTCTAAAACAAAATAAATAATACACAAGTTCTCATTTTACTTTCTTATAATTTGTTATTATAAGCATTACATCTTCAATTATGGTATGCTATCACATTTAGGGGGAAAAACAAAAAATACTTGGGGCACCTGGGTGGCTCAGTCAGTTAAGCGTCCAATCTCGGCTCAGGTCATGATCTCACAGTTCATGAGTTTGAGCCTCACAATGGGCTCTGTGCTGTCAGAGTGGAGCCCATTTCGGATCCTCTGTTTCCTCTTCTCTGCCCCTCCCCTGCTCGCATTCTCTCCCTCCCCTCTCTCTCTCTCAAGAATAAAACCTTAAAAAAAAAACCCACTGAAATGTGAAAAAAAAAAAAACCCGTTTCTATTCTAGAATCAGGGAAATGTAGTATATCTAATGCAGTATGTTTTGTATTCAGCAGGAGCTCCCTCTACTTTTATAAGAACTCAGGAAAATACAATTTAGGAACACCTACTATGAGATAATTCTCAATACATTCTTTCCTCACCCAATAAAACCACCACACCCAACACTGAATCTCTCAAGAAAATTGCCCCCAGTTTCTATACTTTCAGGGGAACACTAACGAGAACCACACAAAACTTTACCATCTTAAGCATCAATCGGAAGCACTCAAAATCAAGGCCAACCTTACATACACCCCCACACAAAACTAACCAAGGCCAGCACCTCCTACGCTGAGGGCCAGAAGCGTCCTTTTCAAAATGAGGGTTTAAAAAAAAAAGAGGGTGGTTTTCCCAGCCCTTGCTCTGACTACACTACAAATGCTCAATGGGGCCCAACTCCAGACACTGGACTCAGAGCAGGTAGCTCCAGGTATCCAACAAGGCATCAACTGGGAAAGGGAAGGGGAGCTGAACGAAATGGAACCACAAGGTCAAATACAACGGTTACCTGGCAAGGGTCCTGCCTGTGATACTATCAAAAAACCCGGCGAGAGGTCCGCAAATTCTACTACTAATAAAGAAGCCCTTACCTGTGGGCCTGTGATTTGGGTAGGCCCTTTAAGACTGCAGCTGTAGAAAAATTAAAGTCTTCCAGGTGTTGGCAAATTCCACCTAATGGAGTTCAATGTCCCATCTACCAGACTGAAGTCCACAGATTAGGAGATAAAAATTTAAGGTTAAGAGCTTTCAAATAAAAACTATAAACCAAACAAAAGCAAATATTCTAATCACATAATTAAAGAGGCAGATCTCATACTGAGACAAAATAATTACATCCTCCACGGCAATCTACTATTTCCAAGACACACAAGAATATGTTTCTTGGATTTGAGACTGGTATTAAGTGGCAATGAATCAAGGACAGAAAAACAAATGACTACTTGAAACTAATCCAAAAATCAAATCCAAAGACATTCAATTTAATACTAAGCTTGCACATACTGTCAAGAACAAACTGAAGCAGTATTTGGTTGAGTTGCTATGTTAAATGGCAAACTACTATGACATAAAAGAAAGCAATGGCTTATGACTGGCTACAGACAGTCTGGTAACCAAAGTACATATTTATTGGTTGCTGCCCATACTTGGCACAAAAGTTTATCCAATCAGATCATGTAATGCAAATAACTTCCAAAAGTAAGCAGTCTGGGTTTTTTTTTTTCATTGTATCAGTTTTTAATGAACACTATACAAGGCACAGTAGTCAAGGCACCGACCAGTGGAGAAAGGGAGGTGTCTTAGGTTGCTATTGGTGAATAAATTACCAAAATCTCATGTCCAATGTCGTTGAGACTTCCACATAATTTATAACTAACCCAATCACTTCTCTAAATGTCTCATATGTCTATACACTCTTAACTTTTCACAACTGATGTTAAGTTCACTAATTCAAAATATCTTTATGTTATAGTTGGCAATTAAGAGGATACTGTTCTCTTACTTATTCTAGAATGAAATTATGACCTCTATTTCAATTCCTACAATACTTGAAGGAGATGAATAAAACTTTCTTTTCTTCGAAAAGAAAAACACTTTTAATTATTTTTTTTAAATACCACAGATATTTATAGTGAAATCATTCACGATGTATGGGGGCAGGGGAGACTGGAGTCAGTACCGCGCTCGCTATCCAGTTTGTAGACTCTTCAGATCCTTTCTTACCTCTCTGCCTTCAAGTAGTGATAATCAAGTAAGAGGAGAATGAATAAATTTAAATCCACCCATCTTACTATTTGTGAGCTTGGTTAAGGCACTGGTGGTAAAATTTGAGAAACTTGTTAAAATGAGGTTTTGGGATTGTAAAAAGTTCTAACCAGATCCTTTTAAAAGGATCCAAACTCTGGATACACTTTTTTTGTTGACAAAATTCACATGTAAGCATCACTGCAATAAAAATACAAAACAGGTTTTGTATAAACTGTAAGACAACAACCATAAATAAAAGAGTTATTCAGAGCACTTACTTCAAAAGACAAGATTTCTACCAAGTCAAAAGCAGACAAAACAGGACCTAAAAACTTAAATAAGGATTTACTGAAAACAGAGAAATACTGGCCCTTCTCCACTTTTGCCCTTGCCTTCTAGCCAATCCAGATCACTGTCACTGCCCCCAATTTATTAATTCCCATGGCTTCAGCCACCATGTATATGCGTCTCTCTTCTCTACTGCAAACCAGCTTCCCGCTCCTAGACATCAGACGCCCATCTCATAGGCATCTCAAACTCAGCAAGTCCAAAACAGAAGCCCATCCTCCCCTCCAAAAACCTGATTGTCTTCAGTGATCCTACCATTCACCCAAGTACTCAAACTAGATATAGAGGAGTTAGCCTTAACTCCCCACTCTTTCTCACTACCCCCACCTCCACTCCCCACGCCCTAATTTAGTCAATCACCATGTCTTGTCAATTTTACCTCAGAAATATATTTCAAACTCATCTGTTTCTCTTAATCCCCACAATGAACAGCTGGATTAGTTCAAGACATAATTACCTTAATTAATGCAATGCTTTCTTGTTTCATTCCTGCGAAGTAAGCTTGTGTTTGGCACAACATCTTTGCATAAAGTGTTTCCTCTACCCATTCTGCCTTTACTTCACCTTTGTAACATCTATTCTTATCTCTCCAAGTAGGATTTAAATGCTCCTGTCTCTCAATGCGTAAATCTCTTGCTGCTGTAATTATCTGTCTTTCCCACCAAACTGGAGTCCCAGGAGGGTAGCACTTAACTGTTATATTCACCTTGATAAGCCTGGTGTCAAAGTAGTGCCCAGCAAACAGTAGGTGCTTAATAAATGTTTGAAAAAGGAAGGAGTGAATATATCATGATCCAGATAAAATGGCCCTCCCTCAAGGATTTTTACTTCCCTTTGCTAAGATTCTATGCTTACCAAGTGACCTTTTGCTTAGTACAACATAGTAGTCACCAATTGTATGATCTCAGGCGAGTTACTAAAAACAAAAACAAAAACAAAAACAAAAAACCCCTCTGTGCCCCAGACTCCTCACCTGTAAAATACAGGTAAGAATACTTCCTTCATAAGGTTATTATGAAGATCAGATGATTTACTTACATGTATAATGCTTGGAGCAGTGCCTGAGACATAATAAGCGTGCAGTAAACATTAGTGATTATTAGTTTTTACTATTAATACCCTGACACTAGAAGGAGAATGGACTGAGCAGTCACATGTTTTTCTAGGTCACAGAAAAGACCGCCCCTCAATGTACATTAATAAAATGGCATTCTGGTTTATGTGTCAGCCCCGTGTGAGATCATTTAGCCACTCCTCCCGGAGATCAATCAACTCTGGTGACACTGATCAGTTTACTTGCAAAACTGCAGAACGCATCCTGAATTCTGAAGGCTGCATCATGTTAAAAGCATCCTGAGAATGCTTGTCAGAAGAGCTATGTGGTCACCTTACGACAGTTTACCTTGGAGTCTCTCTAAAAGACGTTTTGGTCCAAGGTAGCACAGCTTAGTGAAAAGGATGTGATGCTAGGTGGGAGACACTTAAAGTATGCCACGAATCAGTTGTGAACCTCACTGTACGCTTTATTTTTAAGTTTTTGTTTAATTCCAGTTAGTTCATATACAGTCATACTAGGTTCAGGTATACAATACAGTGATTCAACACTTCCATACATCAATCACCCTGTGATGATTGTGCACTTTACCTTTTTTTTTTTTTTAAGTAGGCTCCATGCCCTGTGCAGAACCCAACACGGGGCTTGAACTCATGACCCTGAGATCAAGAACTGAGCTGAGATCAAGAGTCGGATGTTTGACTGACTGAGCCACCCAGGCACCCCAATGATTGTGTACTTTAAACAGAAAGTCTCTGAGTTTAAAAAGTCCTAGTCAGTTCTCAATTATCCACACAAAAGGAGACAAAAAGTGGTATAAGAAATTCAAAACAGAGAGTAAAAAAGAAATCCTTAACATTTTGCTTTGGAATGCATTATGTAATTTTTCCTATAGATTCATATCCAAAATTGTATCTGGTCTAAACTAATAATAAAATGTATTTACATAGCATAGCCATACATTTAAGTCATCATGGGAGTGAATTCAAAATAAAAGGAGGAAGCCAGCATGAAATAAATCCCTACGGATAATTTACAGGAAGATAATTTAAAACTGACTATTATAATAATTCCTCTCAACCTCACAGCATCCTCTTGAAGCTCAATCTTAGCCATAAAACTCTTTCAAATGAAAATCTCTACGTGTCATTTAGAAATAAAAAGTGAGAACTGAATTTCCAAAGGTGAATCATTCTAGACCTGGGAAGCCAGGAGACAATCATCCAATCAAAGACTTTTGCTCTCACAGATGTGGGAGTGCATTATTGTGCCTAAGGAGCTAGAAGGTATCAGCCACACAGCAGGCCAATTTATTTCATAAAATCAAGGTATTCTTGAAAGGTTATATAGCAATCTCAGCACCAGAAAGTACTTCAGCGAGTACCTTGTCTAAAAACTCTGATTTTATAGGGGTGCCTGGGTGGCTCAGTTGGTTGAGTGTCCAACTTTGGCTCAGGTCATGATCTCACAGTCTGTGAGTTCGAGCCCCGCATCGGGCTCTGTGCTGACGGCTCAGGGCCTGGAGCCTGCTTCCGATTCTGTGTCTCCCTCTCTCTCTGCCCCTTCCCTGCTCATGCTGTGTCTCTCTCTGTCTCAAAAATAAATAAAAACATTAAGAAAAAAAAAATTAAAAAAAAAACAACTCTGATTTTATAGAAGAAACTGAGATCCATGAAAGTTGCCACTCTTCTGTGAAACTACATAATAAATATTTAAGTACTGGGAAGTTTGTTTATGATATAATTGACATGTAACATCGTATTAACTTTAGGTGTACAACCTAATGATTTAATATATGTGTAATACTGCAAAATGATCACCATAATAAGGTTAGTTAACATCCATCATCACACACAGTTACAAAGACATTGTTTTTATTATAAGAACTTTTAAGATCTATAGAAAGTTCATTATTTAAGTAATTCACTTACATAAATAAATAACCTTCTCCTATGCTTCTTGTAAGAAAGAGAGTTTAGGGGTGCCTGGATGGCTCAGTCAACTTCGGCTCAGGTCACGGTCTCATAGTTTGTGAGTTTCAGCCCCACGCCAGGCTCTGTGCTTACAGATCAGAGCCTGGAGTCTACTTCAGATTCTGTGGCTTGCTCTCTCTCTGCCCCTCCCCTGCTCGCACTCTGTCTCTCTCTCATACACAAAAATAAACATTAAAAAATTAAAATTAAAAAAAGAGAGACTTTAATGCATTCAAGTTGGGCCACATCTGTATATCTGCTTTATCTGACAGTTCCATACTGAGTAACTTCAGATGTGCTGAGAATAAAATTGGTCCTCTGGGATATAACTTAATCCCCATACAAGCCCCTCCACGACACCACAATACGAACGCTTCTCTCCAATTAGTCTATCAGTTAGACTGCAAGCCCATGTGTCAGCTCATACACACAATCGTGTGCCTTCCTCATATCTGGTCATACTCTTCTGAAAGCCAGGAACGTTCTTCTACCTCCTATTTAAATATTACCCTTCTGGATCCAGGTCAAGTTCTGCCTTGCCTTCAAGCATTTCCTGATCACCTCAGCTCCCTCTGAATTCCTATCATACTTATTGTCACTTTCTTGGCAGTTAAGGGGGGTTACTTAGAACCTGATAATTAATGTGGGATGCCAAGTATTTTAATTCTTCTACATGTATGTCCTTCCCTACCCCCAAATTCTCTTTAGGTAGGTCTAGTGAGACCTAAGAATAGGTAGTTACAACACAAAACAAAACAGCTTATCAGATGGAAAGTGGGAAATGGCTGACAGAATAATAAAATAGATTTAAAAAACATTTTTTTTAATGTTTATTTATTATTGAGAGACAGAGACACAGAGCGTGAGCAGGAGAGGGGGAGAAAGAGAGCAAGTCACAGAATCTGAAGCAGGCTCCAGGCTCCGAGCTGTCAGCACAGAGCCCGACGCGGGGCTGGAACTCACAAACGGTGAGATCATGACCTGAGCCAAAGCCGGTCGCCTAACCAACTGAGCCACCCAGGCGCCCCCAAAAAATAGATTTTTAAATGTCCTCTAATATGTCTAAATATCTTTCCAACTAAAAATATCGAAAGACTAGGAAAAAAGTGGAAGCTTGCATACCCTTTAGCACAGCAATTCTGCTTCCACTTCCAGAATCTATCCTAACGAATCAATCTGATCAGTGTATAAGTATTTATGTATAAGGACGCTCATCATAGCACAATTTATAAGCAAAAGCTAGAGAAAAAGGAAGTTCTTTAGTAGGGAATTGGCCAAATATGGTGCATTCATACAACAAAACTCTGTCTAGAAGAATTCTGCGGAGTTTTAAAAGATCACTTTTGGGGCTCTGGGTGGCTCAGTCAGTTAAGCATCCAACTCTGGACTTTGGCTCAGGTCACGATCTCACAGTCACGAGACTGCGCTCTGTGTCAGGCTCTGTGCTGAGCGTGGAGCCAGCTTAAGATTCTTTCTCTCCCTCTCTCTCTGCTCCTCCTCCCAGCCTTTTTCATTCTCTCAAAACAAAAAAAAACAAAAACAAATTTTTTAAGATTTTTAGCGACACGAAATTTTTTAAATTTTCTATTTTTTATATTTTTCCCATTATTTTATAATCAGAAAAGGCAAAGCTTTTTATTCTAAATAAAAATACACTACAGGTTTTGAAATTACACACGCCTTTTTAAGGATTTGTGTGCGTGGTGCATTACTCACAGTTACTGCGATCACCACCACTTAAAGAGCGACACACCAGCTCATGAAGAGAAGCGGTCCCTAACAATGCATCCAAGTTGACACGCAATTAACTTCCCTGCTGTTTTCATGTTGTTTCTTCAAGCCAAAAGTTTCTGAAACAATTTACCAATAGCTTCCAGTGGAGGAAGTTTCTCACCTATGCAGAGGGCATTTCTGTAAGCGGTGACGGGACGGCATGAGTCGAGTCAGCATCAGGTCAAGTTTATATTCCAAAGGTCAACCATCACCACCACCACCACCACCACCACCACCACCACCACCACCCCATCATCAGACCACCGAGGTGGAGGGAAGCTACCACTGGCTGAGCCTCAACCCAATTTGATTTGAGTGTGGGGGTACACTAAGACCAACACGAGACTCGGGGTCTTTGTGTCGACAGAATTTCAACTTCAATGGCTCCCACAGCCGTTCTACTTCAAATGCTCATCCACACTCTCACACCTAGGCAAGGATCTCCTGGAATATTCTCTGCTCCCCAGATACCAACTTCTGAAGTTTTTTCTCTGAACTCTTCTTCCCTCTACCAAGTGGAAAAGAAGAATCAAGATGAGAAAATGCAAAAGCCCTGAAGGAGGACTTAGCTGGATATACCGGAAAAATACAAAGCAAGCCAGTGCAGCTTGATCACGGTAAACAAAGGAAAGTACTACACAAGAAACAGGCAGGAACCGTATCACAGAGGACCTAACAGGTTATGATAAAGACTCTGGGTGTTTATTTTCATAAAGTTTGCCGCTCCCACGGTGAATCAATTTCATATAAATGAGACCTAGATGTATCTTTCAAACCTCACCTGCTCTTCGAAAACCCAGTGCAATAGATTCAACTGCCTGCCTGCTAGGCAGCCTCTCCTAAATGTCAATACATGCAAAGCCAAACACGATCTTTTTTCGCAAAGCAGCTCCTCCTGACTATTTTATATCTGCTAACAGACCGATCATTCATCCAGGCTTGATATCTCAAAGCTGTCTTGCATTCCTGGCCTACTGTCCACCCCCACTCCTCACAGGCTCCCAGGGCCTCAAATCTCCAACTTTCTCTTCTCTTCCCTTCACCACAATCCTAGTTCACACGAGCACCAATCCCTGTTCAGATTGCTGGAACAGGCTAACCAGTTTCCACACCTCCAGTTCTTTCCATCAAATCTATCCTATGTGATGTCATTTAGATACTTTTAAGACCATCATAAGCAGACGATTTACAAATTTATTACCTCAAGTTCTGACTTCACTTCAAGCCCCACTCGTCTATCTGCCTACTTAACATATTTATACTTAGCCTCAATCGCATCTCAAATTTAACATGTCTAAAATTGAATTCCTGATTTCTGATCTTCCCTCCAAATCCCACACCTACCCCTCCCATTCTTATCTCCCACTCCCATCCCAGTTAAGTGGCACCTCTACACATCCAACTGCTTGAGCCAGAAAGCTGGGAGTCATTCTTGACACTCTTCTTCCTCAACCCCCACATTCAATCTATAATTAAATGGATTCTTTAACATACTTCTCAAATCCATCTACTTTTCTCCAGTGCCTCTGCCACCGAGTCCCGCCTGCAAAGATTCTTATTTAAGTGGTGCATGCTGCAGCCCGGGCACCAGGATTCTTACAAGCTCCTCAGGTAGTTCCAACGTGCAGCTATGGGTGAGAACCACTGCTCTGTAGGTTCTGGGCTCCCACTAACCTCTGACTCCGTGTCTACCACTTTCTCCCTGGCTCACTTAACTCCAGCCACACTGGCCTTGCTGGTTTCTTGAACATGCCAGGCACATCATTCCTCAGGGCTTCTGCTTTTGCCATGCCCTCCGTCTGGAGCTCTGCTTCACTCCTTCACCTTCTACAGATATGTGCTCAAATATTACCTTTGTAGTGCTTTAGTGAGACATCCCACGGCCATTCCACCCAAAACTGTAACCCCCGTGCCCACCCCAGTATGCCGTATCTCCTTCTTGGGCTTCATTTCCCTCCTTGGGACGTACTGCCTTCTAACATATCATATATCTCATCTTATTTACCGCTTGAATATGCACTCTGTGAGAGCCGGGACTTTTGTCTGTTTTGTTCCTTATATATCTGTATATCCCCAGTTCCTACAACAGCATTTGGCAGAGGGGAGAGAGACTCGGTTAACAGTTAACTTCCTCAGCAAGGCCTTCCCAGATGCCTAACCTGAAGTACCCCATTATTTCTCAATAGTAATTTATTCCTTTCCTTCACTAACATTTACAGTAGTTTGTAACTACATTTGTGTTTATTTGTTGAAGCTCCCTTCCTAGATGGGAAATTCCACGAGAATAGGGATTTTCTGTCTGGTTCACAGTGACATACACTGTTTTTCATGCTTAAGTGGCACAGAGGAACAATTTCAAAAAGTCAATGAATGAATTAACAAATGAATGAGGCTGAACCCATTTTCTTAAAGTACACTCTGATTGTGTTATTATTCAATCAAAAACTTTCAAAGTCTCTCCATCGCTTACCACGTTAACGCCTAACTGCCCAGACTTAGTAGAAGACCTTCTTTGTTCTGGGCCAATTTCTTTCCTACCTTATCTCCTACTATCTCAGGCCTCTTTTTTTGCTTCAGCTACACTGCACCGTTCATTATTGCCAGTACACACCCTGTAACAACAAACACTGCATTTCCTCACCTCCGCACTTTTGCCCACGACCTTCCTTCTGCCCGAATTCCCTTCCCATCTTTGCCAATCAAAATTCCAGCCTTCAAAATACGGACCCTTCAAAACCCAGCTCAAAGGTCCACCTTCACAAAGACAGTCCTGACTCCCACCCCAACTTCCCCAAGTGCATGACCCCTTAACACCAAAATAGGTATACTGGTTCAATTCCTCACTCATTTCAGAACATACCCCTTTCCCACGTTTTATAAAAGCTTTTGTTTAGAGTCATTCAATAGATAGTTGTGGAAATGAAGTCATTTAACACCACTGTTCCCTTCGCTATCAAAAAACATATTTAAATGGGGGTGGGGGGGGAGGCGGGGGAGGGAGGTTTTCTTCAGCAAGATCTTTAATAACCAAAAGATATAAAGCTGGAATGGCAGATTCCCAGCCTTAACCTCCCCTTCTATGCCTTTTCTGAAAAGGCAAGATCTTCCCAAGTGCAATCTTTGGCTCTGAGATTTTGTAATGTATTCAACTGCTTGAAAAAAAAATGTTAAGCTGCATGTGCTACTATAAGGACATAAATTCCATAAGCTACATTAAAACGGGTTACCCTCAGATTATCACATACTTGAAAGAATATCTGGCTGAAAATCTGAGTACCTTAAACTCTGCTGTTTGAAAATCGTAATTACTAGGGAAACATTTCTGTTCAGTAAGAAATCTGAAACTTTTTATGATCTTTTAAAGTATTCTATTCATTTCTGCACCATATTAAATGATAAGTAACAGCGGTAGCAATGCAGTAAAATTCTACCATGAAACACTTGTACTTTGAGCAACAGGCCTTCGTTTCCCTATGCACACGCTCTCATAAGGCTGTGGTTCCCAAAATGGAGTCCATGGATCCCTGGAGGTCCCTTTCAAGAAGTCCAGGAAATTGAAACAATTTTCATAATACTTAAGAAATTGTTTGCCTTTTTCACTGCACTGACATTTGCACTGGTGGTACAAAATCAACAACGGGCAAAACTACTGGTGCTTTAGCATAAATCAAGGTTAACGGCGGCATCAAACTGTACTAGAGTCACGTGTCTTTCCCCATCAGGTACTGCTGGGTTTTTTTAAGTCAATTTCACTTAAGAATGCTCTTGATGAAGCAACAAATTTTCTCGATGAAGTTCCGAGCTTTTACTCAAAAGTTAGAATTTTGGAAATCTTGTAGCTGCAGAACAGATTCCCAATACTTACAGACTTTTCTAATGAGATGGGTGGTGATACTAAGCAATGTGGTTTTTTTTTTTTTTAATACTGCATTATGAAATGTGTCATCTAGAAAACCCGCTTAACTCAGTGAATCAGTATTTCCCAAACAACCAATGCATATTATCAAATCATGAATGGGTAAAAAACCCATTCAAAGGGCAAGACAGACCAGTGGGTTTTAGTATAACAGTAACATCAATGATTTCAGATTCCACACTACAACTTAACTGATAAGAAACTACCAATTGTCGAGTTTTGGTGTAGTATCAGAGAAGAATATACACAACCGTCTGCAAATACTCCTCCCTTTTCCAACTACTTATCCCCTGTGATTATATTTTCTTCAAATACTTCAATGAAAACTATCAATCATGGGGTGCCTGGGTGGCTCAGTTGGTTAAGCGTCCGACTTCGGCTCAGCTCATGATCTCATGGTTCATGAGTTTAAGCCCTACGTGAGGCTCTCTGCTCTCAGCACACAGCCTAATTCAGATCCTCTGTCTCCCTCCTTCTCTGCCCCTCCCACACGTGTGCTCGTTCTCTCTCTCTCTCTCTCAAAAATAAACATTAAAAAAAAATATCACATCAGATTGAAAATACACAAGTAGATATGAAAATCTATCTTCTGTTAAGGCAGTATTTAAGAGATTTGCAAAAGTGTAAAAAAAAAACACTCTTCTAATTTTTTGAAGTCATTTTTCATAAAAATATATTATTTATGCTAACGTGAAATAGATTTTTTTAAGCAACTTTTAAAAAAGTTTTTAATTTTAATTTCTAGTTTGGTAAATATCAATAGATATAAACCACATAAACAAAAGCTCTTGGGATCCTCAGAAATTCTTTAAAGTATAGAACCTTGCAACTAAAAAGTTAGGCAAACACTGCTCTAAGAGAATCTGTCTCTGATTCCGGCCACCTCCAAAACTGCTGTTTGTACCAAATCTTCCCTCCCCGATCCTCAACCAGAGTCGAACCTGGGGCAGGCATCTGGCCCAAGGAAACTCATGCCTTAGACTGACCAAATCAGACATCATTCAGGAATCTGAATTAAGCCTCATGGATACTGAGGTCTACTTACGGCAGAACACTAGAGTCCATTCATTCTTATTGCTGAAGTCCTTGGAACAGTTTTGGTTCCAGCCCCTTCTGAGGTCTTGTGGTTCAGCTTTTCCTTGGATTCTACGACAACTATTTTCTTTGGTTAAGTCTTTCACTTGTTATGTTAAATAGGTTTCTTTTCCTTATGCTCAAGAAAGCCTTAACACCACAGAACTTCAGTACTGTTACCAAGAGTGTTTTATTTGGTGTTCTTATCTGAGACACCAAATTATAACAAGGTTCCCTCCATTTGAAAATCATGTGCCTTTACAAAAATGAAAATCACTCCAACAAAACAAAAATTTGAATGGAAATTATAGGCTCATTCAGAACAAGAGACAGCTTAATGGTCACCTGCTAGATTAAGGATGGCTTGTGTTTTGTTTTTTTTTTGCTTTTTGTTTTCTCTTTTTTTCTTTTTGGAGAAGGCTATTATATATTATGTCAATGTATTTTAGACAGCAAATGGCTTCATTAAAATATACCAACCTGACAGGGTTTTTCAAGGAGGCTGATGAACAGAAAAAGAACAAGACGGGGAGACTACATATGAACAATAAATCTTGTAGTGCAAGATATGCAAACAGACCGATGTTACAGAATAAGGAATGCAGACACAAACCATCATATTATTAGAAGCACGGAAGTGGCATTACAAAGTAGTAAGGAGCAGACATGACTATTCAATAAATGATGCTAAGGTACTGGGTTATCCCCACGGAAAAAAAAAGTTAAATCCCTCTTGCAGGGTTATCCATATGGAAAAAAAAAAAAATTAGATCCCTACTTCACACCGAACATCAAAATAAATTCTGGGTGGATTAGAAACCTAAATGTGAAACTTTAAAACTTTTAGAAGAAAATACAGGATCTAAGTGTTATCTCAGTAGAGGGGAGGATGCCTCCTTTAAGACACAAAAAACACACATGCTAAAGGAAAAACATAATAAACCTGACTCTGCTAAAATTTAAAACTTAGTTTCGATAAAGGATAAAATTAAGTTAAAAAAAATGTAAACATACCCTTAGGACGGCTACGATCAAAAACACCCCAGAAGATAATAAGAGTTGGTGAGGATGTAGAGACACGGGAACCCTCTGTGCCCTGTTGGTAAGAATGCAAAATGGTGCAGCCCCTATATTAAGCAGTATGGCAGTTCCTCCAAGAAATTAAAAATAGAATTACCATACGATTCAGCAGCTCCATTTCTGGGTATACACCCAGAAGGACCGAAAGCAGAATCTCAGAGACATCCGGACACCCGTGTTCACAGCAGCACGATTCACGGTGGCCAAAAGGTGGAAGGAACGCAAGTGAACGCTGACAGATAGATGAACAGATAAATGAACGCTGACAGATAAATGTGGCATATGCGTACGACGGAGGATTATTCAACCCTAAAAAGGAAGGAAATTCTCACACGTGCCACTACGTGGACGAACCTCGGAGCACACTACGCTAAGGGAAATAAGCCGATGCGAGAGGACAAATACTACGTGATTCCACTCATATGAAGTATCTAACGTAGTCAAGATGACAGAAGCAGAAAGTAGTACCTGTCTCTAAATACCAAAAATTATGTAAATCTCAAATTAAGATGAATGATTACATATACTTTTTTTTTTCAGGCAGACAGACAGGTGCAACAGACAAGAGGGATCAGAGGCTTTCAGAGAACTGCAAGCCCTTCTTTAATTCAGCTGGTGCCACAGCAGGAAGATCTGTGCCAAGCTCAGAAAGAGAGAGTCGAGGGACGCCTGGGTGGTTCAGTCGGTGAGGCATCCAACTCTTGATTTTGGGTGGTTCAGTCGGTAAGGCATCCAACTCTTGATTTTGGCTCAAGTCATGATTTCGTAGTCTGTGAGATCGAGCCCCATGTCGGGCTCTGCGCTGACAGCTCAAAGCCTGCTTGGGATTCTCCCTCGCTCGTCTCTCTCTGCCCCTCCCCTGCATGCACATGTGCACTCTCTCTCTCAAAATAAATAAACAAACATATAAAGAAAAAGGAAAGACAGCAACAGTCAGGAATAAAGGTCTTCCCGGGCAAGTAAGGGTTACTGTCTGAACATTTAACTCCCACTCTGAGGTCTGTCTGCATCCGGCTCTCCCAAAGCAGCATGACCAGCTCTGCCACACAGAGCAGCCGGGCAACTCTTGCCAATTCTATTAAAACATGACTACGGCTGTAAGAATGAAGGCCCAAGCGTTTCCTGAAGAGGCTATACTTTAGAATCCTTTTTCCTATGATGGAAGCTTGTCAAAAACAAAAGTAAAAGAAGCCACTGGTTCTTAGCAGCAAACGTGTCAGTGTAGCCTTTCAGAGTGATTCACCGTGCCCGAAAACAAACACAAGGAACAGGTGCGCTTCCCTGAATACACGACCAGAATTTAATATGGGGCCAGTATTGTTACGAAACCAGGTTGAGAATAACCTTATTAAGTCTGGAAGTAAATACGAAAAGATGGTTTTAAAAAAAAAAAAAAGGGAAAGGATTTCAGATAAATATCAGAATACTGTTATTGCCAGCCTTTGAGTGACTTGAAATCAGTAAGATGACTCAAAATACTGCCACATGGTAAGAGTCTAATAAAGCATTTTCTGCTAAGGCAGGAATTAGTCCAGCCCCTAAAACCAGCTTTAGAATGCAGCTCTACCGTATCTCTTGTTTGTATTAATCTTCATTAGGGTGATGGATTTTAAGAAAACACTGTGGATGTACCAACATTTCTCCTGAGTCTACACTACATGCCAGAAATCCACAGGATTCAGTGCTGTTGCAGACCTTGAGTTAAAACAGCTAGATATCAGGGTTCATGGCCTAACTGAAAAATTTCCCTAATTAAGGACAATTTGTCTCATTCCTTTTTTTTATGATGAAAATCTAGTGATAATGAAAAAAAAAATGCTATCACAGCATAATCTTACATAACGCTCCAACTGTGCAGAGGAACGGATAAATGAGGAAAAGGGAGGAAAGACAAACACATACTTGTGTATATCTACACAAAGATGCTTTTATGGGACACTCAAAACCCCACATCTCCAAGAAAGCTCGCAAGTACAATTTCGGTCTCTAAATTCCATTTTGTGTACCTTTCATCTCGGGGGGAAAAAGCAAGGTTGCTCATCGGAGAAGAAATCCCCAGTCTCTGCTACGGCTAACCTTATACTGGGGAGGTGGGGAGAAGAAATGCGGTCTTCAGAGGTACTACCTGTTTTTCACAAAGTGCATTCAAGACAAAGGTCTAAGAGCCAGAATCCAGCAATGTCAGTGGCACAGAAGTGATTCAAACACTAGGTGCATTGTATTAAAATAAAGGCATCTGCAGTTTTTAGATTTTGGCTTCAGAAGCTCTATAGGGAGATGAACGACATAATAGAAGGGAAGAAAACGTGACATACATATATCCTATATATGGGTGTGTATATACACACACACGTGTATATCACATAAACACGTGCGCGCACACGCACGCACACAGAAGATGAGGGCTCCACAACTGGGACAGGGAAAACACAAAGTGAGGCAGGAACTTCTTGGACTAGAGGGCAAGGAGGCACTCATCCACCAAGCTTAAAAGGTTCCCGCAGGGCGAATATGGAACGTTTTGAGCTCCAAGAAATGTCTGTAATTGTCAGTAACATGTAGAAATAAATTAAAGTCCACGCATTTATAATGATACTAGAGTAAAGAAAGCTAGAAAACGAAACAAATCACTTGCCCCCATTAGAGGTGATTATTATACCACCTTGTTACTCAGAACACTGTTAAAGGGAAAATAAGAATTTACCTAACTTTTGGTAGAAACTAGAATTATTTCTAGCTGCTGAGGGAAAGACTGAAGGCTAATCAATGTAAAAGGAAGAGAATGAGAAAATCAGCATTTTGCGGCAACCAAAGAAATAACTGGTCCAAACAAGGATCATTATCATTAAGTGAAAGACTGCCGGAGAAGTGGAACAGTATGGCTCCAAAATATCGCTCTACAGATGACTAACTACAAAGGGGAAAAAATGTCTACACTGGAGATCTGGTATTTATCATCTTAAAGAAATGATAAGATAAACCCAGCATCATTAATAATGCAATATTATGACATTATGTTTCTCTTATCATGACCTAATATGAGGTACAGAGCAACACCTACGAAGAATTCTTACCCAAAGTGTTTAATATGCATCTAACCACGTCTTAGACTTCAATGCCAGTTTGTAGGAAATACATGATAAAGGCGCAAATTAAATGAAACTGTGAGGAAACAATCACAGGAAACGGCCTGGTCTCTTCACAAAGGCAATTTCTTGTAGCTTGTAAACAAACTACTGGAGACGTAAAAAGACTAAAGATACGTGTTTGCAGAAAAAAACACCAACAGCTAAAAAGTGTCATCTTCAAGGCAACCAGGAAAATCTAAACATTAACTGGGTATTAGATGGTTTTAGGAAATTACCGTTAATTGCCTTATCTGTGACAATATATCTTAAGAACAATTAGGTAACCGGTCTCCTTAAGAAAATGCATCTAAAGCATTTAAAGTACAAAAGTATTAGGATGTCACGATATCTGCAAAATAAAAATTTATTTATTATATATATAAAGGCACATGCACACACATACATAAAGCCAATACAGCAAAATGAACTGTGGAATCTAGGGTATAATAAGTATAAAGGTGATCGTTGTACTATTCTTTGACTTTTTCTGTACGTGTAAATTTTTTGACATAAGCGGTTGTAAAAGGAGGGGAGGGAGAGGGCTCAGAATGCGCTTCCTCCAGGAAGGCCTCCCAGAGGAATTCTCCTCTAATCGCTCTTTCACAAAGTCCTCTCAACATGGAACACAGTGTATTACTGTTCCCATTCTAACTGTTCCCTTACTATTTCACATACTTAGTAGATTTGATTTTCCAAGACTATGAGCTCCTTCAGGCACAGACATTTTTAAATTCGCTTCTACTTCCTCACAGCTCACAGTGAAGTATCTGCAATCAGCAGACTTTTAAAAAGTACCGGTACCCGGGGCGGCAGGGCAGCTCAGTCGGTTAAGCGTCCGACTCTGGGTTTCAGCTCACATCATGATCTCACGGTTTGGGAGTTTGAGCCCCGCGTCGGGCTTTGCGCTGACAGCAAGAAGCCTGGTTGGGATTCTCTCTCCCTCCTTCTCTGCCCCTTCCCCTCCTGCTTTCAAAAATAAATAAACCAACAGTTAAAAACAAAGTGTTAGTACCGGTATTTTGTGAAGGTACTTGGTAAAGTACCTTTAACTAACTGGGTTAGCTTTTCAATTCCTCAACACGATGGCAGTTCGCCTCTACAAACAATTTTGAGTCAAAGCTATCAAAAGATCATGGAACATCACCTATGGGCTTACAGGATTTTGCAAAAAGAAACCAGCACCTAAGAATGAAAGGAAGCAGAGGTTGTACATGTCCTGCAAGCGGTGTCATGGACATGCCGTGTTATCCAGGCACATGACTTTATTCTCATGACATGACTCTTCAGTCGAACAGTATCTTCCCCGGCCACTCCCATCTGCAAAAACGGCCACGGTTATGTATCCACAACTCCTGGGTGTAATAAGGCTTAACAAGCTACATGATGAACTTGAAATCGTAGCTAAAAGACTGCACAAAGGAAAAAAAAAATGTTGATAACAGTGCTGGTGAGGAAAGAGGCAGACTCACTGCTGGCAGGAATATAAATTCGTACAACCTCTATGGTGAGTCATTCAGCAGTATCTAACAACATTAAAAATGCATATATCCTCTGATCCAGCACTTCTGCTAGGAATTCACCCAAAAGATACCCATGTACACAAAAAGCACATACAAAGAATTAACTGTAGCCCTGGAAACAGCCTAAGTATCCAACAATAAGAGCTGACTGAATGATGGTACATCTATACAAGGGAGTATCTGTCATCTTTCAAAACGGAAGAGGTACTCTATTGCTCTATGGAATGATGGCCAAGATATACAAAGTAAAAAAAGCGAAATGCAGAATAATGGCTATAGTGTCTTACCATTTGTGTAAAACAGTAAATAAAATCAGAAACTTCAAACAGTACATAGTTGTGTATGCTTTTGAAAGCCATGACTATCTCTGGAAGGGTAAACAAGACACAGGTAACAACAGTTTCCTTGGGGGGGTGGGGTGGGGGTGAGTTTAACTAGACAGATGAAAACAGGGCAGGAGAAGGAAGATTCTTCACCCTCTATGTACCTTTTGAGTTTTGTTTCATGTGTACGTTACCCATTTTACATAGCATTTGGAAACACGGCTCTGCACCAATGCAAATTAATTAATGATGCTCCTCTTAATCCTAAGAGCAATCATGCCTTCATTCCACAAAAACGTTAAACAGGGCTTCAGTAAATTCAACCAGATGAAATGTTTCCAGATAAAAACAAAGCATCAGAGAGGACAGACGCCTCCTGAGAGATGGATACCTACCTACTACCCCCATAGTTTTGTTTCAAGGTTTTTACCAAAACCTGATGCAAGTCGGGACACAGACGACATCGAACATCTCCCTGTACACTAACCACTACGAAGAGCTCTGACGGAAGTCACCAAAGTGCCAATGCAAACAACCACCCTCACCCTAAGTGTGGAGTGATCACAAGAACTTATACCCCTCATTCTTCACACAAGAAATAGAAGATGAGTCTCCAGCTCTTTCCTGGAAACAGGATGAGTTATGCCCCCCAAATTCCTGTGCTTCCTCTGTGTCGTCCCTTGGGTCCCACTGTAACGATGGCAACAGAAAACAGCACAAAAGACAACTGAACCATGCAAAGGCCAGAGTTAAAAGGAGAAGTGAAAAAAATATATACACACTGAGGCCCCAAAACATAAGGTCCTGCAGTTAAGAATGGCAGCTGAAAAAAGCCTTGACAGAACACCAAAGAAAAAAAACAAAGGAACGAAAATAGAAAATAAGGCTTACTAACATAGCCCATCCATCCCGCTATCCAGATAGGAAACAGGGTTGGCAAAGGTAAACTGAGAAAACACAAAAAAGCTGCCCCCTCCCAACAAGTCAGCTATTCATTTCAATGCTACTCAGCAAACCTTCTATTTTTAAGAGTTTACCATTTCCTCGCCCTGTTCTGAGGGCAAAGGTAAGCAGCAGCAAAGTAGCCAAGGCAGCAAATGAAGGACCGTGAATAATCTGCCAACCGAAAACCTAGGTCCTAGATCACTGAAATATTCCCGAGTTCCTTGTTGTATGTTGCTCTTTGTTTTTGCGAATGTGCAAGAACTATCACTCCCACTGCTTAAAGTTAAAACCTCCGCTGGGTAAGTTATCGTCCACTAGTAGGTTCCGATCACTTTTGTTTTCATGTGATGTTCACAGAGCATCAATAATGTACAGCTAAAACGAAAGCGCTAAGGAAGATCTTTTTCTTAAAGGAAGATCTTATACCAAAAAAAAAAAAAAAAAAAAGAGGCAAATAGGTCACACGAACTGGGAGGGCTAGAGATGAGAGAACCCTGATGTCTTGATTTACAGTTATTGCTCTAACCCTTACATTGTGTTCTCTTTATCTCTACCTTTATCTAGTTCTATGCAGATAATTAAGAATTTTGCTAAAAGGCAGTCACCCTTACTTTCTTTTCTGTGACCCTTAGTCCTCCTAAGAAAGGCTACCAAAATCCCCTACCAGAATAACTGAATGGGTTGAGGCACCTACTCGTAAGTTCAGGGGATGTTTGTATTACAGGTACAACATGACGATGGGGGGGGGGGGGGGAGAAGCAATGCTGGAACTAGAAGTTGCAGTGACAGTTTCAAAAGAAAGGTCAGCGTGGGGCACGGTTGGCTCTGGAAGGCGTTTGTAGCCTGGGAGTCTCTAGGGCAACACCAGATGCGAATAGTGCTTTGTCAGGAAGTCCCTCGAATCATTTACACTCTCCCTTTCCGATAGGAGCAACAGGCTCACTATCGGGCAGCCCTCTGCCTGGGAAAGAGGCGGGCGCATGGTCAAGGGGCTCTTTATCCCGCAGGTCCCTGCAACACAGCGATGCGCATGCGCCCCGGGGGCAGCGAGCAAGCACCCCTAGCTCGTTCACACTCGCGCATGCGCAGTCACCCATCTCGCCGCAGGCGACAGCTCACTATTTGGCAAGGGGGATGGGGCTGGGAAAATGATGGGGGGGGTGCTGAAGGCAGGGGGCGCGTTTGTGTCTCCTGAATGCTTGGGATTGGGAGAAGGAACGGCTGATTAGGCTCTGGCATTCCCAGGCCACGTAACCCAGGATGTGGGATATGGGACAGAGAAGAGTATATGTGTGGCGGGGGGGGGGGGGGGTAGTGGGGGGCCAGTCACCTCTTAAGGGAGGCGCCCCCCCCACTCCGACAGGACAACCCTCTCCCTTGACTCTCCTCCCCCCACTCACCTGAGAGCGGCGGCGACAGCTGCTGGTCCCCGTCCCCCTGCGCTCGCTTCATACTGTCCGCAACATCCGGGACCTGCGGGACCGCCGATACACAAATACACACACACTCGGAGCGCGCACACTCACACACACACACACACACCGACACACACCGGCCGGGGCGTCATGGCGTCAGCACGTCGACGCAGCGAGCGCGTACCCGCCGGGCCCCACCCCGCGCGGCCTCCGCCCCTCTTCTCCCCTCCCTGCGTTCTCCTGCCCCTCCTCCCTCTTCCTCAAGACTCCGCCTACCTCCCCTCTTGCGCATGCGTCCCGACGTCTCCCCAGGGCCGGGGGCGGGGGGGGGGGGGAGGGGGGAATCTGAGGAGAAGGAGGGGCCTGACAAGAAAGAGGCGGGAACTCGGAGGGGGTGACGTGCCCGGCTCGGCGGGCTGCGCGGAGGTGCGAGGACCAAATAGAGGCCTACTAACGGGGGATCAGGGTGGGCAGCGTAACGAGAGAGGCACTTAACAGTAGCGACGTGTATTTGCAACCAGTTTATGGATCAGCAACAAGCGTAACTTGGGTTCCCTCACTTTTTCCAACCAACTTTGTGTCCGTAAAATCGCCTTTGGACTTTATGACAATGCTGAAGACTTTTAAGTAGCTTTTTAAATTTTGGCCTTTGGAAACGATCAAGAGGGACCGTGCTTTTGGGGCAAGGCGGGCATATTAGGTGGCTTAACTGAAAGGAAGCAGATTCAATGACAGTTTGTTGTCTTGGACACCTGGGTCCCCAGTCGGCTCCACATCCTAGCTCCCAAGGGCCATCAACGACTCTTGAGTTGACTAAAAGAAAAAAAGCCTTGGGGCGCCTGGGTGGCTCATTCGGTTGAGCGTCCGGTTTCGGCTCAGGTCATGATCTCACGGTCTGTGGGTTCAAGCCCCGAGCCCCGCGCGGAGCCTGGAGCCTGCTTCCAAACCTGCGTCTCCCTCTCTCTCTGCCCCTCCCCCACTCTCACTCTGTCTCTCAAAAATAAAGAAATATAAAAAAAAAAAAAAAAAGAAAAGAAAAAAAGCCTCAGCCTCTTGGCCCTGGGAGAAAAAAAGTCCTCCCCACGTTAGAGTGGTAAGGTCCATGACGGAATATTTGTTATTGCTACAATTCTTTCCTTTAGCTTAAACTTTCAAAAATTGTTCTTCCTGAATCCAGCCAGGTAACCCGGAGCGGGGATTGTCTCTTTTCCACACTGAGATAGTATCATCACACACACACACACACTCAAATGCCAGAGGCATTGAACCCAAAAGAGCAACCAGATGAACCTGCAGGTCGTGGGGTGATAAGGCGTGGGCCCTGCCTTGGGAACAGCTTCCGGAAGCTTTGCTGCCGTGGGACTGTCTCCAGGAGACTGTGCTCGCTTGTTTCCTGCCACATGTGCCCCGGTGCCAGGTGGCTGGTGTGTCCATTCATTAGGGAAGGCTGGGAGCCAGTGAGCAGAGCTTTGGGGGGGGGGGAGGGGGGGGAAGAAACCCCTGACAGTTGCCAGGCCGCTTTCCACTTTCAAGTACACAAGCACGCCCCACAGTCCCCCAGCTTCAGCCGTCCTAGGAATCACCCACAAAGCACTCCAAGCTCCCAGAGCTTGCTCCGACTGTATTTCAGACGTGATCGAGAGACGGAGGTCCTCAGTTCCGCAGGGCTGTGAGCCACTGGGCCTCCCTTGCTGGAAACAGAAAGAGCTTGTGTCACCGATTAGGCTGAGTTCACTCATCACCACCCTCAACAAACACTCATTCCTTCGGCTGAAGCCAGCAAGGTTTTTTGGTGCTGGTGAAAACTCAAGAGTGCCCCGCAGGTAACTCAGTAACCGGGCTCAAGTAACTGACTCCTGGGTGTCCCTGAGGCTGTTCCCTTCCTGTTCTCTTCAGGATTCACAGGCGGGCAAAGGAAGAAAGAAAATGGGTACTCCTCGGAGGGGAGGCATAGAAGGGGGAAGGGGTGCAGAAAAAGGAAACTGGAGGCACCGACAGCCTCCTTTAGCTCCCTTACAGCTGGGGCTAATCAATGTCATATAGTCAGTTTCTGCCTGGGACCTGGGAGGGGACCCCGCGGGGCTAGTGAGTCTGTCCTAGCAGCTTGTCCAGGCTGGCCCTGAGCCTCCCGAGATCTGGAAGGACATGAGTCCTATCCCCATCTGTAGCCTGGTGCAGCGAGGCTCCCATTCTGCTGTGGGGACCACACCGCCCACCTGAGATGTGATCCACCAGCTTCTGTACAAAGGGCTTTGATTTGGTGTGGATCTGATTAAATGACTGTAGATGTCCTTGGAAACACCGTGTGGAAGAATTTTAAACAGCTTCTCCTTTTTAATATGCACTTCCTCTTCGGTTTTAATTATTTTGTTCCTACATTTTCCCTTTCAATTTACTAAAATCTAGAAATGTAATTAGAGCAGAGGCTGGGCTCAGAGAAAGCTGCCAGGATTTCTACAGCATGATTAAATATACTAGGCATCCCTTTAGTGTGGGACTGAAAACTAGGATTCTCATTATTATCTCTCCCTTATCCAGGAAAGAATCAGCACCACATACAGATACAGATTTATTGAAAACGAAGCACTAATTAAAAACTCACCCAGCCCCTTGACGAGGTGTGGGGGGGTGGGGGGGGAAAGTGCGGTTATTTAATTATTTCCTCCATTTACTGTTTTGTTGTTATAACTGCTGACAAGCAAGAAGCACCCCCCCCCCAACTCCTCTATCTTCAAAATAAAATTCTTTTCTTCTCTTGAGGGACTTAATGAGGGCTTTATCTATGCAACAACCATCGAGCTTACAATGGCACCGATTCAATTCGCTGCTCCTTGTGACAGTAGGAAACGTGGGAACTCAGTTTTCTTAATTCCAAAACACAAATGACAGCGTATTCGTCGGCCATCAGGAGCCAGGTCTGGGCAAGGGTTCTGCCTCAGAAGACTGCAAGACATCTGGTATTTATTCTGCCAATGAAGATTTTCAGCTCCATTTTACAGTCCAGTAAGCAAAGGCATGATTTCCCTTGAAGCTGTAAGGGAGGTGGGGGTAGGCAGGGCTGAACAGAAGAGGAGGACAAACTCGCATCTTACAGTGTTGGGAGCGCTGTAGCCAAGAGGAAGCCCTTCTCTCCTCTGGATACAGTGATTCGGTTGGCCAGTCAACGGACCCCAGGCCGGTGGCCTGCCATGGCGGAGCCCCGCGTGGACATCAGAGACGTATGTTCCGGAAGGAATATCCTTAGTGGGAAGGCCTGGCCCTGTGCTCTGGAGGCTCCCAGTCTAAAGGAACAGAGACAGATGATAACACTCTGGGACCCAGGGTTAAGACCACACGCAAGGAAGCATGCCATCAAGAACACATTGATGAGGTCGTGCTGGGGCCACAGTGGGGTTAATGGAAAATCGGCAGTGGAGAAAACATCGATTGATTGAGTAAATGTCACAGCAAGGGAGCTGTGGCTTAATGAATGAGCTCCAGCCTCCTTGTCTGGAGACCCCGGTTCACACCCAGCACTAACACTTATTATAATACAAACCCCTGCCAGCCTCAGTTTTTCCACCCAGTGGAGAAAATAATGTCCCCCCGTCTGAGGATTAACTGAAATACTATTTGAACATAGCAGAGTCCCTGGCATAGAGCAGATACATTCATTTATGGGTGTTACTGAATGTGGGTTTGGGGGGGTAAGCGTTCATATAGGTGCCGGTCTTCAAGCCCTGCTCTGACCCGTACCCGACGCTCATTCGTCTTCTCCAACTCTTTCCAATTCTTTGGGAAGCACGGAATCAAGGTAACAGCACCGATTTCTCAGCCAGAACATGGCTACTTGTTAGCTGGGGTCCCTGAACAAGCTCTTTGGCCTTCAAATCTGTTTCCTCGCAGACGGGTCAGGGTCTCTGGCTGCCGGAACTGCACCAGCTCTGGCTGTGTCAACCCCAACTGGAAGTTACTGGAGAAATACCTCTGGCCTCCAGAACTGACAGGAGCTGACGAATCAGACTTGGAAACCCGGCTGAAAACCAAAGGCTTGTGGAAGAAGAAGAACTTTCCTCAGCAGGACACTGCGGCCAGAGGTCCCACGGCTGGGCACGGCCACAAAGTGCCAGCGCCAGGCTTATGGCTTCTGCTGCTGCTGAAACTTCTTTCGTCTTCGTGCCTCCCGCTGCAAACCCAAAACCCAGGCGGTAGCCACCTTGTTGGCCGATCCTGGTCAACGTCCTGGGCCCTGATCACCATGGGGAGCCGCGAAGAAAGGCCTTGCTGTCATGGCATCCATGGCGTCGTGGTTAGCACTCCTTCTCACGGACGTTATCCGCAGCAGAAGGCTCATCTCAAACAGGAAGCTGGTCAGAGGCCGGGCGGCCCCTTCTCCCGTCTCACCTGTGAAGCGGGACATTCATCACAGGGTGATAAGTGGCATCAGATGACATGATATTTGTTCGAAAGTGCTTGGCATGTAAAAGGCCTTACGTTACTTTACGTCCCTCTTTAATGAAATGAAAGGCTTACCATGGTGTAGTTATCCGAGGATGTGATCCATATGCTCACAGATGAATTGAGGTTCTGAGTTTTTAACCTGGAAACACGGCTGGGAAACCTGCTTTCGGAGGAGCCGAGTGCCAGGCAAAGACGCAGCCGCGGGGAAGAGAAGAGAGGAAGTGGCAAGTTTGAGCCCTAGCTTTTCTTTGAATGTGGCCTCGGGCTGGCAACACGGCCACCTCGTGCATCTTTAACCTGGTCTGAAAATGCCCTGAAGTCGTTGCTTCGAAAGAAGTGTTAGAAGGTTAATATTTGTTTTCAACAAAGAGCATGTTAGCAAAGACAGATCATTCACTGTTACGAATTATTTTCAGTGATTTTTTTTTTTTTTGGTCCTATTGTGAATGGGATTGCACCGCCTGTTGGCCTTTGCCCTAAGATAACGTATACCCAAATGTAGATAGTTAGTTTAGCAAAAACACATTTTTTTCCCCCTCTGCCTCAACTCAAGTAGAAATTAGTCTGGATTTTACAGCTGTAGCTTATTCTTGCCATGGCTCTACTTTATCAAGGTGGGTTGGTTCAATTGAAAGTTTACTCTAGGGGCGCCTGGGTGGCGCAGTCGGTTAAGCGTCTGACTTCAGCTCAGGTCACGATCTCGCGGTCCGTGGGTTCGAGCCCCGCGGCGGGCTCTGGGCTGATGGCTCAGAGCCTGGAGCCTGTTTCCGATTCTGTGTCTCCCTCTCTCTCTGCCCCTCGCCCGTTCATGCTCTGTCTCTCTCTGTCCCAAAAATAAATAAACGTTGAAAAAAAAATAAAAAAAAAAAAAAAGAAAGTTTACTCTAGGTTACAGTCCTAGTTTTAAAGAAGAGAATTTAGGGGCGCCTGGGTGGCGCAGTCGGTTAAGCGTCCGACTTCATCCAGGTCACGATCTCGCGGTCCGGGAGTTCGAGCCCCGCGTCAGGCTCTGAGCCATCAGCTCCCCCATTCATGCTCTGTCTCTCTCTGTCCCAAAAATAAATAAATGTTGATAAAGAAGAGAATTTAATCTAAAATTAAATTATAGAAGGTCCCTGACAAAATGAACAGTCAACGAGCACTTAATGAATGTTCCCTGGGTGCAGAGCTCTACCAGCGTTAACTATAGGAGAAGTCAAAAGAAACAGAAATGTTTTCCCTATTCACATAGAGTTCTCAGTTTAGAATTTAAAAAATTCCCAAACCGGAAGGGACCATGAAGGCTCTCCAACCCAGCGGTTTTCAGTTGGCACTTGCTTCTTAAGCCCTGGGCTTCGGAAGATTTGCTTCAGCCAAGCCGAGCCGGCCTGGTTCCCTTTCCACTCATTCAGGCCAGGAACCAGGCATCATTCTTCTTTTCCCCTCGTCCCTCTTCGCGAATCCGTCAGGAATTCCTGGGAGCTCTAGTTGCAAAGTATCCCTTGAAGCTACCCGCTTTTCTCCGTCTTCCCAGTCCCGCTCAGGACCCGGCCACCACCCTCTTTTTCCTGAACCGCAACGAGGAGATGCTCATTAGTCTTCCTAACATTTGGCTCGTCCCTCAATCCACTCTTTCACTCCGCAATGGGGGCAATCTAATTAAAACGTAAGTCAGGGGGCGCCCGGGTGGCGCAGTCGGTTAAGCGTCCGACTTCAGCCAGGTCACGATCTCGCGGTCCGTGGGTTCGAGCCCCGCGTCGGGCTCTGGGCTGATGGCTCAGAGCCTGGAGCCTGTTTCCGATTCTGTGGCTCCCTCTCTCTCTCTCTGTCCCTCCCCCGTTCATACTCTGTCTCTCTCTGTCCCAAAAATAAATAAACGTTGAAAAAAAAAAATTAAAAAAAAAAACAAAAAAAAAAAACGTAAGTTAGATTGTGCTGCCCCCCTTGCTCGAAACCTTTGAATGTTTCTCGTTGTACCAAGAATAAAATCCAGACTTGGTCCCACCGCCTGCCGTAGCCTATTCAACCACGTCTCGTGTCCCTTTTTCCCCTGTCTCTGCTTCCGCCGTGCCGGCCATGCGTCAGTTCCTAGAACTGGTAAAGCCCATCAAGCTTTTTGCCTCCATAGGCATTTTCGGTTACTGTTCCCTCTGCGGGGAACACTTCCACCCTCGCTTCTCGCATGGCTGCTGCTTTCGGGTCTCAGTTTAATGTCACATCCGCCGACAGCCTCCTCTGACCACCCACCCTATCCCAAATAAGGTCACCCTCTGCCATGGCGCTTGGTTGACTTCCTTCGTAACCCTAACAACAATTTTTAATTCTTCGAGGATTTGCTCATTATCGGTCTCCCCTAATCACCTGTCGGCTCCATAGCGGCCTGTTCTGCTCTCCATAATGTCCCAGCATTCAGCACGGTGCTGGCACGTGGGTGGAAGGTGCTGAGTACACACGGAACAAATATGAATGAGTGAATGAGTGTCAGGGAAGGCTTGAGCAGAGGTTGGTGGCATACGTGGAAGATCAGTAGGCGAGGGGTGTGGAGAAGGCGAATGAGGAAGGAAAGGAGCCCAGAGACATGAAGCTTCTCAGGCCAGAGGGAACAGGGAGTCTTCGTGAAACTCAAGGGAAATGCGTGTGGGTTGGGAACAGCAAGCAAGTGGTAGGGGTGTGGGAGGTGGGTCAGGAGGGTCAGGCAGAGCCGGCCAGCATCGGCTCCCCTAGGATCCGGACCCCAGGGCCCAGAACAGGGAGGGGTGGATTCTTGAAGGCAGGTCAGGGCACTCTTGCAGCAGAAGGAGGCCCACAGCAGAAGACCATTTTCCATCCTCTTTGGCTGTTCCTTCTTGGTCTCCTTTGGGGCCTCTGTCTTTGGCCATCCTTTTTGGATCCGTTTTCCTTAGATTCTGTTCGGTGCCTCTGTCTTCACTTGCCCCTGGCTCGCTCCCTCCCTCTCTCTCCGCCCCACTGCCACCCGTCTGCTAAAGAATCTTCCAAATCCGTCTTGAGCCGGGTGTTTCTCTGGAGCTTGCAACTCACACACCCAACCGGCCGTCTGACATCCTCGGGTGGATGCCCCCTAGGCACCTAATGGTGGATCTAAAACGTGCTTCTCCTCCAGGGTTCTCTGTCTCACCACGTAGCTCAAGCCTGGGAACTGGGAACGGTCCCCGATGCCTCTGACACGTTCCCGATGCGACACCGCGTTCTGGCAATTCCGTACCTCGGTTGCGGCCCGGCGCCGCCTCCTTCAATCTTCACGGACGCTGCCCCAATTCTTCCCTGGATCACGGCAGTCTCCTCGCTGGCCTCCCAGCCTCTGGTCTCCCCCTTCCTGATCATTCTCTGCTCTGCAGCCTGAGTGAGCTTTCTAACATGCCAATCCGATGGACTGACTCCTTTGCGTGCAACTTTTCCACGGCTCTCCATCACCCTCAGGAGGATCAAGGCCGCGTCCTCCCTGATAGGGCGAGAGGGTCTTTACCAGGGACCCTTGCCTTTGTCTCTAGGGGCTGTCTTGCCCTCCCTGCCCCACTTAGCAGCACCGCTTCCCTGTCACACACAGAACTACTTTCAATTCCCCCGAGGAAGCCAGGTTCTCTCTTTG
Organism: Felis catus; assembly: GCF_018350175.1. Classification (NCBI taxonomy): domain Eukaryota; kingdom Metazoa; phylum Chordata; class Mammalia; order Carnivora; family Felidae; genus Felis; species Felis catus. The sequence goes on along the minus strand of NC_058381.1, from coordinate 35,798,409 downwards.
GCACAGGCCGTTACGTTACTCCCTACCAGAACAATCTTCCCCACGCCTTTCCCTGCCGCCACCCCCACCTTCCCTTGGCCAATTCTCTACTGATTCTCTAGGCTCTGGTTTACCCTCTGTTCCTCCAGGAAGCTGTGCGTGCCCCCCAACCCTGAGCTGGATCTCCCGTTCCCACTGCACTCGACCCCTGAATCGTGCTTGCCCGGCCCCTCTCTGTGCCCCTGGGTGGTAAGCTCCATGGGGGAAGGGATTTCCCTTTTCTTTGTCTCTCTCGTGTCAAGTGCCAAGCGGCTTTCCTAGCACACAGTAGGTGTTCAGATAAATGCTCGTATGATGAATGAAGGGATGGATGGATGAAATAAACAGCTGCCTCAGGACCTTGGTTCCTACGGTCTCAGGCACCCACGCCTCCAGTAGCTTTTCCTTCCTTCCTCCACTGTTTGGCCACGGGCCGGTCAGCAGGCTGGTCATCGCTGGGCACCCACTCAGAGGCTCTTTGACTCACACCCTCCGCTTGGGAGTTCAGTCTTCCCTTAAAAGGCCACCTTATCGGAAAGTGCCTGTGATGGCATTTATGAGCTCTATTTTTATCTACGTTGGAAAAGCCTCCGAGTTGATTCCCAAGCCAAAGACATTCGACTCAGGAACGTGGATGAGCAAGGAAGCGTCTACGTGATGCCTTTGAGTCACAGCTTTGTTTTCTGTGGCAAAGGCCTCCGGGCCGCCCTGTCACTGGGCCCTTGTTTTGAAGGACCGTCTGTCTCTAAAAAAAAAAAAAAAAAACCTTTTGATCCCGCGTTCGTGAAGACTAGATCCCGCAGCCCTTCCTGCGCCGTGAAATGATGTCCTCTCCCCGAAGGTTCCCTGACCTCTTCTGGGGCCCTCGGAGTAGAAGGCAGATGGGATGGCCACACATTTCCCAGTTTGTTGCGAACGGTCTTCCACCCCCATCCCCAAGTGGAAATGAATTATGGGTGATAGCAGCGGCGACAGCAGGAAGGCAGGAGGCAGGGCGGCCAGAGGAGAGGGCTCCCAACGAGCCCGGCCAGAGGGATAATTGGATAGAAACCACAGAATGAGGAGCGGAACCCAGCAGGGCTGGCGAACAAGTTGAGGGCCTGTGCCAGGGAAAGGATTTGCTGTCAGAACCCCTGGGAGAGAGACGGAGACGGAGACAGAGAGAGAGAGAAAGAAAGAGGAAGGGAGAGAGAGAGGAGAGAAGGTAGGAGGAAGTACGGAGAGAGGAAATGACAGCAAAAGGACCAAGGAAGGGAGGGGAGGGAGGGGAGAAGCAGGAAGCAGAGGTAGAAGGAATTGGGTAGCTCGTGGGGAAGGTCAGGAGGGTGCAAGGAGAAGGGATCTCTTTTTCATCCAAGTGGGGTCATCTGGGGAAAGAGGATGTTGGAGAGTCCGAGAGATGGCCAGTCACCTCACGCCTGCCCCGATCAGATTAGAAACGAGGGCCAGGGAACGTTCCAGATACGTTCTCGTTCCCACATGCAAACTACTGGATTAGCCACCGTCCCTGCCGCCAGGGATGTAGGGAGAAAAGATAGAGCTCATCAAAGGGTGCTGGAACCCGCAGGACTCAAGCCACCGTTGGGTCCCCTCCCTCTTTCCCTTGGCAAAAGCCTGAACAACTTTCAGAGTCTGTGCCCCACTGTCTCTGCCCCGCGTTCCCCTCTTCCCAGCAGCTGCCGTGCAGCCCAGGGCCACAGTCCCTTAGGCACCCCCGCTTTGCTGGTTACTCTGGGGACAGGGACCAGACTGAAAGCTTGGAGTCCGGGCTGAGTCAGCACCGCCCGTGGGAGACGTTGCTTCCTGGAAGTCTTGCTTCGAAGCTCCTGCCTGGCCAAGCCCTTGGTAGGGAGAAAGAGGCGCCCTGCCCGGAGGCTGGCAGGTGACCTTGGTGTTCAAGATACGTCTCACCACAGAGAGAATCTTGGGGCCGAAATTCCCTTAGTCCTGCTTGAAGGCTGACGCCAGCGTTCTTCGGGCTGTCCCCAGGACTCTCCACGCGCTCTGATTCAGAAAATCGCATTTTCCAGACCTCACGAGAGATTTGGGGGCCGAGACGGAGGCTCTGATTCCTGTACCATCTAGTGAACTTCTCCTGAAAATACAGACAAAATATACTTTCTAAGCCCCGGGTGTCTATTTGCCAAAGACACGGCCTTTTTCGCCGGGGGCGGTTAGAATGCACACGAGATGCGCCACGGGGTCCCAAGGTAAGATCCTCTGTCGATTAAAAACAAAAGGGACAGGGGCGCCTGGGTGGCTCAGTCGGTTGAGCGTCCGACTTCGGTTCAGGTCATGATCTCGCGGTTCGTGGGTTCGAGCCCCGCATCGGGCTCTGGGCCGACAGCTCAGGGCCTGGAGCCTGCTTCCGATGCTGTGTTCCCCCACCCCCTGCTCCTCCCCTGCTCACACTCTGTCTCTCTCTCAAAAATAAATAAAGCTTAAAAAAAAAAAAAAAAAAGGACAGCATTCCATCAGCAGAAATCCGCAGACCTCTCCGATGGCCAAGCTCCCGCTCTGTCCCCGAGGGGCTGCCGTGAGGAGTCTAAGCCACCCTTGTCCTCCTCACTGCCTTGCGTGTTTTGATTCCCCCCTCCCCCCTCCCCCTCCCCCTCCCCCTCCCTCCTCCCCCCCCTCTGCCCGGTGCAGGGTGAAGGGTCATTTTGACGACCCTCCCTCCCTTCTCTCCCCTCCGCCAAGAATGGGGAGGGACGGCTTGGGAGCCCAGCAAGAAAGGAGCTAATGGCCCTTAGGCACATTTTCCAGCTGTCACACCTGCCAACATGGGAACTCACACTCACGCACACACACTCGGCAATAAATTGGTTCAGGCTTCCTTGTTCCATCTGTCCCACGCCTAAAGCGGTGGTACGAGAATTTCCATCAACAAACCGTGGTCCCCGGTTGGTCCCCCTCCTCCCTCCCTGCTTTCGGCCCTTCCCCGAACTGATTGATGGTTGACACCTACCGCCTACCGGTCACCGTGGGTAGGGGCTGATGACACAAAGACATGGTCTTGGGGGAGAAAAGGTACGTAAATATTACTCAGATGCGAGGCTGCGACACAGTGTTGCGACACGGTACGACAGGGTACGCGGCAGACTAGTGGCCACAGGCCAGATCTACCCCGTGAGCATGTTTCGTTAAGCTTAGCAACACATTTTAAAAATTGAGGGGCGCCTGGGTGGCGCATTCGGTTAAGCGGCCGACTTCGGCTCAGGTCACGATCCCGCGGTCCGTGAGTTCGAGCCCCGCGTCGGGCTCTGTGCTGACAGCTCAGAGCCTGGAGCCTGCTTGGGATTCTGTGTCTCCCTCTCTTACCCTCCCCTGCTCACGTTCTGTCTCTCTCTCTCTCAAAAAAAAAAAACATTAAAAAAAACCTTTTTTTTTTGGCTGGGAGAGTTCACGTAAAAATGAGTACTTCTGCCTTTCTTTTTGAAATGACAGATTTGGCGACAATCGGAAAGAGGTGATAAGCCACTGTCCCCTTTGGATGGGACACACCCTCTAGGTCTGTGGCAGGCCACAGCTCGCGTCCCCACCTCTCCACCCCACCCCCTTCCCTCTTGACTTCAACCGGGCTCTCGCTTCATTCACTCGTGCCTTCCTGCCACAATGGTGCAGGTGTTCGAATCTGGGACCCTTCAGATGAAAAGCCATCAGAGGAACCGTCAATTCTGCTCGAAGACGTCAGACGGGTTAACCCCGGAACTGATTTTAAGGAGTTGGTTGATTCGATGCCCGGTGTATTGTTTCTCCCCTCTCCCTCATCGCGAGCTGCAGAGGGGAAGGACGGCGGTGCCTGGGACCCGGCCCGGCTCAGGACACGCTTGCAAAATGTGTTGAATGAATGGAGACTCTAGAAGCACCCGGTGGAAAAGGGAATTCCGAGCAGAGGGAGGTGTGGGCACAAAGGCACGGCAGTAAATAGTGTACAGGGAAGCTCAAGTGTGAGGTGGGTGGGATCACGTAGGGGTGGGAGCACCTGGCAGGAGTTGAGGCGGGGAAAAATAGACTCCAGGGGGAACCCGAAGCGCTTTTTATGAGGCCACGTCATGACGGTAACCACGGACCCCGAGAAGTGATTGAAGGATCACAATTCTTGTTTCGGAGAGAAGTCTGGCAAGGCGTGAGATGTGGAGAAGTGAGCTCCAGAGGGAAGACAGGAACAGCAAATAGAATTCAATTCAATGCCCCACTTCCTCATTCTGAGGCCCCTGCAAGGCCGCTGGGGGATCTATTTTGAGAAAATGGTGCCCCCTGCCGACTGAGTCTAGGCTTGCAGCTCCTCTGGGCCAAAGGGGAAATTACAAAACGTTTGGGCCTCGGGGCGCCTGGGTGGCTCAGTCGGTTAAGCGGCCGGCTTCGGCCCGGGGCGTGATCTCGCGGTTCGGGAGTTCGAGCCCCGCGTCGGGCTCTGTGCTGATGCCTCGGAACCTGGAGCCTGCTTCGGAATCGGTGTCTCCCTCTCTCTCTCTGCCCTTCCCCTGCTCACGCTCTGTCTCTAAAAATTAAGAGGAAAATATTAAAAATAAATAAAATGTTAGGCTTCCTGAACGGAAGTACACAGGATTGCAAGGGGTGATGTGTCTAAGAGAAGAGCCCATGAGAACATGTGTACTCAGGACTAATGCCACAATCTTGTCGGATAAATACACAACACTGGCTAACTTGAATGTCAGATAAAAAAACACATAGAAGTATGCCTCAAATATCACACAAGTAATTTTTAATAGTAGTATGGATGAGACATACTTAAACTAAAAAAATTACCTGTTGCTTATTTGCAATTCAAATTCAGCTGGGCATCCTGTGGGGGTTGTTTTTTTTTTTTTTTTAATGTTTACTTATTTTTGAGACAGAGTATGAGCAGGGGAGGAGCAGAGAGAGAGGGAGACACAGAATCCGAAGCAGGCTCCGGGCTCCGAGCTGTCAGCACAGACAGCCCCCCGACGCGGGGCTCGAACTCACGGAGCGTGAGATCATGACCTGAGCTGAAGTCGGAGGCTCAACCAACTGAGCCACCCAGGCGCCCCCTGTGGGTTTTTTTTTTTAATTTTTTTAAATGTTGATGCATTTTTGAGAGAGAGATAGAGCGCAAGTGGGGCAAGGGCAGAGAGAGAGAGGGAGACACAGAATCCGAATCAGGCTCCAGGCTCTGAGCTGTCAGTACAGAGCCCAATGGCGGGGCTCGAACTCATGAACCGTGAGATCATGACCTGAGCCGAAGTCTGATGGGGGCTGGAACTCCTGAGGCTGAAGTCGACGCTTAACTGACTGAGCCACCCAGGCGCCCCCATCCCGTGATTTTATTTGCTGAAGCTGACAGGCCCAGATAAAGGGCGCGGGAGGGGCCAGGAGAAAATCGGAAATGAACTTGGGTGGGTTACTCTCCTGGCGTATCTCTGCAACCTCCACTCCACGCCACCTCCGGGAAGAGCTGGAGTTTTGCGCTGATGCCTGCCCAGTTACACCGCTCTCTTTGGGAAAACCGTCTGTTGGGAAACCGTTTTTTATGAAATGAGCCCCCCTGATTACGGTGGATCCTATGTACGAACCCCTTTGAGAATCTGAAGAGAGCTGCGGGCTCGTTACAGAAAAGTGAACCCACTGGCTTGACTTGTGTGTGAGCACTAGTGTCATTATGCGCGCACGCGCGCGCGCGCGCGCACACACACACACACATTTATATACAATTTCAGGAAGTCCCCAACTTTCGCATGGGTGACACTTTCCTTCTAGAGCTGTGGTCTCTCAATGTGGTAGTTCTAGATCCCGAGTAGGAGGAAACGGTGTCCACCCCGAACCTAACTAAGACGCAGCGCTTTTGCTAGCTCTGGCCACCCACGTACCATGACAACACACAGAAGCGGGCAGGAAGAAGCATTCCGTCCCTCCCCTCCGCGAAGGCCTTGAACCTCTTCCCTCCTCCACCTCTCCCAGAAAGAACAGGGAATCCGGCATACTTGGACAGTGAACCCACCAGCCCTTGTGGACTGGCGCCTCAGCCGAGTGGAAGGCACTGAATGAGATCACTTCCTGTTTCAAGACCCTCTCTGTTCCCCCTCCCACCCTCTGGCCAGGCAGGCATAGCCTACCGGTTCCCAGCGTAAGGACCATGCCTGTCAGAAATTGGCCTTCATCAGTAGGTGAAAACCTTGCGGAGTAAAACTCTGGGCGCTCTGGTCAAAGCCATGGCCGGAACATTTGGGGAGTGGGTCTTGGAGCAGGATGCCAAGTCTCCCTCTTACAGCCCTTCCCGGAAAGCTCCCTGACCCCCACAGCCTGCTCCCCTCCTAAAAATTTCGGGACTTAAAACGTCTTGTAATCGGCCATAATGGTTGATACTCGTTTTGTTTTTTTAATGTCCTCACTTGAAAAAAATATGGAAACACCTCTGTCAGCCCCCCCCCCCCAATCATTTGCAATTCGGCTGGACCGGGATATCCAAACAGCTGGGAACCACTGGCTTCGTTTGCTGACCCGACCCGCGGGGAGTACAGGCTCGCTTCTGGGCCCCGTCTTCCCGCGGTCGTGGGTCTTTCGGTTGATGCGCCTGGGTGGGCTCCCGGCTCCCTATTCCAAATGTGGGGAGACTTGCCCTGCCCTAGCTTCTCCCCAGGAGTGTTTGTTGTCAGGGCAAATTTTCAGGAACTACAGAGCTTGGGGAAAGGAGTCCAATAAATCTATGAGATCGCGGCTCCTAAAGACAGTTGGCGTGTTCCCAGCGGGAGGGGTTAACGATCGTGGAGAGACCCACGGTGACTACTCTGCCACGGCATCTGGAGAAAGCGACCAGCACGCCACCGACTCATAAAACGCGCAAACTGTCCCGCTGACCGGCGGGAGCGGACAGCAGAGGCAGCGGGCCTCCTGAGGGGCTTGGCTTCTCCCTATCTGAGGACACAGGTCCAAGACGCGACTAGGGCCTGGGGGACTTGAGTTCTAGTTCTCTCTCTCGGGCCCCTACCCAAGGACCTACCACGGGTCATCCGGCCTTCCCTAATCTGCCTTTCCATCTCTGTAAGGGACAGGTGCTTGCTCGGTCCTCTTCGGAAGGGTGTGCGGGGCTGTGGGAAAACACACTACCCGTTCCTCAGCGCCTCGCCTGAAAAGATTGCCCGTTCTTGTCCCTTTCAAAACAACATAGAATCCTTTCTCTTAATGTTTACTTCCGGAATAGCCTGCCCTAGGTTTTTACCCCCAGTCGCACCGGTGGGTCGCTCCCCTCGCACTAGGCTACGAGGCGTCCAGGAAGGAGACGAGCCGCTTCTGCCACCAGCCTGAGCATAAACAGCCGAGGAGGTCGACCTGATGGCTTGACCAAAATAGGCCTAAGTACAGCATACCCCAAACGAAAAACATAGTGTTTGGGGAAACGTGTGTGCGGGCTCCCTCCCTTCTGCACATAGCTGAGAATTAACTGCAGATGAAATCCCTTTGATCTGTAGCAACCTGAGGCATCAGGCCGCCCAGGGTTAGCGATCAACACTACTTTTGTCGGAACTTGTCTGGTATTTCACAGTCTCAGCCCTAACAGAATGTTGCCGACTTCGGTCTAACTTGGCGCGCTTGGCTCCCGCGATCCTGTAGGTAAGGATGCCCCGCCCAAAACACAAGGGCAACTTACGCCACACCTTCACCTCTGTCCCATTTGAGCCGAGCAATGCGTCAGCGCGGTCACTGCTCCCACTTGAACTGACTGAAGGCAGGAGGATGGCGGGGTCAGGGCGGGGGTGGGGGGGTGGGGGGGTGGGGGAGGCAGGGATTTTAAAACCCCAGTTCCCGCTTGGCTCCGTTCCCCCCTCCTTTCATCCTCCCACACTCGGGCTCAAGCCTCACCTTGCCCAGACACTTCGTTGTTAGCTCTGCGCGTCTGAGATGCAGTGATTTGTTTACCTGTCTCCCTAGTAGGCTGTGAACCCCCCCAGAGGGTAAGTACTGGTCCTCCTCAGCTTCCAACTCCCAGCAAGTTCACAGTAGGTGGCACAGTAGGGATGGGCTAGCTGGACAGACGGGACTGAACAGATAGGCCAGCACCGTTGCTCTTGGCGCACAGCACGTAGGACGTACTTGCCCTGGTGGCAGGTGAGAGCCACGCTGCCCGCTGAGGATTCTGTCTTGCTCTTGGTGCCTAGTATCAGGCATCGCTGGGAAGGGCAGCGGCTGGAGGCGGAGGGGATTGGTCCGAGGGTTGGAACGACAGGCCCACATGTGGATCGCCTGCAGGTTCCCGGCCCCGGTCACATGCTCTAGCCACCTATCCGATCCACGGAAGACAGTCTGAAAGAACCATCAGTCCAAGGAGCTAACTGATGCAAACTTTGGGATGGGGGAAAAATAAAAGAGAGAGAGAGAGGGAGAAGGGGTGGAGAAGGAAGGAAGTTCAGTCAGATGTACTTAAAACCTCTTCTCTCAAGGAGGAGTTCAGAATGAGAGGGGGCCTTTGGGGGCAGAACTGCAGCGACACCAGGGCCCCTAGAGAGCGACAGGAGTGCAAGCGAGGCTGGCTTGAAAGGCTGGGTAGGGGTGGCGAGGCAGCCGCTCAGGAAGGCGGCTGGGCTCCCATCTGGAGAGCCAAGGGGCTGGGGCTGCTGAACAGATGGAGTGAAAGTTGCAGCTGGTGGAAATGCACTTTCATGTGTAAAGTTCGGCCCGTGGAGGATTGCGGTTTCCAACTCTGAAGGCAGCAGTGGGCAGGTGGCTCTGCTCCACGCTCCGCCTTCTCCCCACCCCCCCTCCCCCCGCCACTGCCACCCAGGAAACTTGACAGAGGCTCTGTGCCAGGCCCCAGCCACCATGCCTTCCGCCAGCATCCCTTTCAACAGGCAGGAGCTGGCATGGGGACACCTTGGCACAGCCTCGGCGGCAGGAGGACCACAATGCTTTAGCAGCTGACGGGGACAGGGGAATAGGATTAATCCGGCCTCCCCAGGAGGGGACCAGGTGGACCGAGAACAGACGCAGAGACGGAGGGAGGGAAGCGACCTTCCCAAGCTGTTCATGATACATACGCTGGGTCTCCACTCGGGGCTCGCGCGAGCTCTGGCCGAAGGGGAGGCCGTGGGGAAACGTGAAAACGCGGTAGCCGCTGTGGCTCTGGACTCATTTCCCTCCCCCCACTCCCCCCCCGACTTAAGAGAGGTTTCTTGAGGAAAGAAGAGATCTGGAGTTCTTAAAGAAAGATTTGCCCAGCAGAGTTTGAACAGAGGAAGTGATTTTCATAATCTCTGGCTCTAACAGCCAGCCCCCCGTCCTGGCGTGTTTGGACCGTCACCTGTGGGAGCAGAGACCACAATCACAACTGCAAACCTATTAAAGTTCCTCCTGGCAAGGCTTGGGCGCTTGGGGGGATTAGCCACCCAACCAGGGCACCTACAGCCGGCAGGAAGCCTGGGCAAAGAGCGTCAGCTCTCGTCTCTGCCCTGGGCTGTGCTCCCGGTCAGCCAGAACAGAAACTGCCAACTCTGTCCTGTTAAAATCCAAGGGCTTCTTTCAGAATATGTGATTTTTGCTTCCTTTTCTTAAAAAAAAAAAAAACAAAAAAAAAAAAACAAGACAAAACCAAAAAACCCCAAACAGACTGGAACCCAGTCCCAGTCTTTTTTCCCTATTGTGTCCATTTGCCCAAGAGATGTCCGTATTTGAGATAATAACTTAAATATGCTTGAAGTGAAGGTAGTCTCTCTGTTCCTAGTGGGACGTCTTCTTGGCTCCTTTCCCAAACTTGGCATCGAGACCGAGACCTAAGGAAAGGGAAAAGATGGGCTTAGCTTTCTGAGGAGAAATGCAACCTACCAATGATTTTGAGAGTAGGGGGAGGGGAGGGGACGGTCAGCCTTAGTCTCCCCAACACTGGGAGCTTTAAATAAAACTAACGTGCAAACACCGGTTTTAATGGACTCCCTCGGAGGAAAAAAAAATCACCAAGATACAGGTAATTACATATACAGAATAAAATACGGTACAACGAAAAGAAAAACACGTCAAGACTTCTTAGCTAGTTCTCTCAGCGCATCCACGGCAGCACCAATCAGTAGGGAGGAAGTATAATGATTTTATCCTGTTCCGTGCATGGGGAAACTTAAGTCGCCGGAGGAACATCATTAAAATGAAACGTACGTTAGGAAGGGTGGATTAGGCCCGATGCTTCCTTTCCTCTTTTAAAAACATTTTCTCTAAAATAACGACATAAATTTCATGAGTATACGTTTCAGGGGGGAAGAAAGTATCTCAAGCGCTGTCACTCTCTGTGTGCCCAGAGAGGCCAGCTCTGCCGGCAACTTACCCAAGAACACGAGCACGGTGCCCACCCACTGCAGGGGGCTGATGGGGTTGGCAAAGAGGATCACAGAGGCCAAAATGGTGAAGAACTTGCGAGTTGTCGTGATGATGGAGCAGGTCAGGGGGCCAAAATACACCACCGTCATGAAGATGAAACTCTAGAGAGACGGAGAGCGTGGGGGTCGGCCTGGCTCTCGGGGATCCGCCACCAGGTCTAAGGTCTGCGAGGGGCCATCGGGGCTCGCTCGGCCCACCCTCTTCCCCCCAGCCGGGTCAGTCTCTCTCAGGGAAGCCACGCCACCCCGTCGTGATGCGCTCACCTGCCCCAGGGCGCTGGTCAGACCAAAGAGCAGGATGTTGTAGATGATGGTAGGGTATCTTTCGGCAAAGCTCAAGAACTCCCAGAGCTCGCCAGTGAAGAGGATTCCTAGGGAAAGACGTCTGGGGGTGAGTGGCGCACGTCCCATGCCTGTAACGGTGCGCGTGCCTGCGCACAACCCACTGGAGTACCCCACAGGAGAATGCGCGGAAGGAGTCTGTACTGTCCCGTCAGGCAGCCTCCTAGTCTTCCGATTAGAGAAACTAAAGACTCTTCCGAGAGAGGCCTGGGAATCGATTTGTCGCTTCTGCCAAAGCCACTAGAATCAGGGATCCTCACGTGTTGGGGAGATACTGCCCCACGCATCGCCAGCTCAGTGGAGCCCCGAGCGCTGGTCACCTCCAGCCATCGGCAGCCTCCTCCGTGAAGCCCACCGGGCTGTACAAAAAATACTTCCCGCGTGTGTCCGGATTTGAAAATCAGGTTAGGAAGCGCGGATTTAAAAGCAAATGCGTCCACATTCGAACTATACTCGGTACACGCCAAATACTATCTCATCTCTCTCCCTGGGTTCCCAAGGCACCCCCGTGACCCAGCCTTGACTGTGCAATGAGTAGCAAGCACAGCCTGCTGGGAAGCTTTCTCCAGGAAGGTTTCTCGGGGGGGCTGGACAGAAGGGCCCCTTTGAGCCAAGAAAGGCCCTTGGCCTGGGCAAAGTTACCAACTGGCCTCTGCGCTGGGGGTCAACTGGCGGAGGGTGGTCTGGCCTCTGGACACACAACGGAAAGAACAGCAAAACTGCTCCTTACCAGCTCCCAGCAGCAATGTCGACCAAAGGTTGATGTTCAACATCATGTGGTTGGAGCCCGTTTGGTAGTGAGCCCGCATGTGGTCCTGGGAAACGCCTGTCAGTCCGTCCAGGGTCAGAGACAGTAACTGGAAAAGAGAGGGAGGGTGCAGCCGGCAGTGAGGCCACCAGGCCGCACCGCCACCCCCCATCCCAGGACACGGTACTCTCAGTTTTCTGAGACCTCCTCACAAAGCCGCTGCCTTAGGACAGAGTCCCTCAGAACAAAATGCTGCCGAGCGGTCACGGGTGGGCGGTCAGGAGAGATCACGCTAGCTCACTCCCCCCCACCCCCCCACCCCCGGCACTAGAACGACAGCCTATCTGAGCCCCAACAGTCATAATGTAATCAGAGTAGGATGGGACGCCTCCCACTTCCCAACACAACGCCACGAAGCTTCGTGTGCAGGGGCCAGAGGAACCCATTGTGATGACGCGTGTGTTTTGTTATAGCAAGGACAGGGAATCTAGTCCTGGCGTGTTGGCCTCCCGGCTTGGAGCAGTGCTCTGGACTGGCTTCTGCAGTCACACCGCCCAGATTGGAACCCCGGGCAAAGTTAGCCACGAACTCTGGCCACTTAATAGCTGTGTGACCACGGCAAGTGACTTAACCTCTCTGTGTCTCACTTCCTTCGTATGGAAAACGAAGAGAACACCACGTACGTCGTAAGGTCATCGTTGTAAAAAGTAACCAACGAATAGGTAAGCCACTGGGGGCCATGCCTGATACACAGCAAGCAACGGTTACTGTACTTTTCTTTTTAAACTCTGGCTTCCAGGTTTCTCAGAAAAGCTACAGCGAGAGACACACTATTCCTTCCCTGTTTGCTCTGGCCTCACACCAGTGTTTAAATGCAGGCCTCGGAGTCGTCCCCACCCCGGGAGGGCTGAGCTGTAGTTAAATATTTCAGGCCTCCCGCTACGGCCTTCGCAGAGCCAGGGGCCACACAGCAAGAGGCAAAGACCAGAAGTGGGGGGCATATGGAGCACCACGATCTCTCTCAAGACATATGACCCCAGGTGGGGATGCTCCTTGGTTGTGATTACTGGAAAAGGCTGCCTTTCCCACGAGGATCACGTACCAGAAGCAGCTCTCCGTAGCCAACTGTGTGGTCTTCTATCCCAACTACTTTCTTGGGTTTGTACATGAAAAGGGCCACTCCAGCCACAATTAGCAACACACACAGGTACTTGGCCATTGGGTACTTCTTCTTCAAGAGGGTAACTCCAAGGAGCATGACTACAGGGAAGAAACAGTGGAAAATTCCGGTACCCACAGGCACTGATGAGCCCGCCACTCTTCTCTGGAGGGCCAAGAAAAGACTCATGGGAGAAAACAATGTCTGAGAAGGAAGGCCTATAGACGGTAAGAGGAAGGTGTGCAAGGCTGGCTCCCAGATAGAGATGATTGGGCAACAGGGTGAACAAAGGGTATAAGGCAGGGAAAAGGGAGAGAACAAAGGTGAAAGGTCCAAGAAGGAACAAGGCAAGGGTGGGGATAAGGGAAAAGAGTGAGAGATTTAGAGAAAGAAATTGACGATCGAAATGGGATTGAGAGGGGGCGCGTGGGTGGCTCAGTCGGTTGAGCATCCAACTCTTGCTTTTGGCTTGGGTCATGACCAGTGTTGTGGGATCGAGCCCCGAGTCGGGCTCCACCCTGAGCATGAAGCCTGCTTAAGATTCTCTCCCTCTCTCTCCCCCTCTGCCCCTCCCCCCGCTCATGCTTTCTCTCTCTCAAAAAAATAAACAAAGAAAACCCACAACAAAATAGGATTAAAATTTTTTTTTAACTTTTTTTATTTTTTTAAATTTTGAGACAGAGAGAGACAGAGCATGAATGGGGGAGGGGCAGAGAGAGAGGGAGACGCAGAATCTGAAACAGGCTCCAGGCTCTGAGCCGTCAGCACAGAGCCCGACGCGGGGCTCGAACTCACGGACCGCGAGATCATGACCCGAGCTGAAGTCGGACGTTTAACCGACTGAGCCACCCAGGCGCCCCCAAAATAGGATTTAGAGTGTCTAATGACCACGTAAACACACGGGACACCAAAATGACCGGCACGAGAAGCAGACTAGGTCAGCCTCTAGCTCATGCACCCCCAACGCCACAGGAAGTGATACGGGTGACAGGATGGCAGCAGGAAGGGACGGAGGGGCGACTCTCAAGAGAGCTGAGATGGGATGACGAATCCAAAGGAACACACGGCTCTAGCAGAGGAGTAGAGGGCTTCCTACAGGAAGAGTGAGGACGGTAGATGGGGACCATCTTCTTCTGCTTACCTGGGATTGGCTTGCAGGATTTACCAAGGACCTGAAATTAAATTCAGCAAATACTATCTGAGCCATCGGTGACGTGCCAGGCCCCGTGCTATGTCAGGATGAGTAACTGTGGGGCCTACAGCAGAAACCGCAGCCTGTCATGGCCAACCCACCACCGCTAAACCTCAGCTCTCTGGTTCTTTGCCCTCTGAATTTCTCCAACCCGTTCTCCTTTTATTTAAGCCACGGACCCGAGAGAAGGATCCTTCGTTCTTTTCCAACTACTGCTGAGCCGACCCTCCTCCCACCCTGAGGTTTCACCTGAGTCGGATAGTTGACAAACTGTAGTGCTGAGTTGCTGGAGACCATGGCACCCAGATAGGAGACCGAGCAGGCAGCATAGAGCCAGCTCCGAGTGCGATCCACCCTCGCAGTGTCAAAAAACTGGATCACTGGGAGAAGACAAAAAAACATGTTAAGAGAAACCTGGTGGGCCCAGGATGGACTACTGAGCAAAAGTTGGAAGCCACATGAAAGGAACTTGTCAAATAAGACGAGCAGCACAAGGTATTTCTGTCCTCTTAGACTGGGAAATCTCTGAAGATTACGCTCCCCAGTCTCACCTACGCCTAACACAAGACCACATGCAGAGCAGGGATGGGGGCTCATTCAGTTCAAGGGACTAGTTAGCCCTGATGCAGCCCCCAGGGAACAAAGAGAGAAGCTCAAAACATGTTTGAAGCTGACGCATAAAGGAAAATCAAAGGGAAAAAGAAAAGAAAAAAAAGTAAGGATTCTCCGTGGGGATCTGGAACACAGAAGACCCATTCTCTGCCCATTTCTGACTCAGAAGTTGGTCTGATTTGAGGAAACAGGGTTGTGCCCCGTTCCAAAGCCATTCGTTTTGTACACTGAACAGAGAGGCTGCGAAAGTGCTAAAGAGGGGGGAGGTCTTGGGAGCCGGGTGGGTAGGGAGAGAGCACGCAACGCATTACTATACAGGTACTCACAGATCTTGGCAAACACAGCATTGATCACACATTGGATGAAGACCAGAGTTAAGGCAAAAGTGAATGTCTCCGGTTTGGCTCCCTCCCCATACTTTCCTCTTGTTCTAAGAACGAAAACGGGGGGGGGGGGGGGGGGGCGGAAGGAGAGGAATTAGTGTGTTTCCCTCAGGGTCATCTAGTATGTCCGGAACCACGGAAAGCTTTAAAACGATCTTACTTCTCTGAACAAAGGGGCAGTTTGGTAAGGATCACTGGCCTCATTCGCAAGAGGGGCTGATTTTACTGGATCTAGAAACCAGACATCCCGGCCTGCGAATCCCGTAGACTAGGGGATGGAGCTAGAGGAAACGTGGCACATCAGACGGTGAAACGAGGTACCCCACGCAGCGGATGAAGGGGTACGGGCTACAGCAGCAGAGCCCAGGGCAAAAGAACCCGCGGTCTGCAAACATCTGGAAGGACCAAAGAGGAGCCGGCGGCACAGGCACGCAAACCTGTGTGGGGGTAGAATTCTCAGCCTGTAAAACGCAGGCCTTTCAGATCCAAAAGGAAGAAAAACAAGGGAAGAAAACTAACCAGGTCCCGAGAATTCGGAGACCAACTTTCGCGTTTTGGAAACCTGAGCAGGCACAGCGGCGGCCGCCAAGGGGTCGGGGTGCTGGGAGGGCGGGAGGGAGGGCACGAGGGGACACCTCGATCAGGGGCGGGAGGCCCCGCGAACGCGGCCACAGGGGCGAGACAGGGGGTCAAGCGTGCGCTCCGGCCCCGGGGATCTGCTCACATCTTTTCCTGCAGGATCCCATAGTAGAAATAGCAGACAAAGACGCCGAGGAAGCAGAGCGGCAGGCGCAGCCGGTCGGGCACCAGGGAGCTGCTAGCGGCCATGAGACGCCCGGACGACCCGACCGGAGACCCGCTCACAGCCGGCAGCGGCGGCGACGGGGACAGCTCCAGCCGGACATCGCCGACCGGCGGCAGGGGCCTCATAGGAGCTGCATGCGACCGCTGCTCAGCAGGCCCCAGCAGCCACCGCCAGAGCTGCCAGTTCAGGGCCTCCGAGGGGGAAACGCCTCGGGACCCGGAAACCGCTCCCAAGGAAAGGAGATCTACCCTGAAACCTTGGCTGCGACCCTGGTGGCCAAGAGAGCCAGCCGCCCCGAAGTTAATTCCTCGCCCTCGAGCTCTTCCGATCAGGCAACTCCGAGGACAGCTGCGACCCGGAGCTCCACGGGATGGCCTACGAGCTAGGCGGGCGGGGAGTGATGACGTATGAGGATGTGGAGGTCAGCAATTGGCTGCGCTGTGCGAAGACAGACAGGTGAGTGGGAAGGAGGTTGCGGCCAGCTGGGCAAATCCCCCAGTCTCTTTCCCAGTCAGCGGTCAGGCTTCCGCTGGGTCCTAACGCCAGGAAAGTCTCAGTGGAACCTCAGCGCCCCCTAGCTGCTGCCCCGCGTCAGCGCCTCGCCCTCTGCCCGAAGACCAGGCGTTTGAGAGCGGTCCTCCTTCCAGAGCACATCCGTAGGCTTCCAAGGGTTAGGCTAACCTAACGCGTGCTGTCTCCGTGCCAAGCGGCAGTTTTCCCGGCCTCAATTAGTATTGGCCACCTTGTCGCCTCTTGGCTGTTCTGAGGATCAAATGGGCTGAGGTTTGTGAAAAGCGTCTCGTAAACCGTGAAGTGCGCTGTGCGAGTTTAAGGCATTATTCGTCCTGACACTTTTCTCGACTCTGATCGGATTTCCTCACCTCCTGGAGGTGGAGATGGAAGCTCACCGAAGTGGCTTTTCTCCAGGGTCTTATGCATCCCCAGCAATGGGCCTGCCACCCTCTAGATTCTTTCCCATTAAAGGACCGCCTTTTTGGACCCCTCCCTCACCCAAGTGTTGGGCCTGCATCAAGAGCTAGGGCAAGACCCCAGGGCTTTCCACTACAACCCCCAAGTGCCACTTAATCAATGGACTCTGGGCTGCTATCTGGGTAGAGCCTCCTTCTCTGCGTCTAACAGCTCACTCCTTTGGCACAGCCTCAGGCAAAGGAAGGAAACTCAGGGCAGCACCACACCCATCACTCCGGGCCTGACTCACGAAGGCTTTGGGGGTAGGCCAAACATCTTTTGGGGGGGGGGAGGGAGGGGTAAGAGAAAGAAGACAGGGTCTGTCTTCAAACCCCTGTCTCCTTTCTATTAATGAGCCCCCCCGCCCCCCACACACAATTTGCTCTCTCGCCCTGTGGCTTATTCCACTGAATCAGCCTGTGATTCCAGGGCGCCAAACAGTAGCTGGGGTGAGAGACCTAGGTTCCAGTCCCCGCCCTGCCTCTTCACCAGCTGGGACTTCAAACAATTCTCTTGACCTCTGAGTCAAGTTTCCTCATCTGAAATTAATGGGACAATACTAACAAGCAGGAGAGCGCTGTGGTCAGAAGCACGGGCAGCGGATTCAAATGATCTGCTTCCCAATCTTAGCTCCCCCACTTTGTGTCTTTGGGGTGAGGCTATACAATCTTTCTGTCTTTCTCTCATTAGTACAGTGGGATTTATCCAGTTCTCTCGCTCTTTGTGTTGTTGCGATATTTCGGGAAGATTTCAGGTCAAGCACTTAACGGGGTTTCTGATGCTCACCGAGCCAATGCCTACAGGGATAGCCTTTAGGAGCTTGTCTTGCGGTCTTACAAGATAGGTGCGATTGTAGTTATTACCACTGCTCTTGGGGTAGTCAACTTCCCGCCCCTCCAGTAGGGATCGGATGCCAGGTGATAATGTTTGTAAATCGCAAAGCGCCATCGGAATGTTGGGGTGGCTGTTTCCGTCTCCCCTCAAAGCTGCTGAGCTCTTACAGGTGCAGCACGATAAAGCTGAGAGGCTGCAAACCCCTCTGTGTTGTGGGTACTCAGGAGGTGGAAAGAATGCTCCAGAAAAGCCAAAGCTTCCCTAAAACTGCGCCCAGAGTGTCAGCCTGCTTGCCATTCTCTCGTCTTGCTCCCCTGGCGGGTGCAAGGGGCACCCACGACGTCAAACTTGGTCCCCCTCGCGTCCTCTCTGAAACCCACTCTCTCTAGGGAGCTTTTCCGGACTCATCCCCACTGACTTCCGGCTTCCCCACTGACTCCTTCACCCCACCTCCACCACACCCTTCATCTGGACAGCCTTTCTACGGACCTGCTGCTTAGACGTCCGTGTAAAGAATCCAAGCCCAGTGACCTGAGGACAGGAACACTGTCCATCCACACAACGCCCACATCCATGTAACATCCGCATCCTTACATGTTCAGTAAAGACCCCTCATGAAGATAAGCAGGAAATGATCAATATAATACCTCCAATCTCTATCCCATTCCCTCTCCCCTCCCCCCCCCCAATCATGTCTCACAGAACCTCAGGCTGCTGGGAATACTTATTTATTTGGTCTATTAACACCAAGATCTGCAAAAAAACAACTTCTAAACACAGGATAAGAAAACTTGAACATTAACATTCTTCGATTTCGCGTAAGCTCTGCAGTACGGAAAATATACAAACTTCAAACAGCTGCAAAAATAGTGTCTTTGGGAGAAAATAGAGTTTCTACATCGATACAAGAAAAATAGGCATTTTTCTAATCCAACCCAGTCCTGGGGCAGGTGGAGGGTGGAGGGTCGCCACTTGCCACCTGGAGGAATGCCAGCTGTCCCTCTCCCCCACTGCCCACCTGGGGCTGGGCAAGCCGGGCCGCTGCTTAAGACAATCTTAGGGTGAAAGCGAGATGAAAATGCCACTTGGGAAAACGCTTGGTTCCCAGCTCTGCCGGCAGCTGCATTGGTCAAGTGTTCTGGCCCTTGAGGGCTGCTTTGGTCGGCTCCTCCAATGAGAGGGAGGCATGGGGAGGGGGGTATATATCTTCACGTCTCCTCCTCCGTGTCCGGTGAGGGGGGGGGAGAGGGAAGGACATCTGTGGGGTCCCCTCTCCTTCGATCATGGGCAGCTTGCTCCATGACGAGGTCAAGGGCGCCATATACAGCCCTTTGGACTCACACCCAGGGGTGGGGGACCCAAGACCTTCCGGGGGTGAGTTTTCCACCAAGTGGGAGAGGCGGCAAGAACACAGGTGTGACTTGTGAGCTGCCCAGCTGCTAGTGGAGAAGGCAGGTCCCCTCACATTCGGAGGGGCCGGTGTCCGCCAGAGAGAGGACCCGGGGCTTTGACACGATAAATGAAAGTGCTCGAAGGCCGGAAGGGAAGGGCTCCTTCATCCCCCACCTCAGGGGAGCTAGGGAGGGGCCTGCCACCAAGGCACTGGTCTCCATGGCGAAGTGATGGGCTCAGGGCCCTCAGACCACCAGGGAACTCTGGAAAAGCACAGGCTCTTCTGATGGCGGGGTGCGCTGCCACGGCTCGAATGGCAGCGAGGAGGCTTTGGTGGCCTCTGGATCCTTCCGAGGCGGTGGCCTGGGGCTGGCAGGGGGAAGGGGGGACCCCGGGCTCGAGGGGCAGTTGCGGAAGATGAAGCCCATGCTGGGGAAGAGGGGCTTCATCAAGCTGACGGGGCAGAAGGCCGAGCCGGTCGGGTTGAAGTGGACTTTGTTCTTGTCAGGACAGGAAGTCAGGAAGGCCAGGTCAGGGCCTGGGGACCTGGGGGACGGAGAGAGAAACACATACACACAGGGAGAGAAACAGCTAGTGAGAAGGGATGGGGGCATCAGGGGAGCTGGGTCTCTGTTCAAACGGGAGAAAACTACAGGCTACTAAGCCAGTCTTTAGGCCCTCCGCTCTCCATTTATTAGGAATAGGGTGAAACCACAGGAAATCTAGAAACAGGAGGGATTAAAGCTAGACCGGAAGGAGAACTTCCTCACGATGTGATTTCTGAAGAGGAAACCAAGGGATCTTTTCTAAAAAAAATTTTTCTAATATTTATTTTTGAGAGAGACAGAGACAGAATGCGAGTGGGTTAGGGGCAGAGAGAGAGGGAGACATGGAATCCAAAGCAGGCTCCAAGCTGTCAGCACGGAGCCTGACGCGGGGCTCGAACTCACGAGCCGTGAGATCATGACCTGAGCCGAAGTCGGACGCTCAACTGACTGAGCCACCCAGGCGCCCCCCCCCCAAGGGATCTTTTAATTTGAGAGATTTTATCAGTAAGCAGTGTTTTGGGGGCAGGCCACGTGCCCCAAAGCAGAGACCCAGGCAAAGTGATTTTCTAAGACTTTTTGTAGTCTAAAGCAGGGTTTCTCAGCAACAGGGCTATGGACGTGTGGGGCTGGGTAATTCTTGGTGGCAGGGAGCTGTCCTGAGCCTTGTAGGATGCTTACCCGCATCCCTGGGCCCTACCCACTAGGTTCCAGGAGCACCTGTGCCCCCCTTAGGCTGTGACAACCAAAAATGTTTCCTGACATTGCCAAATGTCCCCTGGCGGGGGGGGGGGGGGGGAGGGGGGATGTCCCCCACTGAAATCTACTGACCTAAAGAATCTCATTTTTGAACACATTTGAAAGGTGTGATTTTTTTCAAAGCCCTTGCTGGGGCGCCTGGGTGGCGCAGTCGGTTAAGCGTCCGACTTCAGCCAGGTCACGATCTCACGGTCCGTGAGTTCGAGCCCCGCGTCGGGCTCTGGGCTGATGGCTCAGAGCCTGGAGCCTGTTTCTGATTCTGTGTCTCCCTCTCTCTCTGCCCCTCCCCCGTTCATGCTCTGTCTCTCTCTGTCCCAAAAATAAATAAACGTTGAAAAAAAAAATTAAAAAAAAAAAAAAAAAAGCCCTTGCTGAGAGGCAAGGGTAACAAACGTCTGGAGAAGGCAGCCCGACCTTAATAGGAGGTCTGGGCTCTAACTCACCACGCGGTCCTGACCCGCCTATCTCACCTTTAATGTGGAAACAACCGTCCCCACCCTTTTGGTCATGTGGAGGAAACGGAAGGATAAAAGGAGTGAGGTCAGGGAGTTCTAGAGTAAGGAATCCTTATGATAAAGAAGATCCGAGGATGGGGGTGCCCGGGTGGCTCAGTTGGTTGAGCGTCCAACTTCAGCTCAGGTCACGATCTCGTGGGTCGTGAGCTCGAGCCCTGCGTCGGGCTTTCTGCCGTCAGTGCACAGCCTGCTTTGGATCCTCTGTCCCCTCTCTCTCTGTCCCTCTCCCTCTCCTTCTCCCTCTCTCTCTCTCTCTCTCTCTCTCAAAGACCCATGGGAAGGCCTGCGGTCCCTGGGGAGTCCACAGCGGCAAGGTATCCCCCCGACCAAGAAGGGTTGAAAAGAATCGGTGTGTGCACGCACACTTAGGGATGGCGACCCAGGAGACCGAGCACCCCTCAAAGGACATGAGGGCATGACCCTGAAGGGCTTGATTCCCCCTCTTCCCTGGGAAATCCAGGCCATCTTATAGGATCAGCAGCTAGGAAAAGGAGAACGTGGCAAAAGAATTGCTAAACACAGGGACTTCCCAATAGGAAAGTTGATAACAATGAAAAGGCCGCAAGGAGCTGGGAATTTCTATCCCGGGGCATCCCGGAAAGCATTCAGTGGGTCACCGCCTCTCTGAAAGGGTTAACGCAGGGGCCGGACGCCGCAGGACATGACTTTAAGACCTCTGCTGGCATCATGAGTCCATGGAAGGATCAGGACAGGCACCAGCCTTATTTCCACAAGCAACCCCAGCTCGGAGTTACTCAAGTACACTCAGCAGGCTGAAGCACCTGCTTCAGCCGCGAGGTGTGGCCCTCTTCCTCCACACCACCCCTGGGGACCCAGGGTTCTTGGAGAGGTACCAAGGCAACAGTGATGCTGGGAGAAAAACCCTGGGGGGGGGGGGCTGTGATTTTCTCCATAACTCCCACTCCGGCTTATAGATGGGCCCCTGCCGCTACCATGGACGGTCCTCTCCCTTATCTGAAACGTGAACGGAGCTCTCAAGTCTCAAACCCTGTCCTAGCTACATCTTGGCTCACACGCCATGACTTAAATCTTCCTGAGAATCTGCCCCGCTGACAATGAAACTGGCAGGGGGAATGAAATGAGCTCTTAGGGCACCTGCTAAGGGGCAGATGGAAAGGTTTGGCCCTCTCGGCTAATGGGAGAAAGCAGTGGTCCAGAAGTCAATCAACATCAGAATGGGAAGGGGGGTGAAGAGGAGAGAGGGAAACAGACCACAAGAGACTCTTAAGGATAGAGAACAAACTGAGGGAGGTGGGTGGGGGGTGGGCTAGAAGGGGGATGGGAATTAAGGAGGGCACGTGTTGTGATGAGCACTGGGCGTTGTATGTAAGCGATGAATCGCTGAATTCTACTCCTGAAACCAATACTGCACCGCGTGTTAACTAACTAGAATTTAAATTTAAAAAAAAAAAAAAAAAATCAACACCAGAATGGCTTCTGAGTTGTCCAACCTGGGTCGGGACAATTCCATAGTCCATCCTTGCAAGGACTGGACATTTCTGTCTGGGAGTTCATGACACTCGAACCACTGCAGCCACAGGGTGAAGACTTGACTCAGAAGCCGTTAGGAGGCCGTTTGGGGGACTGTCACTGCGGTGGGGACAAGACACCTCGCCTCTCTGCCTGAGAGAACTGGTATGTTCTCTCTCTCTCTCTCTCTCTCTCTCTCTCCCTCTCTCTCTCCGATTACTGTCTAGCAAGCTCACGCCTTCCGCGGGGATGGAAAAAAAATAGAAGAAACAAAGGGTTTAGGTTTCAGATCTGTTTCCTTTCCACCTCCTGCAGCACTTGTGGCTGGCATGTGGGCAGAGAGCAGGTTTCCATGGAGATAACGATAAGCAAAGATTGAAGGGCTCAGAGTAGGTAATGTCAACAAGTTTGATGGTGGAAAAAGTGCAATACCAATCATCTGAAGTTGACAACGTCCCCGTCCCCGGGACAGAGAGTCCAAGACCGAAGAAGAGCCAGTCGGGTGGGACGGTGCAGGGGCTCCCCGCCTCCCCCAGCCCGCCCCAGCCCGCCCTGTCCACAGCAGGTACTCACGTGGCCTCTTCAAACACACGTACTCTCTCGCAGCCTTCCGGGGGCTCCCGTTTAAAGACGTAGCTGTGATTGGGCCGAGGGGAGGCGGCAAAGGCAAGGACTGGCGATGGGCTGCTGTCTTCAAGGCAGGCTGGGTGGCCCGGAGAGGAGGCTGCAAACAGAGCAAGGCTGAGCCCAGTGGAGCTGAAGGAAAGGGAGGTCTCCGCTTCCCTGGGCTCAGGCCTCGGTGGAAAGAGGCGACGCCGGCAGACACGGCGGCGAGGGGGCTGGTGGCCGTTATGCTAATCCCGGCTGCCCGTCCGTCCTCTCCCTTAGGGCATCTTTGAGGTGGCCTACCAAAGTCCTTATCTCTTTGTACGGGATTAAAAAAAGTACAGCTGAGTGGATGGAAAAACCAGGTCTGTTATCAATTCTGGATTCCCAGGAGGTATTCTGCAACTGGGGCTCCGAGTCTGACTTTAAAGAATCCTAACTTCCATCTCCCCATGTTCCTCCAAGACTACCCTGCCCTGCTGCGAACGTGCCACAGCTGCTTCCTCACCATGGTCTGGAAAAGCTACCCCCTCTTCCAGGAAGAGCTCCTGTGCCGACTCAGAGAAGCCATCGTCACTCAACCCCGCTGGTGGGATAAGATTCCTCTCCCTTTCCACGCGGCGAATGTACTTTGCCTAGGCTGCAAATATTGACCTTATCTGTATTTATCTCACGTTTATTCCTTATTACCCTCTGCTCTGTTTACCTCTGTGTATTGTGAGGTCATGCCCTTGACCAGCCTCCCTCACGGGGTGCTGCGAGGACCCAACCCGGTGAGGCAGTTCCTCGGGGCTCTAGGACAGGACGATCATTATCGCAGGGAGGAAGGGCTTGGGTCTCGCCCTCCCGTAAAGGTTCCGGGACACAGGACCAAGTGGAGATGTGGAGTCAGAAAGCTGGGGTTTCAATCTGGGTCCGTGTGACCCTGGGGGCAAGAGACCACCTAAGCTTATTTTAGATCTTTCGCAACCACCTTGAGACCTGTTGCCGGTGATGTGCACGGTGGACCCCCGAACGGGCTCAGCATCCTGAGCCTTCGCCAAAAAATGAGGATGGGAGACACGGCTTGCCCGGGTCACAGTCAGAAGGAAATACAAGTGCAGGTGCGGAGACTGGATATAAATTATAAATCAGAATCTGGGGGCGCGTGGCTGGCTCAGTCTGTTAAGCATCCCACTTCGGTTTCGGTCGTGATCTCACGGTTCGCGGGTTCGAGCCCCGCGTCGGGCTGTGGGCTGACAGCTCAGAGCCTGGGGCCTGCTTCGGATTCTGTGTCTCCCTCTCTCTCTGCCCCTCCCCTGCTCATGCTCTGTCTCTCTCTCTCTCTCTCTCTCTCTCTCAAAAATAAATAAACGTTAAAAAGATTTTTTAAAAACAATCAGAATCTGTGCGGGAGGACCGTTATTACTACCGGTGTCACACATAGGATAAAAATGGTTCACGAAGATATTCTGGTCGGTTAGGAAGGAGAACTCCCAGGCGTGAAATTGATTAGAGGTAGAAAGGGCGTGGAGCCTCCCCCACCCCCCGTACCCCACGTGGGCCCTTCTGCCCCAGCCTCCTCAGCTTACCTTTGTCGTTGGGGACGGACGCCAGCTCCTCGCCTGCACCCCGGTGTTCCTCACGGCTGGCCTGGCCCGAAGGCTGGGGGGATGCCAGGGGCACGGAGGGAGAGCTGGCAAGGTTGCCAGGCTCCAGGAGGAGGAGGGGGTGGTCACAGCTGCCGCTCTGGGGGGGAGCTGGGGCGCGGTGCCCATCAGGGATATCAAGGATCTGCGGGGGAAGAGGGTGGGAAAGGACCCTCAGGCCCCTGTCTTCAGGCCAACAGAGCTGCGGTGACCCTTCAGGCCCTCCCCTCGGTTGGTCTGTCCTCTATTCGTCACACACAGCGACAGCAGGACATGGTTTGCTTAAGTCACTAACTTAAGGGAAAGCCCTTGCTAGGTCTGAAAACAGCACTTGTGGCCCAATTTAGAATTACGCGTTTATTTGTATGGTTTCCTCAAGCTGAGGCCCCCACCAGGCTCTAAGCCTCGAGGGCAGGGGCCTCCTCCGGATACACAAAGATGATGAACGTTCGGGAAGCGCGATGGGGGGGGGGGGCAGACCACCAGGCCACTGACCACGCGAGCCAGGGCAGGACAAGCACGCACGTTATGATCACGTAGAATATACCCCCGCCTCGCTTTTTAACCATCAGCGGTACTTGGACCCGCAGCTCACCAAACTGTGTGTGTGTGTGTGTGTGTGTGTGTGTGTCTGGGCGGGTGGGTCTAAAATCCCACATACGCGTAAATTAAAAATCAACTAGCAAGTAACTCATAAACTGAGGTGTGTGCCCGTTAGAATTATATTAATACTGCCCAACTGGCATTCTCCGATTGCACTGTGTCAGTATAAAAATGTGCCTGAGACTGCAGAAAAGGTAGCAAATAATTCTGCCCGGGACTGGGGGGGGGGGGGGGGGGGGGCGCGGGGGGGGGGGGAGGATGGGGAGGCTGCACAGGGGCAACCAGGCATATGAAGGATGAATGTGGGTCACCAGGTGGACGTGGGGGGAGAGGTGATGACACTCCTGAGGCACGGGTGGGGACAGTGATGGGGTGGTGACGAGGGAGCAGGGAGCTGGTGCCATGGCTGAAGAGCGATGCCCAGCCCCTTCCCCCTGGCTGGGGAGCCCCCTCTCTCCACCCAGCCCGGCCCCTTCCCTTTCCACTCAGCCCCCCAAAGCCTGCCCCAGCCGCACCGCCCAGCTCCGCCGTCCTGAAGGCCAAGCCCATTTGAGCGTGACAGACTCCATTTGTGTTCCTCGCGCAGGCTGGTGTTCGCACTGCTCTGTTGAGGTCTCCATGGTCTGGAGCCCCCGGAGAGCAAAAGTCCGCCCCCCAACCCCGGGCCGCTGGCTGTCCCGTGTCAAGAGCGTGCCCCACTCACCCGCAACAGCTCCTCTTCTCCCTGTTCCTTCACAAACACCTCCTCCAGCTCTTGGTTGAGCCCTTCCAGGCTCCGGTGCAGGCAGGGGCTGAGTCGCAGGACAGGTGACCCTGAGGGGAAGCTGGGAGGGGACGCCTGAGGAGGAGGCAGATGAAGGAATCACGGACCCCCCTCTCCCCCCACCCCCCACCCCCAAGCCCTGTACAGTTACTAGTTCTGATGGGGGTGTGGGGGTGGGGCAGGGGGTGAGGTCATGTCTACACAGCAGGACCAAGGGAATAAAGGAGGATCTGGGGACAGTCGCCAACTGCTACAGGAAAACTTGGTGGCCTTTTCCCCAGAAGTTTAGCGCTTCGAGAGGTCTAGAGTGAGCTTTTAGGTAAGTCTGCAGGCTCACCACTGCCTCCATCGGAGACGGGCGCAGGGGTTGAGGGGAGAACCATTCCCAAGGGCAAGAAGCCCATCCGGCCTCCCTCAGAGTTCAAGTTTTGGCTAAAACCACCTGGACAGCCACACGGCCACGGCACACGCAGGGTGGCAGTCTCTTGTCAACAGCTGTAAGACCCGAGAGGACGGCCACTGGGGGACGACAAGGGGCACGGGGCCCTGGGGAGGCGGCGGAAACATACCCTCAGTGCTCCCCGCACGGCGTGGTCCCCTTGGAGTGGGGAGCCCCGCTCCTTCTCCTTCCCACTGCGGCTCAGCTTTGTCCTCTGCAGTTGCTGCTTCAACTTGGTAATCTGGCAGCCCAGAGAGAGGGTAGGGGTGGGGCCGAGGCAGGTGAAGCAACGCTAAAGGGCACCGGGTCCCCCCTCCCACGCGTGGCTCCTGCCCGAGCCCGTGAAAATACATAAAAGGAGGCTGGAAAACCTCTCGTGGTGTTGTTCACCACTGTGATAATACATTCGTTGGGCAAGTTGGAGACCTTATTCACTAGATATTTGTTTGTTTGTTTGTTTGTTTGTTTAAATTACCACGTACTGCATGGATCGGTTGGAAAGATGAATCAGATAGGTCGGTTTCCAAAAAATTAAAAATACGCAGTGCCGAAAGCATTTTTTGTCTCTCCCAGATTCCAAAGGCGTGGAAATACTACTCTATTAATAGAAATGGGAAATGAGGTTTTTGAATTCAGTCTTCCAAGTACATTCGCAGCCATCTCACAGGCCCCGGGACCAGGAAGGGTGGAAGGATTTCCCCCCAGGTTGAAAGCAGACGGCACTGAGCAAGGAGCAGGCTCTCAAGAAGGAATGTCAGATTTTGTCCTGGCTTCCAGATCTTGTACCAAAAACGCGTTATCATCAACGGTTTTGACTATTATCCCCGTCACGTCTCTAACCCTCCACCTCCTTGCCCTCAGCCGGTGAATGCTCTGGAAATGCAGATCTAGTTAAATGCGGGCCCAAAGTAAAGAGCATTCAGAGAGTAGACCTGCCGCCCAGAGCCGTACAAATTGTGACCCCTGCCAAGGAGAAAGTGGTTTTAGAGTTGCTGTCAGACTCGGTTCATGCCGTGACTCCACGTTTAGGGCAAATAACTTGCTGACTCTGACAATTACAAACTCTACATACTTTGTATTTCCCACTAGTCTTTTTTTAATGTTTATTTTTTATTTATTTTTGAGAGAGAGAGAGAGAGAGAGAGAGAGAGAGAGAGAGGTAGAACATGAGCAGGAGAGGGGCAGAGAGAGAGAGAGGGGGAGAGAGAATCCCAAGCAGGCTCTGTGCCATCAGGGCAGAGCATGATGCAGGACTTGAATCCACGAACCGTGAGATCATGACCTGAGCCGAAATCAAGAGTCAGACATTTAAGTCGACTGAGCCACCCAGGCGTCTCTTTTCTCTTCTTTTAAAAACAAGGCTAGGGGCGCCTGGCTCAGTCGGTTAAGCCTCTGACCTCACTCAGCTCAGGTCATGATCTCACAGTTCGTGGGTTTGAGCCCCGCATCGGGCTCTGTGCTGACATCTCAGAGCCTGGAGCCTGCTTCAGATTCTGGGTCTCCCTCTCTCTCTGCCCCTCCCCCACTTGTGCTCTGTTTCTCTCTCTCTCTCAAAAATAAACAAACATTAAAAAGAAAAAAAAAAAAAAGCTAGGGTCGCCTGGGCGGCTCAGTCAGTTAAGCGTCTGACTTTGGCTCAGATCATAAGCTCACAGTTCTTGAGTTCGAGCCCCGCGTCGGGCTCTGTGCTGACAACTCAGAGCCTGGAGCCTGCTTCCGATTCTGTGACTCCCTCTCTCTCTGCCCCTGCCCCACTTGCCCTGTCTCTCTCTCCAAAATAAACAAACATTTTAAAAAATTTAAGAAAAAAAAATGAAACAAGGCTAGATGACTAGTTAAGTAAGAAGTGAGGTTGGGGGCTTCCGGTCCCCAGAAACTCACTCTCTTTCTCCAGCCTCTGACTGGCTTATCTGGACACAACCTCAGAGTAAAGCGAGAACAACGGCGGCTCCCATCCTGCGCTTGGCTGCGGGAGGGCACCAGCAGTCGCTGGCAAAGCCCCAGCCGGCAGAAGGGTCTGGACTCCTAAGCCGGGCCCCCCAGGCCACTGACAGCTTCGAAGGAGCCATCTCATTAGTAAAAGGCTAGACCAAGGCAGGGGGGGGACTGAAGATGTGAGGCCACGTTGGAGCAGACGCGTCGCCGTGCTGGGTGTGGACAGGACGTAGCTACCGTGGCCAGGGAGGCGGAGGGAGCGGTTACCTCTTTTCGGTGGTCTGTGCTGCCCCAGGACGCCGAGCGCTTGTGCGTACAGGAGCTGGCCCGCTCACCTTCAAGCTCTTGCCAGGACAGGGGGGTCTGCAGGGAGAGAAACCCCCGTGAAACAGAACAGCTTCTTAGGCAGGCTCTGGGGAAGCAGCCACACCATTGCCTGGATGGAGGCGGCGGCTCTTGGAAGGCTTCTCTCTCGTCTGTTCGTCAGCCTCCAACTGCCCTGCCTCTCCCCCAATCCAAGTCCTCCGGGAAGCCTTCCCTGATGCGCCAGGAAGGCCAACCGTCTCTTTATTCCCTCATGAAGTTTACACATGGATGTGTTCCGGGGGCTCCCCATGGCTGAGGACGAGTGCTGCCCCTCCCCATCCCAACCAGCTTCGAAAGAACAGGGGCTTGGGGAACCACTGGCATCCTCGAGCCCTGGATCCTTTATGGGTCCGGCATGGCGAAAATGTCAGCAGCGGTCCCCCGTCCTCCAACTCTGACCAAAGCAGAGACTTCTGGGTAGCCCGGTTTCTCAACCTCGTTGCGTGATTTTCCCCTGTACACAGAATAAGTGTCGGGGGCCCCGAAGTCCTCCTGAATACACATGGGAGGGGACATTCTCAGCGAGGAGGAAGCCAGAATTCGGAACTCAGCCCCGACTCCTGACCCCTCTTGGCTTTATCACAACTCCTTCTCTTGGGCCCTGTTCTGCCTTTCGTGAGAACAGAGCTCTCAGCCGGCCCTATCCCTCTCCCCAACCCCTGGCCCTGGCTGCATAGAAGGCCAGGGGCCCAAGATCGAGACAGAGGGAGTTGGAGACCCACTTCCTGGGCCCCAACCTGAGGGAGGAAGCTGTTGGCTGAAGCATGAGGCCCAGGAGGACCAGATCACTTCCCACCACCAACACCCCTACTTCCATTCCAAGGGAGAGGCCCAAGGGGGAATGTTCCAGGGGAACCGGCTCTAACTTCTCTGCACAAGCTGCCAAACCATGAGGGCCTGGGAACCATCTCCTCCAACAGATCTGCTGACCTCCCCCGAGAGGCTGTTGCAAACAGAAAAGGGGGAGGATGGGGGGGGGGGAGAAAAAAACAAAACCCCGCCACCACTCACCATCCAACAGTTTTGAAGAACTGGGGGGTGAGAGGCAGACTGCCCTGCGTGACAGCTGTACGGAGGGGCCACAGGGGGCTGAGTCTCCCTGGCTCTTCCCTGTCCCAGCTGCTGACCAGGACCTTTCCTGGGCCAGGCGACACAGCGGGGAGGGGGGGACGGGGGAGAGGGGGAGACAGCGGCCCCACCCTCCCTCCCTGATGCTAGCGCCACAAGGAAGACCGTCCAGGGCTCCAGTCTCCACACCCCCCTCGTTCAGGGAGAGGGCACCCAGCACGTCCTGCGGGCCCGCGGCCCAAGCCCTCGAGGTAAACCTGGCCGTGACAGCAATACGGCCACCAAGCGGCTGGCCTACTTCCAAATGCCCGTGTCTCTCTAAACTAGGGTGTCGGCAGACAGAGCCTCAGGAGAGCTGCCGCTCCTACTACAAAGTAAGGAGAAGGCGCCCCTCTCCAGGAGCCCCCTCGGCCCAGCGGACGCACGGACGCGCCTCCCCTCCCGGGGGCTCCGAAACCAACCCTACCGATCGCTGGCTCCGCTCCTCAGAGGGACGGCAAAGGGGAGGGTGGAAATGCCCATCGCCCCTTGGCCGCCGGGAAGATCCTGTGCTCACAAGGGGGGACGGGGGAGACCGGCCTAAAAGCAGTCCCATCCAGGCTGCCGGCGGTTCCCCTAACATCTCTCGTAGACTCTTCGACTGCCTCCTTCCTTCTGAGGCGCGTGAGGGGGTGGAGGGAGAAAGGTGGGCAGGCACCGGAGTTGAGAAAGGGTGTGAAAATTCACGCCCAACGGGGGTCATCTCCCTCGGTCACTGTACCCCAGCTCTTCCTGCTCGGCCACATGTTCCAGCAACCGCGGCCGCCTCTGTGTAGACCATGCTACCAGGGCCACTGCTTTGCCCCAGTGCCCGCCGATATCACTGTCTTACCGTCCATCCGTCCCACGGGCCCTCCGTACCCGGCACTCATCCCACTCAGGCAAGCCTAGCTCTGCCTCCTTTCTCCCCTTTTACCCTGGATCTCCACGCCTGGCCTCACCCTGGACCTCTATGCCCGGGCTCTCCATCTAAGATGACCTGTCCTACCAACTCTTCCCAGCCTTTCCCTCGGGGAACTCTCTTAACTCGTCCACCTCGTGCTGGCTGCTCCTTTGTTCCGCGTCTGCGCTGGACAGATGGGCCCAGAGTATATACATCATCCATACCCTCAACAGATAGTTACAGAACGCATACGCGTGTCAGGTGCCGTTCTAGGCGCCGGGGACACCACAAGGCACAAGACAACAAAAATCCGTGTCCCCTCTGAGTTGATGTTCTGCTTGGGGACATAAGAGAAAATCACAGCAAAAAAAAAGGGGAGAGGAATGCTGGGCAGGGGAACGTCATTTAAAAAAAGAATTTTTTTTTTTAATGTTTATTTTTGAGAGAGAGAGAGAGAGAGAGAGAGAGAGCAGGGGAGGGGCAGAGAGAGAGGGAGACACAGAATCCGAAGCAGGCTCCAGGCTCTGCGCTGTCAGCCCAGAGCCCGATGCTCGTGGGCTTGAACCCACGAACCATGAGATCATGATCTGAGCCGAAGTCGGACGCTTGACTGACGGAGCCACCAGGGGAACGGCATTGTAAAGGTCAGGGACGTCCTCGCTGAAAAAGGAACGTCTGAAGGAAGCCGTGAGGGAGCTGAGGGAGTGAGCCATGTGACTATCTGAGTTAAGGGTGGGCAAGATGGAGGGAACAGCAAGCGCAAAGGCCCTGAGGCAGGAGCAAGCCTGGTGTGTTTGGGAATGATAAGGAGGCCAGCATGGCTGGAGCAGAGTGAGTGAGAGGCAAGGTAGTAGCAGATGAGGTCAGTAGGTGTGACGGCCTGAAAAATGACCCTGCAAAGATACCAGGTCCCAATCCCTGGAACCTGTAAATGTTACCTTCTACAATAAAGTTTTTGCAGATGTGATTAAATTGTGGATCTCAAGGTGGGAAGCTTATCCTGGGTTATCCAGACAAATAGGGCCATTACGAGTGTCCTTACAAGAGAGACAGAGGGCAACTGGACACCCAGGGAAGAAGATAAGGTGATGTGACCCCAGAGGCAGCTGCTGGAGTGATGTGGCCACAAGCCAAGGCTCGCAGGGAGCCTCCTCAGAGCGCGTGGCCCTGCCAGCACCTTGGAAGGTGAAACAGAATTCGACTTCTGGCCTCCAGATCTGCGAGAGAACCAAGTGATGTTGTTTTAAGCCACTGAGTTTGAGGTAGTTTGTTATAGCAGCCCCAGGAACTGAATTCAATAGGTCATCCCCTGTCTGAAGGTGTTTACGCGCTGGCTTGGGGTATCTGTCGGGCAAGCCCGCGCATGAGTATGGGTCTGGGCCCCTCCGACTGAACTCAGACTGTCAAGAGTGGGGACCACACCCTGCTCCTTGTTTCTAGCGCATGTGGATAGACAGGCCACTTCTCTGGGTCTCACCACGGAGGTCTGGGCCCAAGTCTCCACGGGGTACAGACAAGTCACAGCGAAGGAAGGCTACCCTTCAAAGAGCAACCGTTTATGGCACAACCGGGGTCAAGCCATGCCGCATGCCGGCAATGGCAGCAGTCACTCCAGACGATCCTTTGGAAGCGGGACAGGGCTTGAGGTCAGCAGACCAAGATGTCGTGCTTGTCAAGGGGATTCGTGCATCGGAACAGATTTATTTTAACACCCTGGCCCAAGGGGAGCGGCTGAGGGAGAAGCAGGGCTACTCGCTCGCCGTGAGTGACATCAGCCAACTGTTCAGATGATGACTGGATTGGGCAACACTGGATGTGGGTCAAACCAAGGAAGCCTTGCCTGGGCTTCTGGGCTCCCGGGCTCCCAGGCTCCCGGAGCTACATGTGGAAGGATGGCTGGGGGTGGGGGTGGGGGACAGCTTTCCAAAGAACGGCCTGGTAGAACAAGAAGGCAGGGGTCCCGTGGAGCTGAAAAGCCTCCAAGCTGGAACTTCTTCCACTGCCCCCAACCCAACTCAGTTTCTACCTGGACTCCAAGGCAAGAGTCCTGGCCATGCTGGCTCCAGTCACCACCGGGAGCCCTGGGAACACGGCTCAGTACGCCTACACGGGCACGAAGAACGGCGTGGTGCCTGACCTGGTATAGACGGTCAGCAACCACATGTCGAACTCAAGTTCAGCAGGGAATCAGCTCCTTGGGGACCCTGGCGACATACAGGCAGGGAAAGGCTCTGAGGGTGGTCTGCCGGCCCACGCCAAGAGCTCGGGCTGCAGGTGGCCAAGGCCGCGGTCTCTGGCCCTCCAGTTGACGACGGAACTCTCAGGTTTTCCATCATGGGCCCATTTGCAAATGCGCCGTGCTGTCGCCAAGCCATATGCTCGCCACTTTGGAAAACAGGCGCCGTGCCCAGGCCCCCCACACCCACAGGGAAGGCCTGTGACGGGCACGCTGAATTGTGTGTCATCACTAAGTGCTAAGGTGCTGGCTTGGGAAGAAGAGCAGGGAACAGAAAGAGAACACAGTAGGGAAAAGTCACAGAAGGGGAAGGCTTCCCAGACGAAGTATGCCACTCTGCCTCTGGCCTACAAGACACTCCAATGAGGTTCGTCAGGGACTTAAGCCGGGTTTTTTTTCCCCCCAAAAGGTAAATCAAGCCTGAAGACAAAAAAGTCTACCATAGAGGCTTCCGCGCCTCACCCGGAGCATATGGAGGAAGCAGGGCTGCGATGCGTAGAACAGGGGGCCAGGCAGAGCAGGTGCCCAGGGTCCCGTCTGTCTGCAGGATGAGACCAACGAGATCACTTCCTCCCTCCAGAAGAGTGCCTGGGGACACTCGTGCTTTGCACAGCAAGAAGGGAGGGGTGACCACAACCACCGGCATGTGCGGCCATCACCCGTCCCCAGCCCCGCCACTAGGAGGGCCAGCCCAGAGCACTCGGTGGCCAACACCGGTTTACCAGCTGACCTGGGAAGCAGGTGGTCCAGAGAGGGGAGAACATTCCTACTGACCTGGAGAATCCTCACAAAGCCCTCTAGGACACCAAAGAACCTCCTCCAGATGACGGTGACCCCACACAGGAGCCTTGCCCGTCCTCCCCGGGCTGGCCACTCTGTGCCCCACTCCCGCCGCACCCAAGCTCTCCCTTGGGCCTCACCAAGCTGGTCTCTGGGAGAGCTGGTCAGCTCTCTCCCATCGCTCTTCCTGGCTCCGAACGTGCAGAACTTCACAGAACAACCCACGCCCCCAAACAAGACCTATATCCCCCTCTCTTCCTCCCCTGCCTGAAAGGCTTGGGTAACCGTCTTCTGCCTCGCGAGGAAGACTCGAGAATGCAGCGTGCCTGGCTACCTAAGTGGCGGGTGCTCTGTGCTCACTGCCCAGGTCAGAAACTTGCTTGGAACAGGCAGGGTTCTTGCTCGCTCTAGGAGGTTCAGAGCGGGGAGCCGCTCAGCCTAACTCTGGCTGCCGCCCTCGCTACAAAGCGTGTCCCAGGAACGCCAGGGCTGATGTGGTCTCCAAACCCACACACACACTCTAGCTGCTGGCTCTGGGGCGGGGGGCAAACGAGGAGGCAAAAGCGAGGGCCTGCCTGCCAGGTACAGTAGACGTGCAGTAGGGGCAGAAGGCAGGGGTGGGGTCAAAGAAATTAGGAAAAGGTTCTGGCATCCATCTGTTTTTTAACAACACAAAAGCTTGCAAGGACTTCGGTAAATCCCGCCTCCCCACCCTCCCTCTACCCTGGTCCATGCTCCCTTGTCTCTCCCCGGTAAAGGCCCTCCCTCATCTCTAGTCCTTTCTGGGGACGCACCCGTGCTCGGCAGACAAGGAACACCAATTACTTAGGGAGACGTCAGGAGAGCCTCAGAGCTTCCCAGTGTAACACCAGTGTTGAAGGAGGTGGCTTGTGCCAGGCCAGGGGCCTCAAGCAGGAATGCCAATGGAGCCCAAAACCTGGAAGCAGAAAATTCCCAGAAGGCCCAGGAATCAAAGACCGGCGGAGTGCATATTTTGGTTCGGATGCCTACGTTGATCAGAATTCTCCCACCTCTTGCCCGTGGCCACAATATTGACAGGTTGCTAAGAGTTCCTCGAGGGCTGGAGCCCATCCCGGGAAAAGAGGAAAGCTGCACAGCTTGGCCTTGCCAGACCCACGGAGGCGCATCGCTGACCTCTGTCTTGCTGTGGCAAGAAGCCCAGACTTGTTATATAAAAGATCTGGCCTGCAGCTGGGGCCCGAGTGAAAACACACAGCCTAGAGCCCAGGCCTCTAAATCCGGCCAGGGAACATCTGAGGGCGGCCCGGCCTTGAGTTGACAAAGAGAACGCTCTCCGAGGAGTGGGGTGGAGGCTTCCTAGAAGGCTGGTGGCCGGAAGGGACAGAGACGGGGAGAGGTGGGCTACCCGGAAGCCTGCGCCTGTCAGAGGGGGATGCGCTCACAAGTTTGCACCCTCGAAGTCCTACCCGACCAGATACGTTATTTGGATTAAACACTCCTCTGAGACGAGAAAGGGAGTGGGTGCTCCAGGCCCGGGAGGGCAAAGCGTAAAGCTATCTTACTCGGCCTTTCTAAAGAATGCCGGGGTCGGGGCGCCTGGGTGGCTCAGTCGGTGAAGCGTCCGACTTCGGCTCAGGTCATGATCTCACGGTCCGTGAGTTCGAGCCCCGCGTCGGGCTCTGTGCTGACAGCTCAGAGCCTGGAGCCCGCTTCGGATTCTGTGCCTCCCTCTCTCTCTGCCCCTCCCCCGTTCATGCTCTGTCTCTCTCTGTCTCAAAAATAAATAAACGTTAAAAAAAAAAATTTTTTTTTTTAAGAATGCCGGGAACAGCAGTGCCCAGGGCTCCAAAGAAGCGGGCCCCCGCTGTCCAGTCCGCTGCTGGAGCGTGTCCTCCCTCCGCACTCTGTTTGTGGATCTAAAGAGGCCCGCTGATCCGGGCTGCGGCAAACTGTTGTTGGTTCAAGGTGGGGCATTCCCACGAGAATTCCTCTCCTCTAAACCGTGCCAAACGTTTGGTCTCATCTCATCCCTTGGCTGTCTGCTCACTGGCCTTCATGGAATGGGCACCCAGACTCACAGAGGCCAAATCTTGTTCTCACTTCCTCATTCTTCATCCCACAGGCCGAGAACAGTACTGGGCCTTCAAACGTTCGCCGGCAACATTTGAAAACGAATCTCATTTAAAAAAAAAAAATAAACGAAAGAAAGGGACTGACGTGATGCGCACAACAGAGGAGGTAGGGGGACGGGGGGGGGACACAAGACGCTTGCGTGCGTGGCGGTCACCCCGCCTGTGAGCGAGCAGAAGAGGCGCACACTCCCAGCTAGCAAAGGGACAGCTGACTTGCCCGGGACCCCCCAGGATGCAGGCCTGCCTCTGAGCCCGTGTTCTTCCCACCCCGTTTCCTCTTTCCTGAGGAACTGCATCAAAATGGAAACGATTTGACTCCTGACGACTGCTAAGCGTGGTGAAGTCCCGAATCAGGTTAAGAAGTATCTTTGTACACGGGCGCCTGGGTGGCGCAGTCGGTTAAGCGTCCGACTTCAGCTCAGGTCATGATCTTGACGTTCCCGAGTTCGAGCCCCGCTTCGGGCGCGCTGCTGTGCGCACAGAGCCCGCTTTGGACCCTCTGTCCCCGTCGCTCTCTGCCCCTCATGCGCATGAGCTCTCTCTTTCTCTCTCTCTCAAAACTCAATAAACATTTTTATAA
Source organism: Felis catus (assembly GCF_018350175.1). Lineage (NCBI taxonomy): Eukaryota > Metazoa > Chordata > Mammalia > Carnivora > Felidae > Felis > Felis catus. The sequence goes on along the minus strand of NC_058381.1, from coordinate 35,762,265 downwards.
ATGCAGAAAACAAAACTTAAAAAAAAAAAAAGAAATATCTTTGTATAACTTCACATGGGAGATGATTCCTTGCTCGGGTGAACGCTATCTTATTCAAAAGCTGACAAGCAGACTGGGTGATCTGCACAGATTCGTTCCAAGTTAAGGATTCCTACTGAAAAGACTGTCAGGAAGCAAATGACTGACAGAGGGGACCTGGGCTCCAAAGGACCTGAAGGGGCCCACTGAAATCCCACCGGGCTGCTGGCGAGGGGTCACGTCTTCACGATTTGAGAGCTTTCCCCTCCTACTGCTCCAGGGGGGATCTCTCCTAGCTCGCCACACTTATTGGACACCTCTTCCAGTTGTCTGGGGAATGCAAACTCGGCTGAATGTTGGCCTGCTTAAGTTTAGAAAGGTAAAATCTCATTTTTTTAGAACGCAGAATAGAGTCCAAAGTCAACTCTTGCTTACCCACACACGAAGACTCACAGCCAAACTGGAAAACCCAGATTGACTTCTCTCTTCCACCAGCCAGGTGGAATGCAAACTTGTTCTCACGTTAAGTTCACGGAGGAAACCAACCTGGTAAATACCAGAGGATGAACAGCTACGGGATGCATATTCACAGCCAAACCCCAGGACATCTCATTCCAGTGACAGAGCTGGTGAGCAGACAAAAAGCCTCCTCAGCCAGCCCCCTCCCCCCATCCTTATCCCAGTAGGAGAGCGCGTCATTACCTGGGTGGCCTTGTCATTGGTACAGCAGGTGAAAGCCCCATCAGCATCTCGTGGCCACTGGCCCAGAAGGTAGGAGCTGAGGATGGTGTCCAGGGAGAATGTACGTCGGACCTGGGGTGGCTGAGGCCTACACACTGACTTTTCTGGGGCCACGGAGCACGGGACGCTGGCTGGAAGAGAGCACAGCCCGCACACCTTGACATGAGCACGGAGGAGGGAGACGTGGTAACCAAGCTTCTCTCTCCTAGGAAGCCTCATGTGACTGCCACGTCTTCACCTGTATCCACCTCCCTCCTGCAAGAATATGGAGCGGCCCATAAAAGCAAATACAGTCTTGGGACGCCTGGGTGGCTCGGTCGGTTAAGCATCCGACTTCAGCTCAGGTCATGATCTCACGCTTCGAGGGTTCGAGCCCCGCGTCGGGCTCTGTGCTGACAGCTCGGAGCCTGGAGCCTGCTTGGGATTCTGTGTCTCCCTCTCTCTCTGCCCCTCCCCCACTCGCACTCTGTCTTTCTCACTCTCAAAAATGAATACATGTTTAAAAAAAAAAACTTAAAAAAAAAAAAAAAGCAAATACAGTCTGACCGGAACTTTCCTGACTTAACCAGCTGGACTTTATCACTGGAAACAATTTACATCCTTTTACTTTGGATGAGGGGTTACTTTATACATGTCTTCTATCTTTTTCCTGTTCCTCATGGACTATGAACGTGAACTCTGAAGTCTCCATAGGGGAGCAGGACTGTTTCCCATCATTAACGAGGGAACTCTAAGTGGCCAAAAAGCAATCTTTTATCCACTGCCCTGCCTCTCTCTGGCACCCACGGCAGAGCTCCTAAGCACTGAACAAAATCAACCCAATTAACTGAAGGACTCTTTATAATTCCTTCAAGACTGGTTAGCTCAGCGAACCTAGGTGACAGAACAACAGAACTCCTTTCAACCACCCAGGATGGAGGAATCCAGCTAAGGAATCCAGCTTAGGAAAATCAGTCTCCGGGGCACCTGGGTGGCTCAGTCGGTTGAGTGTCCAACTTAGGCTCAGTTCATGATCTCGTGATTTGTGAGTTCGAGCCCCACATCGGTCTCTGTGCTGACAGCTCAGAGCTTGGAGCCTGCTTCGGATTCTGTGTCTCCCTCTCTCTCTCTGTCCCTCCCCCACTCACACTCTGTCTCTCTCTCAAAAATAAATAAACATTAAAAAAAAAAACTGAAAAAAGAAAAATCAGTCTTTGGGATCCCTCCACTGTCTCCAACTTCAGGTGAAATGGGACAAGCATAATAAAGCAATTATAAATCCATTCATTTAATTTTTACCTCCGTTAAGTTTGGGGAGAAGGTGAAAGTTGAAACCGTCATAAGATGTTAAGAGTTCTGGAATCATGTGTAAGTTTCAATCATCTGGGTTGACCCTGTTTTCCATACATTCAAAACATTCTACTATCTCGAGATCTGTAAAGGTTCTTTCCTTTAAACAGAGCAAAACGCTTTCACATCTGCAGTATTCCCTTGACAATTCATGTGTGCATTAAGCAGAGCAAAAGGAACCGGGAACTGTAGGTATAAATAAACTTGAAGAGCTTTATATTAAAAAGACACCAACTAGCTGGCAGTTCCTAAAAAGTTAAACATAAAATCACCATACAACCCAGAGATTCCGCTTCTAGGTAAATACACAAGAGAATCTATAGCAGGGTCTTGAGAAGATATATATGCACTCATGTTCACAGCAGTCCTATCCAACCACCAAAAAGTTGGAAGCCACCAAATGCCCATCAACAGATGAACTGGATAAAGAAAACGTGGTGTGTGCACGCAATGGATTATTAGTCCCAAAAAGAAACGAAATTGCGATACATGCTACGACAGGATGAAACTTTGAAACATTATGCTAAGTGAGGGGCGCCTGGGTGGCTCGTATAGGTTAAAAAAGAAAAAAAAAAAAAGAGAAACTAACACCATGTATGTTATCCAGATCCATTTACACATTTACACACATTTTGACAGAGTTGTAATCAACATGAAACGCACATTGTGTTCTGCTTTGCTCTACCCATTTCACATACGCATCTCCAAGTATCGACAATCTACATATTTATCACTTTCAATGACTACATAATGTTCCACCAGGTTGGTATACGGTAGTTTGCTTAGCCACTCCCATATTATTGGACATTTGAGGGGTCTCCCTGCTCGCGATTCGCGTATCACAAATGTTACAACACGGATAACTTTCAGTCTGTTTTTACTTAATCCCTGGCATATTTCTGAGTCCTCTCCCTCAGCTCTCATATGCGCTCACTTAAAACACACGAGAAATGGGGCGCCTGGGTGGCTCAGTCGGTTAAGCGTCTGACTTCAGCTCAGGTCATGATCTCACGGTCCGTGAGTTCGAGCTCCGCGTCGGGCTCTGTGCTGACAGCTCAGAGCCTGGAGCCTGTTTCTGATTCTGTGTCTCCCTCTCTCTCTGACCCTCCCCCGTTCATGCTCTGTCTCTCTCTGTCTCAAAAATAAATAAACATTAAAAAAAAATAAAAAAAAAAACACACGAGAAATGACATGTTGCAAACATAGTAAGTGAATTGTGGGAAAGTCGGGAAATAGACAAACAAAAAGAAAAACCTCAAACCTCAGCATCCAAAGAGAATCACAGGTAATACCATGATAAATATAACCATGTCAGCCTTATTGCTGTGTGTGTGTGCTTTAAAATAAAAAATGGGCTGGGGGGGAGGGGCGGGGAGCGCGCCTGGGTGGCTCCGTCGGTAAAGCGCCTGACTCTTGATTTCAGCTCAGGTTATGATCTCAGAGTCTGTAAGTTCGACCCCCCACACTGGGTCCTGTGCTGACAGTGGGGAGCCTGCTTGGGATTCTCTCTCTCTCCCTCTCTATTCCTCCCCCACTTGTGCTCTTTCTCTCTCAAAATAAATGAATAAAATCAATTTAAATACATAAATAAAATACAAATACAAAATAGGGGGCACCTGGCTGGCCCAGATCAGTGGAACATGTGACTCTTGATCTCAGAGTAGTGAGGTTAAGCCCCAGGTTGGGTGTAGAGATTACTTAAAAAGTGAAAAAATCTTGGGGCGCCTGGGTGGCTTAGTTGGTTGAGCGTCTGGCTCTTGATTTCAGCGCAGGTCATAATCTCCCAGTTCGCGTGTCCAAGCCCTGCATCGGGCTCTGTGCTGACAGGGCAGAGCGTGCTTGGGATTCTCTCTCTCCCTCTTGCTACCCCTCCCTCCCCCCCCCTCAAAATAAATAAACTGTAAAAAAAAATATTAAAAAATTAAAAAAATGTCAAAACACACAAAATTTAAAAATAGGATCATTTTTTACATGTTGTTTTCCAATACATTTTCACCTGATACCATAAACACTTCTCCAAATAATACCTATTGACCTACAAGCTATCCTTTTAAATGATCTTAACATTTCTGTCAAAACTCTTCAAAGGTTCGTTTTCAAAGGTGGTAGCCAAAGGCCTCATGTTCTCAGGTTCTGGTCCCAAGCCCTTACCTTTCCTGCGCACGTCCCTTCTCTCCAAAAGTTTCTACGTCCTGGACGAGCCATACTACGCACCATTTCCCACCCATGTCCGGAGTCTTCCCTCCTCTGAGGTTTTGCCCACGTGCCCAGGGTGGAAATCGGCCCCATGAATCAGGGCCGGCCTAACCACTCCACCTCCACGAAGCCTTCTGGATTTCCTGGAAGGAGTATCTCGGGATTTTCTGATTTTCCCCAGCACTCTGTGCCCTTCTGGTACTTAGCGTCCTCTCTCTTGGGTTACGAGTATTTTAACTCCTAGATAATAAACAAACTGCAGCCAAGGACTGTCCCTAACTTATCTTTGTACCCCACACAGCGCCTAGGACATAGGGCTGGTGGTTGGGCAGTACCTAAGTCTTCGTGTAAAATCAAAACAGGTTACTACAAGGGGACGCCTCCTCTAATTATACCACGGATTCAAAGTCTGTGCATCCATGCTCAACCCGCCCCCGTGAACAAAGCCCCCAGGCCTGCCAGTCTCTTCCTCTCCCCGGCTCAGGAAGGCTCGACCTCTCCTGCTCCCTGAGCCTTGTTATACCCAGTGAGGCAGCCACAGGCATGCTGGGTTCAAGCCCCAGCTTCATCTTCCACACAAGCCCGTCCACCACTCTTTTTCCTATCCTGGATTTAAGACCAAACGGTGGCAGTCCAGATATTTTGTGGAGGTTTTGACACAGGCTGGCAGGCAGGTCAGACATCACATTGCTGCCCTGTGGTCCGCCGCAAGTGCCCATGAGACCCCGGGGATGAGAAAGCAAGTTTACAGGATGACGTGACCGAGTAACAGAGAGGCAGGTGGGAAGCAGATGAGCAAGAGGTGGGCATAAAGGCCAGAAGGCCGTGATCTTGACAGCTGCTTCGTCGCTGTGCAACCGAGGGCTAGGGCTCCTGGGCAGGGGCAGGGGGTGGGAGGGTGAAGCGGCCAGGGGGAGATATCTCTGGGAACTGCCTCGCCCAGCCCCTCGGCAAAAGCTGCAGCAAAAGCATCTTTGGGATTTTTTCCTTTACGGGGACCACGAGGACTTGCTGGTATTTATATAGAACTTTCGAGTTTCACCCCATCTGCACGGTGTTTTAATGCAGGTCTTTACTCCCCCTGTCAGCCCTGAAAGGGGCTGGGGGGACTGTAAAGGGAACTAAGGGCCAGAGGGGGCCAGGCTCGGGCTAGACTCGGTCACCCACAAGGTCCGAGGTGGTCCTAACACCTAAACCCAAGACTCTTTCCTCCCCAATCACCCCACACAGGCTCCTGGCCCTTCGGCATCAGGAACATCCTGAGAGGTTGCACCTGCAGGAAGGACTTGTCCTTTTAGCCCCTTTTGGGGGAAGGAAACCTTTCGAGGGCAGGCACTGCCCAGGTGTCTGGGCTGATTTTCTGTTTCCTGGGTTGGTTGGGTTACTTTTTAAAGTCTTTGAGACCTTGGGATTCTAGGATCTCCTAGGGACCATTTAAACCACATCCATTTGGGGGTGCCTGGGTGGCTCAGTCGGCTGAGCGTCTGACTTCGGCTCAGGTCATGATCTCGCGGTTCGTGAGTTCGAGCCCCATGTAGGGCTCTGTGCTGACAGCTCAGAGCCCAGAGCCTGCCTCGGATTCTGTGTCTCCCTCTCTCTCTGCCCCTCCCCTGCTCACACTCTGTCTCTCCCTCTCTCTCAAAAATAAATAAACATAAAAAAAAATTTTTTTAAACCACACCCATTTGGTATCTGTATGCATTACCCCTCATATCCCACCCCACTCACGAGCTCTGGTAGGAGTCTAACCTCAAGGACAACTATGAGGGATGGGACTCCCAGGACTCCCAGGGCGAGGGGGGACCCAGAATCCTGGAGTTTGCTGTGAGAATCCAACCACCCACTTTGGTCAACTCTACATGCTTTTTGGCACCAAAGTTATTCATAAAGACTCTGAGGGCAACATGGGTCCTGATTTACTCCTCCAAGTACATAAAAATAACAATACCGAAAAGAAAGAAAGAGAGAAAGAAAGAAAGAAAGAAAGAAGAAAAGAAAGAAAGAAGAAAGAAAGAAAGAAAGAAAGAAAGAAGAAAGAAAGAAAGAAAGAAAGAAAAGAAAGAAAGAAAGAAAGAAAAGAAAGAAAGAAGAAAAGAAAGAAAGAAGGAAGAAAGAAAGAAAGAAGAAAGAAAGAAAGAAAGAAAGAAAGAAAGAAAAGAAAGAAAGAAAGAAAGAAAAGAAAGAAAGAAGAAAAGAAAGAAAGAAGGAAGAAAGAAAGAAAGAAGAAAGAAAGAAAGAAAGAAAGAAAGAAAGAAAGAAAGAAGAAAGAAAGAAAGAAAGAAAGGAAAGAAGGAAGAAAGAAAGAAAGAAGAAAGAAAGAAAGAAGAAAGAAGAAAGAAAGAAAGAAAGAAAGAAAGAAAGAAAGAAAAAAGAAAAGAAAGAAGAAAAGAAAGAAAGAAGAAAGAAAGAAAGAAGAAAAGAAAGAAGAAAGAAACGAAAGAAGAAAGCAAGAAAGAAAAGAAAGAAAGAAGAAAAAAAGAAGAAAGAAAGAAAGAAAGAAAGAGAGAAAGAAAGAAAGAAGAAAAGAAAGAAAGAAGGAAGAAAGAAAGAAAGAAGAAAGAAAGAAAGAAAGAAAGAAAGAAAGAAAGAAAGAAGAAAGAAAGAAAGAAAGAAAGAAAGAAAGAAAGAAAGAAGAAAAGAAAGAAGAAAAGAAAGAAGGAAGAAAGAAAGAAAGAAAAGAAGAAAGAAAGAAAGAAAGAAAGAAAGAAAGAAAAGAAAGAAAGAAGAAAGAAAGAAAGAAAGAAAGAAAGAAAGAAAGAAAGAAAGAAAGAAAGAAAGAAAGAAAAAAGAAAACAAGGAGTGGGGCAGGGACAGGAATGGACCGGAAGCACCCCGATCCAGAACCAGCAGCCTCTGATGCCCGCCTCTCTGCCAGACCTGCAAGGATCTCATTGCATCAAAGTCAAACTGGAGGCCTTGCCTCAGTTTCTCTTCCTCCAAAGACAACAGGGCCTCAGCCATATTTCGACAGTGACCACATCCTCGTGCTGGCACAGCTCCTACCAGCCACAAGGTGACAGACTCCCCTTCTGTCTCAGAGACCTCAGCAAGGCCCCACTTCCCCTCCCTGACCCCCAAACTCTTGGCATGTCCCAATACCTCTGGAGAGAAGAAAATGCCACGTTCCCTTCAAGCTTGGAAAGAAGGGGAGGAGGGCACTTTGTGGAAAATTAGATTTTGATAGAAAAAGAAAATGTACCACTTACTTCAAAACCCTAAATGGTTTGGGGAGCACCTGCTAATCTGGGGCACCAAAACCAATAAAGGGCAAAACCAAGGTGTCAAGTTCTCCCCACCCCCGCCCCCGCCCCGGGCCCCCCCCCCCCCCCCCCCCGCCACTAAATGGAACACCATCCAAAGCTAGAATCAGACAGTGACATGTATTGTGTCACCCTCAAGGGGGCGACAGTCCGGAGCAACGTGGGCCCCGCAGATCCAGAAGCAGCTCTGACGTGAGGGAGCCAGTTAGTTGGGACCAAGGCTCTACCCGCCTCGTGATGTGACTGCAGCCACTGCCACCCGATCTCACTGCGCCTGCTCTCCCATCTGGCAAACAGGAGCCCGAGCCCAGCCTACGTTCCCTCCTAGGGATGCTCTAAAGAGCAGAAGATGAGAGGCAAAATTGCTTTAAAGTCTTCACCAGACAGATCAGGTTGAACCAGTTAACGTCACTTAATCCCTTCCTCTTCCATGATTCTTCAGGACAGAAGGTGGCGGTGGGGGGGGGGGGGAGGGGAAGGAGCCTAGGAAGAGAACGAGCTCTAGCCTCGTTATCCCTTGGGAACGTGCACTACTCCGGTGTCAAAGCCTCTGCTTTATTAATGCCAGTCTAAGCCAGTATGGGCACCACCCTGAATAAATGGAGAGGGACACACAGCCGCTTGGAGAAGCTGTGCTGCCCACGGAGACCTAGCTCAGGTGGGACCGTCCCCTGAGAAGTCCCCCGCGTGAGAGCGTCGTCGAAACGGGGCTGAGCCCTCACGGACATACCGGAAAGATCTGGGGACTGGGGTCTGCGAGGCCACTGTGGGAGTACAGCTAAAGCGGCGGCACTGAGAGGTCGCGACGGTTGCTTGCGGTTGGAAGATGAACTGGTTTCATTTCTGGAAAGTACCCCTCTCAGATTTGGGAAGCCGGTGGGGGGGGGGGGGGCGGAGGGCAACAGGACAATCGGCTCCCCTAGCTGAGAAGCAACGCCCGTATCACGACGGGCCCGTGACAAAGCAGCAGGCCTTGGGGGGGGGGGGAGGTGGCAGAGGGGGGGGACGGGCACCAGCTGGGTGCCTGCGGGAGGGTGGAGTGTCCTGTTTACAGCGCTGTGGGGTATTATCGGCCCATCGCATGTAGCAGCCTCCACAGCCCAACCACCTGGCGAAGCACCCTGGCACGGGGCCAGGCCATTTCACCATGCAGCTGAGCAGCGGCGGAGGCTTGGGTTCTTGGGCAACGGCAAATGGAAAAAACAAAACACAACAGCGCACGCCGGAGATAAGGAGCCTCAGGTGCTATCTTCCAGCGCCACTTGGTTCGGTTTCCCAACTGCTGCCATTTGTAGGGCTTCGGGGACAGGGGCTCCGAGTGGACAGGGCCAGCGGTCAGGTGTCTGTGCGTTGGGGGGAGGGTCCGGGGGGCAGAAAGCAAAGAGCAGACAGGACGCGGGACCGAGAGTGGCCAAGAGGGGCCTGGCGCACCACCACAGACCGGCGGACTCCTCCAGAGTGCCCACGACACGCCAGTCTATAAGCACCAGTGATATGGGAAGCGGGCACGGGGACAAGGATGAAGGAGGACACTGTCTCTGCTGTTCCCTCCTATCCCCTGGCTGGAGATCAGCTCAGGCCTGACCACACCAGCAACCCCCCCCCCCAACCCCGGGAACCCAAAGAAGGATGACGGCGCTTAGAAGAAGGGCAAGAGGGGGTCAGGGGAAGGAGGAAGGCAGCCGATGATGCAGGAAGTGAGGCTTTTGTGGCTGTCTTTCTCAACGTGGCCAGAGACAGAGCGTGGGGTGGAGGTTTGGCAGCTTGCACGGAGAAACCAGCCGCTGACCAGAGGGTCCCGGCCGGGCATCTGGGCGGGGGGTGACTTCGCTCATGTTGCTACCTTTGAAGCAACGCAGGAGAAGCTTGGGAAGTAAGACAAGGCTCCTCTCCCTCATCCTCTGTTAACGTGAGACCTAGTGGTCCCAAAATACCCCAGAAGGACTACAAAAGGGAGAAAGATAGCCAGCGAGGTCGCGCACGTGGCCAAAACTCAACAACCAGCTGGTCTCACAAGTGAGCTGGGAGTCACTGTCTCACGTCGCTGGGCTTTGGAGCATTACCAGCACTAGCCTTCTCGCCTCCTCTCTTAAAGAGAGATCACATACTGTTAACAGAAGCTGTACCTGCATTGGAGGAAATACGAAAATGCAGGTGAGCGGGAAGTGAAAAATAAAAACTATGCGTGTCCCCACTCGGGAGATCGCCACCGGTACACAACCCTTCCTGAGCTCTCTCCACGCACGCGTGTGTGTATGCATCTGTCTTTTTAATAAAAATGAGATCAGAGCATACGTGTTTTTCTACAATCTGCTTCTGGCCGGCAGGCATCTTCCTTCAGAAAGGGGAGCTGGCAGGGCGGGGCAGTCTGGGAAGCTGAGGCCGGGGGCAGAAAGCTGGCCATCAAGGGAGCAGGCCCTGCCCCGTCCCGCCCCCCCCTCCAGGCTGTGATGCGGCCCTTTTGTTGGGGGAGGAGGTGGGGGGGGGGGAGGATGAGAATCTGGAGAGGAGCAAAGTGAAACAGGGAATCAGAATTTCTAAACGCTTCCCCAGGAACAGATTGGCAGTCGGTAGGGGAAGTTCCTTCCAGAAGCTTTATAAGGATTCTTGTTCCATTTCAGTACGTGTGTTGGGATTAAACACTGCAGACAGATCTTCGGAGCAACCTGTATAGTCCAGTGCTGCCGAACTGCTTGCTTAACTCAGGGACATGTGGGTTTTGGAGGGAAGTTGTGGTCAAACTGAAATCCCCAACATGACTGTACAAGAGTTAGAAGCCCTCCTTGGAAAGCCCAAGGAGACCCCAACCATCCCAGCTGGGAAAATCAAACCTGGGGCTTTAGACAAAGCTTCTTTCGGCGCCGAGCAAAGAGCTCATTTTCAACCACGACATGGAGAGGCTACAGAAACCAGATTCTAAAAAGAAAGAAGGAAACGAGTAACATCACATTTCCCTTACCGCGAAGGCTTACCTAAACAGAAAAGAGCGATGATATTTGTATATGCATGAGAAACCACTCAGCCAGACCCTCAGTGAATTCCTGAGTCCGTGGTTAAGTGTGCAGCACAAGTGAGGGCATTTCTGGCCGTGTCTGACTTCCCAGCACACAGACCACATCTATGGGAAGCGGGAGAGAAGGGCCAGGAGCAACCCATCTAGAGATGTCACTGTGGGGGGGAAAAATAAGGAAGAGGCTGACTCTTTGTAGCAGCAAGGAGGAAAAGGGTGATCTCAAGTGTGCGTGTATGCGTGTGTGTGTGTGTGCGTACAAAAAGAGTAGACAGCAGTCACTCAGTTATTCGATTCTCAAGAACCTGCAGTTAGAAGAAAAGGAAGTGGTGTGAACTTTTCACCTTTTATCTGAATTCTCTGAAGAGTTCTGCAGGATTTCAACATCCTTAAAACAAAATACTAGCAGTTAGTGATTGGATCACGCTTTCCTTTGGGATCTACTTGGACTTTGCACGCGCGTAGCATAAATAGCACATAGCCTAGCCCTCTCTTACAAACAAAAAAATCCCCACCCACGGTTATTTGGGAGTGAGGAATCTCTGGGTGGCCTATAAACTCGGAGGACGGGCACAAACCCCTCCGTATTTTCACTTCTCGCAACAATCTGATTCCTATCAAGTCAAGAAGGAATCGCAACATCCAGGCAGCTCCCAGGTAGCCTTGTAAGATAAAGTGAGGGAAAGGCAGCATCAGAGACTGAGAAGGTTCGCCCACAACAAATCCTACGAGGGGACACCTGTGACTGAAACTCAGCGATTCCCGCTCTGAATGTGTGCACCCCATACTCTCGTGAACTCACCTACAGAACAGGAGGCAGAGTTGCCGGTGTGTTACAGGTGGGGGGCCTGTGACACACCCTCGTGTAAAGAGGCGAACTGATTTCTCCGGGGCCCCACAGACAATGGAGATGCGGATCTTTTTAACCCAGGAGAAGACTTTTGAGGGTATAATTCCCACCCCCGTCCTCCACTGTCCGGCTCCAGTCTCTGACTGGCTGGCTGCCTTGATTGAGGAACGGCTTCCACGGGTTAGAAGAGTTCTGGTCCTTTCCCTCGCTAGGAACCAGGGTGATCATACCTGGGTCTCAGGAACACTGTTTTACCCGCTGGGCATCTTGGGCGGGGCCCAGGGGAAGAAAAAGACAATTTAAAAAATGAAGAGATTCCTTTTCTGGTGAGGAGAATGCAAAGTGGGTGAAAGAAAGAAAAGAAATAAGAACTCCAAATCGTCAAAATAATGTCTGCTTTGTGAACAAACTAGGACCTAGTTTTAGTTCCATCCAGCCTGCCTTCTCCCTGATCTCAAGCAAACTGCCGGACAGCAATATCTGTGTAAGCAACTATTATTCAATTTAATATCAGCCCAACTCACGCAAAATACCTAGTCTTCGACGGAATTTGATTGACCCTGTTTTGTTGCCTCCCCCCACTCCCCGCTGATGATTCCAAAACCCAAAAGAATTCTTTTAATTTTTATTTTGGGGTAGCTGAATGGCTCAGTTGGTTAAGCACCCGACTTTTGATTTTGGCTTAGGTCATGATCCCAGGGTCATGAGATTGAGCCCGGCATTGGGCTCAATGCTCGATGCTCAGCATGGAGCCTGCTTGGGATGCTTGGGATATTCTCATTCTTTCTCTCTCTCTCTCCCTCAGAGATATCAATGATAATTAGAAGAATGGCCTTATTCTCAGGAGATGCCACTGACGTTAAGGGTGAAGTGTCACGATATTTGTAATTTCCAAACAGTTCACAAAAAGCAAACAAAACACACATACGGATGCACACACAAGTCTGGACACACACATACCTAATACACAGAAGGAGAGAAGAGAGATTTGACAATTGTAGCAAAAAGTTATCGGTGCCTCTAGATGAAAGATAAACGGGTGTGCGTGGTGCTTACAATTTTTCTGTGGGTTTGAAATTCTCCGAAATAAAAGTTGTGGGGGGAAAAAAAAGAACGGGCTTGATTTGGGAAGACGGAAATTCTGTCCCCTCCTCGGCAAGGATCTAAACCCTTTAACATTTCAATCTTGGCAGGTTGTAGTCAAATTCAATTGGGTCACTGCTCTGGACTTCTAATTTGGGGAAAGGGAAGGTGGGCGAGAAGAAACGAAACAGTGAATGAGGCTTCATCTGAGGCAAGGAATTGAAAGATGTAAATCAGTACGAGGTAGAATAAAGATACCCAATGAAGGAGGTAACGTTAAATTAAGAAAGGTCACGTCATCCCGGGAGCAAGACCATGGGCAGACTGAAGGGGCTCCTCCAGGTCCAGAGACACAATCGGAAGTGGATATAGCCTCAGCGATGCCCAGCTAAGTTACCCCTGGGCATCCATTTGCCACAATTAGCTCTGTCACAGGAATGGAGAAACCAGTGAGATCTTGGAAACACAGGTAAAAGTGGCTAAAGGAAAGGTAGCTTCTAAGGCCTTAGAATTCATCAGTCCTCGGCATGGGTGCAAAAGCGAAGGAAAGCGAACAGACTTTAGTTAGAATAGGAGAGAGTCTAGCTGGATACAAGGAAGAACCTCCTGGCTCATCATAATTAGATGAGGAGGACTGCCCCCAAGCAGCTCTGGGGAGAGAGAACTGTATGCCCCCGGATGTCTCAGGAGTCACCCCCAGAAGGCAGGGAGTGACAGCAGAGGAGTCTGAGCCTCCTCTAGTTCTAGAATTCCCCAACTATTAAAGGGTAAATAAAAGATGGCCGGTGACCAATTCAGCTAAATGGAAAGTTCAGAGCCCACGCTATCATCTGGGGCCAGGTAAGGTAAGTTAAGGGGCAGGGGCGGGGCACAAGTTCACAGATTCAAAGGGAGATTTGGCTGATCAAGACAGCTGTGCTGTGGGCTCCCAGACCAAGCTGGAGCGTATAAACAGTGCTCAGTTTACCTGCAGCTAGCCACAGGCAGAAGGTCTGGTCACATGACCGGGCGAGCAGACATCAGAGCTCAGAGGGCACATTTGCTTGCTGGCTACACCTCACTAGGTTGGAACCTGTCAGGCTCTCTGCTCTTAACACTGACTCAGGTTCATTTTGCTCGGGGTTGAGGGGTGGTGGGGAGGGGGGGCTTTAAGAAGCAATTGCTCAATTATTCAGGACCAGGAAGTTACGGTCACAGGATTTGCTTTGCCTTCAGGGTCTAAAACCCTGTTAGGGTCCCTCTGCTCAGCCCTCGCAGCCTTGCAAAGCTGCATGGACCATGCTGTCCCACTTGTGCAAAATCTTCTCTGGTTACAACCATCTCCTTCCGCCAGTTCTACTGCGTCCCCCGGCCGCAAAGAGGAGATACCCAAGAGACTGCTACATCCCACCGAGCGGTTCTCCACCCGGCCTCGGACATTCTGGAACTGACCTAGCCTAACCTCAAATCCCAGGCAAACTCCCAGGCTGTTGCCCTACCGGTGGAAAAACCCCAAAGTGTGCTGGGCAACATTCCAGGACAGCCCCTGCAATGCTGCCCTGATCTCTCCGGTTGTTCAGATGGGAGGCTCAAAGGTTATGCAGTGCCTCCCGGGTAAACCTAGTCTGAAAAGCAAGATTAGATGGACCCTCCAGAAACAGCCTCGAAAGGTATGATGATTTTTTCCTACCATCAGTGTATGCCCAAGACCACTGATGACTTCAGAGCAGAAGGACGCTTGCCAGGTCACCTCTCTACACGTGCTTGCCCAGACAGAGGTGGACGGGGCAATACACGTCACTGGGGGGTAAGTTACGCCACCTTCCCCGTACGCGACGGGCTTTGTGCCTGCTCTTAAATCAAGGGCTGTTAAATAGTATTGGTAGCTTCTTTTATAAGTCAGGCGAAGAAAAGGTTTAGCCGCCTGAAGCAAAGGAAAATTTGATCCAGAGAAACCGTTTGGGAGGTCAATTACCAAGATGTCCTATCTGTACCTCTGAGAACTGGAACTGAGAGGTGCCCGGGGGGCTCAGTCCATTAAGTGACTGACCTCGGCTCAGGCCATGATCTCCAGGTTCGTGAGTTCGAGCCCCGCATCGGGCTCTATGCTGTCAGCGCGGAAACCACTTCAGATTCTCTGTTCCCCTCTGCCCCTCCCCCACCCTGTTCTTGCTAAATACACAAATAAATAAATAAATACTTAAAAAAAAAAACACACAACTGGAACAACAAGGCTCCTTTGCCGCTGTCCCGTCTAAGTAGACAGCTTTTGGCCCCCTTTACACGGCTAAGCTGCACACGACCCAACAGGAATTAGGGGGCGGTCTTCCCCCATCCTCCTGCATCTTGTTCTGACCCTGGGTGTCATCCACCTGGCACTTTTTTAGGGGTAGGACAGGGCCGAGAAGAATCGGAGAATAGCGGGGATAGCCCTTATAACTTGATGCCCGCCTTAAGGCAAGCAATCTGAGTCCACAGGAGCTGGGGTAATAATACAGCAAATGTTCATGGGTTTATTTCACATAACTGGCTGGAGCCCACGGGGAAAAAAAAATCCTTTGGTGTCCCACTTAACCAGTCTCATGGCTCTAGGGTGGCCACAGGAAGGCCCTGCAGATAAAGGACACGTGCTAAATCTAAATTTTTGCCAAAACTGTACTCTCTGTGCTAAGAAGTAGAAGAAGACTCACTCGCTTACCCCAATTCTGGAAGCTGGGGGGGCGGGGGAATATATCGGTTAAGCAACACTGTCAGGAATAATCCAAGGGGTTCAAGGAGCGCAGAGAGCTGTAAACCATGTGGTTTGGGGTTCGAGCAAAGGGGCCAGGAAACAAATGACAGCGTCTGAACTTCTCCCTCTGCTGGCTCAGTGGGATGGTCAGATGCACCCTCTGTGGGTCCTGTGGTTAAGTAGGTTTTTGATGACTGAGAGTGAGCCCTCCTTTTGTGTACGAAGTTGTAACTCCTGGGCACTTGGGAAGACACGCCGCACCCAACTGCATAAATGCCTGCGCCCGCCCCCCCCCCCCCCCCCCAGGCTCCTGAGGGTCCACCGGCCACCTGGTGCTCAGTCGAGAAAGCGCTCTGGCCCAGGCCCGTACTCCGGCGTTACTTTCTATACCAAACCC
This sequence comes from Felis catus, assembly GCF_018350175.1. Taxonomy (NCBI): domain Eukaryota; kingdom Metazoa; phylum Chordata; class Mammalia; order Carnivora; family Felidae; genus Felis; species Felis catus. The sequence goes on along the minus strand of NC_058381.1, from coordinate 35,746,671 downwards.
GACTGCTCTCACCCTCCGATCGCGGACATAAAAACTCAAAATAGAATCACTCCACGGCTCTGGCGCAAGACAGGCCTCCGATCTCCTGCACTTTAAGAAACGTAGAGAGCTGACTGAAGAGCAGAGTTAAGAGTGTTTCTTAGGAGGTACCTGGACATCATGAGCGGACTCAGTGCACTTCGGCAGACCGCTGCAGTGCTGCTGACCCCCGGGCTGGGTCAGCGCGGGGCACGGACGGGGCTCAGGCACGCCACGGCAGGCACCCGATCGTTCTTGGACTCTGATGGCCCCCTTATCCCGCTCAGGGAGTAAGGACAAGCCGCGGTCTAGTCTCCTGAGGGGTGGCCTACTACAGTGGTCAATACGTGGACCCCCATATCCTGCCTCGTCCCCGTGCGCTACATGGTCACTTTACTTCTCTGGGCTTCAGTTTTGCTGTCTGTTAAATGGGGAGAATAAGAGAGGTTATAAGATGGAGGGAAGAGAGCATATATTCTACAGAACTCCTGGTCCAGTCACACCAGTCAAGCATGTACTCATGTTTTAAACTTTTTATTTGGAAATAATCTCAAGCTCACAGATGCCAGCACACGAGTAGCATATGGGACCCCCACATAACCTTTACCCAGATTTACCTTCTGTCAGACCCTGGCCCCACCTGCTTTTGCCATTCGCTTTCTGTCACGTGCACTTTTTCACATGCACACACTTACTCGACACCTACGTGGTCACTCACGCTCCAGACACACACTCACATTCAGAGAAACACACATACCGTCCTTTGTTGGGTCTTTGGGTGGTGTTCTGTTTGAAAACAAGGACGTATCGGAGGGTGGAAGGTTCGAGATGAAATGGAAGCCAGGGGGCCCTTGCTACTTGGTGGTGGGTCCACTGCTCCTCTCCCTTCTCCCTGCCTCCAATGCAAACAGCTAGGGCTCAAGTGCCCTGGCTTAGGGATGAACTCATATATGGACAGGGACAAGAAAGAGTACCTGATACAGAAAATAGTCGGTTACTCGTTTCTTTAAACAACAAAACCCACAAAAAAACAACAACAAAGCAGTTATATGAACCATGGAAATAGTTTTATTATACACAATTGTTTTCGATAATATTTGTCATAATGGGATTCTCCCTTATGAAGTTGAGAAGCACTGCAGGTCGGCATACGGCTCTCGGAACATTCAAGAATTCTACACAAAATCTAGTTTCGTGAGAGAGGTCAGGAGGGAAGAGCTGCCCGTCACCCTCTCGGGAGAGGCCAGGTGACCTCTGTGAAGCAGGCCAGGCAGTTCTCCGTGACACCAAGCCCCTAGATGATGGAGCTTTCTCCTGAGTTCCAGTCCCCGATATTCCCCTTTACTGCGCGCACACTGGTCTCATCAAGGCACTACCACATGTCACAGTGACTCTACTCCCACGTAACCTGAAGCTAGGAGGAGGAGACGCACTCAAATAGAGCGTGGCGGGGAGGAGGGTGGTTTGCACCAGGGGTTCCCTCCCTGTAAGGAAGACTAAGCTGTCATCATGGTACCATGCCACCCGCCCCTGCCCCCCACCGAAGGAATGCACCACCCGCACTTATTCCCAGGTGCTCTGTGGGGTTCCAAGCAGTCACATATAAGAAAGACGCCCTTTCCCATAGGCTCTATCTTAGGGGTCTCTCCCTGACATGGCCCCAAGCTCTCCAGGACTGTGACCCCACAAAGGCAGGAAAACCCTGCCTGCCTCCTGGGTCTATCTGTCCCTAGTTAGCTTCGCATTCCGCACGGAAATGGTGCCACTATCCTATCACGCGTTTAATACGCTAACCACCACCTCCCAATGGGCCACACCAAACGGACAGGCGCTTATGGGGTGCCCAAGGAACGAACAAGCCTCTTTGCTGTCCCTTTTCCTTTCCAATTCTCTTTGGGTCAACCGAACGAACGAATTTCCACTCCTGGACTCCAGGCATACACGCAGAAGGGAAACAAAGGCTGGGCGTGTGCGGGGCAGGCAGCAGAGGGTGCCAACCTGGGAGGAAATTCACAATGGGTTCTCCACACAGATGTGGGAAGAGCCCTGAGATCAGGAGCAACAGGGCTTTATTAGTCACGTGGTCTGGGGCAAGTCACTTCCTTTCTGGGCCTCGGTGACTTATCTGCAAAAACAAGTAAATGCCACCTGCACCTACAGGGCTGGAAAAAAAAAAAAGGCTACGGGGCACCTGGGTGGCGCAGTCGGTTAAGCGTCCGACTTCAGCCAGGTCACGATCTCGCGGTCCGGGAGTTCGAGCCCCGCGTCAGGCTCTGGGCTGATGGCTCGGAGCCTGGAGACTGTTTCCAATTCTGTGTCTCCCTCTCTCTCTGCCCCTCCCCCATTCATGCTCCGTCTCTCTCTGTCCCCAAAAAAATAAATTAAAAAGTTGAAAAAAAAATTAAAAAAAAAAAAAAAAGGCTAGCGCTACTTATACGCTCAACTTCCCTGAACAAGACAAAACCTTGTTGGGATTCACCGACTTTGCTTTCCGTGTGAAGGAGCTGCTTTCGTCTTCTCCTGTGAACACAGAACCACCCAGGCCTGCGGTTCCAGTGAGAAAGAGCCCAGATGCTGCTCTCGGCAGTGAGAGGTGCACACGCCACACGGGTGCGCGGCTCATACCGCCTTCTTCACAATCTCTAAATCCGGACCGCGTAATCCCGTGAGAAAGCTCTCTGGTTGCATCCCCTCCGTCTCGCCAAAGGCCATCGAGCTCCACCCTCAACCCCAGTTGGTCTGTCATATCTGATGGGTATGAGTTACAAAGACAATCCCCAGACAGAGGCCGCGTGGCAGGTTTACAGCCAGCTCGCAGGTGTGGGGCAGGGAGCACACGTGTTATGGGCGCCGGTTCTCTCCAAGCCGTGTGGGCGATCAAACACGCACCGAGCACAGAAAACTCTTCAAGGGGAGGCAGTAGTGTGGGGGGCAGGGAGGAGGAGAAGGGAGGTCGAGGTAACAGAAGCTGTCTCTCCTTCCTCTCAATCACAATCTTACTCTGTCCAAAGTTACCCGGCCCCACCCCCCAGCTGGGCAGGTGCATAAAACCATTTTGACTAAGCCGCCGGGCCCATGGTTGGCAACTTGAAAGGCAGAGGAACACAGTCTCCATGGATGACGGTGCATGTGTCCAGGGCTCGGAGAAGGATGACGGGCATCTCTTTCGAGCATTTCCCCGCTTGCTGGGGGCCTGGGGGGCACAGGAGAAGCGGGATGGTGTCTGGCTTGGGAGAGGGGGACTCCCAGCCTGATCACACCTCTAGGGGAAGCCTGAACCCCGCCCCACCCCCACCCCGGGCCCACAGCCAGTTCTGCTCCCTAGCCTAGAAAGGCCAGCGATTCACACTTTGTTTTTCCCCCGGCTTCCCTTTGCTATACATTATAACACTACTAGGAATGTGGTGTAAATCCACCTGGAATGAAAGGGTACCCAGTATTCATCTTGGTTTCCTTGGCCTGTCACCCATAGCTGCTTCTAAGCCTAAATAAAGCCAGGTAGTCTGGCTTTTTTTTTTTTTTTCATGGAATCATAACAAAATCCTAAACGTTGGCTGTTTTCATGGATCGACCTGGTAACTAACTGCCCAAGCTCACCCTCTGGCTTTAAGTACGGAGGGAAGGGAACCTACAGGCCTAGCAATGACATCCATGGAAATGCCACGTCTTTGCCACCAGCTGGGCTTCAAGCCCAATGACCAGGATGAATAGGAGACCAGTGATTTAAAGAGAGAGAGAACACTAACACTTCGGGGAGGTGGGGGGGGGGGGTTGCCTTGGAAGTAGCTGCAGAGAGGTATTATAAAGGGGGCACAGTGTGTGGGGACCAGAAGTGGGAAAAACCATTTCAAATGAGCCTGGGGGAAGTGTGGCTCACTCTCCCCACCCCTGCTGCCTTTCCAGCAACTCAATCCAACAAGTATTTATTGAACACGACACTCCCCATCTGCCCTGGCCCTCCCTCTGCAAAAACACTCAAATCTGTTCAAGCTGCAGGGTGAGTTCCATTGCACTTGAACTTGAAACATGAGGTGCCTACCTTTTAAAAAGGCAGGCACACAATTTGCAGCATGGGCTGAAGGGCCTAAAGAGATCTGAGAAAGTGAAGAGACACAGCTGACCAGACAGGGCCACACCAACGCCACTTTTGAAAGGGAAGGGAAGAGAGGAGAGTAAACGCTTAATTCAACCTTAGGGAGAATAACACATTGGCCAATTAAAAAAAAAAAAAAAAACTTACTAGAAATATCCCAGTAATTCTCTAATTGACCCTACCTAACACTAAATATTCCTTTATTCTATGCCTCCTCCTGCCTGGCTTTGTACTTTATTCACTTGTGGACGTGTTAGTAATTTGCTCTTGGAGTCTTATGGTTAATCGTACCTTTGCCTCTTAAGGAGGTGAGACCACAAGGCTCTCGTGCATGTTTTCATTTAGGATCAGATGACGGGGGATTCAGGTAACAGAGCTGGGGGCAGACTGGGCCTGCGCTGATTAACATAGTTCCCTCCATCTCCAAAAGCCACCCTCCATTTGCAAGATAGGGAGTTCAGGGCCCGAGAAGAGGCACCCCAAACTTATAACTCTGCCCTGCCAAATATTGCCCGTTCTCTAAGAAGCCACATTCGGGCCGCCACACAGAAGATTCCACTGCCCCTGATCACAGGCCTGCTGCTTCAGATCAACCAAAGCCCCCAGAGGAATCTTCCCAGGCCTCCCCCAGCCTCCCACCCTTTTTATTAGGGAGCCGGAAGTAACAATTGTTCATGCGCAGGCAATGCTGAGCTCAAGGCACTCCATCTAGGGCTCGTGAGCAGGGCAGGGTAAGTATCTGTCTGCACAGAGCCCAGACTTCAGTTCCAGGTTCCTCAAGGGCTGGAGCTGAAAGATTCCCTATCATGAAACACTTTGATAGCATTCTTCTCAGTTCGTTAAATGCACCCTTGATTGGCTGTAGCCTTCTGACACAGTGAAAGTGAACCGAGGCTCATTCGGGCCTGAGGACAAACATTTAAAAGACTCCCGAGTTGAGCACGCAGCTTTGTAGTGACCCTGAGGAAGAGGTGTGGAGGAGAGAAGCAAAGCGCCTGGGAAGAGTTTTCAAAACCAGGAGGTTTGGTGGGGACCATGAGCTGGAGGCCTGAGTGCGGGCAGCCGGCGGTAGAGAAACTCCCACCATACAGCTGTTCCCAAGAACAACGAGCCCTTCACAAGCTCCTCACCGCTGGAGAGGAATTGGAGCACGGATAATTTATAACTTCAAATATAATCCAAAACTCTTTTCTCTCAGAGATCAGGATTTGGTTTTGACCTAACAATGTGAATAGATGCGGCTCGTGTTTGGTTAATTCATAACCCTGCAAACCAAATAATGGAGCCCTCTGTGAAGATTCAACTCAGGCAGGGGGAAAAGTGGCCCAAGTCTCCCACTCATCTTTTGGCGGCTTCCACGCCTCGCGGCTCCTGTTCTATCCACCTCAAAGTGGGGTATAACTTACTAACAACCCAAGAAGGGATTGTCCACTCTCACTCAACCAACGTGCTGGTAGGTACCCACCTTCTCTCTAGATTGGGAAGGAGACACAGGTTTTCCCCTCGCAGCCCCTTGAGAGGGCTCCAAACGGCCTGTAGACTAAGGGTAAGCCCAGGTATGACTAGGAAAGCATTTGGGCAGGTGTCAAACAGCACTTGATAAATGGGATTGTGTCAGCCAGATTGAAACAGCAGACCTGCCCCCACAACATATCCCACTTTGAAGTGTGAATCCTTATAGCACAAAAGCTCTCTGTGAGAAGCGTAAAAACCCAGAGGAGGATGCTCGCTTTGTTTTCCTTTTTTAAAAAGTAATCTCTACACCCAACGTGGGGCTCGATTTCACAACCCAGAGATCAAGAGTCACGCGCTCCACCAACTGAGCCAGCCAGGAGCCCCGAGGACGCCTGATTTCTAACATTTCCATTAAGACCAGGGAATACACTGAGTGATGTATATAGAATGGGTGAACCATCTTGTACAGCTGAAACTAATATAACGCTGTATGTTAATTACAGTTTCACGAGAAAAGGAGTAAGATCAAGGAAGAGCGTGGCCGTGGTGCCCATGACACCGTTCGATATAACGTAGCCAAAAATACGGGTAAAGTGTTCTCTGCTATTAAAGCCCCCCCCCCCCCAACCACTTTGGCAAAACTCATGTGGCCACCGCAACTGGAAGTTTTCCGATCCCACCCCAAATTTTCTGGAGATCTGGCTGCACTTGGAACCAGACAGAAGCATGTCCTCTTACCACCACACCCCACTTTTGTTCTCACCCCTCCTCCACTGACCTCAGATGGTTTAAAGTATCCTAGCTCTACGTTACGTGAGCGGGGAACTTCCCATATGCAGAATCCTTCGCGATCCAAAACACCAAAGAGCACTTTGACCCACGCTCCTTTGCGTACCAGAGGGATAAAGCAGTGAGGCACCCGTGGCCCCCAAATTTCAAGGATGCCGTCACCGGTGATATCATTTAAGAGAGACTTCCAGCAGTGCGTTTTGCTGACCGTGTGCCTGGTGTGGGCAAAGCTGTCAAAAGCAAGTAAGCAGCATCAGGCTAAGCGGTGTTTAACGCTTCCCAGACAGAAGCTGCGTCCATCCCAGGGTTTTCAAGAACAGCTGGAGCTCTTGAAGGATTTTAAGTGCACCCCCAGGCTTCATTATAGCAAGGTGGCTCCTTGGCATAGAAGAATTGGGATTGCTTCTGGTACCAGGGTCCAGAAGGACCAGGAATTGATGAGGGCTGTCTCTCAAGGTCCCTAATAAGGGACCTCCTTTATGTGGTTCCAGACCTATCTAAACACCCATCCCCCAAGGACTAAGTTTCCAAAGCACTGCAAGGAAAAGAGTTTAATAATTACCGATAGCATTGCTAATAACAATGCGGCCTTATATTCACTGCCACGGCCATCCAGGAGAACCAAGTGGACATTTGAAGTAAACCCATCCTACGTCCCCGTGGGGCAGCCAGCATTTTAGGGCGGCCATGACTACCGCCGGCTGTCAGCGGTCTGTTCAGAAAGAGAAAAGGTGTGGAGAAAAAATCCCAAACAGGAGATAAACCTAAAGTAATTTCCAATGGAGTTGAAATGCGTTCACTGCAGTTGTTTCCGAGGGGGTACGAAGGGAGGGGGTACACATTTGCCTAACAGTCAAGCTTTTATGTAAATCCAAATTAGTTTATGTCCACTGAACACATGCCACCTGAAGACGCGGCGGGGTGGGCGGGCAGTGGAGGGTAGAGAGCCTCCATTCACACGTGCTGATCTCCCACAAAGACTGAGAACTGACTAGAGGCAGATGACCCCCCCCCCCGCCTTTTCTTTTCGCGTAAAATGAGTGGGAATATAGGCTTGTTACCTTTCTTTACCCTCTTAGAATTTTCTGACAAAAGTATACACTACATGTATTGAAATTGATCTTTATATAGGAATAATGGTGAGGAACATTGTCTAAGACAAAGGTATCCCAATTTTTCCTACAAAGTGCTATGATAGTAAATATTTTAAGCTTTGTGAGCCTTATGGTCTCGATCACAACTAGTCAACTCTGTCACCATGGTGACAGACAACACTAAAGAAAGGAGCATGGCTGTGTTCCAATAAAACTTTATTTACGAAAACAGGCAGAGGCCTGGATTTGGCCTCAGGCCATAATTGCCAACCCTTGGTTGAAGAAGGTTCTGATGGGCACAGGAGGTACACAGGCGACACTTGGCTCCCCCAGCACCTAGCTGGCCCCAGTAATTCTTCTCCGCTAGAGAAGAATTTGCAAAGCTGGATTGAACATTATCTTCATTCTAGAGATATGAAGACAGAGACACTAAGCAGGATAGGGAAGACTGAAACCCAGAACAGTTCACCTCCTAGTCCCGTTTGGTCCATCAGTGGTCCCGGAAGAACATAAAAGTTAGCAGCCTCCAGTTGACATGAGAAGCAAACGAGAATTTAATTAGAGGGGGAACTGCCATAAGAAATGTATCTTGGGGGGCGCCTGGGTGGCGCAGTCGGTTAAGCGTCCGACTTCAGCCAGGTCACGATCTCACGGTCCGTGAGTTCGAGCCCCGCGTCCCTCCCCCGTTCATGCTCTGTCTCTCTCTGTCCCAAAAATAAATAAACGTTGAAAAAAAAAAAAAAAAACTCCTTTAAAAAAAAAAAAAAAAAAGAAATGTATCTTGGGTTGCTATTCCCCACTGGTTGATCTTAGCTTTCTTAGAGTTGACCTTCATTTTCCTCTGGGCTTTCTTTTGCCTTCCGTGCTGCTAGCCCAGGCTCAGAAAAGAAGGAAGCCGTTCCTCACTTTATGAAGACATTCCTTATGGATGAATGGCCACAGAAGGTAAATCCGTTCTTTACATCGTCACCCTGTGTTACGAGGTCTAACATATCTCGTCAGGAACACAACAGGGTGTGTGGGAGAGAGATAACTGCACAGCCCTGAACGCTACGTCACCTCGAGGTGGGAAACAAACAGTGATGACACCTGATTATCCCGGAAACCCAGTCCCGGCTCACGTGCCCGTTTTCAACAGTTGGGTTCCAGAGCCCTGTTTAGAAAGCTCATTCTAAAAGATGAGGGAATACAAGCGCAGGAGGAGGCCCTGAAATTCTGAAACCTGCAGTACTGGTTTCAGACCAATATAGGTTTGCTCTTTGAAGCCTGAAAGGCAATGGGTTTTGGCCAACACTGCTCTCACCTTGGCTAGGTGGAGGGAAGGGTGACGATCAGCAGCGGCAAACACTGATGGCACCTTCTGCTAGTAAATGGCAGAGCCCGGATCGTAAATGCAAGAATTCTGGCACCCAAAGCCAGGAGGATTCTCTTAAGGGTTTATGAATGCAAGGCGTTTCCTCCTATCACACATACCCTACTGGCCTAGAGGAAACCATTTCTGCCACTTCTCAAGTGCAAGATATGGAAACAATCTGAACGCACATAGACGGTAAAGTTAACACGTAGAAGACCTAATGTGCTCCTAAACCAAAGGCCATACACGTTTCCCTTAACGTCTACTCACAAAGAAGTCCACAGGCCCAGACCACTCCTTCCCTCTACCTTTCCTCTGTCCTGCCTCGCTGAAAATCTATACATAATCCCACTAGATACCAGATAATTGCCTCGTGAATGCCTCTGGGGTACGAACAGGTGCAGCATTTACCCATCAGCCCAAATCCATACACAAGAAGCCACTCAACGCGCCCTAAACCGCGCAAAAAGTTACGCAGAACTCTAGCTTCCTATGGTTTTTACCAGGATCTTAGGGCCCGTGGCCTTATAAAAAGAGGCCATGTAAAGAACCCGGGTACCCAAACCTACACTCTTCTTTCCACAGCACCCACCAGTGCTTCTGCCTTCAGTGTTAGTTCTGTGGTAGACACAAAATAACCGCTCTTAAAATACGATCGCTACCAGATTTCCAGCTCCTGCATAGGCAGGCTTTCTGTGGATTTCTACTAAAAGTGACTAAGGCTCTGATGCTTGCTGTTCTACTAACTTCCCTGGACTCCAGGGAAGTCCAAACAAAACCAACAGGTTTGTAATCTTGTGGTTTGCTTTGTGGCTCAAGATAGGCATGAGTTTGGGCATTGCCCTGCTCTACGCTACCAGATTCTAGGCATACTTTTTACTAGTTGGTCACCATCTTGCTGCCAGATTTGCCCAAGTTTTCTGTGTTCCAAGATGCAGTGTTAACATTCACACTGCCCATCCAAAGAGACTTGGACTTTCAACTTCAGAGACCCTCTTAATCCCGTTCCTATCTAGAAAGGCACTGTAGAAAAGCAACTATAATTTCAGGAGGGGGGAGTGTGGCAACGAGGCTTAGTAATCACAAAAAGCTCAAGAAACTCTGGTGTAGAGAATGTCATTAACCATTAGACGGCAGAGACCATGACTTCTGTACGTTTGGTAGACTCTGAGGCTTTGGAAGTGTGCAGTGATCTTTTTCACATCTGGTGTGAATCAAGTGCAAGCCTCACTTTCCACTTATTGCCAACCTCCTCATGTAAGTGGGTTCCTTTCCCCATTCCTAACTGCCTGCCTTTGTGGGGGATCCATCACAGCTTTGAGTGTGAAAGCAAGGTTAATCTTGCTCCTCCCTAGCTTCCCCACACCCACCACACCAAGCTGCTGTTAAGGCACCGTCCCAGTGCTGTTCAGAAAATGGGGGTATTTGCCACAGTGTACTTGACTGTAGCCCTCACCCCACTGCCACGTTGGCTGGCAATGCCTGGGACAAAAACAGCCTTGGTGGGGGTAGGAGGGAATGGCAGGGGGCAAACTGCCCAGGCTTTACACACACACACACACACACACACACACACACACACACACACACACACACGATGCTTGGAATGAGACAGCCATATTAAGCAGGTCAATGATCTGGGAGCATACAACTTGTGGGCCACACCAAGAGGAATGTAGGGAAATCGGAGCGGAGCGCTTGTACCGTAGTGAACGCCGTTAAACTAACTTATTCCAACGGCTCGGATGAAACCAGCTCCGGGAGGTGGCATAAAGGGAAGTGCACGTGAAGGGCTGGGGAAAGGAACTCCAGAGCTGTGGAGCGGGATGCCGGGGCCAAACTCAAGTTGGAGAAGTAACACATGGCTCCACGGGGCTCTCCTCCATGCCCCTCCCCCTCCCGGTGCAGACGTCCAGCGCCCACCGGCTCCTCGCTCCAGCGCCAGCCTGCACAGGGCGCCCCCTTCACGCGCCACTCATTCCTTCCTCACACCTCGCTGCCACCCCTGCGCCTTCCACTCACCCCCACACGACACCTCTGCCCACTTTTCGGTTACGCCCCCAAAGCCAGCCTCCGTCTGCCATGTCCCTCCCCTCACCTCCCGGCCCCGACTCCCCGCACACTCTGTCCCAGCGGTGGACCCCAGCGTTCACCGCTCCTCGCTCTCGCCGCCCTCGCAGACTTTGCGCGACCCCCTTTCTCTCCCCTCGCCCCCGTCCACTTCCCCCTTCACGCTTCTCCCCACACCCCTCCCCCCCGTCACGCGCCCCCCCTCCCCCAACGACTCCTCCCCCCGATACCCGCTCCAGGCCCGGCTCACCTGCGCGGCCACCCCCGTCCCGGCGCTGGTGCGGCTGCTGCAGCTGGAAGGGGACCGTGGCCCTGAGCGGCTGCAGCCCAGCCCGGGGGGAGCCGACGGGGGCTGGGGGAGAGCAACCCCGCCGAAGCCCCCCGGCCCCTCCGCGCCCCGGCCCCCAGGGACCTCCGCCTCTGCCGCCCGCTGCGGCCCCCGCCATCGCCCGCCCGACAGCCTGCCTGCCTCGGCCCCACAGCGAGCCCCACACAGCCCCCCAACCCCCGCTGCGGCTGCTTATCTGCCCTGCGGGGCGGAGACCGGCCCCCTCAGCCCAGAGCTCTCATTGGCCCGCATATCCCCAGACCCCTCCTCCCAACCAATTCGCGGCTTGTTCTTCCCTTTCTAGAGGATGATTGGTCGATATGCCTAGCGATCCAACCCTAGACCCCACCCTCATCCCACCCCCTCCCGCTTTCCTCTGCCCGAGGGGCCGCTGATTGGTCCGTCCGGAAGAGGGCTGGTTCTCCAGTGCCACCAATGAGAAGACGCAGAAAAGGGGAGCGTCACACCCAGTCCCAGGTAGTATGCAAATACTCTGTCACGTGACGTCAGGCTAAGCGGGGGCGGGGCCGGGCGTAAGATGGAATCAAATACTAGTGAAATCATTATGGGGGGTAGGGAGGAGTGTCAAACTTCCAGCAAATGAGCCCGGCAAGCACCAAGAAAGCGATAAGTTCAAAAAGCATTACTTTTGATTTAACCTAAAAATATGAGTTTTGAGTCCTCATGGGATCGCAGTGCTGCTTGCAAGCTCCAAAGTAAGAGTCTACACATTAATACAAAGTTTGCATATATTTGCATGCGATTTGCATTATATTCGTGCACTTAATGGCTACCGTGCCTCATGTGACACCCACATTTGTCTTTCTCCACGTTTCCAAGTCCCTAGCTGGTGTGGGTCCAACCCAAAAAAAAAAAAAAAAAAAAAAAGCAGCTGCTAGCCTGTAAATTATATTGAGACTGCAAAGGAGCCGGGAATTTCCCTTCAGAGCCGTCCATTCCAAGTCTAACTCAGCAGAGTGGAAGGAACAAAGTGAGAAACTTGCCCAAATTCGCACAGTGACTCCATTAGCAAATCCTGGTCTTCCCAGTTCTATGCTCTCTGACCTACAAGTCAAAATGAGATGAGACGGTCCCCGAAGAGGATGCATGCTTTTGTAAAAATCAATGCTATAATATATATGAGGATATTTGGGAAGGAAACAGCATTTCAGTTACTATTAAAAACTATTACTCTTCAAAAGAAAAAAAATATTACACTTGGTATTTATTAACTGTTTTGTTCTATATATGGAAAAAGCAAAAGGCAATGAACCCTGGATTGTCTGCGATAAGGGACCACACAAATAATTGGATAATTCCCTCCAGATTTATATTTAGCTATGAATTCTATTTTTGATCTTGCTACAGATTTATCTTTCTATTTCTGTTTTTGCCCACTTTAATGTTAAAATGAAGGTATTCCCTGAAGCCATACTAGCTAATCAGAGAAAAGGAGGTAATCTGGGAGCATCCTGCAAGGCAAGGAGAGGTCATTCTGTGATTATGTGTTGAAAACAGATAATACCCAAAGTGGAAATTCAAGAGTTGGTTGAATACTAAAATCAGTTTACATACACAGAACAAACTGAGGCAATGGAACCCCCGGAAGAATGGTTTTCTTTGCAAAAAGTATACTCTAGCAGAGTTGAAGGGTATACTTCAAGATCTGGCATTTGAAATCTTTTTTATTGGCTGGGAAACGCTGTAATCCTTTTCCATGAGGAAGACAACTTTAACACAGGCAGATAGAAATGAACAAAAATTGATGAACTGATAAAAAAAATCAGAGTCTTTATAAACTTAACTCAGTGTTTTAAAAAGTGTCTTGCAACCTATAATATTCCTCATTTGCAATTAGTTCCAAGTCTTCATATTCTTTTTATAATTTTTTTTTTTTTTTTTTACATTCTCATGACAATCTGGAAGAAGAAAACCATAGATTTTTATTAGGGAGCGAGTAAGGAAACTAAGGGCCAAAAAGGTGAGTCCTTTTGATTTCTAGCTCAGATTTTTATCAGATCTTATGGAACCGCCTTGTCCCACATCTCCATTAACAAAATCAGTAATGGTAGCAGCTAACATTCACTGAGTTTCCTTCTCTATGTCAGGTACATGTTAAGTACTGTGTGTCCGTTCTCTCGTTTAATACTTGTTATCACCCCTGTGAGATGGGTATCATCTCTGATTCGGTGAAGTTTCAGAAAGAAATAGCATGCCCAGGGTTACTCAGGCAGCCTGACTCTGCAGTTGAACTATTCTTGTAAAACTTTCTCATGAACACAGATGGATTACTACTTATCTTTTACACAAAGAGTCTCCAAAGATGCAAATTTGGGTGAGATGTTCAAATCAACATTTTCCTGCTACTTTATAGCTTTCACATACATCATCTCATTTAATTTTCACCACACCCCTGTAAAGCGGGAAAAAAAATGCAGACATTTTGTCCCTATTTTACAGGGACGAACCTGAACTTGATTCTCAGTAGCAGTTGTTCAGAGAATAGAGCGCTCTTGATATTCCTTGGTACCTGGGGGACTAACTCTGAGTTTCCAGGTAACTGTCCAAGTCACGGGTATTAGATGACTTGTTCAAGATCATTCACTCAGTCAATGGCGGACCTGGGACTTACATCACAGGTCGTTTGACTCCAAATTCAAGTACTTTCCCAACCAACTCAACTTCTAGACCACTGGCTGATCTAACAGCCAAAGGATGGTAAGAACCAAAGGATGGCCAGTTGGTCTCTTGAAATCTGTTCTCGCCTGACAACATATCCCATTGCTGGACCCCTCAACAAGTAAATTCTCAGACAGTTTTAGGAGATGATGAGTGATTTTTATTGGTTGAGCCATACAGGATGTGTTAGAGGTTAAAGCCCTGGGATGAGGAAGCTTGAAATACTTTGGGCAGGTGGCTTCCTTTCTCTACGCAAGCATCACCTCTGCTCCATTAACCTCGAAGCGTTGTTCTAAAGATAAAATGGCACAGTATTGGAAGATGCATTCTTCCCTTGGAGAGAAGGGTAACGTGGGCAGTCTCAAGGACGTGGTGTTTAACTTTTGTTCTAAAGCCGAGGTCCCAGAAAATGAGGGCCCGGACAGTGGAAGAAGAGCCAGCGGAGATGGTGTAGCTGGGGAATTCGATCTTCTGAGGCCAGAGAGTCATGGTCCTTCTTGATAAGTTGTTGGCAGACGACATTCAAGCTGACCCAGCTGAAGGAGTGAGAAGGCAGGCATAGGAGATCCCCGTCCGCTCCTTACTCAGGTATCACACCCAAGCAGCTGTCTCTTATTCCCTTTTCTATCACAGATAGCTTCTCCTGGCACGGGCTTGATGGTGAGGATAAAGACCTCAACTGAAGACAAACTCTTGTCTCTTTCCTCCACTGAGAGAAACTATGGCTTTGGGGAGGCTGGGTGATGCTACGCATATCTTGCCGATGCCTTACAGAGCGTCTTCCAGCTTGCAAAAACAAAACCAAACCTTTGTGACTGTCCCCCCCCCCCATCGTCCTTGTCCACGTGATTGTCATTCATTAACTTACTCATCACAAATGTATTCAGACAACGACTCCGTGCCAGACACAGAGCTTGGCACTAAGGAATGACCGTGATATTCGGAGACACGCTCCCCACCCTGGAACTCACAACCCAGCAGGCCTTGAAGCCTGTGTGCCGAAATGGTCCTGGGCTAGACGCTATTCCGATTGAGACATGATGTGGCTCCTGCTCTCAGGGCCTTTCGGTCAGAGGCAGGCACTCAAAAACAGCAAGAGTGGAGGATTACTTACGCCAAGCGGATCAATAAATCGTTTCTCCTCTATAGGAGACTTAGGTGCCTCAGAGGGCTCCAACAGCAAATGCTCGGTTCCTTGATCCCAACCCACTTTGGGGATGTCCACAGTTGTCACAAGCAAACGAGGACTCAAAGAATTGGAGTCACTTTTCCTACAGGAGTTGAGTCAGAGGTACAGCCACTCTCCGAGCAGTCCCCCTAGGGCCCGCAGTCTTAAAAGTTGCAGGAGTCTGAGGGAGTACCGTGGGCAAAAGGCTGTGGGGAATTCTGGCCGATCGGAGGATCAGCAGGGAGGTGTTGTCCTGCTGATTACTGAATTAGGAGAAGGCTGGCGTCCTCAGAGCCAAGAGAAGCGTTCTAGTTTTGAAGGTGCTGTCCAGCCCCAATTCCGGGACACCTTGACCCTCACCCTGAGCGTTTTTGCCACGGTTAACCAACACGAATGGGAACTCCAGATTGCTGTTTTCACCCTCCCGAACCTGTAGCAGTTCAGGTTCAAGTAGTTCAAGCAGTTCAAGCAGGTTCAAGCAGTTCAAGTAGCAGTTGTTCAGAGAACAGACGGCTCTTCGTGTTCCTTGGTATCTGGGGGACTGTCTCTGAATTTCCAGGTAACCGTCTAAGTGCTTCCGTCTCTGGCCTTCGGGTTCCAAAATAATAAAACAGAAAATCAGATGACGCAGACACACAGTGTCTCTTTCCGACCTACCTCCTTTCCTCAGCCTCTGTCTGAAATGTCAGGCCCGGCTCCTCAGGGAACGAGATCCTGAGGAAATGGGGTCAGAACTGAAGGAGCAGAGGGCCGGAAAGGGGTTGGGAAGGAGGGTTGAGGGAATGAATGAGGTTATGGGAACAAGAACAGGGAGGGGGTCCCAGCCCTCCACGCCTCTCCCACTCTGGTGGCCTCCCTCTCTCTCTCTCTCTCCCTTCCCTCTTACTCCCAAGGTAACTAGATGGCCTGGATTTTGACCTTCGGTACCGTGTCTGACACATTTCATCCTTTGCTGCGGCCCACCGCTTCCTGTCTTCCGGCTTACTTCTGTCGCTTGCTCACTCGCCTTCTTTCGGACCGGATGACATTGACTCCTCCGTTCTTCGTTCCCCAACCTGGGAATCGGATTTGCCTCCGAAACGGCAGGCTTTTTAAGAATGAAGATTCCTTATCCTTAACAACATAGGTTGTGGTGGAAGTCTTCAAACAGGGAGAGGGTAAATAAATGTGGGCTCAGAGACATCGACATTTCGGAATGCTGGTCCTAGGGGCACTCCATGGAAAATACAGAGTAGATTTTTTTTTTCATTTTACGGATGGAGAAACGGATGCCCAAGACAAGTGGTCAGAGGCCACTCAGAAAATCAGACACAGGGGGCGCCTGGGTGGCGCAGTCGGTTAAGCGTCCGACTTCAGCCAGGTCACGATCTCGCGGTCCGTGGGTTCGAGCCCCGCGTCGGGCTCTGGGCTGATGGCTCAGAGCCTGGAGCCTGTTTCCGATTCTGTGTCTCCCTCTCTCTCTGCCCCTCCCCCGTTCATGCTCTGTCTCTCTCTGTCCCAAAAATAAATAAACGTTGAAAAAAAAAAAAAATCAGACACAGGGTAGGAGACCAGGGCTCCTGCATCCCGTTTAGTGTTGTCGGAAAACATAAATGACTTTTGAGGGAATTTAGATAGAATACCATTCAGCAATAAAAATGAACGACCTAGTGATATGTGCCGCAGCATGCATGGACCTCAAACGCATCGTGCTAAGTCAAAGCAGCCAGATGCAAAAGACTACATAGTATGGGATTCCATTTATAAGAAATGCCCGGAAAAGGCAAATTTATAGAGACAGAAAGCAGATCAGTGGTTGCCTGGGACTGGGAAGGGAGCAAGAGTTGCCTGAAAACGAACACGGTAAAACTTTTTGGTGTGATAAAATGATCTAAAACTGGAATGTGGTGACGGTTGCATGAGTCTATAAATTTGCTAAAAATCACATGATGATACATATATAATAAGTGAATTTGATGGTATGTAATGTATGCCTCAATCAAGCTGTCTCCAAAGAAAGGAGTTAGATATGTTTAAGAGTGAGGGATCTCTGATATGTGCCAACTCTGCTAAACCTTTTTAAAAAAATTTTTTTAATGTTTATTCATATTTGAGAGAGAGAGAGAGAGAGAGAGAGACAGAGCGTGAGGGGGGAAAGGGCAGAGAGAGAGGGAGACATAGAATCCCAAGCAGGCTCCGGGCTCTGAGCTGTCAGCACAGAGCGTGACGTGGGGCTCGAACTCATGAGCTGTGAGATCATGACCTGGGCTGAAGTTGGCCACTTACCTGCCTGAGCCACCCAGGTGCCCCAAACCCTGCTAATCTTTTAAGGGAATGTCTCGGGAACCAGCGCTACCCCCACGATCTCCCTAGAAGGTCACTATGAGAGACATAAGATTTGGCTCTTTGGCCTATGGAACACCCAGGCTGGCATTTTTCATTTTTTACAAATGTCCTCCTTTCTAAAATAGAGAAGTTTCCTAAAGAGAACAGGTGCGTCTCACTCATCACTCTTATGGCCTCACCAGCACTGTGACCGGCATGCAGGTCGTGCCTCTCAAAAAATGCAATGAATTGATTCATCCAGAGGCACCTGGATGGCTCAGTTAGTGGGGCGCCCAGCTTTGGCCCAGGCCACGGTCTCCCAGTTCATGAGTTTGAGCCCCACATCAGGCTGTCTGTTGTCAGCGCAGAGGCCGCTTGGGATCCTCTGTCCTCTGCCCCTCCCCAACTTGCACTCGCTCGAAAATAAATAAACATTTAAAAAAATGAATTCAAATGAACTCTACTTCTGCCGTGTGCTGCTGTGTCACGTGACCATGGGCGCCTTTGGGTACCGTTTGGTTTCTAGAGCAGCACCTTGGTGGCAACAGGTTGCTTCCCTCACACCCGGACCTCCTCAGAGATCAAAGCCTTTGGAGAAGACAGGTTGGGTTACGTACACGCCCAGGAGACTGTGGAGTCTCAGCTCTCTTTATTTTTTTTAAAGATTTTTGTTTTTTTTTAAAGTAATTGCTATACCTAACATGGGGCTCGAACTCACAACCCCGAGATCAAGCATCACGTGCTGTACTGACTGAGCCAGCCAGGCGCCCCTTAGCCCCCTTTAGATTTCCCTCTTCTCTTCCCATGTACCTTCTTCAAGTTGGCCTCAAAAATATAATCACCCCAGGGCAAATAAGCTACAAAACCCTAAACATTCTCCGTCTGATTGCACATCCAATCCCTCTCCGTGCCCCTCACACCATGCTCCAAATCAGGCATCAAGTGTCATGAAATCCAAGTGAAAGATATGCTAAATATAATGGAAGGAAGGAGTGATTGGAAAGTCGGTCTATAGTCTGATTTCCTTCTCCCCAGTTCTGAGCAAAGGGAAACGTTTGCTCTGGTATTTCTTGCCGGCAACTACTGTGAGCCACTGCAGCCAGCAGTGGTGAGACAGCCTTGGCTGTTTAAGCGATGGATTATTTCTCCAAATGATCCCTCTTGAGTGTTTCTGATCACTCTTGAAAGTTGGGGCTCAACGTCCTGTAGACCGAAAGGAGTGAAGCCTCCAGGTTTTGTGAGGCCTTACTGCTTGTCATTGGGGCGTTCCTCTTTAAGTTACAGAGTAAAGCCATTAGAGAACCAGGCACAAGGCCCTAGAAGGTTCTGTACAAATGAGGGGCTCTGACTCTTAAAGTTTCATTAGCTTTATGGTAAACCCGCGTCTGACTCAGAGAGTGAAGTCCGGTTATATCCCGTCCAATTCTTCAAGCCCTGACTGAATTAGGTATCTATTCCTGGTTTTTCCTGTGGATATCCTGTACCCAACACATGTATTCCACAAGATGGCTCTGGCTCAACAAAATGGCTTTGGCAGCTGAGTCTATCTAATGAAAAAGTTCCAACGGGCTGGATGGACACTCCTTCCATTTAGTGACTCATGGCACTTAGAATCGCCCTCTGTTCAGAGTAGATGGTTTCTCCTGCTGTGCATCATGGAGGGTGAGGAACTTGTGCCCAATTCTGGAAGCCCCTGATGGCTCCAAGCCTCGAGGATTTGTGTTGTTGTGCAGCGGAAGGGCCTGGAATGTTCCAGTACATTCCACCAGTGGCCTTTGTGACCCCTGCTTCCAATCAACTTGGGCAAAGGCCTGGTAGTCTACAAAGTATCCTGTATTCTGCTGGGGTAGGAAGCAGCTTGGCCTTGCTTCTTCCATGCCACTCTGATAATATCGCACAAGTTGGCACCTTCCTTGGAAGTCCCACCCAGAAGCTCTTTCCAATTCTTTGATCTCCTGGGTGTTGGCCTAGACTGTCAAGCCAGGGTTTAGAACCCAACCCTGCCGATTTCTCGGCCCCTGTGCACTCAACTCTGAATTCTTCCGAGGACAGATTGAAAATCCTGGGATCCCTGAACCAGTGGTGGGCCTGCATTCCTCAAAATGCCCAAGAAGCCTGTACCACCTGTGGAGACAGTAACGTCAGGACCCCCGGAAGGAAGGCATATAATCAGGATGCTAAAGGCCATGTGACCCTGCTACACAGCATAGAAGAAAACATCCACCTACTGGGTGCTTACTATAGGCTAGGTAATCTGTACACGTAATCTCATTTAATTCTCGGCATTATTATACCCTATACAGTAGGTATAATTACCCCCATTTCACAGGAAGGAAAACTGAGGCTCCGAGAGGTTAGGAAATGGGTTGAAAGTTATATAGATAAAAGTGACAGGCCCACCTGCTTTTAAGGACTGTGTGTATAACCTGCTACTGGGCGCTGGGAGGGTGGGGGTCAGAGGGATACAGACCTATAGGTCCATCCCTTCCCCAGAGGCTGAAGGTCAGAGTTAGGAAAACAGGCCGGACCAGCCATGCCACCCATCAGACCACCTACTACCCTGCCTCCCTGTCACTTCCCCAGCCTTAAACTCTTTCAAATTCTGCCTTTGTTTATATCACAGGAAGCTGTGCTCAGAAATGATGGAGGTGAATCTGGCAGGTTCCAGCTGTTCCCGGTGTGGGAGTCGAACATTTTTTGGAACTTCTCCTTGCCAAGAGCGTGTCTTTCCTTCAGCGGACTAGCCTAGGATCAAATCCATTTGCTTCCTCCGAGCTTCCCAGCTCGGAGGAGGGGAGAGAGATGGGGAAGCTGGGGGGTTTCCATTTGGAGAAATGGGAGAAAATGAAAGGGGGTAGAAGGGCAGCATTGCTCTCTGATCAAGGCCTCCAGAGCTCCAGAGCCAAGACTCTTAAGAAATTTCTGTAGTGTGGCAGGTAAAGTGAGAAAGCTCTTTGTGGGGTCAAAAGAGAGGCGACAAGAGGAGGCCCTGTGGAAGCCTCACCAGAGGAGGGTGGGAAGGAGGTCCTGGTCATTGATCCAGGCCCCGGATGCCCGCGCGGCTCTGAGGGTTAAGAGTGGACTCTTGGTTTCGGCTCAGGTCATGATCTCACTGTGCGTGAGTTTGAGCCCCACGTTGGGCTCCATGCTGACAGTGCAGAGCCTGCTTGGGATTCTCTCTCCCTCCTTCTCTCTCTGCCCCTTCCCCACTCCCGTGCTCTGTCCCTGTCTCTCTCTCTCTTCAAAATAAATAAAGTAAAAGAAAGAAAAAAAAAAAAAAAGAATTGATCCAGGACCAAAAAAGTGTGCTTGAATTCTGAAACCACCGTAATCAAAAACGAAAGGGACTCGCCCCTGGGACTCTGTCTCCCCATCTCTGGGGTGGGGGAACAAAATAAATTGCACCCTTGCTGGATTGTGCTCTCCACGGCCCCAACACACCGGCTACACCGCTTGCCCGGCCTGTCCGACAGCTCGGCGGGGAAGCGTGTGTTTGGCTGATAAATGATGAGCACCATTGCCTGTTGCCCATTTTCTTTTCTCCCTGCTTAGTTTGCTGTAAACTTCTGCCTGGCAGGGAGCCCCCGAGAGAGGTGGGGTAGAAAGGGTCCTCCGGACAGTATTTAATACTCAGTGATTTATGGGCTGCTGGAAGGTGGGCAGGGGGTGGGGTGCAGAGCGGGGAAGCCCCCGGGACTAGCTGCCACCGTGACGCGTCAGCACACCATTGACAAGAGTCAAAGGTATTTACCTGATACATGTGCCTTCGGTTTCAAGATACCCCTCCTGGGCCCTAAGACTCGGGTACCATCTGGGATGAGACGCGTGCAACTGGCTGGAATGAGTCTAATGGACATACATCCAACTCTAGCCTTTCCTGTAAGCCTCCCACTGCTGGGCGAGGGAAGAAATAAGTGAGGTGGAGAAGCTCAATGGCTGTTTTGGGAGGATTTATTTTTTTTAATGCATAAGAATTCTTTTGAACCCTCCACGGCTCCAAGAAAAACTATTTGAAATGTCCCTGCTTCAGGGGCCAGGGGGTTAAGTGCCAGGGATGGAAGGCTAAATGCCAGAGATGCTGGTCGCAGGGATTCTTGGGACGGGGGGCTAATGGCCTCCCTGCTGTGGGCTCAGGAATACCAGGCCCAGGCTTTGGTTGCCCTGAGAGATGCAGCCATTTTTACTTCTGACTGAAGGGCACCACCTTCTGGGATTTTCCCTTCTCTGGTGAAACACCAGAGTAGAATATGCCCAGGGGACCCACAAGGCATGTGCCCAAGAGTCTGGAGGGCACTGAAGGAGATAACAACGTGAGGTAGGGTGAGGCCTGTGCTTTATATAGTTTAGAGTTTGGCCCTTGCTGGTGGAAAGAAGATGCATTTTGTCAGAGCGCCTGGTAAATTACCCTTCATAAGTATGATCTCAAAAGGTCAAGGGATGGGCCTTGAATAGCCCTAATGTCCCTGAAACAGTCTATTGTATAGCTATTGTCTATACATGTAAAGGAACCCTTCTTGGCCCTATTCATCCTTCTCTTTCTTTCTTTCATTCTTTCACTCGGCCTTTGGGGTTTCCCAAGTGAATGACTGCTTACTACCTTATCCCCTGACCCAAGACTACCCGCCTTTAAGCTCTAACAACAAAACAGCTCAACAGGCGTTTCTTGAGCTCCTACTATGTGCCAGGCATCCCACTAGGTGCTAGGGATCTAGAGATGAACAACGCACACGGTTCATTTCTCTGGGGGAGTCCACAGTCTAGTTTTCAAGAGATTTTCCTCTGTGCTGACCTTTGGGGATTTGGTAATCAAACCGGCATCTGACCCCTCTTTGTTTTTGTACGCCTGGCTCAGCCCCTCAGCCTCCGTCTTTCCGGTCTTTTAAAGTTTGTTTCATACTTAAAGTTTGTCTCCACTTTTCCGTTGCTAATTTGCATGACTCTCTCTGGACTCTGACAGGTCTCCCTTGGGAGCCGAGTGACCGGAATCAGGCACTGTCCTTTGTAGACAAATGCTATGTGAATGTGTGCGCGCGAGCAGCACTACGTTTTCTGACTTCCTTCATTGGCCTGTTTGCCATTCTTTCAAACATCCAGGAGTCACGGAGTGCCCACTAAGCACCACGGTAGGTACTGCGCTGGGAACTGAGGTTGCAATGGTAGGTGAAACGGACACTCCCCTCACGGAGCCTTAAGTCTGGGGTGTGTGTTATGGGGATAGAAGATAAAGAATCCAAAAGGCACCGAAATAAACACACCATTACAAACTTGAGACTCGAGGGCCGCGAAGAAATGTACAGGGTGCCTCAGAATGTCGAAATGGGAGCCTGGAAATCCAGTCTGGAAAGGGTTCCCTGAGGAAACGACATTTGACCCGAGATCTGAAGGAGTATGGAGGTAGGTAGAAGGGGATGAGGGAGAACATTGCGAGTAAAGTGCAAAGGTCCTGAGGTCGAAGGGACCAGCGTGCTCCAGTGGAACTGCAGGCAGGCCAGTGAGGCTACATACGGCACAGAGAATGAGGTTGTGTGGGATAAACGGAAGAAAGACCATGCAGGACACTACGGGCTAGGTAAGGATGCCAGTCGTTATCCTAGAGCAGCACATGAGGCAGAAATCTCTGGAAGAGTGGCTCTTTTCCCCAGCTTACTAATGCTGCTTCTACTTATCTTGAAGGAGAACAGTAACGATCGTCTGAACTCCTAAGAACATTCCCGGTGTCCTGGCATGGTATGGCTATGTTTGCCTGGCACTGGGGAGGCCCAGGACTGATAAGCCAGCCCCAGCCTGGCGGCCCTCAGGCCAGGGATGGCCCCTGCTCCTGTGGACAGAGGAGCAGGGGTGGAGGGTGGGTGGAGTGCTTTGCCTGAGCTATCAGCTCCACGGTGACGCTTGGAACAGCCCCAAGACTATGGCTCTTGTTCCTAGATAACTCTATCAGGTATACATACCCCCATTTAAATGGCCTGCTCGCCCTGCCACCCTTCCTGTACAGCTGTTCTCCCCACCTGATCTGGGGAAGGCCCCTGGATAAGAACTCTGACTGCCTAGAACCTGGGGTCTTGACCTGCTGAGTTCAGGCATCTGTACCGTCTGGCACCGTGTATATTTACACATCCTTGATAGTTTGCCACGGGAAGTTTTCCTCCTGAAGTCATGGGAGAAGAGGGTCATGGTGATTGGACTTAGCCTTTCTGAAGGCCTCTCCTTCCTTCCTTCTTGTCCTTTATTTGGAGAATGTGGTTTGGTGTAGTGACATCTACTGGCAAAGCTAGGCAGGTAAGCAAATGACCAGATGCCCACTCATCCTCAAGCAATTTCTAGTCTAGTAAGACAAATCATCCTAAGCCTCTGATATTGGTTAGAGCAAGACACGTTGGACCACGTACGTGCTGGTTTGCCTTAAATACAGAAATGTTCTTTCTAGTTGCGGTTTCCATCCCTCGCTCTGGCCAGCTGATTCACATTTGGGTACAGTGAGTCACAAGGGAG
This sequence comes from Felis catus, assembly GCF_018350175.1. NCBI lineage: Eukaryota > Metazoa > Chordata > Mammalia > Carnivora > Felidae > Felis > Felis catus. The sequence continues at coordinate 35,722,830 of NC_058381.1, read as the reverse complement.
GCTGGGTAAGCATGTGTAAATGACTCAGAGGGACCCATTCCGAGCCCCCATTCCTGGGAAAGCATCTCCCAACAAAATAAAACGACCCACAGTTTACGCATGGCAAAATTCAGGGTCAGTTTTCATCCTCCTGAAGTTTGACTGGTTTGGGAAATGTTTTTCCCTGGGACTCAGTTTCTCCTAAGTCGCTGGGAAAATGTCGTCTACAGAACCGTCTTCAAGGTTCCTGTAGTTGGCTAAGAGGGACTGTAGTTTTAATGTGGCTCCTTGACTCTTGCTGAGATAAAACAGAGTCTGCCTCCTCACTGCTTTAACTCCTGTCACCTGCATACTCTGTTCACCGTGTCATTCTCTCTCAACAGCACGCATACTTGACTAAGAGTTGGCCCCTAGAGGTAACTGGGAAGCCAGAACAGAGCAGGAGAAAGTACTGGACCAAGGATTATGAAGCGAACGGTCTGCGTTCTTGACACAACTGACTCTGTAACTGGATGTGGCTCGCACGAGGCATCTGTCTGTCTACCTGTCTATACCTCGTTCGGACTTAAAAAGAAAGTCATCAAGGGGCGCCTGGGTGGCTCAGTCGGTTAAGCGCCCGACTCTTGATTTCGGCTCAGGTCGTGATCTCGTGGTTTGTGGGACCGAGCCCTGCCCTGGGCTCTGCTCTGACAGTGTGGAGCCTGCTTGGGATTCTCTCTCTCCCTCTCTCTGCCCCTCCCCGCCTTGTGCTCTCGCTCACTGCCTCTCTCCCTGTCTCAAAAGTAAATAAAATAAACATTCAAAAAAGAAAGAAAAGAAAATCATCAAGGCCTCAGTAGGGAAATGAGTAATGAGTGGGATTTCATGGAAGAGGAAACAGAACTAGTAAAGGGACACATGGAAGACTGAAGTATATCCTAACCAGAAATAAAAATCAAAAGGACATTGGAGGGGTGCCGGGGTGGCTCAGCCAGTCTGACTCTTGATTTCCGCTCAGGGTTGTGGGATTGAGCCCTGTGTCAGGCTTCACGCTGAACGTGGAGCCTGCTTAAGATTCTCCCTCTCTCCCCCTCTCTGTCCCCTCCCATGCTAGTGCAGGTGCGCATGCTCTCTCTCTCAAAAAAACAAAAAACAAACAAACAAAAAAACTAAATAGGGGTGCCCAGGTGGCTCAGTCAGTTAAGTGTCTGACTTCAGCTCAGGTCATGATCTCACAGTTAATGAGTTCAAGACCCGCATGGGGCTCTGTGCTGACAGCTCAAAGCCTGGAGCCTGCTTCAGTTTCTGGGCACCCCCCCCACTCCTCCCCCACTTATTCTCTCTCTCTCTCTCTCTCAAAAATAAACATTTAAAAATAAATAGACATTTAGGGGTGCCTGGGTGGCTCAGTTGGTTGAGCGTCCGACTTTAGCTCAGGTCATGATCTCATGCTCCGTGAGTTCGAGCCCCACGTCGGGCTCTGTGCTGACACCTCAGAGCCTGGATCCTGCTTTGGATTCTGTGTCTCCCCCTCTCTCTATCCCCTCCCCTGCTCAGGCTCTGTCTCTCTCTGTCTCAAAAAACAAAAAAAAAACAAAAAAAACCACATTAAATAAATAAACATTTAAAAAAATTTTAAAAATAAATTTTAAAAAGCACATTGGAGGCACAGTTTTCATTCTGACGAAATAACAAGATCTTAAAAAAAAATTGCAAGATCTTATTAAATGGTAACACTTAATCACTTCTGGGAACAATGTCTTAAAATTGGCACCCTTGCACAATGACGGTGACACTTTAAATTTGGGCAAGTGTTTGGGGAAAGAAATAAAGCAATATATAAAGGATAGGCATAGTAACAGGACAGACCTATGGAGGCATGCAAACACTTGCTACAGCGTTATCTGACCCTCAATAATCTCGAATAGAGGAAAGAGCACATTTTTTATTTTTTAATTTGAGGTAGAGAGAGTGAGAGGGAGCGTGCGCGCAGTAGGGAGGGGCAGAAGGAGAGAGAAAAATCTCAAGCAGGCTCCACACTCAGCTCAGAGCCCAACATGGGGCTCGATCCCACAACCCTGGGACCACGACCTGAGCCGAAATCAAGAATCGGACGCTCAACCAAGCCCCCCAGGCGCCCCAGAATGAGCACTTGATGTCACAGTACCAAAGCGACATCACACAGCAATTATAATTTCAGTTATGAAGACCATAGAGACACATGGCGAATGTTGAGAATATGTAAGAAAATGTGAAATTTCATGTAAACGCTGAGTGCGTCTATGAAACAAAAATGTGCACAGTAATAAAGTGTAGGCCTGTGGAGAGAAACTGAACCGCACCCTGCCAAAAGAAAAGTAAGTAAATAAAAGTAGCTTGGTGGCAGCAGTGAGGCTAAGATGTCTTATTCTCGAAAGTCATACTCTCCCAGCCCCCTCTATACACACTTGTCCTGCATTGTCTGCTCTGGGAGGGGAAGGACCATGTCCGTTTATCCACAGTGTGCGCTCAGCTCCCAGTCCAAGCCTAGCACTTACCAGATGCTCAGTAAATATTGGTGGAATGGGTACGCGAAAATGCCTGCAGTCCAAAAAGTCTCAACCCAGGATCGCTGGGTATGTTCCATCCTGGGGCATAAACAGGAACTTGGTTTCGCTCGAATAAAAAAAATGAAGGCGGGGCGCCGGGCTGGCTCCGGCCGTAGAGCATGTGACTCCTGATCTCCAGGTTGTGAGGTCAAGCCCTCAAGGTGGGCGGAGCTTACTCAAAAAAAAAAAAAAAAAAAAAAGAAGAAGAAGTCCTATCCATAATTCCCTGGTCTTCTTGATAAGTGAATTTGGGCATGGAGAACCCAGGGAGAGACAGTCTGTTAGAGCAAACCCAATTACCACCCAGGAACATATGTTGCCCTGAGGCCTCCGCTGCCATAGCAACACCCTGTGACTATAACTACAGCCTTGGAGGGCTTTGGCCTTGTCAAATGTGGAAAAGGATGTCTTTATCACAGGCAGGCTTTGTGGGCAGATGGACTTCCCGAGGGAGATTGGATCGGGGAAGGGAGGTAGATAAGGAGAGGAAGGCGGGTGAGGAAGGGCAAGGGTGACAGAAGTACTATGGGATCAAGATTAGGGTGATTTTTTTTTTTTTTTTAAAGCCATTTTCAAAATGTGGTGATTTGACTGTTTAGTTTTGGTGGTTATTTTTAACCCCAGCTGCAGAGGCGGGGAGCTATGCCTGAGCCCGCTGGGATCTGTCCAATACCTTCCCCCAGGGTGGGGTGGGGGAGGGGTGGTGGCTAAGGGGGATACAAGAACCAAATTCCCAAGTGGCCAAGAAGGTAAGAGAAGTTCCAGGCCACCTCCAAGAAGAGTAAGAAAGACATGACCATTCGTGGCTGCGCTGACTCCATTTTTAAGGCGGCTGTACACAAAAATATTTTAATATGAATTATGGTCACATCAGCAGCCTCTGAGCTTCTCCCAAAGGGATAGAGACTAAGCCAATACCTCTACTTAGAAGTTACGAGACTGGCCTGGCTACCCTGGCCGCTAAAATGGCCAAGGCATGCGTCTCCACCTTGCAGGTCAGCTTTCTGCACGCAGAGGAAACTGCTGTTTCTAACCCTTCCGAGACCCATCACTGGTCAAAAAGCAGGTTTAAGAGGAGAGAGGGTGGCTGGTTCCTGACTGAGCCAACACTTGGCAGTGGCCACTGCATTTACTGGGCCCTTTAAGATGTCAGGCAGCAAGGGAGAAGCTGGAGACGGTGTAGCCAGCCAGGCAAGGCTCCCAACCTCCAGGAGCTCCCAGGCCTTGGAAGGAGACAACCACCAACCACACTTTGCATCTGAAATATGGTACCTATCATTTTTACTGACAAGGGAGCATTTTAAAGGAAGTTGAGGGATTTTTTTTTTAACATTTTATTTTACTTTTTGAGAGACAGAGAGAGACAGAGCACAAGCAGGGGAGGGTCAGAGAGAGAGAGAGAGAGAGAGAGAGAGAGAGAGGCACAGAATCCCAAGCAGGCTCCAGGCTCCGAGCTGTCAGTACAGAGCCCGATGGGGGGCTCGAACCCACGAATGCGAGATCTTGACCTGAGCCGAAGTCAGATGCTCAACCGACTGAGCCACCCAGGTGCCCCAAGGAAGTTGAGGAATCTTTTAAAGAGCTTACAAATGTGACTGAGACAAGATACAGACAAGAAATGCACAAGAACATACACCAAAGACTACCCCCACTTCTGACCTTGCTCTGTTCCTCTTCAATTCAGGGTAAGTTATCATAGAGTCTGATGTTTAACCAACTGAGCCACCCAGGCCCCCCAACCCAGATGTGAGAGACAGAGAATCTTTTTTTTTTTTTTTTTAGTTTTTTTACATTTATTTAGGTTTTTAAAAAAATTTTTAAATGTTTATTTATTATTGAGAGGCAGAGATACACAGAGCATGAGCAGGGGAGGGGCAGAGAGAGGGGAGACACAGAATCTAAAGTAGGCTCCAGGCTCTGAGCTGTCAGCACAGAGCCCGATGCAGGGCTCAAACTCACGAACTGTGAGATCGTGACCTGAGCTGAAGTCGGTCGCCCAACCAACTGAGCCACCCAGGCGCCCCTACATTTATTTAGTCTTTGAGAGACAGAGCATCAGCAGGGGAGGGGCAGAGAGAGAGAGAGAGAGAGTCACAGATTCCGAAGCAGGCTCCGGGCTCCGAGCTGTCAGCACAGAGCCCGACGCGGGGCTCGAACTCAAACCACAAGATCATGACCTGGGCCGAAGTCGGATGCTCAACTGACTGAGCCACCCAGGTGCCCCCCGCCCCCCATTCTGTGTTCCTTGAGCTGAAGTGAGGTTGAACAGACATAAGCAATCATTAGACCATGTGCACATTCACAAACATTAGGATGCTAGCCATGACTAGGGTGACTGGAATTATAAATATCAGTAACAACGGCCACTTATTGAGCACTTACTCTGGTCAGGACCTTTGCTAAGCGCTTTACCACAATCACCTCTTTTGAGCCTTACAACAGCCTTGTGGGGGCAGCTATTGGCATCTCCATTTCACAGATAAGAAAACCGAGGCACAAATTCGAAAACTTGTCCGAGAGCACTGCAGAGAGAAAGTGGCAGGGCTGAAATTCAAAGCCAGATCTGACATCAGAGCCCTGTACCGGACGCTAGGAGAACTGATGAACGAAATAAATAGGAGTTATGTTCCTATTATCTGTTTGGAAAGGAGAAGGAGGAACAGGACATCTACCAAGTTGTATAAGGAAAAGTATAAATATAGCAGTGCAAAATATCATATCACGGTGCCTTACTACCTTAGAATGAATACATCAGGAAAGACTTTCTGAAGAAAGTAAATTTTTTAATGTTTATTTGTTTTTGAGAGACAGACACACACACAGAGCATGAGCGGGGGAGGGACAGAGAGGGGAAGACACAGAATCCGAAGCAGGCTCCAGGCTCTGAGCTGTCAGCACGGAGCCCGACACGGGGCTCGAACTCACGGACCGCGAGATCATGACCTGAGCCGAAGTCGGACGCTTAACCGACTGAGCCACCCAGGCGCCCCCCCATTCCGCTTTAAGGATACATTTTCCTTAGGACCATCTTTCTATCCTATTGATGTTAGTTTTTTTCATCTTTTTTTCCAGGGTGCACATTTTCCAAGGAGAAGAACCATGTCTAAATGAAACTGTACATTCTTTCGTGTCAGCCGCAGTGTTGGAGAATCCAGTGTAAGAGATTAACGTTGAACATTCGTAATGCTGGTGTTCGTATGACGAGTGGTTACGTCAGGATAAGATCTTCTAAAGTGCTAATTTCCAGGGAGGGATATTTCACCATCTTTGAGGGCTATCCATTCAGAGACTGTGAAAGGGTAAACATGATTTGATTGACTAGCAAGCATTTCCTGTGCATAGAGGACCGTGTGGGCACTATTAAGGATGACACACAAAACTGAGATGTGCTTTTAGCATTAAGAGCTCCAACAAGTTCTTATGTCCAATTCAACCTAAAGCAGGTTATTCAGAGGTATTTATACTAAACCCTAGAAGCTAGATACTAAATACTGAAAGCTGCCTGTATTGCCACCAGCCCAGAATGCCCCCCCAGGAGAGTGCTGGCTAAGGGTCTGGAACTTGAACTCTTCCTAGTTCTCTGTTTAGCACAGCAGTCAGATGTTTACCTTCGGCTGCTTTGTTCTTTAGCTCTGCTCCAGGGGGAAAACTCCATCTTACTTGGCCTCAGGTGAAACTGGGGTCCAGGAGTCTAACTTAATGACTGAGTATGCCTGGATTCCACCCGGTCGCTCTTCGCCAACCTTTGGTCCTCTCAGAGCATTTCCTCCAGAGAGATTACATCCTCAAAGCCTGCTCTCCATTTGCCAGCCTTTTAAAATTGCTCTCCTCCTAGCCTTGCATCCTTGACCAACTCTTCCTTCCTCTCAAGACAGGCCTTATTATTATTATTATTATTATTATTATTATTTAAATATTCATGCCTTTTTTTTGTTAAGCTCCAGCTTTACTAAAAATATTCCTTCCTCTCTTCTTCCCTCCCCCAACTCCTGGCTCAAGCATCTAGATTTCCAGAGTTAACTTGGGCTAAGTGGGGATCACTGCTTCTCCGACTCTCGCTACCGCATCAGCACCCGCCCCCACCCCCGCGAGCCACCCAGGGCTCTGAAACCCACACAGAATGGGGGAAGGAGATGGGCGCTCACCACAGAGCGAATGTGGGAATTCTCTGGAGCTACAGCCTCTGGAGAATGGTTCTGCCTCTTTCCGCGACCTGAACGACTAAACTAACTTACTTGCTGTTCGCTACGGGCAAGGACAATGTCTCCTCTACCAGACAACAAACTTCCTGATGATGGACGCTACCCTTCAGTTCCTTTTACAAGCCCCCATTCCCACCACTTTGAGACACAGGATGGCTTTTAAGATGCAATTTCTGGGGCAAAATATCCCTTCCCAACGTTGAGTTTAAAGGATAAACAGAAACGTCCTTTGGTCAACCAGGCAACCAAGGGGTTAAACCTCAGCCACCTGATGGATTCTGGGGGTTTCCTTCCTCTACTTCAGAAATTAAAACGAACGGGAAGGGAAATTTTGCCCAAGGTAAAGATGAGAACCGTTAACTTCAATTGTCAGGCTTCAGCCCCAAACAAGAATGGCTGCCAACGTCCACAAAAGGTGCCAATCCCCTGACTAAACATGGCTGGCCCGGGTTTCTACCACCGCGCTACTTTCTGCCCAATTCTAAAATGGCGCTCACTAGCCTCACCAGAAGGAGCGAACCTCCCAGCACCCTCTCTGGCCCGTAACGTCAGGTGACGCGAGCCCCAGCCGGAAGTGAAGGAAAAAGCGCCTCAGCCCGCGGCGCCTGCGCAGAAGGGTCTAGACGCTGTGAAGCAGGAGGCACTTGGGATCGTCCGCAGGATTGGGACTGCTACAGAGGCCGCCACGGAGCCCGCCGGAGCCACCGTTCCTGCTGCTGCTGCCGCCGCTGCCCGAATCGGAACTGTCGGGCCGCAGCCGCCGGCAATGCCGCGAAGGAAGGTGAGAGGAACAGGACAGAGGGATGGCGGGTGTCTAAGGACAGTCGACTGAGCAACGTGACGCAGTTGGCCACGCCTCACGGTGGTTGGGTGCCAACTTCCCGCTTCCCCCAATCTAGCTCAGCAGCCCTCTCTTCTGTCCATACCCGACAGAAAAATGTGGGCCCGATCCTGGCCTCGGCCTATGCTTGCAACTATTCCCGCCCTCTGCTTGCCTGGCTCGGAGGCGTTCTTCTCGGTAATTGGTCGCTGAAACGCCTGAAAGCATATTGATTGGCTGGTGACACCGCCCATTTGGGTCCAACGGTCACCTCCCCGCGTGCGGGGGCGGTGTCGGGGCCTGGCCCTACAGCTCTCCGACTGGCTGTAGAGAACGATCCCTCCTCTCTTGATTGGCTAGACTTGGCAGTCTGTCCCGTGGGGGCGCGGCGTAGCAGTAGCGCGATTGGGGGGCACGAATCCCCGCCCTTCCGGCCGGGGATGCTGATAGGTGCATGGGCGGGGTTTTGGAGCATCCTTCCTCTCCAGGCGGGGGGCACAACAAAGCAGAAGACTGGATGGTAGAGAACCAGCGCCCACTCCCTAGGGATCCCGCTCAGGCCCTTTTGCATCTAAGACGTATTTTTTTCCTTAGCTGCTCATTTGGACAGCGGCCAGAAAATGCAGTTCGTAAAGTCAAAAACTTTCCACAATTAGATAGGATTTATAAGGTCACCTAGGGACACCCCCATCCCTTTTCTTTGCAGCTGAACAAACAGAGGCCTAATGGAGTGCCCTAAGCCACTCCCACTAGGCAATAGCAGAGCCTGGACTACAGAACAAATCTAATTCAACAAATGTTTATTGACTGCTTGCTACTGTGCTAGTTGCTGGGGATTCACAAATTAATCAGACATGATCCCTGGCTTAAGGAGATCACAGTCTGATGGGGAAAACGGACATATAAATAAGTGTAGAAGGAGCTAGTAAATTCTCTGCGTGGAGGTATATACAAAGTATTATGGGAGGGAAGTAAGAGAGCGATTAAGTCTGCTCTGGAGTAAGATGGGAAGGAGGTTGGTGAAAGCCAGAGAGAAGAGCTGAATTCCAGGGTCAAACCAGGAAGGGATGGTCAGGGACTCAAATAACTGGATAACTGGACTAGATGACCTGTAGACTCCCCCTTCATCTTATGACTCTGAAGTCTCTGCTCATTTCTGGGCAGTTTACCCTTGAAATGTTTGGAAAGCTGCATGGTGTTCTTGCTTATTTCTGCAGAAATCTGTTTTTTCACAGAGGTTTTCAAATAAAACATCTGAACCTTTTATTTTCTCCTAAAATGGCCTACATTGGTAGGTGGTATTTATTTATACGAAGGCTAACCAAATGCAGGAATAGTGTTGGTGCCTTGGAATAGGTCCACAGTCCCTTTTCTGCAGTTCCCAAATACAAAGAGCTTTTGAAAATGTAAGTGTTTTTAGTAACTTATTTGGTGGCAAAACCTGTCCTGAACTATGCTGAGGCTACTTACAGGTTTTGTGTGTCTGATTTGGGGCGATTGTTTCTATATTCTGCTGTAGAAATGTTAGTGTGTTTGATTGTGGAGTGTTACTTGAGGGATATATGCAAAGTATTCCCTTTCCAAAAAGCCAAAAAGTTAGGAATTTCAAGCACAACTGGCCCCAAACAAAGGGTTTTGGATAAAAAATAGAGGACTTGTGGTTTGAGGCTTTGTATTTTCTAAGCAAATGCTCTCTCCTTCCTGGCTTAGTAAAGGGTGTAGCGGTAATGCTCAACTGATAAAAGTTATCTTTATGGCTAATCATCTTCAGGAGGCTAAAAATTGACAAATGATTATTGAAAAGAGGATAAAATCTCTGTTCTTAGATATTTACAAGTCTTCACATGCAAGCCGCTTTTTTTTTTTTTTTAAAGCACTTTCAGCATTCACGTGGAGAAACTTCATAGATAGATAACGTAAGAAAGAAGAACTTTAGTCTTTTCCTTTAAGTTCTCTTGGCATCAGAGTTGTGGACCCTGGTATTTTGAATTAGTGTATGGTTTAAAAAAAAATGTGATGGCTGTTCGTGGAGACTTTGAACAAAAGCTACTCCAAAGTTAAAAGGGGTCCAGCGCTGACGTTTTTCTCCCCACCGTGGTCTCGAAGTACGTAGTTACGTCAGCCAGACCATTTCGAATTAGGTACTTTTATTTCCAGTTTGTGGTACTGACCTCTAAATGTACTTGTTTCAGAATTAGTGACAATAAAGTAAGAATTAATTCTCTTTGTTATTTAACCAAGGTGCATTACTTGCAGGTTGTTCCATTTAATGCCTTAAATAAAGGGAATTTGGTGGTGGAATCCTTTCTTAGTGTTTTCGGTATCATAATTCATTTTATTTCCAGTGTTAAGACAAACCCACAGAGTAAATGCTTCTGTGCTAATGTCTGGATCTATGGTGTTACAGAGGAATGCAGGCAGTAGTTCAGATGGAACCGAAGATTCCGATTTTTCTACAGATCTCGAGCACACAGACAGTTCAGAGAGTGACGGCACGTCCCGGCGATCTGCCCGAGTCACCCGCTCCTCAGCCCGGCTGAGCCAGAGTTCCCAAGGTATAAGAATTCATTCTTCCTGACCGGGCCTCCTAGCCACCTCGCCGGTCATCATATTCTTGTGTGAATGTGGAAACTGGTCCTTTGGCTTGGTGTAGATGACAAAATCTGGTAAAATACAGGGTCAATGCCTGCAGAAGTATCAGGTTCTTAAAAATGGTTCTGTTGGGGGTTGTCCAGTTTGTAGACCCAAAAGAACTATATCTGATACAACGACTGTGTGGCGCGTATATGTCTTAAGTACATTTAACTTTTGTTTACAATAATAGTTTTTCCATGAGCAAAATGGGAAGACCACATTTTTACTTTCTGTTGGAATGGCTTAGACTTAGGCATTTGAAATAGTCTCTTGAGCTTGTTTTTGGAGGAGGTTCAATACTTCTAAATACTTCCATAACTTAGATGTAATTCTGTAACGTGGTCAGACATGATTCATAGACATAAGTAGTTGCATCCAACTACTTTACGGTTGTAAATACCCAGAAGTTGGCTTTGGTAGTAAAGAATAGAGGACCTCCGTGTTGGAAGGCAGTTTGAAGGTTCTCTAGTGCGATTAGCCATCTGGGCTTTGATTTAGAAGGTACCCCTCATCCCTCCTGGTTCTGCTCTGGGATTCATTCCCTGGGGAGGAAAGAAAGTTTCAGTTAATACAAAAAGCTAATGATCAGTAGCTGATGAGAGATTAAGGGGGAAAATTTTGTAATATGCTTCAAGCACTTAAATAGTGCAGGTCTAGTTACTGCTTTAGGAGCACGTTACAAAATGAGAGAAAAACATCAGTTTTTCAAGGGAGAAAATGAGAACATTCTCAACAACTGTTCCTAACTTTATTTTTGTTTTTAACATTTCAGCCAAAGTATAGCTGTTGTCTTTTTGTAAGTTTGTAAGTTTTGTAAGATTCTCAATTTGTAAGTTTTAATTTTTTTAGCATATTGGGAATACCGATAAAAAAAACTACTGTAATTCAGATACTATGCTATGTATTGGAATGCCATGATAGAAAAATCATAGTTCCTGCCCGTAAGGAGCTCACAGTTCAGTGTGAAATATAGTATGTCAGCTGATTGCAGTAATGCATTGTGGTTAAGAGCTCTGAGATGTTTGTATGGCATATTAGGGAAGTTCAGAGCTGGGGCCGGTCTCCAAGATGGAAATCTTAAAGGATCTGCTAGGAATTTACAAACTGAAAGGTGGGGAAACATCATTTTCGGTAGAGAGAACAGTATATGGAAAGGAAAGGGAGTAATATTCTCACAAAGCGTAATCGGCTGTGCCCTGGCCACCTGAAAGTTGAAAATATTCCAAACAGCTAGGAAATAACTGGGTCCTGGGTCACTTCTTAGTTGTTCTACTTCATAACTATGGAGTTGGACAACGCCTAGGGGCATCATTTCACAATGTAGTCTGTGTAAGGTGGCTCTCTCTAAAGCAAGATATAGACCCTATTATGAATTGGCTGAGTCCCCTGGAGGCGTGTAAACTGATAACCTAGCTGTGTGCTTTTTTTTTTTTTTTTAACCCAAAAGTTTGAGAATTTCAATTTTCTTCTTTGCAGAATAAGATGCACATATCATCTTAGGATCTTTTGTTGTTTAAAACACGCTTTAGTTTCAGCTTTGAATCTTTTTCTAATTCTTTTTTCAGTGTCATCAAATTAGAGATGTGAAAAGGCTGCTGGGTGATTCAGAATAGTTTTGTTATCCAAAAGAATTTCAAAAGCTGTGTTCTTGCCTTACCCTTCATGAATCCATTATGACTTTGCTTCAGAGTATCAGACAGGGTAATCAGGAGGAACACAAGAGATGTCTGAAGAAAGGAAATACGTGTATTGTTCTACCTTTAGAAGTAGAGTACCTGTTTGCTGGTGGGTTGGAATAAGGAAAGAAAGAGACGTTGCAGCTAATACTTAGAAAGCTATAGATCTAGGTACCAGGGATTACGTTAAACGTTGTTATGAATTATCTTACTTACTTCTCACAACAAAGGTGAGGAATGTACAAATAATTTACTTTTTTTAATTTTTTAATTTTTTTTTAATAATTCAGGGAAACAGGCCTGGAGAGATGAATTTGCCCAAGATGGTATAGCTAGTTGGTACGGTGCAGGGGAATTGAATGGGAGTCAGTTTTGATTCCAGAACCTAAAACTATTAATTCTGTACTATATTGGATTTCTATGCCTGACCTAGTCTCTTTAGCTTCCATTTTATTTAATAAAATAGACATTTTAATGATTTGTTGGATTTTGTGAAATACGAAGAGGAGGGCACAGGTGGTAATAAGTCATATGGATGAGAAATAAAACAAATTTCCTTCTTTTCTCTTTAATTATTTTATTATCTTTTAAAATTGGGGATCAGATTCCAGCCCGGTTCGAAATTTGCAATCTTTTGGCACTGAGGAGCCTGCTTATTCTACCAGAAGAGTGACCCGTAGTCAGCAGCAGCCTACCCCAGTGACTCCAAAAAAGTACCCCCTTCGGCAGACTCGTTCGTCTGGCTCAGAAACTGAGCAGGTGGTTGACTTTTCAGATAGAGGTGAGTGAGTATAGTATGAATTGGTCAGTTACAGAGAAGATCTGGTCAGTTTCCTCTTAAGGAAGGCTTGGGGCCACTGCAGGTAGATGCCTGGTACTGACGAAATTCAGCTAGGTAAATGCTGTTTGCCGGATTCCTTTCTTGAATGTCTTGCTGAGGACCGTTTTGCTCTAGAGTACTCTTGAAGTTTACAGTCTCTGGAGTATATTGGGTTGGACCTATAACAGGCAAAAGGGACTGTGGCCCTCTTACCCACAGATGAGGAAGGCCTAAACCAGATTTTCTTACGTTCATGCTTCTCTGTCCATTTATCTCGGAAATTCCGGGGAGAGGTGACCTTCGGTAATGGGGGATGGCGAGCTGTGGTGATCGTGATTCACCAGCCCAAATCAGAGGCCTTAGCGCATGGCTTATAGACTGGGGAGCGTCTAGTCTGCCAACACGCTCAGATGGTTTGCTTGCACAGGGTTCCCATTTTTATTTTTTATTTTTTCAAAGTTTGCTTTGAGAGAAAGAGAGCACAAGCAGGGGAGGGGCAGAGAGAGAGAGAGAGAGAGAGAGAGAGAGAGGCTCTTAAGCACGCTTCACGCTGTCAGTGTGTGGAACCTGATGTAGGGCTTGAACCCACGAACTGCGAGATCGTGACCTGAGCTGAAATCAAGAGTCAGACACTTAATCGACTGAGCCAGCCAGGTGCCCCACTGTGTTTACACTTTTAAAAGTTTGTTGCCAGCATTTGAAAATACAGAGATTTCATATAAAAACCTGAGTTACTAGTTTCCTTTAAAAAATGCAAATCTCCGGGAACATGAATGAGGTAACCCATTCACTCACAGTATTGACTAGAGCGGAATAGTAGTTGTCTCCTTGAGATGGACAGTTGGGTCTCTGTTTGGCCTTGCCCAGCTCCTATAGGCATTTGGTTTACAACCCGTGATTTATAATCTACATTTTTAGATTACTCACAAGCTATCTCGAGAGCCAAGTTCATTCACGCTCACACACCAAGCCTGTCATCCATTTCTCTTCCATCCTGTGTGTCTCCTAGGAGTGGAATGGGTTATTTTATTTTATTTATTTCATTGCATTTTTATTTTTGCTTTTTGAGAGAGGGGGAGAGAGAATGAGAGTGCATGCGTGCGTGTGCTGTCCAGCGTGGGAGGGCCAGACGGAGAGGGAGAGAAAGAATCCCAGGCAGCCTCCATGCCCAGTGAGGAGCCTGAAGCGGGGCTTGATCCCATGACCCTGGGATCATGACATGAGCCAAAGTCAACATTTGGACACTCAACCGACAGCCAGCCAGGCGCCCCTGGATGGTAATTTTAAAGAAAAATTTGCCTCCATCTAGTTTTGATTATCCATGGTTGGGGGTTTGTGAGGAACACAGATAAGTGAAATGTATTGGGGAAATTCCAAACTTAATTGTAGTCAGAATGTAAAGTTGCACAAAGGAATGATGTTAGTTTCTCTTCATGTTCATTTATAGCAGATAAGTGGTTAGAAGTTACTGGTTAAACGATAGAGGATCTGGAAAGTCCATAAACTCTTCTGAATAGTAAACCTCAAATGAACTTCATTCATGAGCTCTACCAATTACTTTTGCTTTAGAAACTAAAAATACAGCCGATCATGATGAGTCTCCACCTCGAACTCCAACTGGAAACGCACCTTCTTCTGAGTCTGACATCGACATCTCCAGCCCTAATGTGTCTCACGATGAGAGCATGGCCAAGGACATGTCCCTGAAGGACTCAGGCAGCGATCTCTCTCATCGCCCCAAGCGTCGTCGCTTCCACGAAAGCTACAATTTCAATATGAAATGTCCTACTCCAGGCTGTAACTCTCTAGGTGAGTGTGCCCAGCTTCACGATGCCTGTGTTCTGTGCTTCTCGCCCTCTGGACTTAGGCTCCTGAAGAAATGTTCTGTGTTCCCTTGTGACCTAGCTCCTTAGGTTCTTCAGTGGTGCTCAGAGTATCACTGGGTTGCCCACTTGAATATTTTTGCTTCTTGGCCCGTTGTCCGTCCATAACAGATCTGATTGGAAGGAAATTAAGTGGGATGCACCATTCTGCTTATCGAGAGCTTCCCCCCGTGAAAAATTTCCTCCTTTTTCCTGCAAAAAACAAAACAGAGGACCAGTTACCTTCAGACAACTCATTGTATGGCGCGTAGTTCAAATTCAATGAGTGTAAGCTAATGCACAACACCGGTTGTGCGGCCACAGCTGTTAAGGAAGTGAGAAAAACAGATTTCTTGTTGCATGGCTTGAAACTAAAAGGGCACAGAGGAGACCCCGGCCTTTTGTGACTTCAGTGGTTTTAGGTCTTGTGTGCTTAATCAATACAAACCAGACAAGTATTTCTTCTCAGATAAATGAGTATGTCTTTGTTTTCTTATGACCTTGACTCCTGACTGACAGATTCTTACAGTGGTTTAAACCTTATTAATGCTCCTTAGGTGAGCTTCAGTGCACATGTTGGGCGTAAGTTTTTGTCTAGAGTTGGAAGGTGCTGACTTTGAGATCACAGGCATTTCTCCACAGAGTCTACTTCTCAAATTTGTGAACTTTTGATTGTGGCCATCAGGTTCAGAAAAGGTAGAACAGAGTGAGCTGCTGCTTTGTGGGCCCACAGTATGTTTTCCCTAGTATTTAATTTATTTGGATCTTTTCCGGGTCTTGGCACTGGCTTCTCAGATAATTTGAACTCAGAATGCACAGAGCGTAAATTCCCCTGAATGTCATACCAGCCTTTGCTCAAAGAAGCTAATTGGTTCAGGCCTAAATCTGTTTCCTTGTGCAAATAATGAAAAAGTAAGACTAGACCTCGTCATATAAACACCAGTGTTTAAGAGCTAGCCAACATGCTCTAAGAGGGTAAGGGGATCGACTTGCCGCACAGCAAGGAAAGGGACTCCGGCACTGCTGGTCACTGTCCGTGCATCCCTAAGTTGTTCCCTTTATGTCGTGTGATTAATTAGCTATTCAGTATATAGTTATTGAATGTTTGCTATGTACCGGACACTGTTTTAGGTTCTGGGGATGTAGCTATGAACATGTCAAAGTTCCTACCCTCACGGAGCTTATAGTCTAACTGGGAAGGTCAAAACAGGTAGGTGTACAATAGGTCAACTAGAGATCATTTTCTGAAGGAAGATAAGGTAGTGCTGAGAGGCCAAGTAAGGTGTTGTGCATATGTACGGCCATGCACACCCACACACACACCAGTGCAAAGGGTATGGGACGGGAGAATGCTTAGGCCTTTGAGGCACACTTAGGGGCCACTATGCCTAGGGCGGAGCAGCCACAGTGGACAGGAGGAGGTGAGGTCAGAGTCGGGCCTGACCGTGTGTTATCTTTGCTCAGTACTTAACCCCCTTAATGGAGTAGATGAGCGGAGAAATACAAATCTGTTGCATCAGAGAAAGTTCACTTTGAATTTTGGTGTTAATCTGCTGGCAAAGTTTGAAAAGTGTGAACCTGAGCTTCCAAAATTATTTTTCATAAGGCGGCACCCGGCTGGCTCGGTCAGTAGACCATGTGGTTCTTGATCTTGGTCGTGAGTTCAAGCCCCACATTGGGCAGAGATTACTTAATAAAAAAAAAAAAAAAATCCATTGCCAAAATTACTTTTGATCCTGTTCCACTCTTTATGTTTGGGAAAATAATGTCGTTAATTTGTGTGTGTGTGTGTGTGTGTGTGTGTGTGTGTGTGTGTGTGTGTATAATTTTGGTATAAAAGTATTATGTGCTTGTACAAACTTACAAGCCCTGAAATGAATAACTAAAAGTTCTCCTTCACTCATATCCTCAGATATAAAACTATTCTTGGTAGTTTTTTATGAATGCTTCTAGTAAGTTTGTGTGTTTGTGTGTATGTACGTACACATGTATATGTACATATATTTCCTTTTTGTTATTCACAAAAGGGAAAATACAGTGGTTGGTTTGGCATCTTGGGTATTTTACTTACTTAGGGTTCCATCTATTTAAAAGAATACAGAGCATTCCATTATATTGAAAGCTTATAAATTAAAAAAAAATTTTTTTTTAATGTTTATTTATTTTAGAGAGAGAGAGAGAGACAGAACATGAGTGGGAAGGGGCAGAGAGAGAGGGAGACACAGAATCGGAAGCAGGCTCCGGGCTCTGAGCTGTCAGCACAGAGCCTGACGCGGGGCTCGAACCCATAAGCCACGAGATCATGACCTTGAGCTGAAGTCAGACGCTTAACCGACTGAGCCACCCAGGCACTCCTAAAGCTTATAAATTTTTTAAGTTGTACAGTATAAGTTGACATTTAGATTTCTCATTTTTAGCTACTTTGAATATTACTATAGTGGATAGTCTTGTACGTATGTAGTTTGATGTCTTGCTAGAAAACCTGTGGAATAAATTTGTAACAATAGAATTACTAGATCAATAGATTAGCTATCCTATTTATAAAACTTTTAATATAGACTCATTTGATTGGTTTTAGTTTATTTATTATAAACTAAGACATTTGAATAATTTACTCAGAAGATATAGATGAATAATATCTTAGAAATATCTACAGAGGGGCACCTGGGTGGCTCAGTCGGTTAAGCGTCCGACTTCGACTCAGGTCACGATCTCGCGGTCCGTGAGTTCGAGCCCCGCGTCGGGCTCTGTGCTGACAGCTCGGAGCCTGGAGCCTGCTTCAGATTCTGTGTCTCCCTCTCTCTCTGCCCGTCCCCCGTTCATGCTCTGTCTTTCTCTGTCTCAAAAATAAATAAACGTTAAAAAAAAAATTAAAAAAAAAATATCTACAGAAATATTTTTTAGAAATAATCTACAGAAAGAAGACTTTCTAAAACATGGATGCTTTACATTTTGTACACGGTGTTTGATCACTGAGGTTAGTTTTTTGTGTGCAAGATAAATTGAACAGATCTCTAAAATCACATTTTTAACAACACAATCCTGGAGAAATGGCAGTCCGCATAACATGTATTAATTCCTGTCTCTCCCAATACGTGAACTATTGTTCTTTACAGCTTACTTTATAAATCATATATGATTTTTAAAATCCCATTGTCTCTATTACCCAAAGGTTTTATAAGCTTTTTGGTTAAAGAGACGTATAAAAAGGAAGTAATGTTCAGTTCCCTGTGTGTTTCCCAAAGCCACATGAAAAATTAAAAAGTGAAGAGATACCCCTTTAAAGTGAGCTTTTTGTATTGTTAACTCCTCACGTTATCCCCTCATAAGAAGGAGTTTTGTGCTAACTTGTGCCTATGTATTTGTGTTACAGTGGTATATTAGTTTCAGGTGTATGATATAGTGACCCAGCAATTCTATACATTACCCAGTACTCATGAAGCTAAATGTACTCTTGAACCCGTTTATCTGTTTCACCCCTTCCGTCTTTGGCGTCACCACTTTGTTCTCTGTATTTAAGAGCCTGGTGTTTTTTTGTTTGTTTGTCTCTTTTTTTTCTTTGTTTGTTACTCTGAAACAATTCCACTTATGAGTAAAATCATATGGTATTGGCCTTTCTCTGACTCACTTATTTCACTTAGCATTATGCCATCCATATTGTATAAAATTTTTTTTTGAGTTTATTTGTCTTGAGAGAGAGAAAGCACAAGTGAGGGAGGGGCAGAGAGAGAGGGAGAGAGAGAATCCCAAGCAGGTTCCGTGCTGTCAGCGTGGAGCCCGATGTGGGGCTTGAACCCACGAGCCGCAAGATCATGACCCAAGCTGAAGTCAGACACTCAACCTACTGAGCCACCCAGGTGCCCCTATACCATCCATATTGTAAATGGCAAGATCTCGTTCTTTTTTATGGCTGAGTAATAGCCCATTATTAAAAATACCATCTATTAAGAAGTCTGATCACAGAAGCCTAAATCTTTAAACAAAATCAGCCCCCTTCCAAAAAAATGAATATATTTAATCTGATTCAAAATTATCAACATATGTTTATTTGCAGAATAGAAGAGTCCATTTTCTTTTTCATTTTCCAGAAGTTTCTTTTGATTATCGAAAGAAGTTCAATTCGGATTGGGTAGCATTGCATCATAGAAAGGAAGGAGCACTTGATATACATATAACTTGATAATTTAGCAACGGAAAGTTAAATTTCACCAAAAGAAAATGTTTCTGTTTGTAATTTTGTTCCTTTTTATAAATATATGGCTTTATGATTTTTTAGAATTTGAGAAATACATTATCAGAACAGAAAGAACTGAGGCGCCTGGATGGTTCAGTCAGTTAAGTGTCCAGCTCTTGACTTTGGCTCAGGTCATGATCTCACAGTACCTGGGTTCGAGCCCCGTTCGAGCCCCGCATCCGGCTCTGTGCTAACAGCACAGAGCCTGCTTGAGATTCTGTCTCCCTCTCTGTCTCTGCCCCTCTCCTGCTTGCTCTCTATCTCTCTCTCAAAATAAGTAAAAATAAAGTTTAAAAAAAAAAAAGAACAGAAGGAACTACAGTTTATATTGAACATATACAAGTATGTTCAAAGATTGCCAGATCCCTCCTGTGGCAAAAAAGAATTCATCAGTGGGTGCAAGTTATGGCCCTGGCAGCACTTACTTTTGGTGGATTCAATTTGTGATCAGATACATATTGGATAGAAATGATACAGCCAGATTACACAGTTGTCCTATAGAAAACTTATCACTTTGGGGCACCTGGGTGACTCAGTTCGTTGAGCGTCCGACTTCAGCTCGGGTCATGATCTCATGGTCTGTGGGTTCGAGCCCCATTTCGGGCTCTGTGCTTGACAGCTCAGAGCCCAGAGCCTGCTTCCGACTCTGTGTCTCCCTCTCTCTCTGCCCCTCGCCTGCTTGCTCTCTGTCTCTCCCTCAAAAATAATAAACATTAAAAAATTTTTTTCACGCAAGAAAACCCACGTCACTTTATGAACTTAAATCTTCTGTCTCGAGATAAAGTTTTTTCCTCTTTTAACAGGACATCTTACAGGAAAACATGAGAGACATTTCTCCATCTCAGGATGCCCGCTCTATCATAACCTGTCCGCTGATGAGTGCAAGGTAATTGTATTCATTATTTGACTCTATACTTAATCTAGTGAGTGCTTTTCCGTTGCCAGGCACTTGGCTAAACACTGGGGATACAATGTGAACAAAATAGGCAAGGTCCTTTTTCTTATCTTCCAGTGGAGGAAACAATAAAAATACAGCTGGGTTTTTTAAAGAAAGATTTAAACAGATAAATAAAAGAATTACAGTATGTAATGACTGCTTCGAAAGAAATTAATAGGGAGATCTGGAACATTTGGAATATCATCCTGTGTGCATTGATATTTTCCATCGAAAATTGACTTCGACGAGGCAGGGACCTTTTCCACGAGGAATTAATTTGCCTAAATATGTGATCTCAGTATTTGTGCATTAAGTTCTCTTCTCGTGAATCTGTGAAGACATTTTGCTCTTTAAATTTTTGCATGATTATTTTCCTTTGGCTCTGTTTCTGCAGAATACGTTTCCTTTTTGTTACTCTCAGTCACACCCACTCTTGGCCAGTTTTTGTCTTAAATTCTTGAAAAATATAGTCCTACGTAACTTTTGGGATTTGGGGGTGATGGATTTAGGAGAGCCTAAGACCCTATTTTGTGGGCTCCTGTATCGGCTGCTGCTACCAAGGATGAAACTAATAATGGGGAAGCAGGAGTTGCAAACACGCTTCATTAAATGCATTGCGTGGGTAGTGTTTGGACAGGTTATCCAAGCTCATGGCATCAAAGTATTAACTGTTCCTGTGGTTGTTATTTCCTAACAACGCCAGGGTCACAGATTTATTCCTGTCTGAGCCAGTTTCATCCTAAGAAAAATGAGAATCCCTAACTAACACTAGTTCTTTCCGATTCAGGAATTTGTCCTCTTTTTCTTAACGAGACCACACGATGGGAAGTTTCTTTGCATGTTTAGTCTTTCAGCAAAGTAGTAGACTTTGAAAGCTTGCATGGATTTCAAGGTTGAAGACACTGTCATTTTTCTTTATTCCAAATCTCTTGTGTAAGCAGGCTCATTTCTTCTGCTCTGTGTAAGAGTGAGTGGTTGGTCTGCCCATTATCTTCCCATTAGTCTGA
This sequence comes from Felis catus, assembly GCF_018350175.1. NCBI lineage: Eukaryota > Metazoa > Chordata > Mammalia > Carnivora > Felidae > Felis > Felis catus. Next base: position 35,702,092 of record NC_058381.1, on the reverse strand, counting down.
GACCAGATCCCAACAGGAGCAGCTCTGCCGGTATCTGCAGCAGAAGCCGACAAGGCTTTGGGTCTTTCGTTCTCTGAAAATAACCGTGATCTCTTTTTTTGGGAGTCGTCCTCTACCTCTTGACTTTGAATATCGTGATCCGATGCTAAGCGTGGTCTCGCATTGACGTCTTCCTCGGGTACAGCTTTCAAAAATTGTTGGCTTGTAGCAATGTGAACGGGTTACCTTAAGCAGTTTATTTTTAAAAAAGAAAAAGAAAAATGCCAGTTTGGGGAAGAAAGTTCTGAAGAAAAGGAAAGCATTTCCTGAATTTTTCCTCTGTCGTGTTTTCTTCTTTGCAAGAGAAATCAGGTTCGGCATAATCCATCTTGACTGCTGGAACTTGGACGATCCAGAGAATTTCTGAAGGATATAGGTTTTTATTATATTTAGAATCCCAAGTGGAAGAATTATAGACCAACTCCTCACCTAAGTTGAAAGCTCTGTCATTTTTTTTTTAAATTTTTTTTTAACGTTTATTTATTTTTGAGACAGAGACAGAGCATGAGCAGGGGAGGGTCAGAGAGAGAGGGAGACACAGAATCTGAAACGGGCTCCAGGCTCTGAGCTGTCAGAGCCCGACGCGGGGCTCGAACTCACGGACCGTGAGATCATGACCTGAGCCGAAGTCGGCTGCTTAACCAACTGAGCCACCCAGGCGCCCTGAAAGCTCTGTCATTTTTAAAGTACTTGCCTATAGGTGGTCACTCTGAGTTTCCCAGTGGACAATTGCAATCAACGTTAGGACCGTTTTTATTCAGTTCCAGATTGCTGTGCCAAACACTGTGACAGATATCTGTGGGTTCTGTGAATCCAGTAAAAGACTGCGTTTGAGGAGCTAACGTTCTCGCAGGGCGAGGCAAAACACATACAAACTAATAAGTGAAGAAGAATTTCAAGCAGTGATAAATGCTGCGAGGAACCAAAAACTACAAATACAGAGAGTGGCTGTTTGGGGGTGACGGGGATACGGCACTGCTTCCGCTTGGGTTGTTCAGGAAGACCTCCTGGAGGAGTTGGCATCTGACCTGAGACGTGGCTGATGGGCAAAGAGACGGTTGTGTCCGGATCTAGGAGGGGAGACGTTAAGTGGAAGGACAAGCAAACACAGAGGCCGAGAGGTGGGGGTAAACGCCTGGGTTTGAGGGACCAAGAGTAGGCCAGCGTGGCTGGAACATGATCGGGAATGCGGAAGCCGGATCTAGATCCTGAAGGACCTGTTAAGGCCTTGGCTTTGGAAGTGCGTCTTTACTGTGATGGCGGTGGGACGCATTTGGAGGGCTTTAGCAGAGGTGTAATAGAATTTTCACGAGCACTTTTTAAAAGTCACGGCTGGTTCGTGGTGTGGAGAATGGACTGGAGGGGGCAGGCGCTGACCCAGGTAGACTAGTTGGCAGACCGCTCTGAGCTCAGGCAGGAGCTAGTAGCCCGGACTGGCGTTGTATCAGTGGAGATAAAGTAAGAATTGATTGGACTCGGGATATGTTTTGGAGGGGAGCAGCCTGATAGACTTGCTGATGGATTTTGTGACGCGAGGTGTGAGACAGAGAGAAGCGACGAGAGCGACCTTCTCGTTTCTGATGTGGTGAGTTGCTTAGAAAGCGTTGCTGTTGATAGACGGAATGTTTGGGAGGAGCCGATCTGTGGGAAAATGTCAGTCATTGTGTTTTGACCTGCCGAGTCCTAGCGTGAAGTTGAACAGGCGGTGGGATATGAGCCCTCTCCTTCCGGGAGGTGGTCCTGAAATGGTTGGGAGAGCTGATGTGATCCGTCTTAGGATCACCCGACTCCAGAGGTCAGTTTCCCTATAGACTTGGCCCCGGGCGTCCACCCTTTCCCTCGCACTTCTTTGCCCTGTGTTTGCACTTCCTCACCGTTTCTTGTTTCTTATCCACTGTACGGTGGGAAGGGTCCAGGCTCAGAGTCCTCAGACTGAATTAAAATCTTAGCCTTACCACCAGTCAGCGGTCTTGGTTTCACTTCTCTGACTCTAGTTCGTGGCTGAGGAGACAGACTGTGACGCCTGCCTCGCCTATTCTTGTAGAGATTGTGCTAATAAACGCGAAGACCCTTTGAAAGTGAAAGTGCAACGTAAATTCAAGGGATGACCATTGTATTCTTATGCTTTCAGTAAACTTAGTCTTAGAAGCAGGTGGATTTATTGACGTTGTTGATGGTTGCAGGTGAGAGCACAGAGCCGGGATAAGCAGATAGAAGAAAGGATGCTGTCCCACAGGCAAGATGACAACAACAGGCATGCAACCAGGCACCAGGTATGGGCCTTGTTAAACTCTGGCCGCTCACAGTCTGAGAGCCAAGTCTGGGATCTCCTCTGCCCCCTTAACGGTCTTTAGGTCTATCTGTGCCTCTCGTTCCCTGTGGTATTTCTAAATAACTGGTCTTCAGTCATGAACTCAGAAGCGTTTTTGTTTTGTTTTGTTTTTCCAAAGAGTAAAATTTCGTGAAACAAACACCTCTGCCTCATAAATGAAGGACTCGTGCTATTTATGATAATGATAGTAGTAGCGATAAAAGATAATCCTCATTCTTTGAAAGATACACTTGCTGCTCTGTTTCCTCACTTTGCATCTACGTTTTAGCCCTTTGTTCCTTTCAAACCCCTTCGCTCTGCTGGCATGTTTCCGAGGTCACCGGTGACTTTTCCTTAGCATTTGACACTTGTTGGTCATGTCATTTCTCTTCCATTTCTCTCTTCCCTTGGATTCTTAGACGCTGCTTTGCCCTAATTTGTCTACCTCTTTGAACGTTCGTGCTTGTTGATTACGCTTAAATTCCTAGTTCTTCCACGAATGCCTTTGGTCTTTGGTCTTGCTGTTTTTCTGCCTAACTCTGTGCCTATACCAAGAAGAAATTCTGCTTATCCTTCAAGGCCTTCAGCACCTCTCAGCTGTGGTAGGAATTCTTCCCAGGTCTCCTATCAAGAATGAATTTCTTCCTCATCTGTTCCATCGTAATGTTCTCAGAAGGCTGGTTTAGCCTTTATCACATATACGTACATAGTTCATCATACGGATGTCTGTTTTTGTGGTTAGACTATAGGTGGATAGCAGAGGAAGGCATGGTGAGGAGGGAGAAGTTTGGGTTTGGAGCCAGACAGATCTGGATTTGAATACTGTGATTCTGTGACTCTACCTGTGTGGTCTTGGGCAGGTCAGCTAACCTCCCTAACCTTTCTGTCCTTGTAACACACCTGGCATTTTTTTGTTAATAACAACGAGTGAAGAAGAATTCCTACCTGGTAGGGGTGTCAGCTAACAAAATACCTATATCCCCAGTGCTTGGCAGGTAATACGCACTCTGTAAGTGCGCACTCTGTAAGCTCTACTTTTTTTCATTGTCTGTCTTGGGTGCTAATCTTTCTCAGTGTAAAAATTGTATTCCTTGTCGTATCAGTACTTGGAAAACAGTAAACGTTCAATAAATGCTTACTGAATTGAAATCATCTTTATTTTATTCGTGTTGCTCTGGTGGAGACGTCCCTCCTTAATATGTGTTCTTTGGGGCTTAATATTTAAAATAAATATGAACTGCCTGTAACCACGGTGGCCTGGGAACCCAAGTTGGAATTTTAAAATTGCCGTCATAGGCATAGGGTGGCCTTCACACGTCTGGCGTTTTTTTCTTCCCTGCCATGTTTTGTTTTGTTTCATTTTGTTCTTCATTTTGAAACTTACTGACATAATGAGTTTTCTGGCTAGCTTCTCAGTTTTCTCTTTCCTTTCAGGCACCAACAGAGAGGCAGCTGCGGTATAAGGAAAAGGTGGCCGAACTCAGGAAGAAAAGGAATTCTGGGCTGAGCAAAGAGCAGAAAGAGAAATACATGGTGAGAAAACGTTGACCACTGGCATGAACTCTTGTAATTGCATGTGATTGCTTTTGGTTTCTAAACTCTGCTTTTCAGATTTGCTGTAAACGGTTAAATTTAGCCCCTTGAACAAATACCAAGATATTGGAGATGTCTGTATAAGGAAAAGTATTCCAACTGAGTGAGAGTCTGTGTATTTTTAATGGGAAAACAAAATTCCTACATGATAAAGAGTATTAATTGGGGGATGTATTCTATATAATAAGATTTCTTTGGTAGTATTTTAATTTTTTTCTAGTTTTAAAAGTAATGCACATTTGTAATAGGGAATACAGGCCAATTAAGAAAAGTACAGGGAAATAGGGACGCCTGGTTGGCTCAGTCAGAAAAGCATCTGACTCTTGATCTTGGGGTTGTGAGTTTGAGCCCCACATTGGGTGTAGTGGTTACATAAAAGTAACCACAGTTAGCGTTTGGGGGGAGAGCCTCCTGACCTTTTCTGACCTTTTACATAATGCCTTATTTATGTCATTTGGATATTACTGTAAGTACATCTTTGAATTTCTGTGTTTTCACTTAAATGGTTTGAACTAATTTCGTCAAGTTCATGAAAAATTCTTCGAAACATTTTTGCATAAAATTTAAAGACTTATTGTAAATGTGATATATGAGTATATGTAATTGATAAGGATTTATAAACGTGTTCATAAATGCTTACTATTGAAAATACCAAAGGGCACCTGGGTGGCTCAGTTGGTGAAGCTCAGTTGGCTCAGGTCATGATCTCGCAGTTCATGGGTTCGAGCCCGCGTGAGGCTCTGAGCTACCCGCCTGGAGCCTGGAGTCTGCTTCAGATCTTGTGTCTCCCTCTCTCTCTGCCCCTCCCCCACTTGCACTCTGTCTCTCAAAAATGAATAAACGTTAAAAAAAAGAAAGAAAGAAAACACCAAAAATACAGAGAATAAAAATCACCCTCCGAGATGTAACCCCCTGGGTGTTTTGCTGTGTGATCTCTGGGTCTTTTTCTGGTGTTTATTTTTTCATGGAATTGGAATTTTGGCTTCTTGAGTCATCAGACTAGATGGGTTGTGAGTGCTTAGACAGTCAGCGTGGCTTCACTAAGGCCAAAACGTGCCAAACTACGTATTTACTTTATTTGGTGGTCCTCCCTGCCCCGAGAATGAGAATCTTATGAATAAATGGCAAACAGCCAGTAGGAGATGGATGGTGGGCTAATTTGTAGCTAAACACCTACACCAGACTGTTGGGTTTGTAGAGGGAAGGCTCTAGTATGAGGCTGACTGCTGCTTCCCTTGGCCTGGTTCAGGGCTTTTATTCACATGTTGGGTAGATGGGGCATAAATGATATGGTAATAGCATTTATCGAGTGCTTGTGTGGTAGGTGTCATGGTTATGTTGTTCCCATCATTTCTAGGACAGCCCTCTATGACGGATGGCGTCTTACCTATTTCGTAGATAAGAACGGAGAGGTTTAGAGAGGTAATTTGCCCAGAAATCATATGGGTGTAAGGAGTGTCCGAAGGAAAAGCTCCTGAAATTTATCTTACAGACATCTACTTTGCAATAATTTGAGCTAGGTGATGGGGACCCAACCTTCCTGTTAAAAATGCTGGGTAGGGTATTTTTTTTTAACTTAAAAAAAGATGTGTATGAAACTAGAAGAAATACTTTTAATACTGAGAACCTAAATCGTAGATAACAGAGTCCGAATTCAAAATATACTGGTCAGATGGGCCCAGAAGAACGTGAAGAAATTGTAATAGCTTCAAGATATTGGTGAATGGTTTTTTCATATGCTAATGTGTGTGTGAACTCTATAATGGTCTCCCTAGGATGAGCCATCCACTCCACTTAACAACCATTATCTCCTATTCTCTGGGTGGGAGGTGGAGTCTAGGATCAAGTGGGAAGGGCTAGAATTGGAGGTTTAAAAGGGAAGTTTCCCTCGTGCCCTTCCTTTCCTGCGCAAGGATACTTTACTATCATGGTGAGATCTGATACTTATTAAGAACTGGGTTATTTTTATGCTTCGGATTTTCTATGAATATTGCCTCTTTCTTCTTGCTTAATATTTAGTAAAATGTTTTTTAAAGAGGCCATCCTCTTTTGCCTGTGCACTTGGGCTGGAGATCTGAGTCGGGAGCTTTGGGCCTTTGGCAGACCGCAGTGGGTGCAGCGACTCGGGACAGAATTTACCAAGGACTCCTTAGCGCAGCTAACCCTTCCCCTTTGCAGTTTTCCCTTTCAGTCTAAACTCTCAGACTCTGAGTGTCAGAGATTCGGTTTTTTGTTTTTTGTTTTGTCTAGGAATGTGTAGTGTCTTTGGGTTTGTTATATTTTTATTTATTTGTACTGTCATGCACATTTTCAGATGAAGAAATGGAGGCATAGAATTCTGATCCTCGAGGTGCTCATTTAGAGATAGAAGAATGAAGCTCCTTTTTGAAGGTGTAGGAGCATTTTCTTTCTAGATTCATTAGGGTGGATAGTGGTGGTTTTTGGCATTAACCTGATAGTGCGTCTTACGCCCAATTCCTGGTGCCGAGTATAATGCCTGGCATATAGTAGGCACTAAGTAAATAGCTTATAGTTGTGCTTGGCCCTCTGGTTGGCATCAGTTGAAATAGATGAAGTTCTTAGAAGCAGAGAGAATCACGCTCTGGCTATTTTCCTAGGAACACAGACAGACCTATGGGAATACTCGGGAACCTCTCTTGGAAAACCTGACTAGCGAATATGACTTGGATCTTTTCCGAAGAGCGCAAGCCCGGGCTTCAGAGGATTTGGTGAGTATGAAAACCTTCAAGCTCTGGACCACTTGGGAAGGGCATGTGGGACTGCCTAGAAGAATGATCAGCCATCAGTTGGCCAGGAATTAAACAAACGTACCTTGCCGCTTGAATCTCTTTCCCCTCCCCCAGCTATCCAGCTTCGAGGTGATCCACCCCATTCATAGTTAAAATTAATTACCCCTCCTCCCTTCTCTTTCCTTTGCCTGATGGGTTTTCTCTTTCCCTTTCACCTCCCGGAAGGACCAGTTCGGGTGTGGAGGTACTGAGGCTGGTAAAGACAATAGGTGCCCCTGGGTCTCAGTTGGGTAATTTGCAATTCTGAGAGCCTCTGGACTGGTTGATGAGCCTCTCTGTTCTCTTAACCCCCTCCAGGAACTTGGTTTAGGCTTAGCAGTTTCTTCAGTCCTTCCAGGCTAGCTCTAAAAGAACAGTGAAGAGGAATAATGGAAAAGACTGTAGGTGGATATTTTAGAAAATTCAGCGTTGACCTAACCAAGTTTCATACATGAAGCTGGTTTTGTGTTCTGCTTTTTATTTACAGTTAGTTTTACACGTAGTTTTGATACCCTAGGCAGAATTTTCAACAACTTTGCTTTTAAAAACTGTGGTACCTCTGATTTAACAGATTAAATGTGTTGAGGGAAACTTAGCTTAAAACCTGAACATCCCGTTAAACCTTTTTTTTTTTTTTTTTTTTTTTGAATTTTATCAAACACTTAATTTACAAATCCTCCTATAGACTTACTGAAAACGTAGAGGAGGCAGGGTTTGATAGCTGCCCTGGGCTGGGCTGGGTTGGGCTGCTGTGCTATGGCTGGCTTTCTCTGTTCTGCTCCGGAACAGAGCATTCCCCAGGTTAGTCTGTTTCACCGCTCTCCACCTGGTTATGCTGACAAATTCTAGCGACTGAGTAGAGATAGATCCCCAAAAGTATTTTCTACTTTATCTGGAGTTTAGATTACAGAATTAAAGCACCCGTCCATGTTTCAGGAATGTTTTTTTTCTCAGGGACCGAGGTTGAGAGGATGGCCCCCTATCCCAGTAGATTTCTGTCCCAGCGATCCATAAGCTTTAGAAGCAGATCTCAAAGCACATTCTAGATACTCTCTTCTGTTTCATTTTAGAAGTATCCAGTAAGGGTGGGGCATTTGCGTTCTTGGTAGATTGCTTTAAAATTTGGTTTGGTGCAGGCTGGTTAAAAACAAAATTTTACCAAGGACTTGTTCTGAGGGTCAAGAGACAAGGCCTGGAGCATGGTAGGGGGGAGCAGAGAGAAGCCGCTTGCTGTCTCTTGAGACCCGTGCCAGGCAGTGTGTAGACAGGAGTTTTCTAGAAGCCTTTCTGATTATCCATGCCCAGGTAGGTAGCCCTCCATAGTGCACATTTCTCGTGAGTTAGAAGCCAGTTCTATTTTTCTCCTAGCCTAGCGTGGTAGCTAACTACGGGTTTTTTAATAACAAAGATGATCAATTCTAATCTTCTGACTTTGGATTTCTTCTCCACACTAGGAGAAGTTACGGCTGCAAGGCCAAATCACAGAGGGGAGCAACATGATTAAAACAATTGCTTTTGGTCGTTATGAGCTCGATACTTGGTACCATTCTCCCTATCCTGAAGAGTATGCACGATTGGGACGTCTCTACATGTGCGAATTCTGTTTAAAATACATGAAGAGCCAAACGATACTCCGCCGGCACATGGTAAGTTGTCCGGGTCTGGGGTTCCGCAATCATGATGGTGATGAGCTTTGGAGCTCTAGATATTGCGGTCTATCTGGATGGCCTTTATACGTGCATCTCTCCGTGGTCCATAGCAATGAGATAAAGGCATAGGAAATTGAAAGCCACATTTCAGGGTTGGGGGATTCAGCCTGTGGCAAGGTGTGCTGTGTGGCACCTGAAATAACTGATGTCCCTTAACCACATCCTGTCATACACATTGCCTGCTCCTTTCTGTTTCTCCCTGAGATATAAATGACCTGCCTGCAGTTTTTATGTGTCCCAAGCTAGATGAAAACAAATAGACTTCATTAGATTGACTTCATTAGACAGAGCAAGGACAACGTTGACTCACCTTTGTATATCCCTAGCAACCAGTGTGGGCAGTAAATGCCCAGTGACTGTCGAATGAATGCTTATTGAAAGGAGGCAAGTTATGAAATTTACAAAATCGGTCCTTTGGTGCCTTCTCAAGTTTAGTGCTTTCTGGTTCCTGAACATTGTCCTTCTTATTTAAATAGGAATAAAGACATGACACTCACTTTATTGGTTACTAGATATTTTGTAGCTTGAAGCCATTTTTCTTTCCCTAGTTGTGGGGTGAAAAGTCTTGTCTGAAACATGGGAATTTCTGGGAGCAGAGATGGGGAAAGACTGGAGCGTTTCCGGCAGGGAACCTTCCTTTCCCTGTTTCTGCAGTCACAGCATATTTGGCTCTAAAACCTTTCAGGGTGTCTTTTCTTCTGTTCCCTCCCCCCTTATTTTCCAGGATTTCCATATGGCCAGCACCTACAACCCAGGGTTTCTGTCTTTCCACTCTTCTCCCTAGTTGGGTTGGGGGATAACTGCATTTTTGTGTTCCCATCGCTGAACACGTGGTCTGTAGTGTTGTGGCCCAGAACCGCCCCTGTGAATTAAGCCATTCAGACCCCTGCATGCTTGACTTCGGGTAGAGAGGGACTGCTGGAGAGATGGGCAGGACTGGTGGAGACACCAGTGTGGCGAGAGGGCGGGGAGCGGTACCAGAAGGCCTGGTCTCCAACCGTTGGTAGACCATGAGGAGAAGCTAAGATACCGTGCTGCTGTGTGAAAGTAAGGCTGGTATTTTTATGGATGTGAACTTCTTACCATTTAAGTCTTTCTTCCTTTTTGTTTGTGGTTATTTAGTGGCATTAGCCAATGAAGTAGTCAAAAAGGGCAGGAAATAGTAGTAGAAGGGTAAAAAAAGGGTTTGGATAAATCTGAAGGTCAGGTAAACATTATGTGTATTTGAGGACCTCCTGCATTAAGTGAGGTGCAAGAATCGAATTTCAGGAAATGAAAACCTGTTTTCGTCCACACCTCTTCTGATTCCATTGCTTTAGGGGTAATCACTGATGTGGGCCTTCTTTGGCCTTTTGGCCAAGAGTTTGGCTTCTGTTTCTAAACAAATGAGTGTCACACTAATTGGGTTATTGGAAAGAGCCAGCGTGAATAAGGAGGTGGATATAGGAGCAGACTGGGTGGAGCTTTCTCGAAGTAATTCCAATTAATACTTGGATTTACATGTGACCAATTGGGCCATGATTCTTGAGTTGACCAAAAGTCACAATAAAACTTGGTAGAAAATGTTCCACGTGCATGCGCTTCTTAAATGATATTTCAAAATGTATTCACATAAAACTTTTCAAAAGAATTCATCCATGTACAGCAATGGCTGACAGCCTGCATTAAATCGGTTAAGAGGGGCACCTGAGTGGCTTAGTCCATTAAGCGACTGACTTCAGCCCAGGTCATGATCTCAAGGTTCCTGAGTTCGAGCCCTGTGTCTGTGCTGACAGCTCAGAGTCTGGAATCTGCTTCAGATTCCGTGTCCCTCTCTCTCTGCCCCTCCCCTGCTTGTGCTCTGTCTCTGTCTTAAACCTTAAAAAAAAAATTAGATCTGTTAGCCATTGAAGGTGAGGAAAGGGGGGGGGGTACATTGTGCCCCCTTGTGGCCAGGTGCCCATTTACCCCTGCAGTTTCTTGTTGCTTGACTTTTTTTTTTCCTTTTTTTTTTTTTTTTTTTTTTTTTTAAGCCACAGAAAGGACTTGCTCCTCCTATTCCTTATATACCAAAGGGAACACTTTGGTGGGGGTAGTTTTTATTACAGGCCTCTTTTCTGATCTGAAAACAAGACTAATGGCTAGGTGGTAGCAAAGTTTACTGGTAAAGTTGAACATCAAGTATTCTTGCCCTTCTAAGCTGCTGGAAATAAGCTGCTTAAGAATTTCCTGTTGGCACAAGGCGTTTTTTAATAAGGGTATTTTTTTATTTATCTGTCTTTTACGTAGTAGATGACTTTAATCTCCTGGGTTGAAGCAGGGCCAGAATACCATCTAGAAATCTTGTTCTAAACTGCTATAAAAAACACCATAAAAACATTACTATGATTTTAGAAGACTTTAATTGTTTTACTGAAACAGAAACTCTCTCTTGCTGTACCTTCTCTTTTTTTTTTTTTTTTTTTAAATTTTTTTTCAACGTTTATTTTTGGGACAGAGAGAGACAGAGCATGAACGGGGGAGGGGCAGAGAGAGAGGGAGACACAGAATCGGAAACAGGCTCCAGGCTCTGAGCCATCAGCCCAGAGCCCGACGCGGGGCTCGAACTCCCAGACCGCGAGATCGTGACCTGGCTGCAGTCGGACGCTTAACCGACTGCGCCACCCAGGCGCCCCATGCTGTACCTTCTCAATCAAGTGTGTCAGCTGTCTGTCCTCTCTGCTAACTAAAGTTTGACCTGTGACTCATTTTCCCTCTTGAGCGGTAGTCTTGTTGGGGAAAGCTTGTTTCCCTGATATGAATTCCATTCTCCTGCAGGCTAAATGTGTGTGGAAACACCCACCCGGCGACGAGATCTATCGCAAAGGCTCCGTCTCTGTGTTTGAAGTAGATGGCAAGAAGAACAAGGTAAACAGTGGCAGGAGGGGCGGCGGCGGCAGTGGCGGTGGTGGTGGTGGTGGTGCATATTCACAGGCTTCAGAAGGCGTGTGTTTGGTCTCCATCTCGCCCTGTAAAGAAGATAAAGTTCGACTATTGACCAAAGTACACTTGCCGTTTCATCAGCAATAACGATCTTTAATTTTCGGCCTTTATCTGATAAGCGTAGGAGTCGCTGGCCCACACATGAATTCTGTTTCTCGGTTTCCAGATCTACTGCCAAAACCTGTGCCTGTTGGCCAAGCTTTTTCTGGACCACAAGACCTTATATTACGATGTGGAACCCTTCCTGTTTTATGTTATGACTGAAGCGGACAACACCGGCTGTCACCTGATTGGGTATTTTTCCAAGGTCAGCAGGATCTGGAGATTAAGAAGCTAATGGCCACAGCAGGGGTGATTGATGTTGGCATATGGGGACCCAAATCACTGACAAGGAAGAGGCAGTACCCTGGACAGTGATGACCGCCCTTCCCTTGCAGGGGCGGGGGCTCGGGGCTCGGAAATCCATGTATCAAAGGTTGTTTAATGAAAATGTGCAATTCTTTATTGAAAGCTTCTGGTTTATTCATTTCTGGACTTGTGGGCTGGAGCTGCCTATTAATTATTGGCCAAGGCCCTGCCTGCTAACCCTTAAAACCCACATTTTGTAGTCAAGCCAACCCTCCTGGCTCTGCCCTCTGTTATTAGCCTAAAACCAGGAATATATTCCTTTTGCCTGGCTTTCTAGCTGGGCTCTTTTCAGTGATAACCCCACTGTGGCTTTGAAGACCGAAGGCCAGATTTTGCTTAGGACTTTTTAATATAAACTTTATTGAAGTGTAATCCACATACCATATGAGTCACTCATTCAGAGTGCATACTTAAGTGGGTTTTAGTAGAGCTGTGTGGCAACGGCACAGGCCCCACTGTTTTCGTTACCCTGGCGAGAAACCCCTAAGCGACATTCCACATTTCCACCCAACCCCTCCCAGCCCTCTATCTCTAGAAGTGTGCCTCTTGTGAACATTTGACATAAGTGGAATCCTACAGAATGTGGTTTGCTTGTTGACCAACGCCTTCCAAGCTGGGGGCTTACTGTTTGGGGTCTCCCTCCTTTCCAGTGGGCAACCCCCCTTTAAAAAAAATTGCATTTACAGAGGGTTGCCCGAGACCAACTCAGCAGTCGAAACCTCAGACCTCCTTGCCTTGCGCTGTGGCTATAAAGAATTCCGAGTCCGCCCCCTGAAAATGAGATTGATCCCAAGAGCTAGGGAAACCCTGGGATTAATGGCTTTGGCCATACCTAGTAGGTGTGGACGTAACAGCTGTGAGCCTGCCAGCCACTCCCCGGGACTGGTTAGCCAGATATTTTGCCGGTGCCTAATTCTGAATCTGTGGGACCGCGGACCCCTCTGGTTCCAAACCCTCGTGACCTGCTTCCATCTGTTTGCTCTTGATTTCAGGAAAAGAATTCATTCCTCAACTACAATGTGTCCTGTATCCTTACCATGCCTCAGTACATGAGACAGGGCTATGGCAAGATGCTCATTGATTTCAGTAAGTGACACTGCTGAGGCCCACGCTCCACGAGGGGCGGGGGCTATGGGAACATTGTCATCTTTCTGTCCTGTGGTCCCTGTAGTTCCGGGCAGGCATGTAGCAAGTGAATGAAGACGTGGAGAAAAATCTGAGCAATTCTGGCCAGCCTGGTATACGATGAACCCTCGTTGGACCAACCCGGAGTTGGTACCTGAGAGTAGGAGAGAGAGAGGATAGTGAAGTAAGCTTTTGAGGATTATCCCCGTTTGAGGCTTAGGAACAGCACATACGTGCATAAGGCTTCAAATCTGCTCCTGGATTAGGGATTTCGGTTTTGTAAGGCCTTGTCTAGAGGCAGTCCATATATATATATATATATATATGTATATATATATATATATATATATATATATACGTATATATATATATATATACCTGGTAGAGGCTTTGGGCCGCATCAATAGTGTATTCTGTATTTAGGAATTTATTTTTAAACCCCAAGTCAATACTCTTGGCACTTTTGCAGTCACTTGTAGACACACACACAGCGGCAAAAAGTCACTGCATTTTCTCAGCTCCAAACAAGCAGGTGCCTTGTTTCAGCACTCGTGGTGTAAACAGATGTTTGTTTCACGGTCCGTTGGTGCTACATTTTTCATATTTTTGTGCTTTTTGTTGCTGGTTGTATTTGTTGTAAATTTTTTTTAACACTTATTTTTGAGAGAGAGACAGCAAGACAGCATAAATGGAGGAGGGGCAGAGAGGGAGACAGAATCTGAAGCAGGCTCCAGGCTCTGAGCTGTCCACATAGCCCGACGCAGGGCTCGAACCCACAAACCGCGAGATCGTGACCTGAGCTGAAGTTGGACGCTCAACTGACTGAGCCACCCAGGTGCCCCTGTTGGTGATTTTAAATTGCCCCTAAGTGTATTGCCGAAATGCCATCCAGAAAGGTGGGGTGCCTCGCAGAGAAAATACCTGAGTTAGGCAGGCTTCATTCAGGTATAGGTTGTGGTGCTGTTGGCCGGAAGCTGGATGCTAAGGAGTCAACAATGTATGTTAAATAAGTTGTGAAACAGAAACACAACAAGGTTACATAACGGCGGGTTGATGAAAATATGACCAAAGGCTCATAGAAACCGAACCCGGTATTTCCCGTAGGAGCGGTGGTGGCGGTATTTGCCGTGACTTTAGAGAACACTTAACTTCTTGTAAATGATGAGAATCAACTGTATTCTATGCAGGGTTCACTGTCCTATGACATGTTTTGGTCAAAATTAGAATTCTTAGAGTTAGCCTTCCAGCTTTTCCATGTTTAAACCACCTGGGAAGAGATGAACTCAGGAAGTGGAACAGTCCCACTACCGGGGTGGGGGTGTGTGTGCGCCTGTAACTCTGAAGAGGTAACACCTATCTTATAAACTTGTCAAACATGCGTAAAAGGAGAATCATTGCCTAAAACCCTCTGTAATGAATGATTAGCATTTTTTGGCCAGTCTTGTTTTGCCTCTGTTTCTACCCTCAATTACTTTGCTGTCTCTAAAAGATCTATTTCAGGTTAAAACATACACGAAACCAAACCTCCCCAAATCCCTTAATAACCTAAGCTAGAGTCTTCAGATTTCCTTAATTTTATGATTTTGTTCCTTTAAAAAGCACGCGTAATTGTTTTTCCTTCACTCCAGAGAGAATTGATATATTGGCATCGATAGATGTGGCTTGTAAATCACTTGCAGTCTGAAGGTTCCCACTCCTGTTTCTTGTTTTTCTTTGCTATTTATTTGTCGAAAGCAGGTTAGTTTCCCACTAAGGTTTCTCAGAGTGGAGTTTGTGGACTGCATCCCCAAAACGAGATGTGGGTACTGAGATAATAATCTATTTAAAAAAATTTTAAGTCTCCAAAAACACACAAAGTGGTGTAATGAAATGGCTTCCCGTCTCTGTGCCCACTCCCCTGTTCCCAGCACACACCTACAGGTAACCATTGTTCTAAAGTTTCTACGTGTGATGGCGCAGTCGGTTAAGCGTCCGACTTCAGCCAGGTCACGATCTCGCGGTCCGTGAGTTCGAGCCCCGCGTCGGGCTCTGGGCTGATGGCTCAGAGCCTGGAGCCTGCTTCCGATTCTGTGTCTCCCTCTCTCTCTGCCCCTCCCCCGTTCATGCTCTGTCTCTCTCTGTCCCCCCCCCCAAAAAAAAATAAACGTTGAAAAAAAAAAAAATTTAAAGTTTCTACGTGTGAAACCTCGCGTTTTCTTCCTGTCTCGTACAAGTAAATATTAACATAACGTTCTTTCTTTTGGTTTATCCCGAGGTAGCATACCATACAGCAGCCACACTGTATTTTGTTAAATGTCTGAATCCTAACGTACTGCACAGCAGACGGTTCTCGATAGGCCTGCCACGTTGGCACAATGTCGTTTGCCATTTGGATGAAATAACAGTGTGTGTGTTCCATTCCCTGGCAGGTTATTTGCTTTCCAAAGTGGAAGAAAAAGTTGGCTCCCCAGAACGTCCCCTCTCCGACCTGGGACTCATAAGCTATCGCAGTTACTGGAAAGAAGTGCTTCTCCGTTACCTGCATAATTTCCAAGGCAAAGAGATTTCTATCAAAGGTTGGTGTTTTGACTCTTGAAGATGGTTGGTACCCAAGATGTTAATGCCGCTGAATAGTCCAGCTTTTCCACTGGCCCCGATGTGCGTGTAACCTGCAAAGAGAATGCCTCATTCTGTGTTTCATCTGAATATGAGAATAGAAGGCCCACTGAATACGGGGCACTGCAGAGACTCTCCCTAAAGGTGCCTACGGGTTCCAGAGCGTTTGGCCCCTTGGGAATGGTTATCGATTTGGTTTCACAAACCTGGGGTTGGTAACAAAAGTCCAGAAAGAAGAAAAACGTTTATTTTCCATCAAGTCTTTTGGCACACACAGGAGCTGGTAAGACATCCCTGTATATTTACGCCAGGGTGGAAGAATTTAATCAGGTCTATCTTTGACCTTGATTTCCATAGGGGCCGGAG
Organism: Felis catus; assembly: GCF_018350175.1. Lineage (NCBI taxonomy): Eukaryota > Metazoa > Chordata > Mammalia > Carnivora > Felidae > Felis > Felis catus. The sequence goes on along the minus strand of NC_058381.1, from coordinate 35,686,196 downwards.
TGATTTCTTGCTGTACTATTCCTCTTTTGTAGTTATTAGAACCGGTCAAATGAATGTTCTGTAAGCTTTTTCTGAACAGGTTGGGTTGAGTATCAAAGATTCCAACCATTTGGATTTCCTCTAAGGGGGGGGGGTGGCGGTAGAGAGGCTCAGTTGGGGGTTTGAGGGTTTGCACTTTGGCCAGGTTCTCAGTAATGCTTCTATTTCAGAAATTAGCCAGGAGACAGCTGTGAATCCTGTGGACATTGTCAGCACTCTGCAAGCCCTTCAGATGCTCAAGTACTGGAAAGGAAAACATCTAGTTTTAAAGAGACAGGTAAAGTTTTTGTCAGCTGCTGGCTCATGGCTAAATGTCTCTTAAGGCTTAACAGCAAAATGGGGGCTTAACACCCAAAAGGCAGCCCTCTCTTTTTTTCCTTTTTTTAAATGTTTAGTGTTTTGGGGAGAGAGAGACAGTGAATGGAGGAGGGGCAGAGAGAGGGAGACACAGAATCCAAAACAGGCTCTGAGCTGTCAGCACAGAGCCTGACTCGGGCTCGAACTCACGAACCATGAGATCACAACCTGAGCCGAAGTCGGACGCTTAACCGACTGAGCCACCCAGGTGCCCCCCGCCTTCTCTTCTTAAAGGAGGAGTTTGCTTAGATACACCTTTCATGGGTCGGTCTCTCTCTCTCTCTCTCTCTCTCTCTCTTTTTTTTTTTTTTTTCCATAAGCAGCAATGTCTGTTAGGCTTGTCTCCCTCCTATCTTCCCCTCTCAGAAACTTTGGGTAAGCTCCTGTCTCAGATTTGGATGACACAAGTGAAGCCGCTCAGTTAAGCAGCTTTGTGTCCCACAGTACTCGTGTCGTTGCGTGATTTTCTTCGATTGGAAAAAATTGCCCATCTGTAGAGGGGAATCTTCGTAGACCGCGGGGCTCGTGCAAGTGCTTTTAAATTCCTTTAACAAATTCCATCTCAAGTCATGGCCACTTTTAATTTGATTTGGTTGACTCCTGTATAAGAAGGGAAGATGAATAATTTTCACTTCTTACGGAGGACACAGTAGGAAGAAATGGATTCTGCGGGAAAGCATTTTGTAAATCAGGAGATATTTTTATACCTCTTTCGCACCTTAGCATATCATTAAACTTGGGGCGATTCCTTCCTGACTGACCAGCATTTTGGAATCTGTACGTACAAAGACATTTTCGTTGAACGCGTATAATAATTTTTCCTGTTGTTCTCCCCCAGGACCTGATTGATGAGTGGATAGCCAAGGAGGCCAAAAGATCCAACTCCAATAAAACCATGGATCCGAGCTGTTTAAAATGGACCCCTCCCAAGGGCACTTAAAGTGACCTGTTACTCTGAGCCAGCGAACCCCAGCAGTAGGAATCCGTACCCTAGGGATCTGTCTGTCATTTCTGTTGCTCTTGTGATTGGCAAGTACAGTATCCTCTGGGAAGGCCACGCCCCTCAGGACTGTCCTGGCTCCGAGCCTCACGTACTCTGCAGACGCTGGTTCTGAGGAACTGTTGTTTCGGCCTCAGTGAGGTTGCCTGGATGGGATCTCTAGTAGACTTGAGCACAGATCCCTCGTAGCACTGACCCAAGGTGTTCTGTTTGGTACTGTACCTGTCCAGTCACTGGTTCCCCTCGTGCCCTCTAGCCCCTTCAGGTTGTGTTGTGTCTCCCGAACTTTGTAATAGTGCTTCTTGCTGCCCCGGTCACCAGACTTCCAAATAACGGTTGTCGCCACCAGGACCTTTTCAGTTACTCCTTAACGTGTTGTTGTTGTTTTTTTTTTTTTTTTTTTTTTGGAAGAGCAGGGAAGAGGGAACGCTTGTGAGTGTGTGCCCACTCGGAGGGGTCCATTCCCTTTGGATTTTTATCTCCCTTGCAGTTTTTTTCCCCCCACCATTTCTATTGAAAGGTCTGGTTTTGGTCAGCGTCCAGCTGACCAGAGACCGGTAGTTTTTAACTTGGTAACAGTATGTAATTTATCCGAATGAAATGGAGAAGGAGGGTCGAGAGGTGGTGATTCTGTCCCTGGCGTTCACCTGCAGTGAACTTGCAGTGTCTCGGGGGAAGCCAATGAGTGCTTCTTGCCTCCCCGGGAAGTGCCCAGTCCTGAATGTATTCTTCTCCCCTAACTCCCCGCCCCGTTTTATGTACGTCTGCAGGTGCCAAAATACTGTCCAGTTCGCACGCTCCCTGGGTCGTTAGGCCGCACAGACCTTTCCCCAGGGCCCGCCAGTCCGATCTGGCACACACCCGTATTTCTGTCCGAGTCGCGGTGATTTTTTTTTTTTTTTTTGGCCTGGACATCCCTGGAGAAGTAGGAAGTGACCGCGAGGGACTTCCGGATCTCCTCTCAGCCCATGACTCAGCAGGGCAGAGTGGCCACCCCCCTGCCAACGTTGGCTCCTCTTCGACAGTGCCTCACCCTCCCCTCTTGAACTGAAGCACTCCTGCCCTTCCAGGAACTCCTCTTCCATTTCCTTTTTTGGGATCTGCCACCATTCCTACCCAACCTCCCCCCCCCCCCCCCCCCCCCCCCCGCATTCTCTGGTCTCCTATTTTTGGTTTCAAGCAAAGGAAGAGATGCTCCCTCTAATTTCTGTCCGGCCCATTATAACCTGCTATCTTGGGGCAGCTTTTGATGTAGGACCCGCCACCCTTCCCAACTTGGTCGCCTCCAACACCGCTGTCTTCGTGTGGAGCCCTCCCCACAATCCCGACTCTGGTCATTTGTGCCTTTCTCCTGTCATCTCTGTACACTACTTATACTCACTGTGGGTTGGGGGGAGCTAATTTTAAGCATGTTCAGTGGCAGCTCCCTGCCAGTTTCAGTGTCACTGTTAAAAGTTTATCCAAAAGCAACTTCACTGGGGGTTTTCTTAAGGGGTAAAGGCCTTTTATCGAAGCTAACCCTTCCCCACATGTGGTAGAATGTGCTGTTCTATATCTACTCCTCAATAAAGCATGTTCTCTGCTCAAGCCCGTTTTGCGCAGGAGCCTTTCTTTGGACGGGGTGCCGAGGACCCGGCGCTCCTAGTGTGTGCACTTGGCGTTTATCTTCCCCAGCAGTAAGCTGACTGTTGAGGGATGTGGTTTGTGGCTGTGGAATTTTTTTTTTTTCTTCTCTGATGCAGGCTATCTGTAGAGGGAGTGATTGCTCCGAACTCTTCTCGGTGGGATGGCTTCTCTCTGCCTCACTCAGTTGCCGCTAATAGGTATGCATAGCAGTGATTGGTCGGTATTCCTTCTTTTTTTCTTTTTTTTTTTTTTAAAGTAAGCTGTATGCCCAACATGGGGCTCGAACTCCTAAATCCGAGATCAAGAGTCACATGTGCTACAAACTGAGCCAGCCTGGTGCCTCATTATTATTAGTGCATTTTCCTGTGATTACAAGTGCAAAGGAACCAGCAGGAAGTTGGATAGCCGGGATACAGTGGCTACTTGGAGTGGAGGGGGGACAAGTTTCCCTCTCTTCACTAAGCTCCTTTGTTAATAGCATTGTCTCCTCCCGGTCGCTGACTCCCAAGTTGAGAGGATGTCTGAAAGGAGCTCATTTGCCCTGGAACGTTTACCCAGTGCAGGAAAAGGAAGGCTGGCACAGTTGAGTGGCCGACTCTTGATTGTGGCTCACGTCATAGTCTTCCGGTTTCCAGAACAAGCCCCTGGTCGGGCTCCACGCTCACAGCACGGAGCCTACTTGGGATTCTCTCCCTCTCGGTCTCTCCCCCTCTTGCTTACTCTCTTTCAAAATATATAAATTCTTAAAAAAGAGGGGCGCCTGGGTGGCTCAGTCGGTGAAGCGTCCGACTTCGGCTCAGGTCACGATCTCACAGTCCGTGAGTTCGAGCCCCGCGTCGGGCTCTGGGCTGATGGCTCAGAGCCTGGAGCCTGCTTCCGATTCTGTGTCTCCCTCTCTCTCTGCCTCTCCCCCGTTCATGCTCTGTCTCTCTGTCTCAAAAATAAATACACGTTAAAAAAAAAAATTAAAAAAAAAAAACAAAACAAAGACCCTTCTTAAACTCTTAGAATGATGTATACCCAAATCTCCCTATTCTAGATATTTGTATCAAGGGGAAATTCTGCTCACTCGCATTTCTTTTTTTTTTTTTTTCTAATGTTTTTATTTATTTTTGAGACAGACTGAGCATGAGCAGGGGAGGGGCAGAGAGAGAGGGAGACATAGAATCTAAAGCAGGCCTCCAGGCTCCGAGCTGTCATCACGGAGCCCGACGCGGGGCTCGAACCCACGGACTGAGATCACGACCTGAGCTGAAGTCGGACGCTTCACCGGCTGAGCCACCCAGGCGCCCCTGCTCACTCACATTTCTAAAACATGGGAATGCGTCATGTGAGCCATGAGCCTGGAATGCTGAGGTCAGGGCACTAGAAGTTTTCTTGCGCACAGTCCGGATCCCAAGACTCAGCTGATTGCCACCCAACGTGCCTTACGGAAAAGTAAAAGATTTCTCTGGTTTAAATCCCTTACAGGTATGGGAACAGAGTGTTCACTTCCTGGGCGATTTTGTGTAAGACTGACCCCTCTGACTCTTTTTACCTGCACAAAAGCAACTCGGCTGCTTACGCTCTTTTCTAGCAGAACAAGTCTGGAATTATTCCTGGATCCAGCTCCTGAAACCCTCTAAGTGGAAGCGCCTACTCTGTTTCCGGAGGAGAAGGGAGCCCTGGTGTGTGCTGGCTACTTCCTGTATATGCTTGGCGCTGCTATGAGCCTTCCCACTGCCTCTGACCCTCATGTCAGCCCCACGCAGGAGTAATTCACACTGGTTCTGCAGGACGCCTGGAGCCTAAGGTGACAATAAACAATGAAGGCAGGACATTCATTTTGTAGTCTGTCCAGCGTGAGAGCCTAACACCCTACCCTCTATCTTTTCCACGTTTTTGGTTCCATGATAATCAGTAGTCATCCCCCCCACCCCTCCGCTTTTTAAAAAAAAAAAAAAATTTAATGTTTATTTTGGAGAGAGTGTGAGCAGGATGAGGAGCAGAGAGAGGGAGACACAATCCGAAGCAGGCTCCAGGCTCCGAGCTGTCAGCACGGAGCCCGACGCGGGGCTCGAACTCACCAACCGCAAGATCATGCCCTGAGCCGAAGTCAGACGCTCCACAGACTGAGCCATCCATCCGTGCACCCCAGTCATCCTCCCCCTTTTGGATTTCCTTGCTTCAGCCACAGGCGCCCATACTTCTAGTGGTTTCCGTTGCAAGAAAAATAAACATGGAAACTTTCAGATGAAGGAAAGGACTTCAGTTGATCCTATAAGCAGCAGCTGGGGGTCAGAGACCTGAACCAGGAAGCAGAAGCCCTGCCCTGTTCTGGTGCTGCTGATTTTAGGATTGAGCTATTCAGTAAGCATCATCCCTTCCTGAGGTTTCCTTCCCTCCTCATACCTCGCTCTTCTTCATGGGAAAATTGGAGGCTCAGAGTTCTTGCTGCTAGATTATAGAAACCAAGTCCCGATTCCCTCGGATTCCAGACCTGTTAACGATGCCATCATGAGCCCCGTGATCCCTCTGCCTGTTATTCCCATTTCTCCCAAGGAAGTAGAGGGAGTCAAGTGATTTTTTTTTTTTTTTTTTTTTTTTTTTTTTTTAATATGGTTTACCCTGCATAGGCCAAGATGACGCTTGTGATTGTTAGCTTTGTTTTTGTCCCTGTAGTTCTGGGCAGATGGCCTGCCTAGGGTTGGGAATGGCCTTGCATAGAGTTGATGCGAAAAGTAGTTGGTTCAAATGGAGGTGGGGGCTACGTATGAAAGGCCAGTAGGAAAACAGACCACAGCTATTTCTGGAATATGGAATGGGATGGAAAGCATCGACTTACGGGTGTATTAGTAACTTCACCTTCCTGCCTTTTCATCCAAAGAGCCACTGATAGGCCAAATGGGATCCAGGAAGTGTGACCGGTTCCGGGGTCACACATCATAGCTCTCTGCAGAGACTATCATTTTTTTTCTTCTGACCTTTTGAGAAAAACTAGCCTTGGATCTTCTGGAATGCATGCGATGCTGAGACGCACACATTTGTCTATAGTTCAGGAGACCCCGCCTTCGAAGTCCATTCCTGCATTGAGGTTCAGAAATAAGAAACCTTGGTTTGTGAAAGCTTCTGTGAGCAAGTGTGAACCCTGCCTTCACGCCCCGCAGAGCCCTCAACTGGCTTGTGTGTGCAGGCTCAAATGACCGGTCCCACGGAGTAAGGTAAAGTGACCGCTGAGGGAGCGGGCCTGGCTCGCTGTGGCTCTCCACTTCCTCCCGTGGCCTCCCAAGCGTGCATAAACACAAAATGCGGCACGGGGTTCTGCGTGTTCGGATAAAGTGAAAACCCTTTGGCTAACTATGTGGGGTGTGCTAGGAGTCGTAGACACGATCTTTGGTCTTCAGCCGGATCATGGAATTCTAAGCACTGGATGCGCTGGATTTGCCCCGGCCCTGTCTGCTCCAAACTTGTATGACTGCCTCTCCCAGACTGTCTCCTGCCGAGGGGGGGCAGTGTAATTGCCCACTTCCTTTGTGGTGTCTTCCAACCAAACGCCAGTGAGTGTCACCGAGGAGGAAACAAAGGACCGCCCGGTGGTGGCAAATGCCCCTGGTGCTGAAATATCAGTTTGTCTCCTCGGCCTTGTGCAAGACCTTAGAGATGCAGGTCACGTGGCCGCCATTTGCGAGTTTGGGGGCTTGTTAATTTGTGCCAAGAGTGGAGAAAATAACCTGTGCTGTTGCACAACGCGGGCTCCGTTGCTCGCCCCAGACGGTCTCTGTGAGATATAAACACCTTTATCCTTGACCCGTCACGTTCATTCCAAGCAGCCTTCCCTTCTTCACTGGGGGTTCGTTTCTGGGAACAGCTCACCTATTTATTCCAGAGTTATTAGAAACCTACACTCTTGTGTGTGTGTCTCTCTCTCTCTCTCTCTCTCACACACACACACACACACACACACACACACACACACACACAGGGGTGGTAGATCATCTCCAGAGCTGGCCACCAGCGGTCTCTGCCATTTCTGGCTATGTGTTCTGCTCTCCCAGCAAGAGCCATCCTTTTCCTTCTGGAGAGTGGGCTGGACTCTTCACTTGTTTTGACCCCTTGAATGTGGCAGGGGTGATAGGCTGGCGGCTTCCGCTTTTGCTGTGGGAAACCAGCTGAGATGTTTCCACACCCGAAGCTTGAGCGAAAGTGAAGAGTGAGGGCCGTGCAAGGAGAGACCGGGCGTGGGAGGAGGTGCAGAAGTGGAATACCGAGATCCCAGGCCTCCCTCCTGAATGCGGCCTCGGCAGTGACCCCTGCTGGCACCGCTTGAAACTAAAGAAACGCAGGGGTGAACTACCGTTCAAAGCCCTTCCTTGCAGACGATTTTGACAGCGTTGGGCAAGGGCAGAAGAGAACTTTCGAAATGCGAGGACAGGAATTGAGTTTGGCCTCTAGGGTGCCTCAGCTGGTTGCCTGTGACTGGAAACCAGATGTGCCTGGCAAAGGGCCGCCCCCTGTGTAACTCCAGGGGCACTATTCCTAGGCCTTACTACGGCAGCCTGGGAGCCACTTTGAGCCCGGTGTGACCATTCAGCTTTTTTCAGCTGTCAAGTTGCTTCTGAGGTCCCTGCCTGGCCTTGGCATCTCAGCTACCTCCTTATGGAAGCGGGTCAGGAAGAGTGGAGAATATCCTGCTGTCCAGAAGTGGCTCGTCGCCTCCCTGCTCATCCACGGGGCTTTCCAATGCCTCGTGGATTAAGGTCACATTCATCCTGGCTTTCAAGTCTTTCCATAAGCTGACTCAGCTCACATGGCCTTGGTGGTTCCCCTACACACAGCCTCAGAGTGCAGCTGGCTTAGTCTCTACCCCCTCTCCTCTTTTTCCTGGATAATCCTCCCCTAAGTGTGTTCCACTGAACCCCATAGTATGGGCAAAAAGGATACTATAGCCACACAAGCTAGGAAATCAACTCCGTTAAAAAGTAGCGGTATGTTTCTTGACGTCAGAGCTTCTCAAAACCTCCCTTTTGGGCTTTTCCTAGAGGAAAACACAATAACATTTCCTAAAACGATCCAATCTGGAAGGAGACTCCTGCAAGACTGGTATGCTGGGGGGGGGGGTGGGGGTGGGGAGTGGTTAGACATTTGGAAGTTAATTCCCCACCAATTGAAATGGCCCAGCTAAAAAGGAGTTCCTTGTGAAGCCTTAATTCTGCCTAGGACTTGTCTGTACGGTTATGGGCGTAGACCAAGCGAGTGGAGGGGTTTGGGTGTTTGGAGCGAAGGCACCTTGGCTCAAATCCTGGGTCTGCCATTTCCCGTGTTAACTTCAAGCGCGTGGCTTATTGTCACCTGCAGAGTGAGGATAGTAACTATGAAGGGAAATTGTCTTGCAGAATGCCTGGCTTATACACAAATGTTCATTTGTCCAAAAAAAAAAAAAAAAAAGCCTTGCAGTCTCCTGGAGGAGGCAGATAAGAATACATATGATTTCTAATTGTGATCAGTGCTGCAAAGGGAAAAGGACCGAGGGTGGGAGCAGCAGTGGAGGCCGCTGGTTGAGCTTGGTTATCAAGGAATCCCTGAGAAGACCCTTTATCTTGAACAATGAGTTGGCCAGGGCTGGGGGAGTGGAGGGATGGGGGCAGCTCTCCCAAGGCAGAGAGAGCCTAGGTATGGGGCCGGGTGTAGGTGAGCCCTGGTGTGTGTGAGGGCCTGAGAGAAAGCCCGGCTGTGGGGGAAGGAACAGCACAGGGACTTGGAGGCCTTGACTGTCGGGTTTATCCCTGGAAGCTGAACTGCGGCCAGCGGGGGCTGGCGGGATCCGATTTCCCATTTTAAAAGGTCGTGCTCTGGGTGGCGCATGGATGGATGGATGGGGGTGGGTCTGGCAGTCAGGTGGGAAAGCAAGGAAGTGGGGGGGGGGGTGTCGCCCTCCCGGCAAGGGAAGACCGCGGTTTGCACAAAGGGTGGTCGTGGAGGGGGCAGGAATTTGAGATGGATTTTGGAGAAGCCAAGAACTGGGGGATGTATTCGATATGAGGCACGAGGAGTAGAGAGAGGGTGGCTCCCAGGTTCCTACTGGGCACACAGAGGTGCCATTTGTGGAGATGCCCACCACGGTGGATGGGGGGGCGGGAGCGGGGAGGAGTGCCTTTGGGGCGGTCGGTGAAGAGTTCAGCGTTAGCACCTGCTGAGGTTGAGAACCACACGGTATGTGTGTGATACGCTGTGGCTGCGATTATTTATCTCAGGTACTTGTATTAAGTTTGGCTCCCTCGTGGCTCTCTAGAGACAGAGACTCCCCGAGGACAGGAAGCGTGAGCCCTTCTGTCAAAACATTCTCCAAGGACCTCTTAGGCGCCAAGCCCTACTTTGGCTCTGGGATAAAGACGCATGGGATGTGGTCCGCGTGCTTGAGAAACCCTGCTGACGGGAAGTGTGAGCTAGAGGATCCTATATTGAGTGATGTCATGGAAGTATGTGCAAGGTGCTTTGGAAACTCAGAGGCGGGAGTGAATGAGTAGTTCCCAGCTTGGGAAAGCTTTTAAGAGACCTTGACCTCTGAGTGAGAATTCCCCAGCATGGTAGGTGTGGGAACCAGAAGTTGAGGGAACGTGGTGGGGGGTGAGATCAGGATTAATGGAGAGCAGGGAGTGGCCTTTGCACATCTCAGTCCCCCCTGTAAGGGTCGTTAGATCTTCAAGGACAAATCTGTGTCCCCCTTCTTCCGTCTGAGTTCCTGGCCCAGTGCCGGCACAGAGAGGACGCTCACTAAATATTTGGTGACTCCAGTTTCTCTTAAATGTCCCAAATTTCAGTCTTCTTTGCCACTCCTTCAAGTTGGGCTATGATAGGGACCCGCCTCGGGACTACGGCACTGGGTGGGGGGACGGGGGATAGGAGTTCAGGAGTGGATGGAGTAAGGGGTGCATTAACTGGGGAATTCTGCAGGGGTGTCTGGAGAGGGCTTGCACCGCCCCCACTCCCATCTGGCTCACTGGCCGTGGGTGAGGTGGGAGAAGGAAGAGCGGGGAGACCTGAGGTTGATTCAGGGCTCATGATGAACAGGACGGAAGCTATTTTATTACAGGTCGAATAGAGGGATCTATCTTAACCGGTTGCGCTGACCCCCTCTGGCTGCCCCTTACTGGTCTCTGCTTTCACTGAAACCTTCCCTGGCACCCAGATGAAGGGCCTGCCCTCTCCTCCAGTGCCGTCTTCCCCTCCCTTTAAAAACAGCCTGGGGGCGCCTGGGTGGCTCAGTCGGTTAAGCGTCTGACTTCCAAGCGTCTGACTTCCGGCTCAGGTCATGATCTCACGGGTCGTGAGTTCAAGCAAGCCCCACGTCGGGCTCTGTGCTGACAGCTCAGAGCCTGGAGCCTGTTTCGGATTCTGTATCTCCCTCTCTCTCTCTGACTCCACCCCCCCCCCGTTCATGCCCTGTCTCTCTCTGTCTCAAAAATAAATATTAAAAAAATTTTTTAAATACAAAATAAAAACAGCCTGGCCACTCCACTCCCAAAAGATCAGATGTACCCCTCCCAAAAAACCTCTGACCCGTTTCCTCCTTTGTGGAGAGAGGGACACAGAAGCTAAATGTTATGTACCCTAGGGAATTAATGAATTGTCTTCTGCTGAGCCCACACAACTCCTTACTCGTCCCTTTACGTAGCCCCTCTATGCTTACTCCCTAGCTTTGCCCTCCGTGGTTTCATTCTGGTTGGCGGGCCTGTTTCTAAGCATCCCAGAGTCCTCTGTGCCCTGCCCTAACCCTAACCCCTGGGGCTGCGACAGTTGTCTCCCCATCAGACTGGGGGCTCCCTAAGGGTAGGAAGTGTTTCGTTGCTCCGGAGCTCTCCCCAGTGCTCAGAGCATGAACTAGCTGCCTATGTCCCAAAAGCAAAGCAGTTACTTGAAGAGCCCCTTTTTATACGTGAGAATTGATGAAGGAGGACCTGGGATCCAATTCCTCTCCAGGTCAGTGGACCCATGGATTCGGGTCGTTGAGATGATGACCTGTGAGTAGGGTAAAGGGTGTCTTTCAGGCTGGGGCTGTCCTGCTTACCTGTGTCCCAAAGGTGGGGACCAGGGCTGTTGAGAATTTCCCTTTGCGGTTCTGGAAAAGACCTCGCCTGCTGCCCTGCCGGGCCCCTGGGCATTCCTGCCATCTACCCTGTGCCAGAGAAGAAACTGCTCACCGTTTGTCCGTTTATTGAGCCCCTACTGTGTTCCAGGCACAGGAGACGTGGAAGCAGGTAGCACTCGGCCCTTGCTTAGTCGCTAGATGGGGGCTGAGAGCCGAGGGAGGGCAGGGTCAGCCCCAGCTCACGACTGAGACAACAGTGCCTTTATGCGTCACCATTGCCTAACACTGAAGAGTCCTGGAAGGAACCGCGGTGAGTTCAGTGAGCCGGCTGGGACACGGCAGCGTCGGGGCGCAGGAGACGCACGGAGAAGCGCGTTGGCCTGGCCGCTGTCAGCTGGAACGTCCAGGTAAGGAGACGGGGTTTCGGCCCCTGGGAAGTGTGCGGTGGGCGCTCTCACTCTGACCCGTGGTCCTTGTCCTCTCTGCCTGGGAAGGGTTCTGTGCATGACGGCGGCGGTTAGAAGAGCCTTGTCTGTCCCACCCCACCCCCCACCCCTGGAGGGCTTCCCCAGTGACTCCCCTCTGGGCCCTCCACTTCCCTACCCCCAGGCTGTACATATGTTGGACAAATGACAAGTTCATCTGTTGGGTATCGTATCTTCCCGGATTCAATCGTAAGCACCTCCAGAGCACAGATGGGCCAGCCCTCAGCTATTCTGTCTAAAAGAAGGGCAGTGCGAATCCAGTATTTGAAAGGCCAGAGGCCCTCCTGGAGATGTATAAGGTGCAGCGGACTAGGCAGCAGGAGACCCAGCGTTCGTCCCTGCTGTCCTCAGCTCACTGTGTGACTTTGGGCAAGTTGCTTCCCATCCCTGCAAAATGACGATCCCTGCCCCACACTCTGCACGGAGGGACACTGATCCCGTGTTGGTACTGAGGTGACTTCCATGGCCCTTCAGATGGAATCGCTCAGACATTTAGAAAAGAGTCTTGGGGTGGGGGGGGCGGGGGGGGTGGAAACAGAGGACTTGGCCATCTGGATGGAGAGGGTCCAGCTTCAGGACTACGGCTGTCTCGGGCCTGGATCATCAAAGGGACCGCCTCCCTGCACCTCGGCTGCGTTCTTCTATGGGACATCTGCCTAATGGCTGGTGGGGACCCTGCTCTGTTTGTCCAGCTGCTGGGCCCCCACCGTGGAGACGCAGTGAGGCGTCTGGTCGCTTTCTCCTGATGCCCTTGCAGTCCGCTGGAGGCTCTCACCTACCTTCTCTAGAGGGTCCTGCCCTGCCCAGGAGGCCCCACGCTCTTTGTGCCTGCTGGTGGGTGCCCTGGGGGTGGAGCTAGAAGAGACAGAAAAGAAGCAGAGCAGCACAGTAAGGCCGTCCTGGGACCCAAGAAGGGCAGGGCAGGGCAGGGCAGGGCCAGCCCTGGGGCCTTGTAAATGCAGTCGTTCCTCACGCATCCTGGGAGTTGAGGAAGAACCGTGGATTGGTTCATTTCGCTCACTGATTTCATTCATCGATTTCCGCCTCTTTCTCCTTCGCCGTCCCTCCCTTTGCTGTTCTTTCCACAGACACCTAGGGGGCACCTCTCACTGATGGAAACTCAGCGTTGTGGGTACCGGGGAGACAGCACACCTGCTCCTGCCCGAGGTGGGAGGGGCGCCACTCTGGGGACACCGGTCACGTGACCCAGCAAGGCAGGGCAGGGCAATGTGCCAAGGACAGCACGGCGCCCAGGGTAGGGCGGGCAGGCAGTGGGGGAAGGAGAGGTAGGGCTTGGAGTCAAGCCCGTGAGAGCAGCCCGGAGGATGTGGTGAGTCGTCAGAGCATTGGACTTGATCCTGAGTCCTGAGGGTGTGGTGGGTCAAGGTTGGTCGGTTTTCTTTTGATTTTTTTCCCCCCCTTTCACCAGGGATTTGGGGCAGGGTACCTACCGGCTGCTCAGATTTGCACTTTTCAGATCCTTCTAGGCTCAGTGTGGGCAATGGATTGGTTAGTTTTTCCAATTCCAGGCTTTAGACCCAAAGTGATTTTGAAACCTTTGGGCAGAACTGGCTGCATCCTGTCTCTTCCTTATCCCTGCAACTACTCCCCACCCCTCGCCGTCCCCGACCCCACAGGCACAGACCACCTCTCTAAGGAAACAGCCAGGAAGCCTAGTGTGTGGCCAAACCAGGCTGGCCCCACCCTCTCCGATGCCAGCCTGGCATGCCCCTGGCCAGAACATGTCCCCCACCTCCGGCTTGTTAGTGGCTGGGACAACTCCGCTCTCCCCAGGGAGCAGGCTGAGAGGAAAGCTTAGACAACACTTACCTGTTCTTCTCTCTGGCTGGATAGGAGGTATTCCTGGGGGGAAGAGAAAGAAGGAGTGAGAGCCACACTGCTTCCCTGGGGGCTTGGCGAGGCAGGAAGGGTTGGTGGCTCTTTGGGGCTCGGTGCCTTTTTTTTTTTTTTTAATGTGCATTTTTTTTTTTATTACAAAAGCAGCCTTTGAATACATGCCCACTATAAAAAGAGTCAAGTAATGAGAGGTTTGTGGAGTCAAAATTAAAGTCCCTTTCACCGTCTTCCCCTCACTTCCACTTCCCAGCCTCGATGTAACCACTGTTGACAGTTTGATGTCTATCCTTCTAGAAATTTCCGTATCTATTTGCATATATATGTAAGTATGCAGTTGTTAAAACAAAACAAAACAAAACAAAACAGGGGCGCCTGGGTGGCTCAGTCGGTTGAGCATCTGACTTTCGATGCCCTCACCCTTAGGGTGGCTGCACCCCCACATGCCAGAGGCAGCCCCGGTTTTCACACCTGTAGCCTGGCCTAGTGATCTCTCCACAAAGCGTCGCTGTTTGACGATCATTTATACGGACACCCTATGGCACAGGTGACCCCTACCGGCCTGGTGCCTGGGCTTGGTTTCACAGAACCCGCTCAGAACCACCCCTGTCTGGACAGCGCCCACCTTTGTCACTCACCTTCCACCCGCTTCCCCATCAGCCCAAAGAACTGGCTCGTTTTGCCCCTTTTCACCTCCTGAAGCGTGAGCTGAATGTGGGGGACGACACCGTCCTGGGGAAGCAAAGAGTTCATCGTTAGAGGCCGGAGACAAGACCGGGAGGGCAGCCTGAACACCAGCAACGTCGTGACTGTTGCTCCGTGCGGGCACGCGGCTCTGGCGCATTCTTTACCCAATACTGTGCCTACTAGACGCAATAGATAGCTAATGTTCTGCCTGTTACGTTCCTCACACGGTTCCCGGCGCTTCCGCATATGAACTCATTTCATCCCCGCTGAAGCCACACCAACTAAGAACCGGTATGGTTACCAGGTTACAGACAAAGACACCGAGGCACGGAGAGATTGGTTTGTCCAGAGACGGAGCCAGAACTTGAATCTGGGTCACCTGGCTCAAAGGCCAAAATCTCGTTTACTCTTCACAAACACCATATGAAGTAGTGACTGTGGTTTATCCCCACTCTGCAGATGGGGAAACTAAGACTTATGGGGGGGGTAAGTGACTTGTCCAAGGTCACACAGGAAGTGGTGGAGGCAGGATTTGAACCCAAGGAGTCTGCCTCCAGGGCCTGGGTTCTGCTCGATCTTAGAAATGTCTCCAAGCATAGACAAGGGGCGGGTGGGCACCTGGTAGGCAAGGCGGGAGACCTCCCCCTGCACCCTCACTCCCACTGCTTCCCCCCTGACTTCCCCCACGTATGCCCTACCCAACAGCCTGGGTCTCCCATATGGAACATGGCATGAGGCCTGGGGTGGAGGCCATGACCCTGGGCAAAGGCATTTTCTTTTCTTTTCTTTTCTTTTCTTTTCTTTTCTTTTCTTTTCTTTTCTTTTCTTCTTTCTTCTTTCTGTTTTTTTTAATGTTTATTTATTTTTGAGAGAGAGAGACAGACAGAACATGAGCAGGGGAGGGGCAGAGAGAGAGGGAGACGCAGAATCGGAAGCAGGCTCCAGGCTCCGAGATGTCAGCACAGAGCCCGACGCGGGGCTCGAACTCACGAACCGTGACCTGAGCCGAAGTCAGACGCTCAACCGGCTGAGCCACCCAGGTGCCCCCAAAGACCTTTTCATCCTTGAGCTGCTGGGCTGAAAGTTCTGGGCCGAGGGCTATGGGTTGAAGTTCTCATTTTTCCATCAGCCTTTGTGATGTGGGCCAATGTCATCTCACTTTCTGGCCTTAACCCCGAAGGGCTTGCTCAGCTCTGCCGAGAGGGAGAGAGGCTTGCTAGTGGAGAGAGTGACAATGGGTGACAGTCATTAGACCATCTTCACATCTCTGTGCGCCCAGTACCTGGCACAGAGCCTAGAACACAGCAGGTGTGGGATACAGAATGCCGAAGAGGGGCCCTTTCTCTGGCACTCTGGGAAGAGGGAGGAGGATGGGGGTCTCCTTTCCCAGGAAGGCTGAAGACAGGCAGCTAGAGCCCTCAAGTAACACGAGCCACCTGGCTGGAGTCGCCTCGCCTGGTCTGGAACCAGAAAAGCCTCCTTGGAGATCTGGACCCGTTTCTGAAAAGCTCATGAAAACCACTTTGGGTAAAAGGCGGCCTTCAAAGGCAAGCTGGACAGAATGGCTATCTATGAATTAAACAAGACTCCCCTCGCTCCCACCCTCCTGGGTGGCTGGACACTGGTCCCCATTTACCCGGGACAGACTCCTCCCCCTGCCTGAAGCCCTCCTCATGCATTTAACCCAAATCCCCAGCTCCAGGGATAGCTGCACGTGGGGGATCCCTCAGAGCGGGGGAGGTGACAAGTCATGCTGACCCTGCCTTGTTCCTTCCTTCCGTCCCCTCCCTCGTGGAGATGGTTCCTCTACTCCCAGCTTCCGGGGGCTGGGAAGCCCAGCAGACCGGGTGAGGTGCTGTTTCTCGCATGGCTGCGTAGAGAGCTCCCCGTCACGTGGCTCGGTGTCCCTGGGCCTGGGCCAGGTCCCGTGATGTTTGGCACAGATGCTGCAAAGCATGTCACAGCTTGCAGAGAGTCTCGGGGATCATCTTCCCTCGTCTCCCATTTTACAGGTGAGGACACTCACGGCCAGAGAGCAGCCGTGACCTTCCCAGGGTTGCACAGCGTCAGTGGAGAAGCGGAGACTTGAACCCAGGACTGCCCACCCTGCTGTCTTCGCGACCACACTCGGGGACAAAGCAGGGGTTCCTGGAAATCCACCACAAATGGCTGTTCCTTCGATGGCTCTCCCAGTGACCCCAGGGTCCTGACCATCCCGGGACTGGGAGAGCCAGGCTCAGGTTTGCCCCGTCTGCCCTCCTAAAACCCTTCACGGAACACTGGTCCTGTTTGCTCTGCTGGCCTCACTCCCCTGTCTGGGAGCTGCCCAAGGTCAGGGTCTTTGTCTTCCCAATCAGATGGAGTCGGGGCACATGCTGTGTGCCTAATTTTTGGGTTTCTCCCCAGTTTAGTAGAAGATACTGGCAATCAAACTCTTATCAGGAAATAAGAGTTTCTATACAGAAGATGAAACAGTGGTCCCGCCCCAAGTTGGCCCTCCCTTTGAAAGGAAATTCTGGGGCGGGGCGGGGGGGCGCCTGGGTGGCTCAGTCGGTTGAGCATCAGGCTTCAGCTCAGGTCATGATCTCGCAGTTTGTGAGTTCCAGCCCCGCGTCCAGCTCTGTGCGGACAACTCAGAGTCTGGAGCCTGCTTCGGATTCTGTGTCTCCTTCTCTCTCTGCCCCTCCCTCACTTGTGCTCTCTCTCTGTCTCTCAAAAGTAAATAAATGTAAAAAATAAAAAAAAAAAGGAAGGAAATTCTGGAAAATGTCCTCCGACAGACGGATACACCAAATCTGACCTTGGGCAAATGTGCAGTTGTGCTGTTGAATCTGCATAACCTTGCACAGACTGACCTTTCTGTGCCTCAGTTTCCTTATCTGTGAGATGGGGATAGTAATGGTATCTTCTCCATGAGGCTGATAGGAGGATTAAACTGGTGAATATTTATGAAGCATTTAGGCCAGTGCCGGGAACATAGTATATGTTAAGATACACACACACACACGCTCACACACGCTCACCCCCCCCCCCCACACACACACACTCACCCACTGTTCCATGTACATGTGCCCCTTCGGAGGTCTGCCAGGCCAGGGACCACGGCCCTGAACCTACCCACAGAGGGGAGTCAGACAACACGGCTAACAGTGTACCGGCAGAAGGGATCTTCTAACCCCTCCACCACGGACCAGCCCCTGCCTCACCCCAAAGGTACCTCCTCCAGGGTCACGGTTACCCAGGACCCTGCTTCAGCTCCGAGTGCCAGTTTCTCGTCAACTGTCCCGGTGCATGCAGGCAGCCCCATCAGGAGAAGCAGGGGGAGGCAGGGCAGCATGGTCAGTAGTGTTCGGTCCCCGGACCCTCTGGGAGCCCCTCTCGGCCTGTAGATGCTGCCCCCAGGTCTGGGTCCTCTCTCTGGCTCCTTTCGTGTGTGTGTGTGTGTGTGTGTGTGTGTGTGTGTGTGTGTGTGAAGCTCCACCTATTCTCGGTCCTTCCAGCTACCCTGCTTTTCCTTCGGCTTATCTGACCCCCGAGGCCACTTCCTGTGACTCCCACCCCTCCCTCCCCTGCTGGAAAGGCCAATGATACCAAAGGAGGGACCAGACCTCTTCCATTGCTGCCCCAGCACTTGATCCCCGGGCTCAGCGCTCTGATGCAACACCCGCCTCGCCTTTGGCTGCATTCCCTTGGTGGCAGGTGCACAATGGGGCACTGTGTGGGGCCTGGCTACAAGCCCGAGGGGGCCTTGTCACCCTGGAAATGGTGGGTGACAAGGGAGGGGGATTGTGCGGCTCCTCCCTGCCTGGTGCTCTGCTCCCCTGTAAGAGGGGCCTCTCCCCAGATCTTAGGATCCTACCGCTTGTCTCCCCATTGCTGAACCCCCCCCCCTTCCTGCTGTTCCTTTCTGTGTCCCAGGTTGTGTATAGAAACGCACGTCCCGCCCTGAGAGAAGGAACGTGGTGCTTGAAGGAGTGGAACTTCTTGAGAGAGAATTGGAATTCGCCAGAAGAATGGCCTCCTGCTGAGGTGTCATCAGGGCTAAACTACTTCCCACTGCTGTCAGAGTGATTTTTCTAGACCCCTAACCTGACCTGTCCTCCCTGCTCACAGCCTTCCAGTGTCTCCCCCATGGCTCCTGGCATAATGTTGGAGCTCCCCCAGCATGGCATCCAAGGCCTTTCTCCACGTAGTTCCTCCCTGTCTCCCATCCATCCATCTACCCACCCCCCATCCTCCCAGCCCCCCAATCCCCCCATCTATCCACCCATCCATCCATCCATCCATCCACCTACCCAGCCCCCCAGCCCCCCAGCCCCCCAATCCCCCCATCCATCCATCCATCCATCCATCCATCCATCCATCCATCTTTCTGTCCATCTGTCAGTGTAGGGCAAGGGCCCTGCGGTCAGAGACCTGAATTCCAATCCTAGCTCCACCACTAAATAGTTATGTGACCTTGACACATTACTTAACCCCTCTAAACCTTAGAATCCTCATCTGTAAGACGAGATTAACAACAGCACTTATTTCCAAAGTTGTTGGAGGATCAAATGAGATCATGAACGTGAAGCACTTAGCACGGGGGCGTGATGATAAATCTTTCACACCTTGAGCTATTATTCCTGTCGCTATCATCGACTGGGTGAGGCACTGGGCCACAGGGGATGAATGAGACCCCAACCCTGTCCTCCAGAATCTCGCAGTCCAGGAGAGGAGACCTCTGGCTGGCAGGTAAGCTCTGTTCAGTTTGGTGGGTGGCCGCATAGAGACGGGAGCCAGAGAAGGGCATATCCCCTCCCCAGTCTGCCTGGAAGCCATTCCCTGGTCCCAGACACGCTGCATCACCTGCTCCCAGGACAGGCCGAAACTCACCGCCCCGTGCTTCGACCTTGGTTGTTGCCTTGCCTGGGCCTCCTTTCCCACCTGACATAGTCCCACCCAGCCTTAAAGGTCCCGCTTCACCATCACCTCCACAGTAGAGTTTTTCTGCGTCTGTTCCTGACTCCAGCAAGAATTGATTGGCTCTTTTCCTCTGCTTTCCCAGTATCTCCTGTTTACATCTCTTGCAGCCCTGCATGGGGGGCAGGTGGGGGGGGGGGGTACTGGGGAGTGCAGGGTGTGGCCTGCACGGAGTAGCAGCCGATGGAGAGAGCGGATGCGAAACCCAGCCCTCTCTCTGTTCACCGAGCTGCACAGTCTGGCTCCTGCACAGTCTGGCTCGGGGCTTTGCACCCCTGGAGGAAGGCACTTTGCTCCCTTTCTCCCAGAGGGGACAGCCGGGCTGAGGATAGCCCTGCTGGTCTGCCACGAGCTCTCTGAGAGCGGGGCTGGGATATACACATGCTTGGCACACAGTGGGTCCTTAAGAAAAGTGCAGTCAAGGGGCGCCTGGGTGGCTCAGTCAGTTAAGTGTATGACTTCGGCCCAGGTCAGGATCTCGCGGTTCGTGGGTTCCAGCCCCACATGTGGGCACATGAGGGCTCTGTGCTGTCAGGACAGAGCCTGCTTCAGATCTTTTGTTCCTCTCTCTCTGCCCCTCCCTGCCCCCCCCTCAAAAATAAACATAAAAATAAAAAAAGAAATGAAGAGAGAAAGGAAGGAAGGAAGGAAGGAAGGAAGGAAGGAAGGAAAGAAGGAAGAAAGAAAGAAAAAAGAAAAAAGAAGGGAAGGAAGGAAAGAAAGAAAGAAAAAGAAAGAAAGAAGAAAGAAAGGAAGGAAGGAAGGAAGAAAGAAAAGAAAGACAGGAAGGAAGAAAGAAAAGAAAGAAGGTAAGAAAGAAAGGAAGGAAGGAAGAAAAGAAAGAAAAGGTAAGAAGGAAAGGAAGGAAGGAAGGAAAGAAAGAAGAGAAGAAAGAAAGAAAAAGAAAGAAAACAAAACCAAAAAAAAAAAGAAAAAAAAGAAAAAGAAAAAGAAAAGAAAGAAAAAGAAAGAAGTGTAGTCACTCTGAGTCCAGGCCAGGTTAGGCAGCCATGGATAAGGGCAAGTGTGGGGGTTGGGGGAGGACACCCCAAGCCCCCACCTCCACCTCCCCTCCAGGAATCTCTTTGATGGATCCTGATGGCTTGCGAATCCCTGCCTGTGCTAAAACACAGACTCCCTAGCTCCGCCCTATTCTGTAGCCAGCCCCCGTCTCCTGTCTCCTTTCGGGGTCGGTCTCAACACTCCAGGCGACAATCACTCAGCCTCCCACTGAACTTCCCCAAGGGCAGGGCAATTCCACCGTTTTGACAAGTTCTTCCTCACGGGGAGCAGGGTTTCCCTTTTAATCTCCATTTTACAGCTGAGGAAACTGAGGTCGGTTGGGTTTGCTCTAGGTTACGGAAAGCACCGGGGGGCCGACTAGCATCCCAGACCCCAGTCAGCTGCTTCCCGCCTCCCACTGGGGCCTCAGCCTGTAAGGGCAAGCAACACAGGGCTGGTGGCAGCGTGACAGCATGGCCCACTGCATGTAGGAGATGGCTTCCCATTTCGCAGGTCCAAACTGGGTGACCTTGGGACTTAAGGAGCTTCCCTGGGCCCCAGCTTCTCCATCTGCAAACCGGAGCTGCTACTCCTTGGGCGGTGGTCAAGATTCCAGGATTTCCCCGCTTGTAAAGAGCTCAGAGCCGTGCCTGGCCGGCACATAGTATGAGCTCAATTAATCCTAACAGGTTTGGCGGGGGGATTATTCGACCTCTGAAACCCTGGGCCTCGGCGTGGACTCCCGGCCCCGCCAGCGGAGAAGCCACCCCGCGTGGGACAGGATGTGGCCGGTGCCCAGCAGGGAGGAGGCGGGGGCGGGGGGGGGGGGGGGAAGGCACGGGGCAGAGGAGAGGGCGGCGGGAAGAAGGGAGAGAAAATCCCAAAGGTCCGGAAGGCCGGGAGGAAGGCAGGGCACGGGCTGGAAACCGCGGCTATTTGCAGCGTTGCCTTCGGGCTGCGGTCGGGCTGGCGCTCGCGGCCCTGGGGGCCGAGCCCGCCGCCCCGCCCGGTGCCCTCGGCCACCCGGGCACGGCCCCGGCCCGCGCGCCCCGCCGGACCCCGGTCCTCGCGGCCCCGGCGGCCGGAGGGCTGGGGCGCGGCGGCCGGGAGCCGGGACGAGGCCGACGGCGCGGAGCCGGGCGCGACCCCGGAGGGCTGCGTGGAGGCGGGTGCCGGCCGGTCGCGCGGGGCCGGGGCGGGCGCGGGTGGCCGTGTGCCCGCGGGGCGGGTCGCGGCCGTGGCGAGGCTCCCGGGGCGCCGGGTGGGCGCGCAGGATTGCTAAAGGCTGCGGTTTGGCAAAGCCCGCGGAGCCGAGAAGAGAAAGGGCGCAGGAGGGAGGGAGTTTTTTAAAGCTGAGGGCGAGCAGCGAGGAGGGAAACACGAGAGGAGGGCGGGATGCGGGCAGGAAGCTGACGTTTCCCGAGCGCCCACTCTGGCCCCAGGAGGAGGGAGGATGGGTCCCGCGGTGCCGGCCGGCTCCAGGAGGCCGCCCCGGGATTCGAACCTGGTGGGCCTGCCACCGCGTGCTCCGTCACCTTGACTGAGAACGCAGACGCGAGCCCGAGGGGAGCGGCGGGGCCCGGAGCGAGGAAGAAGGGAGGCTGGGAGGGGAGACTGGGGGTGGGGGGGGCTCCAGGGAGGGGTCGCGGCTGCCCCGAGGGGACACTTGCGGGGAGAGGGGCGGCCGTCAGGCTGCCGAGCTGGTTCCACCACCCCAGATGACGCCACAGGGGCCCTGCTTCAGTCTTTCCCACGCCCTTTCAGCGCCCCCATGTGGAAGCTTCTCCTGAAGCCTGGTCTCCCCTCCTAGGTCTCGGAGTGGGCGGATCCAGGTAGGGCAAGAGCTGGGTGCCGGTCCCCCTGGCCTGTCCTCTGGATAGAGGGACAGGAGGTGAAGGAGGGGCTGGGCCGCCAGAGGGGGGCGAGCCTTCTCAGCGGCAGCGTGGTCCTTCTAAGGGAGGGCGATGGATAAGAGTAGCCGGGGCGTGCTGATCTGATCCGGCACAACCCTCTGAAAAAGGCAACTCCCCCGCACCTCAGAGGTTACACTCGAGCAGGCATTGATTCTGGATTGAGCACCTTGCAGCATGGGAGTTGTTCCAGAACAGAGATGCAGGAAACAGACAAGCATCGATAACAATTTAACCCAGTGTGGAAAGCGCCATGGAAAGGGCATCTGGGGAGAAACGAAGATTCCCGGACCCCCTTTACCCGCATTTATGGTGCAGGCACACTCCAGACACTTGTCCTAGACAGGACACCATGGGTTTGGAAAAGTGAGCGCAGAGGAAGCAGACAGAGCCGTGGCCCTCTGCGCCCAGAGGTTGTGTGGGCGGATATCTCCGCCCAGAGTCATGGCAGACGTTTGGGCCCAAGCCTGCCTTGTTTTTGACATCTAGCCCCTCAGTTGTGCCCCGAATATCTCCGGAAAGGCCTGGGGTTACTGCTCAGTTTCAGAAAGAGAATTCTCCCAGTCCCGAGAATGATTCAGAGCAGCCCCTGACCTCACTCACCCTTATCGGCAGGCACCTCCCCCCACCGTAAAAAGCACATCCTGGCCCTGGGAACTTCCCACCCTGTCTCCTCACCTTTCTCCATAGGGCCTTGGCACCCACTTACATCTTTCTTTTTGCAACCAGGCTCTGTAAGGAAAGACACACGAGCAGAGTTGGGGGGCGGGGGGAGCGGTATTTGTCCCCAAGAAGGATTTAAGTGACGAGTAGAAGCAAACCATGGTTAAGAATAAGACTCCGGGTTCAAATTCTGACCCCCTCACTTGCCCTCTGTGTGACTGCAGGCAAGTGAGTTAACCTTTCTGAACTTCACTTACCTTATCGATAAGGTGGGGGTAATAAGATAGTCACTTCAAAAGGTTGCTGATGGGGCGCCTGGGTGGCGCAGTCGGTTAAGCGTCCGACTTCAGCCAGGTCACGATCTCGCGGTCCGGGAGTTCGAGCCCCGCGTCGGGCTCTGGGCTGACGGCTCGGAGCCTGGAGCCTGTTTCCGATTCTGTGTCTCCCTCTCTCTCTGCCCCTCCCCCGTTCATGTTCTGTCTCTCTCTGTCCCAAAAATAAATAAACGTTGAAAAAAAAAAAAGGTTGCTGAGATGTTTAAATGAGATAATGCATAGGAGAACTTCACGCAGCACCGGGCACATTGTAAGCCTTAATACATGGTAGCAGTTTATTGCCATTAATCATGTAATTGAACAATAACACTCATCCATGTTTTACGGGAAAGCCCAGATTAAGGAAAGTGATTTCAGGCATTTCCTGATATTTTGCCATCGGACCGAGAGTTTCCTAAGGACAGAGACTGGGTCTGACCTGTCAGACTAGGAGTTCCCTTGTGGCCAGGTCTCTTAGACAAGGTTCTGTGAGCCAGGTTTTAAAGGTAGGGTTCAGGGGTGCCTGACTTCGGCTCAGGTCACGATCTCATGGTTCGTGGGTTCGAGCCCTGCATCGGGCTCGGGACTGACAACGCACAGCTTGGAGCCTGCTTCAGATGCTGTGTCTCCCTCTCTCTCTCTGCCCCTCCCCCGCTCACACTCTGGCTCTCAAAAATAAATTAAAAAAAAAAGTAAAAAATAATAATAAATAAATAAAGGTAGAGTTCAGAAGCTTCAGGCCTGAGGGCCGAGGGAGGCGGGTGAAACCCCCCCTTGTTGGTGGATGTGGGTTCAGGTCCCGCCCCGCCTCGACTGTGGGGTGGGAAGAAGTCTCTTTTGTCTGCTTCTCCCAGAGCCCATGAGCAATACAGGCATCCAGAGTCTGACCCCATTAGTGGGAGAGGCGAAGCTCATGATGTAAATCAGCTCTTTTTTCCTGGATCTTGGTTAGCGAGTGTGGGAGAAAAGTGAACAGCTAATTGAAAATATAATTATAATGCACTGTCCTTTGTCTACCGAGTGGAGCCTCCAGACCCCACTGTCTGCGGAACAGTTTGTTTCTCGAGTCCAGGAGGACCCTGGAGCCAGCCACCCAGAGACAGCACCCACGGGTTGGGTAACTTGGCAGGTTGTGGCAAGAGGCTCAGGACTGAACCTCCGTCCTGCTCTCCCTGACCACTGTCTGGAACACCTGAGCCCACGGAGCTCTCAGAAGAATGCTGAGTTCAGGAAACCCTGAGCAGGCTTCCCTGGGAAGCCGGGAGGAGGGAAGGCTGGGGAGGGCAAATTTCACCCAGCAGACACTGACTGGGGAGTCACTGAAAGCCGGAGAACAAAGGATTTGTATGGGATTTTGTTGGTGGTGGTTTTTTTCCCCCCTTCATGGGTTCCCAAAGCCGCCTCCTCTCCATGGGGTGACCAAGAGAAGGGGCTGAAAGTGGGGAGGAGTTGGAGACAGGAAAGTCTGTTAGGAGGTAATCAGGATCGTCTAAGGAGATGGGGGCTGGAGGAGGGCTGGCTCAGAGCATTGCAGGGGGGCGTCAACAGGTCTGAGCTCCGGAGGGACAGAGTGGGGGGGGGGCACTGGGATGACGACGAAGAGGAAGGAGAACAGGCTCCGGGAGTGTGGGGGAGGAGCTGGTGGGTGTCACTTTGGACGGTGACAGTTTGAAGTATCTGTGGATGGACCTGGGGTGGACCAGGAAGGGCTGGGGGCTTAGGGGCCAAGGTCATAGAGCTTCAGGAGGTCAGCGTACCACGATGGTGAAGCGAGGGGATGACCCAGGGAAATCTCAACTAAAAAGGCTGAAGCTGGACATCTGAGCAGCCTCAGTACTTAAGAGGCAGGTGGGGGACAGGGCGTGGGGCGAGAGATGACACGGGAGAAATCAGAAGGGTGGGTGCGTGGGAGAGAGGAGAGGCACAGACATACAGGCGAGAGATGCTTATGAAATACACATACGGATGTCAACAAACGTGTACGTTAATGCCTAGAAAAAACAGTGCAGAACACGTGTGGTTTGGCGGTGGTACTTTTGGGACGGGCGGTAGGTAATGGGGTTTCCATGGTCTGTTCGATATCCTAACATTGTCTGAATATGTTACAGTGAGATACGTGCATACGTTACTTTCACAGTGTAAAACAAGATAGGAGCGGGGCCTGGGCGGCTCAGCCAGCGAAGAAATGTCCGACTCTGGATTTTGGCTCCGGTCTCAATCTCACGGTTTGTGAGTTCGAACCCCGAGTCAGGGCTCCGCACCGTCAGTGGGGAGCTCGCTTGGGATTCTCGCTCTCTCCCTTTCTTTCTGCCCCTCCACTGCTCGCGCTCTCTCTGTCTCTCCCTCTCTCAAAATAAATAATCAATAACCTTAAAAAAAAATTCTCTCTCTCTCTCTCTCCCTCCCTCTGCACCCCTCCCCAGCTGGCGCAGGCGCTCTGTCTCTCTCTCAAATAAAAAGAAGTAAATAAATGAAACAAGATAGGAAGTCCTCAAACTGTCCATTAACAGGAGAAGGGATTAGTCAGTTGTGGCCACGGAATACTCTACAGCAGTGGAAATGAATCAGAATGTGGATATCAACTCGGATATCAAGTGTTAAGCAAGAAAAGCAAGTTGCAGCCTACCTATTGGATGATTCCATCTGTGTAGAATTTAAAAACATAGATCCGTATTATAAATGGATACATAAACGTGTAGTGTGTGTTTGTATGTGTGTGTGTGTGTGTATATATATATATATATATATATATAATATGGACACAGAAAAGACTCGCGAGAATATGTGATATGTTCAGAAGAGAGCTTGCCTATGGGAGGGGGAGGGCAATTGGGGGACACAGGTGGCTTCGGTTTTCTCTGTAATGACTCATTCAGTAAACTGGATATTGAGTATTCATGTGTGCTGTCCTATTATCTGTACATTTAAAAAAAATTTTTTTTAAACGTTTATTTATTTTTGAGACAGAGAGAGACAGAGCATGAACGGGGCAGGGGCAGAGAGAGAGAGCGAGACACAGAATCGGAAGCAGGCTCCAGGCTCTGAGCCATCAGCCCAGAGCCCGACGCGGGGCTCGAACTCATGGACCGCGAGATCGTGACCTGAGCTGAAGTCGGACGCCCAACCGACTGAGCCACCCAGCCGCCCCTATTATCTGTACGTTTTTATGTGCTGGGTATTATTAATACATTTTGAAAAAACAGAAGGGAAATATGAAAAACCATGGGGGAGAAGGGTTTTATGAAAGAGGGGCAGGGTGGACAGTATGAAAAGTAAATTAGGGGCGGCAGGTGGGGCCTGGGTTGCCCTGGGGTAGGGGGGGTGCCCACCAGCGTTTCCGGCCCATAGGCAGACGGTCTGCTTTCAGCGTTCCTGCTAAGACCCCTGGCCAGAGGGTTTTGAGACCCCACTCTCAGCCAGTGGTCCAGCTGGGGCCCCCACCGCCTCTGGGACACACGCGGGGACACTGAGGCTCTTGGATGTTGCTGATGATGACGCAGGGAAGCTGTCCTCCTCTGTCACCAAATAGGAAATGCAGTTATCACCCTGGGAGAGACTCCTTGAGGATCAGAGGGGTGACAGCAGCCCTGCGGGGGGAGGCGTAGATTGATTGGCCCCGAGGCAGGGGGATGACCATGCTGCGGCAGGAGTCGGCGAGTCTCTGGCGCCCAGGGGGCGGGTGGGCGAGGACAGTGTTGAGGCTTGAAGGTTTGAGGAGGCAAAAGCCAAATCCTGGTGCCCAGGCATGGAGAGTGGGCGATGCCCGGGCTTGGCAGACAGCGGGCTGAAAGATGCAATGCCAAGCTGGGGAGAGGGGTTGCCAGGGCCGGAGATCAGAGGAGTGGATGGGGGAGGGCCCAGACACTGTCAGGGCTTGAAGCAGGAGGCCGCTGCCGGGGGGCAGGGTTGGGGGGGGGAGGGAGCCCTAGAGCTCACCCTTTCCCCTCCGTCTCATTCAGTTTTGCGACAAAAACAGATGCCTTTTGTTGATGAGCTATAAAGCCTCTGTTGGTGAGTTTCAGAGTCCACAGGGCCCTCTGGGGCCATCTTTTCCAATCCTGTCTTTGTACAGATGGGGACAGTGATGCTCGCAGTGGGGAACTGGCCTTTCCGGGGCCACCCAGTGAGAGTAGCCACAGGACCTGGACCCAACCCGCCTGTGTGTCCTTGTCTGTATACCTGTGGGGGTACTGGGTCCGGGGTAGGAGTTGGGGTGGGTGTGCCCGGAGTGAAGGGCTCCAGTCTTGGCCAAGGGAGCCAGGGGTCTCGGTGGGGAGGCAGGCAGAACACATGCAAACCCAGCCAGCTGTGGAATGGTCGCCCGCACCCCTGGGGAAATGTTCTGGGGCAACAGCGAAGTGTACCTCCTGTGAGCTGGGACCTTTGGGAGAGGGGGGCCTATGGAAGCTATAGCTTCGGCAGAGCTAAAAAAAAAAAAAAAAATGGAGAGGCACTAAATCCATTAAGAATTAATTTTCAGTGGCAACCAAATGGCCTACAGTACCAGAAAAGACTTCGCAAGACAAAAGTACATCACGAAGGTGGGATTATTACTGGCTGTCTGGAGCTGACCTTGGTTGACCCAGGGGGTCAGGGTGTGGGTCTTCTGATCAGCAGATGATCCTGAGGCCCGTAGGTCTCCTGGGGGACACAGCGAAGTTTTCTCTTAATTTTCCTCCACTGCAGGCCCAGGAACATGTACTGTCAGCCAAGGAGGAGGGTCAATTGGGAAGTGGCCCTGAAGAACATTGATCCCCCTCTTCATTAAAAAAAAAAATGTAGGGCGCCTGGGTGGCTCGGTCGGTTGAGCATCTGACTCTTGGTTTTGACTCAGGTCATGATCTTGCAGTTCGTGGGGTCAAGGGCCCGTGTCGGGCTCTGTGCTGACAGCTCAGAGCCTGGAGCCTGCTTCGGATTCTGTGTCTCCCTCTCTCTCTCTGTCCTTGCCCTGCGCATGCTCTGTCTCTCAAAAATAAACATTAAAAAAAAAGTTTATTTCCTTATTTTTGAGAAAGAGAGAGCACGCGCAGGGGAAGGGCAGAGAGTGAGGGAGACAGAGAACCCCAAGCAGGCTCCCTGCTGTCAGCGGCAGATCCTGACCCGGGGCTCGAACTCACGAACCGTGAGATCATGCCCCCGGGGCCGAAATCAAGAGTCCGAGACGCTCAACCGACTGAGCCACCCAGGTGGCCGTCTCCCTCCTCATTTTGCAAAGGAGCAGATTGAGGCCCGGGGAGCAGTAACATAAATCTGCAATACGACCATTTTTTTCAACACTTCGTTTATTTCTAAGATGTGTCTGAGGCCTTGCATGTGAGCGAAGGCGTGCTTGGCATTCTGGGAGGGCGTTGGCCTGAGCTGAGACGTCCCAGAGGGTAAAGAACGCCCCTAGACGGATGCTCAGTGGCGTGGGCCTGGCTGGGCAGAGACGGAGGGGTGGGGATCTGCCCTGTTGTCCTCTGCTCAGGAGAGGGGACCAGTTTCAGCCTCCACTTCAGGACCCTCCCCCACGGCTCCTTTGCCTGAGAGGGCCTGCTTTGGAAGGGCGGCCCACCGTTGGGGAAGGGTGGGGTGTCCAGCAGCTCCCAGGGGCTGCGGGATGGGACCCATTTAGCTTCCATAGTCATCTGACCCCCATGACTCAGGCCTGGCTGGCCCTGCCCATGGAGGGCAATGGGCCAGTCTGAGCTCATCACCACTGCCTGGAGCAGAAGTGGTAAACAAATTCACCCTCTGCCTCCCTGCCCCGTGAGAGGAAGCAGGGAAGAAGGTGAGGTGGGGAGCCCTCGAACATTCCACCTGGCCCAAGCCATCTGCATAACACAGGTGCACGCGATAAGTGTCCGTGGGGCCTGTGCTGGGCTATTGCAGGTGGGCGACGTGTGCAGAAGTGTGTTTGCCTTCACATACGTCCTTAGGGGAGCTGTGGCCAGATTTTTCCAGGGGCCAAGTTGGCCAGGACTCACGGGGACCATCTCATCCCATCCCTGGTGTCTGGGGCCACCAGTTGAAGGCTCATGAGGCTGGACCTGAAGGCTAAGGGTCCCTGGTCTGAACGGCTGGATCGCGGCCTCCCAGCTTTCAGGTCTCATGGCCCAGACCCGTGTGCTGGGGGGTCTCTGTGGCCTCTGGGAGCCTCTCAGAGGCTGCAGACAAATGTTCTTGGGTTACTGCTTTGGCCTGCCTGGGCCCGCCGCAGCAGGTGAGAGGGCCCCGGCTTCAGCATATCCTCTCCCCCGCCCCCGTCTTGCTGTGGGCCTCTGGCTCCTTCTCCTGTCCTGCCATCTCACTCTCTCTCCTTCTGTCCTTCTCCGCTCCCTCCTTCAGGCCTTTCTGTCTTCCTCCTTTTCTTCGATACCCACTTCCCCCCATCTTTTCTCCATCTCTTCGCTCAACCCTGTCACCAGCATTGCTACTGGTGGCCACCAGATGGCAGCAGCGCATCGCGGGTCCCATCCTCGTGGGGGGGGGGGGCTCCTTCCCTTCCCCCTCCACCCCCACCTGCCCCTGCCGCCACACCAGGATGATTAACCACCCCTAACCCTTCACAACACCCACACCCTGCCCAGTGCTTTGCTGGGACTTTAGACATGGAGGAAAAGAGTAGCAAAATACAGGCAGGGCCAGGGTGGGGGCCGGGAGCTCCCTGGAGACGCTCTACTATCCCTGCAGGGTAACACCTCGCAAAAGGTGTTTGCACACATTGCGGCACTTACTCCTGGAAACTGGGAAGTCCTGGAGAGCATCCCCACTTTACACGCGAAGAAGACAAGACCCAAAGAAATGAAGTCACTTGTCCAAGTTGGGACAAGTTTCTGTCTTCTCCTTTGTTCTCTCTATGCATCTTGAAGCTGTCTCTCCTAAGGAGGCTGAAATGTGCAAGAGCCAGCCCCTCTCTGCCCTGGGAACCCCCAGGCTGACGCGGAGGCACAGCCCTGTCCCAGGAGCCACAGAATGGCGGAGACAGAGGTACAGCCTTCCGGGAGCCTCTACTGGTGTTGAGCCGGAGCTAGGTGAAGGTCATCAGGGCAGGCCTCCTGGAGGAGGCAGGGGCCAAGACTAGGGGAAGGTAGGCTGAGTAAAGGAATGTCTTCCGTGGCAGCTATCAGGCCAGGAGCTGCTCAGCGATCCTCATGTATGGGGAGCAGATGGGGTGGGCTCGCTGCAGCCCTGGAGGCAGGGGAGGGGACCATGGCGGCCCTACCTTGGGCCATGCTCCTTTCCTGGCCCACTGCCCTGCCCCACCCCCTCACTCCCTGTCCCACTGGGAGACCAGCAGTGGGCTGGGGACAGGAGGCCCAGGGTGGGGTCCCTTCCCCAGGGCCTGAGCAGGATCCTGAGCCGGCTGTGGCAGTGCCCAGGAGCCAGAGAGGAGCCGCCCCCCCTCACCCCCTTGGGCCCCTCTGTAATTAGGGCTATTTTTAGGCCCCTCTTCCTTCCTATTTCAGGCCTCTGGACTGGGCCGGAGAGTGGGGCTGTCCTGGGGCCGAGGGCTGGAGCCTCTAAACTGGGCCCTGGCGTGGGAGCTGCAGCCACAGCGCAGACCACAGCGGGGGCGGAGTCCTGGCGGGGGAGGGGAACCAGGACGTGGCCAGGCCCCGGGGCCGGGCCGGGTGGGGGCGTATCTTGGCTCATCTGAGCCCTCCCCTGTCCCCTCACTGGCCCAGCCCTCTGTCCTGCTGCCCCCCCCCCCCAGCCCTGCCGGTGTGAGGCGGTGAGCCTTGGGCCCGCATCGCGGCGCATGTCCCAGATCGCACAACCCCAGCACCTTCAGGAGAGTGTCACCCTAGGAGGGGTGCTCAGGATGCCCATAATAACGACCAGCATTTACTGAGTGCTTACTGTGTTGTTAGTACTTCACCTGGATTAATTCATGTACTGTCTACAACAACCCTGGGAGGTCAGTGCTATCTTATCCCCACTTTACAGAGAGGAAACCCGAGGCTCAGAAGTAGCCCGTTTGTCATGCCCCGGGCTTGGTCTCATGTGGCCTGCTTTTAGAGGGCATGCCTGTCTCTTTGATGGGGCTCAAAGAGAGGGGGCCCCGAGAGATGTGGCTTTCTTCTTCACATACTTCCGGGCTCCACTCTGAGGATCCTGGTGCTCGGTCAGGCACGGCTCCTGCTGACGATCGGCCTGTCCGTCGGCCGACAGTCCGTGGCCTGTCCTGCCGGCGGAAGGGTGGGTCTTGGCCAGCTGGTTCCAGTTAGGCACAAGAAAGCTGGCGAGGGGTATATTTAGCCCTGGTTTCTGGAGCAGCCAGAGGTCTCTCATTCTTGGAGGCGCTGGCCACAGTGGGGCTCAGCCTGCCAACAGTGGGCTCATGGGCCGGAGGGCAGGCAGGCCTCAGGGCAGGGAGTGGGGTCACGGAGGAGAAGGGGCCGATGTGACCCTGCCCATCTCTGCAGCAGGGAGGAGAGTGGCAATGCCAGTCAGGGCACCGACTGCCACGCTCAGGATGGGTTTGTAGGCTTGAGGGCTTCTGCAGGAGGTGTGGGAGGTCTGGGAAGGGAGGGCAGGCCTGGGGTAGATCAGGCCCGGCTGAGACCCAGCGTGTCCCTGGCATGGAGCCCATCTGGGGGGCTTTGCCCTCATCTAGGGATGTGGGGGTCAGGAGGTGGGGGCAGGGGGCAGAGCACGAGAAATAGGAAGGGGGGGTGGCCTTTCTGTGCTCTCGAAAGAGACTGACCTGCTTGGGCGTCAAGGTTCGGAGAAAGTGGGACGCTTGGGGAGGGGGGCAGGTACACGTGCGCGAGAGCAGAAGAAACAGGCACACAGAGGGGCAACCCCGTGGTGCCCGCCGGGCTGGGCCTGTGTCGCTGTGTGTGACTGTGGCTGGGTTTGGGGGGGGTGGGCAGGGGTGAGATGACCTGCGGGTGACCGTGGCGTTGCTCCGCTGCGGGGGACCAGCACAGCCTGTCGTGATGCTTCGGGGTGGGGGGCAGCCTACCAGTGCGGTGGCAGATGAGGGGCTAGAGCTGTGTGATTTTGTGGGGCCGGGTAATTATCCCCCTGGATGCTGGTCTCTGTGTGTGAGACTGCATAAACACACGTGTGGGGGCAGTTTGGGGCTCTGGCTCCGTGCGTGCGCGTGCGTGTGCGTGCGCGTGCGTGTGTGTGTGTGTGTGTGTGTGTTGATTGTCATCCTGGGTGTGACTGGGTATGTGAATGTGTGCCATTTTAGCAACGACCAGCCTGTTCTCCACTGCAAACGAGGCCTGCTCCCGCTGGGGGTCATGCCCTGCTGTCCTTCCGGGGACCCCCACCCCAAAGCCACAGGCCCTCTGGGCCCGAGGGAGGGAACCCTACAAGTTTGTAAGCATCTGTCTCTCCCCTAATCCCCTCACCCCACTCCCTCCGACCATCCCCACAGACGGCAGGTAGAAGCCTGCCTGCCCCAGGGCGGGAGGCAGGGGAGAGAGAGAGGAGCCTGCCCGCCTGCCCGCCGCCCCTCTGTGTCTCTGCGCTCAGACAAAGAGCTCACCCTGGTCTCTGTGGGCGTCTGGGAGACGCTGGGGGGATTAGCTGCCCGCGCCGCCCTCTCCCCACCTCGTGCCAGCCCACCCGGCTGGCACCAACACCTCGGAACCCAGGGGCGGTGCCCTCACCGCAACCTCTCCGGCTTGGAGTGTGTGTGTGTGTGTGTGTGTGTGTGTGTGTGTGTGTGTGTGTCTCCTCCCCCCAGAACCACAGCAGAAGCAGAGGTGCAGCCCATGGAGAAGCGAGTCCTGGGCTCCCATCTTCCACTGCGGGTCGGGGCTGGGTCCCCCGTTGGTTTCTACTTTCCCATCAGCCAAGCACATGCCTACCGAGCCCACGTCCTTGTTGGCACCTCTGTGTCTTTGAATATCATTCCTGGACCTTGCACTCCTCCCCCACCGCTGACTGCTGCTCAGACCTTCCAGTTCTTTCCCTTGGCTTTCCTGCAGGGAAGGGCTGATGGGGCCGGGGAGCCTCAGAGCAAAGGAGAAGGAGTGGGCGCCCCTGCTGTGTCAGCACTGGGTCAGGAGGGATGGGCTCAGTGGAGGAGACTTGGGCGTGACCTTGGGTCTGGGTCGTTTACCGTGGGTCTGGAGAGCGCCCTGTGGCTTCTCCTCCATCAGGAAGAATGACAAGCACGATTGGAGTCACTGCCTCATGACTTCGAGTCTAGCCCTTGTTTTGGGCTGTGCAAAGCCTGACACGGTCCTCAAAGTCTTTCGCGTGAGCTCCCATTGGGTTTTCTCAACAGAGAGGGCGGGTATTGTTTCTTTTCCCATTTCGGAGATGTTTAGGCTGAGGCTCTGAGAAGTTAAAGGGTTTACCCGAAGTGAGCAATAGAGCCAGGCTGGACCCCAGGGTCTTGTTCTGTAAGCGTCAGGAGACAACTTCCTGTGGCCTCCTCGGCACCCTGTCCCTGCCTCTCCTGAAGAGTCTGCTGTCTTGGGAAACCAGGGAATGGAACGGGCCAGTGGGAGCTGGGGGAGATGACCCGGCCCCTCTCTGAATCACACCCCACCCTTAAGCAATAAGGCTCCATTCCCCGGACAGTCCTTGTCATCCCTCCTGTGCTTCTGGGGCTGTTTGTGGAAACTCCCTTCCTCCTCCTGCCAACTGGGTTGGGATCTACTTTGTCCTAAAGACCTCTCCATACGAATGTTTTCTATGACAGTGTTGTTCTGTAGGTTTAGCCTCCTCCTGCTGCATGTGAGGCCTGTCTCCTTCTGTTCAGTTCCATGGGAGTATGCTGCCAAGATGGAAACTGGGATTTCCCACTGACTGGAGGAGGCCTTGGAGGTTGGGAGCTGGCTCGGTGCTTTGAAAATAAAACATGACCAATATGTGTGGATGGACGTATAGTGGCGAGTAGATGGATAAATATATAGAGGAGGGCGAATGCACAGGTGAGTGGGTGGGAGGTGCCTAGGTGGGTTGGTGGGTGAGTGGCTAGATGGCTAAGTGAGCAGATGGTGTGGGTGCAGGGGTGAGTGGGTGGTGTTTGAATGGATGGCTGAGTGAGTATTTAGGTACATGGATATATGGGTGAATGGTTGAATGGATACATTAGAAGATGGATGGAGGATGGATGGATAGAAGAATGGATGGATGGATGGATGGATGGATGCATGGATTGATGGATGGATGGGTGGATGGATGGATGGATGGATGGATGGGTGGATGGATGGATGGATAGAAGAGTAGATGGATGGATGGATGGATGGATAGAAGAGTGGATGGATGGATGGATGGATGGATGGATAGAAGAGTGGATGGATGGATGGATGGATGGATGGATGGATGGATGGATAGAAGAGTGGATGGATGGATGGATGGATGGATGGATGGATAGATGGATAGAAGAGTGGATGGATGGATGGATGGATGGAAGAGTAGATGGATGGATGGATGGATGGATTGATGGATGGATGGATGGGTGGATGGATGGATGGATGGATAGAAGAGTGGATGGATGGATGGATAGAAGAGTGGATGGATGGATGGATAGAAGAGTGGATGGATGGATGGATGGATGGATGGATGGATGGATAGAAGAGTGGATGGATGGATGGATGGATGGATGGATGGATGGATAGAAGAGTGGATGGATGGATGGATGGATGGATGGATGGATGGATAGAAGAGTGGATGGATGGATGGATGGATGGATGGATGGATGGATGGATAGATGGATAGAAGAGTGGATGGATGGATGGATGGATGGATGGATGGAAGAGTAGATGGATGGATGGATGGATGGATTGATGGATGGATGGATGGGTGGATGGATGGATGGATGGATAGAAGAGTGGATGGATGGATGGATAGAAGAGTGGATGGATGGATGGATGGATGGATGGATGGAAGAGTAGATGGATGGATGGATGGATGGATGGATTGATGGATATATGGTGGATGGATGGATTGATGGATAGAAGAGTGGATGGATGGATGGATGGATGGATGGATGGATGAAGAGTGGATGGATGGATGGATGGATGGATGCATGGACGGATGGATAGAAGAGTGGATGGATGGATGGATGGATGGATGGATAGAAGAGTAGATGGATGGATGGATGGATGGATGAATAGAAGAGTGGATGGATGGATGGATGGATGCATGGAAGGATGGATAGATGGAAGGAAGGAAGGATAGAGATGTATGGGACAGTGGTGGATAGGTGTATGAGTAGATTTGTGGCCGAAATTTGGGAGCCTAGAGGTGCCTTTGGAAGACCGGCCATACATGGGGAATGAGTTTTCCACAACTACCTTGGTTTTGGTCAGCCGTCAATCATCTGGACTGATGGAGAGAAACCATGTCATGGAAAAATCTAGAAGATGCTGACTGGTCACAGCCTGATTTATGTCATATTCATGGGTAGAGGGCAATCAGCTCTCACCTATGAAGTCCGAGGGTCTGAGCATCTGTGACATGTCAGTTGGGCACAGATGTGGCTCCTCTTGGGATTCCAGCTCTGCCTTTCCTCTTGCTCTGCTGTTCTCTTCCTTCCTCCCATGTTGGGAAGGACAGCATCCCCTCACAGATGGATACAGAGTGCCGACAGCACTGGTGTGATTCTCCTGCGTCTCTCTGGTGGGCTCCCTCCTCCCCTGTGGTCAGGGAAAAGTGACTGGACCCTCAGAGGGTCCAGTGCCTTCTTCGGGTTTCCCTGAGATTAGCCAGCATGGAGAGGCTCAGAATCGTGGAGATTAGCCTGGCATCTGCCAAGCAGGGTGATGCTGTCCGGAGGGTGACAGCAGCAATGCTGTCCTGACAACAGAAGCTCCCCGAGCTGATCCCCTGAATGAGAGGAGGTGCCTGGAAACTGTAACAAGACACGTAGCTCGGGGACGGGGTGTGGGCATGGGGTGGGCTCTGGAACCCTTTCTCTGTACTGTCCCAGGTACCGGGCCTCTTCTTGGATTCCAGAGGACTCTCTTTTGCCCTTCTCTTGGGGGAAGATCTTCCCTGGGCAGTGTGGGGGGAGTCCCTGGTTGGAGCCCTGCTTTCCATGACAATGAAAGGAGCCTCAGCTAGATTCATTCTCACGGTATCCTTTCCAGGCAGGGAGCCTTTCCCTCCATTTTACAGATGAGAAAACTGGCTCAGAGGGATTAAAGAACGTGCCCAGGATTACTTGTCTGGTCATCACATCAAGATTCCCATTTAACTTGGCTTGTCTTCTTTGCCTCATGCAAGCTCTCATTTCTGAGACCCTCACCCCCCTCCTGGAGTCTCAGGTCCAGCTGAGGGGAACGGGTCCAAGGACCAGCAGCTTGAAGGACACGTCAGAGAGACACAGGGGAGGCCTCCAGAAGAACCTTCTGGCCTACAAGCTGTAGAACTCTGCAATGGCCCAAAGAGGAAAGGTGTAAAGACATATTCTTTAGAGAAGGTGACCTGTGGTGGTTCCCACCCAGCTGCATTGCTGGCCGGAGGCGGGGTGGCCAGAGGCCATCAGGAGACACCCCCTTGCAGCCAAAAGGGGGTAGAATCTCCTGCCTGGGTGGGACTTGGGAGTCTTGAGAGGGAACTTTTCTAGATCCGAGGAAAGGCAAATCACGAGATGGTGCTGGACTGAAGCTGGGTGGTTCGGAGCCCATCTCCGGACGCCAAAAGTAGGGCTGGCGGGGGGGGGGATGCCGGGACATATTTTCTGGGAGACGAACAGGATAATGGTAGTTGCAGGAACCGCGAGGGAAGCCTGCCCCCTTCCCAAGCTGGGCAGTCCCGGAGGCCAGAAGCCTGCCATGCCCCTGGGGATGCGGAGAGGGCAGTGGGGGCTCTGGCTGAGGACCAGGTGGCCCGGACCCCTGGCCTGTCATAGTCGTTGAGCTACTGGGTGGAGGAGCGCCGGGGGCTGGGGCAGGGGTAGGTGGAGATGGGAGGTCCAGGTGGGCCTGAGCAGAGGGCGGCCCCTCCTGTGTCTCCCCTTGTCCCGTTGGCCTCCCTCCTCTCTCTTTGATGCTTCTCACCACAGACTTCAAACAGACGGCCCTGTGTCTCCACCGCCATCCATAATTAGAGCCTCTCAGGCTGCCTCTCGCTCTCTCCCTTCCCTGCTCTGATCCAATCTGGTTCTGACTCTCCTGTCGCCTTTCTCTCTCCACCTTCTCCCCTCTCCCTGCTCCTGCTTCTCTGGCTCTCTGAGCCTCTCCCATCAGGAACAGGGTCCAGACCGGTCCCCTGGCCGCCCCGGGCTGCGGTCTCCCCCGCTCTCCCCTTCCCTCCTTCTCCATCTCTTCTCTCAGTCTGACGGCCCACTTGGCTTTTCTGTCTTCATTGTTGTGTCTTTCCCCCATGTCACCAAGCTCTGCCTGTGTCTCCTTTTCCTCCTTCCTTCCTTTTGACATGATCTGCACCCCCTTCCCACACTGAAGGCTGCCCTCGTCTGTGCCTTCCTGGGTTGAGACTGGCTCTAGGACAGACAGGCCCACAGGCTGTCTGCCTCTCCGCTGGTCGGAACCCTCTGGGCCCTCAGCACAGCCCCAGGGCCTCCCACCCCTCCCTGGACTTCCTTCGGGCCCTTCCCAGGTCTGGTTTTTCTGGCCAGGCTGACCTCCCACTCAGTGGCCCCCTTCATGGCCTTATGGCAGAAGGTGCCTTGTCCTCCTCTTTCCCAAGAGAAGACGCAGTGTCTTTCCAGAACCTTCTTAAGGCCTGGGAAATAGGGGATGAAGAACCATACAAACCTTCAGACACACACCCCCCTCGCCCCGTGTCCCATCCCCAGGGCATCTGGTGTCCCAGACCCAGGCCCTCTTGGAGAGACTGACCCCGAGGGGCAAACGTTAGGCAGTGAGTGGTCTGGATGTGGATAGACCCCCAAGGGCTGAAGAAGCCAGGTTTGAGCCCTCTCTTAATGCTATAATTCTGGACTGGCCCTGTCCTCCCTGGGTCTGGTCCTAAGGATGCCATGAGGGGGTGATAATAAGAAGGACATGACTAACCCTTAGGTTGGACACGATGTTTTCCAGCTAACAGTGCCCTTCCCTGGTCACATGGACCTCATGACCTTCAACATGGGTGGGGAATGAAATGAACACATCCTTTTGACAGATGACGGCTTAGAGGCTCAGCTATGCCCCCCAGGTGCCCCTCCTAGAGGGGGAGGGCAAGCTGGCTGGGTTGGGGGCTCAGCCCCATGGGAGTCCAGGCTCCAGATCATGGGGGACAGGCAGGACATATGGGTGGTTCCGGCTGGTTCTAGGCTCTAGGCAAAGATGGGTGCCCAGTGGGTAGATGGGAGCTCAGGAGTTGAGGGGCGATACAGGCACCCCAATATTGGGCCTTTCCGGACAGGCCCCGGGAAGGACCACGCCTGGCGTGTGTGCTCAGGGGATCAGGAACGTGATGGGCTGGGGGAGCATCCCCTTGAAATTGGCCAGACCTTGGGCAGAGGGGGGCTTGGCCTGGCAGCCCAAGAAAGTGGGAGTGTGTTTGCGTGCACGATGGTGAGGGAGCAGGCGAGGGTGTGTACCCCAGCAAGAGCGAGTGTGTATGCACACTCAGCGTACGCGGGACTGTGTAGGTGGGTGTGCGAGCGGGCGTGCCTGTGTGAGTGCGTGCAGATGTGGGAGCTTGTTTCTGAGTGAGAATAGCCCCGGTGTCCGTGGCTGTGCATGCGCGCGAATTGCCTCGGCGCTCGGCGCTCCAGGGGTGACAGAAGGAGACAGACACCAACATCCGGAGCAGGAGGAAGCGATACAGGTGTGAGAGGCTGTGCGCATGTGCGTGCCTGTGTGTGTGTGTGTGTGTGTGTGTGTGTGTGTGCATGCACGCGCGCGCATACGCTGGGACTCCCCCCCCCCCCCGCCCCCAAGCTTTTGCATAAGCGCAGCACCACCGGGCCATCCCCTCCCTCCCGCCTGCTATCCTTCCTCCTCATTCCTCCCCTTCCTTCTTCTTCCTCCCCTCCCTGCTCAGCCACCCTTTGAGGACCAAGTGCCAGGACCACTCCCCAATGCCAGAAGCACCCTGGCGACACTCTTTTCTCCCTCTGCTGGTGAGAAGGGGGTCCTCAGAGCCCAGGTTGGGGTGGTTGGTTCAGGAGGGAGGGGCACGCGGCCCCTATCTCTGAGGCCTGGGTGCAGAGGAGAGGAGGGGGAGGAGGAAATAGTGGCCTCCCGGCCTCCTTCTTCCCCACCACCCCAAGGCCCAGTGTGGGAATGGGAACAAGAGAGACCTTTCAGCACCGGGCGTCTCAGTCCTGGGCCTGTGTGACCATGTGACCGTGCCGGGTCAGGGAGGTGGCTCCAGCCTCACTGGCCCTGCCTCTCCGGGCCTCGGCTCCTCACCTGTGAAGGCTTCTCCTCCTGGTTCCAGGCTCTGGCTCCCTGGGTCTCACCCTCTCCCCCACCCCAAGAACTCTGACCTGTTTTCTCAGCTCTGCCAACTTGGCAGGGCCTCCGGTCTGAGGTTCTTGGCTGGAGAGAAGCCTGGAAGAGCGAGGGAGGTTTGATTTTTTTTTTTTTCTTTTTGCCTTTAGAAATTGGGGATTTGGGCTAAGGCTGGCATGCTCACCCCAGACAGACTTGTCTGAGCACACGGCGGCTGCAGGGAGGGACGGGTTCTTCTGCCACCATGCCCTGGGGGGTGGCCGGCTAGGCAGAAGCCAGCCCTTGCTCTGGGGAGCCCCTTTCTGAGCGGGGAGGAGCAGCCCTGACCCGGGGACCCCTCAGCTTGATGGGAGAAACTGGGGGGGGGCAGCGCCTGGGTGGCTCAGTGGGTTAAGCGTCATGATCTCGCAGTTTGTGGGTTTAAGCCCTGTGTCGGGCTCTGTGCTGACAGCTCCCAGCCTAGAGCTGCTTCAGATTCTGTGTCTCCCTCCCTCTCTTCCCCTCCTCCGCTCACACCCTGTCTCTCTCTGTCTCTCAAAAATGAATAAATGTTAAAAAAAAATTTTTGATGGGAGCGATTGGACACACAGCCGGAGAGCTGGCTCCCCGCGGTGAAATAGGGACACAATGACTGGCCAGACAGAACCTTGAGATCCATGGCCCTTCCCAAGGGCTGGGCTGAATGGAGCCACCCAATTCTTTGGATAAATGAAAGAAGAAAGAAAGAAAGAAAGAAAGAAAGAAAGAAAGAAAGAAAGAAAGAAAGAAAGGGAGGACGCCAGAGTTGGAGGAGACAGAGGGGACAGGTGGAATTGAGCTGTGAGGCCCTGGGCAACTTTCTGAAGGCCACCGGGCTGCAGGGACAACTGTCTTCACCCTGAAACTCTGCATGCTTGTGGCTTCTGGCATAGTGTGACCATCGGGGCCTCACCAGGGCCCTGGAACCAACCCCTTGGGACTGACCCTTCTTCATTGTCTCTTTCTCTTTCTGCCTCAGTCTCCCACGAATATTTTGGGGAGACTGCCTACTCAGAGGGCTGTGAAGGGGCTCCCTGCCTGCCCCTCCTTGGAGAGATCACTCAGCTTTTGGGGAGGAAGCAGGGTCCTCAGCACTGGGGGACGGGATGGGAGGGCAGCCTGGGACCCCCACCTTTTCAGCTTCTGGCTCACTTCCCCCTGCCCCCCCCAACTCCTCCCCAGATCCAGGAGATCCTGGCCTGTCTCTTGGGGCACTCGGCTGGAGGAAGAGGGCAAGGGGGTGGTGAGAGTGCAAAAAGCCACCACTGGCTCATCCCTGTGGGGGGAGGGGGGAGGGGGGGAGCGCCATGGGGAGCTCTGGAGAATGGAGCTTCTGGGGGTCTCTGGGACCCACCCATTCCCAGGTAGCCTGCTTGACCGCAGCCTCGAAAACCAGGCTCAGAGAACCCCAGAGGTGAGCAACTGCGTGGGTGGAAACAAGGTCCAGGCCACCCCATTCTGGATGGTTCCAGTACTGTCAACCCGCTCTGCCTTCCTGTGCCCTATTCTCTGCCTGGGGAATCAGGTAGGGGGGCGGCGGGTGGGTCCTGAGATTGGTTTTTCCCCCATCAACTGAGGGGCTCTTGGGAGCAGGGAATATGTGTCCCCATAGAACTGTTTCCAGCTTCAAGCGAAAGGGAAGTGGTGGGTGTGACCAAGGATAGAAGGGTCTAGAATTAAATCCTCATGGTAGATGGGCCCCTTTCCTTCTCGCAAGAAAGTCAAGGTTCTAAAGGGCTGAGAGCGGGCTGGCCTTTTGCCGGGTGTTAGAAGCTCCATCTGGGGGCGCCTGGGTGGCTCAGTCGGTTGAGCGCCCCACTTCGGCTCAGGTCACGATCTCACAGTCCGTGAGTTTGAGCCCCGCGTCGGGCTCTGTGCTGACGGCTCAGAGCCTGGAGCCTGCTTCAGATCCGTGTCTCCCTCTCTCTCTGCTCCTCCTCTGCTCATGCTCTGTCTCTCTCGGTCTCAAAAATAAATAAAAACATTAAAAAAAAAAAACTTTTTTAAAAGCTCCATCCGATCCAAACTGGCATGTGTAGCAATGGCTCAAATAGCTATATTTATAATCGATTGCCATGAACACATCTCAGATAGGAGCTGCTGGAGTTTGTGAGCACTTTACGCGGAGCCCAGGGAGTCCCGAGACACAGGCGGGAGAGGGCTGGTTTCCCTCCCATTGTAGGTGAGGAAGCCGAGGTCGAGCGACACCCGCAGTTCAGGATGAGGGCCGGATTCTAGGCTCAGGGGGCCCCTCTTTCCCACGTTCAGGAGATCAGTTTGGTCCTTGGAGCCAGGAAGGCCTGGGGTCCCTCGTGGGCAGGCAGTGCGTCTGCTTCAGACCAGGGGGAGTGGAGAGGCTCGCCTCAGGCTGAGTCCAGACAGCTCCCCACCCTGACACAGCCGTCGCCCCCCAAGTGCTGAGCCCCCTCAACCTGGGCGCTCAGGCTCCCTTCTGCAGAAGTAACGCCTTCTCTCTAGAGGCTGAGCCTGGCAACCCCAGCCAGCATCTTGCAGCTCTGGGGCTCGCTGGGGGCTGGTGGGAGGCACAGGTTCCCCGTGCGTGGGTGGGAGATGTGAGTGGGAGCCCTTTGACCTGGTGCCATGGTACCCAGAGCTGATGCCAAGGCAGCCCCCCTGCTGTCAGCTGGCCAGGCCACTCTAGAGCACATTTTTCTCTGGGTGACATCCTCCTCCCCACCTGGGCTCCCGGCCTCCCCACCACGCCCACCCAACGAGCCAGACCTCTCCACGGACCATCTCAGAACCCTCTGTCTTCCCCCTTCCTGCTCTGGGCTCCTGCTCGAGCCGGGCATCTGCTAGGTACTTCACCCAGCTGACCTCACTGAATCTGCCTGAGAATAGGGTGTCCCTAGGCCGCATTTTAGGAATGAGGAGCTGTGGCCCAGGCAGGTAGAGTGACTCATTCAAGGTCACGCAGCTAGGCAGCTGGCAGAGGCGGGGTTCAGCCTATCAGGCTCCAAGGAGGGTAGACGCAGAGGGAATGCTATAGGGGGAGCTCAGAGCTCGGCAAGGGCTTTGAATGCCTCCCTCAGGAGCCTCAACTTGATTTTGTAAGCGTAGATGTTCCTGTGTTATAACAGGAAAGTTACACAAGAGCAGAGAGCCAGACTGCCCGGGTGCAAGCCCTGCTCTGAACGCCGAGCTGTGTGACCTTGGGCAAGTTGCTTAACCTCTCTGGGCCTCGTGTCTTCGTCTGTACAAAGGGCGTGGCAATAGTGCCTATGCTTGCTGTGGAGGTTAAAGGGGTTAATGAGCCTACGGTGCTTTGGGGGAGACAGCAGGGCAAGCACTTTATATTTGCATTCGTCCTGCGGGCTTCCAAGGGGACCCCTCCCTTCTCCCTTTCTTGCCGCCTCCCCCCCCCCCCCCCCCCGCCTTCACCATCCCGTCTTTGAAGAATGAGAGACGCCGCCTTGAGTAAGGAACCGAGCCTGTGACCCGCCACCGGCAGAGGCCCCCAAGTGCCCTGCAGGCTGCTCGAAGCCCCTGCTCATCTCTAGGTGTGGCAGGTGGAGTCGGGGGGGGGGGGGCGATGCTGGTGGCCAGGAGGCGGAAGGGGGGCAACATGGAAAAATTTGAACTGATCTGAAATAGCCTTCCTCGTGACCAGACGTGGCTCTGTTCGAAGAGGCACGAAGGGGATGCCTCCTTGTCCAGGCTGTGGGGGTGGAGAGGGTCTTCGGGTGCTGGGTGAGGAGGAGTTGGGGCCGGCTTCTGCCATAGGGAATGGGTGGGAGGTTGAGGGCAGGCCTCCAGGCAGAGGAGGCCCGCCAGACAGATAGGTGGAGACGGCAGCCGCCGCCCAGGTGCGGAGATAAGTGTCTGGAGAGGCTCCCAAGCCACCCACAGGCTTGGTGTCCCCTAATCCCTGCCCCCTCCTCCAGAGGCTGTGGCCTCCTCCCCAGAGCTCCTTGACTCCCAGTCTCCCCCTTCTTGTCTCTCAGGACCCCACCCCTTCACCCCCAGCTGGAGCCAGGCGTGGGGCTGTGGACGAAGGGGCAGACAGAGCCGGCAGGGCACAGGATGGTCCCTAGGGTTGACCCGGCTGACGGGGGTGGGGGAGGAGCGGGGTGTCCCAAGGCCTGAGAGGCACAGGACCTTTCCTGATGGTGGCAGGAGACAGTAGAGTGAGGGGGGCAGGATGAGACCCCAGCTGTAGGCCAAGGGCTTTCTCCTAGGGGGGATTAATAGGAAAGCGACTTGGTCCTTTCCTCCCCTCTTCCCCTCTCTCCTTCCCTTTTATTCTTTTCTAGCACTGAATGCACTGCCTGACACATAGTAGGTGTTCAATAAATATTTTTTTTAACGTTTATGTATTATTGAGAGACAGAGAGACACAGAGCGTGAGCAGGGGAGGGGCAGAGAGAGAGGGAGACACAGAATCCGAAGCAGGCTCCAGGCTCCGAGCTGTCCGCCCAGAGCCCGACGCGGGGCTCGAACCC
This sequence comes from Felis catus, assembly GCF_018350175.1. Classification (NCBI taxonomy): domain Eukaryota; kingdom Metazoa; phylum Chordata; class Mammalia; order Carnivora; family Felidae; genus Felis; species Felis catus. The sequence goes on along the minus strand of NC_058381.1, from coordinate 35,642,429 downwards.
ACAAACCGCGAGATCATGACCTGAGCCAAAGTCGGACGCTTAACCGACTGAGCCACCCGGGCGCCCCAGTGTTCACTAAATATTTGAATTCGTAAACAGAGCTAGGGGTTACGGAGCCTATGGTTTGGCTAAGGGCAGGATCCAGCGCCTTGGGCCGTGAGGACGAAAGCTGGGGCGGGAATGGCGATGGGGTTGGCGGAGGGGGGTGGTCAGTGAGACAAGATGTAGGGGTGAACTCCAGCATGAGACCCAACAGGGTTGGGTCAGTAGCCTGGAGCTTTTCTCATCAGCTGGGATTGGGCAGAGGAAAGGGGGGAAAATGCGTGAAGGATTGGAATACGGCTGGAGACGTGAACGACCACATTCTTTCCTTTTCAAATGCATCTTCACAATTAAAACCGATAAAGAATTAGACACAGAGCTCCGATTATGTCCCTTGAACTCAGAGCTACCCACGCTTCAGCTGTGGGGACACAACCATCCCAATTTCTGCCGCGTGAGATCTCTAAACTTGACTGATTCGTCCTCCACCCACGTCTTGAGCCTGGTTCTTTTACCACTTACTGGCTGTGTGACTTGGGCAAGTCCCTTGACCTCTCTGTGCTTCTGTTTCCTCATCCGTGAAGTGGGTGTAGTAATAGTAACCCCCTCATCGGGTTATTGGGAGGGTTGCGTTGGTATTTGGAGAGTGGCTAGAAGTGGGCTCGATGCGTGGAAAGTGCCGCGTAAGCGTTTGTTAAATAGAATAAGTAAATAAACACTTCCGCGCAGCGACATCTGTGGACTTGTGGCTTGGCGCACCGGTTGTATTTTCTCGCACATGTTAAAACAGTGAACTATTAACTATTACTCTGCCTGAAATCCTTCCACGCCACCAACAGGAAGTCGGCCCAGACGAAGCCTCCCTGCTGCTGTCTGCGCCCAGGTATATTTTACATGTTGTTTTTTTTTTTTTAATTTTTTTTCACGTTTATTCATTTTTTGATAGAGACAGAGCATGAGTGACGGAGGGGCGGAGAGAGAGGGAGACACGGAATCCAAAGCAGGCTTCAGGCTCCGAGCCATCAGCACAGAGCCCGACGCGGGGCTCGAACTCACGGACCGCGAGATCCTGACCTGAGCGGAAGTCGGACGTTCAACCGACTGAGCCACCCAGGCGCCCCTATTTGACGTGTTTTAATCCCGTGCTAGCCTTAGCTCATGACCTCGTCCTGTGGGTACCACCGCGGCGTCCTTATCGGCCTCGCGGTCACTGTGGCCTGGCCCGAGCTGCTGTGCAGTGGGATGTCAGGCCTGCTTGTATCCCGCGTCCTGCTGATGGCAGTGACACTGCTCCGTGGGGCGTCACCGTTCCCAAGAGGCACTGACGCAGGGGGACAACTGTGCCGGGAATCTTCCCCAGGAGTGTCTCGTCCCGAATCCCAGAGATTCCCTGCTCTGCCCCAACCGAGCCCCTGGAGTTTTAGCCTGAACCTGAGAGGAGAGGAGAGGGAACCCCGGGGAAGTCAGAAAGGTAACAGGAGATTTCCGAGACCCGGGCACGTTGCCTTCGATGTACCCTCTGGGCGCCTCCTATTTGATCTGGCTGCAGGACTTTAATTTGCCTGTCGTTTGAGGTTAACCGCCTTCCTTAATGAGGCTGGGGATGGCCAGGGCAGGTGGGGAGAGAAACCCCTGAAGGTTCGAGGGGTGTGATGGCTTCCCTTGGAGGCCCCCGGGGTGGGCATGTGGGGCGGTGCACCACCCCATCCTGTCCTGCCGGGAAGGATCCAGGGGAGGGCATCACAGTTGCCATGGGACTACCATCCGGTTCTGCCCAGGCGCAGGGTTTCGAGACAGAGGGCTGGAATCACGGCCGGAAGGTTCAAGGGCAGACCCCAGGGAAGCCCTCCCACCAGCCCCAGAGAGGGTGGAGGGGCTGGTGGAGGACTGTGAGGGTGTGGCAAGAGCTGTGTGGGTCAGACTAGGGGCTCCCATAGCAACATTGTATCTCCGCCATAAACTGGGGGCTCCCTGAGGGCAGGGGCAGCGCCTCTCAAGGCAGAGGGCACTCACTGCAGGCCTCTGGGCCCTGAGCCCCTCCACCCCACCTCACCCCACCCCCTTGGCCTTCTGTGTTCTCTCTCTGCCCACTCTCCCTCCCTCCCTCCCTCCCTCCTGTGCACACGCACCACCAGGAGACTCCCTTTGAAGTCTTGCTGAGTCGTGTTGTTCTTATGACAGAGTAAACAGGACTGGCAGAGCCCTGGTAATGAGGCTTTTCCGGGGGAGGGGGCCTGCTCGGGGCTCCCATCAGATAAGACAGTCTTTTGCTGCCTCTCTATTTGCTATTCTAATGAGGGACGCAGCTGAGAGACAGGTGGGTCCCCGGCCTGGCTAGGCGAGGGGCAGTGACTTCCAGGGTCCCGTGAAGCCCTGCGTCCAGGAAGGCTTTTGGACCATCCCTGCACTTCCAGCTGAAGGCGGGGGCCTTGGTTGCAGCTTTCACCCCGAGGAGAGCCTTCGCCGAGCTGTTAGAGAAAGGATTTGGGTCGGACTCCAGGAGGAACTCCCCAGGTCATAGGAGTGCATGACCTTAACCGTGCCAGATCCGGACCGGCAGGGGGGCAGAGTTAGGGGATGAATCAGTCCAGCCTTCGAGGGGCCAGCCCGCTGGTGTGGCGCTGGGGATATGGGGAGGTGGGCGGGCAGTGGCTTGGACAAAGGCACTCACTCTGCTCAGAGCAGGCCTCAGTTTCCCCATCTTTGACATGAAGATAAGAATTACAGTGTCGCTCTCATTGGGAGAAGGGAGGAGATAATTCCTGCAAAGCCCTTAACAGGCACTCACTGGGCTCCGGGGATTCCTCCAAAGGCCGCTTTCAAATCCTCATTTTCACACCTCTCCTTCTGGAAGTTCTTTCTGCTGTCTGCCCCCCATCCCTCCTCTGATCCTAACGACGCGTCGCCCAGTGCAGCCTCCGTGCGGAGCACGGCGTGTTGGTCCTTTCTGGCCTCAGTTTCTCCCTTCTTAAGTGCTGCCTCCCCACTTCTCCCCCCGCCCCCCGCCGCACCCCCTCCAACCCTGCACGGTGAGATAATGTCTAAGAGATACTTGGAGTTACTTGGAGGAAGAGGCCAGACAGTGAGTGACCAGAGGTGATTATCTGGCGTGACTAAAGCAGTGGTTTCCCTCCCCCCAACCCGGGCAGAAGGGAGGGGGACATCTGAGGTCATGCTCCGGGAGGAACTTCCCCAGAAGGGCTAGGCCTGGGGAAAGCCTAACTTGGGGTGGGGGACAGGGGCAGGAAGGAGGCTGGGAACTCTGCTTCAGGTGGTTTTTCCCAGGGAAAAAAGAAAAACGCTACCACCAACAATAAGGCATCCTTGTTAGGAGGGGCTTCGAGGCAGGGGGCTGGCCAAAATGGCCTTCCCCTCCTCCCCCTGCTCGTCTCCAGCTCAGCCTGCCTCTTCTGTGGACACTGTTGTCTATCCTTGCCCTTGCCCTGTGTCCTTCTTCCCTCCCGCTCTGAGCCTAAACCTAGCTCCCTCTTCGCCCTATCTCCCCATCCCACCCCTTCCCTGGGGTCCCCGACAGCAGAAGCCCAGGTCCCGACGTCCCTTGGGCTAGGGGGCTCCCTGCGGGCGGAGGGCCCACTCTCTGCCTCTCTCTCTGCCCTCCCTCCGCCGGTCCCCTGCCCACCCTGCCCCCAGAGTCCTGCAGAGGGGCCGGGGAGCTGCCCGCCTTGGAGAGGGGCGGGGGGACCGCGGAGCCAGACTCTCCTCCTCCGGCTCCCCTCCTGGGACAGAGCCCGTTTGGGGAAAGCGTGCAGTTCCCGCTGAGGCCTCTGGGTGCTGCCCGACAGCTATGCTTGGTCCCTCCCCTGAAGGGCCCTGGTACCTGGCAGGTATTTTCACCTTAGCTCCAGCCATCTTCCTGCCTCCCCCCAAGGGGCCGCCTGCATTTGGCAAAGATAAGCAGCCACTGACACGAGATAGTTTCACTAACATCACTATGGGGAAATCAAGGCAGAGAGAGGCCACAGCTCTCATGGAGGGGGAGGAATCCTGGCAGGCTTACGGAGACAAGAAGGAGCCTATGGAGCTGGGGTTAGCTCAGTGCCTGTGCGTGGGAAGCAGACACTCAGGCTCGTTCTGGTCTCTGGGTACCAGAGGAGGACAGTGCAAGACGAGGACCCACCACAGGGGACAGAGTCTGAGGGTGGTGCCCAAGGTCAGCCTTGGAGTCCAGCCTTGGCTGTGGTCTTGTGTGGAGCTCCGGCGAGGCCTTTCAACTCTTCCCTTGTATCAGACTTCCAGTGTGCTGGGAAAAACTCCATCAGGGACATTTGGACAGGTAAGGGTGGTGGTGGGCCAGCGACCTTTGCTCCCTGAGCTCAGGGGCAGGGTCTCTGAAGGTCCCATGCAGGCAGGGCCTGTCCTGGGGCTGGGTGAGGGAGGAAGGGACAGAGAAGGAAATAGATGGGGGGGGGGGGAGCTGATCTGTGGGGAGGTGCCTCCCCATTGGACCTCCCCCTCCCGCCCCCCATGCAAGCCCCAGCACCGTCTGAGCTGGACTTGAGGAGGTGACGGCAACTTTGAAGGTGGGGCTGAGAGTGCACGACACGGTCTGATGTCAGCGTGAGCGGGCCCCAGTTTGCGGAGCTGAGAAGCTGTAGGTTTGAGTGTGTGAGTGTGTGAGTGTGTGAGTGTGCGTGCATCCAAGCCCAGCTGAAGTTCTTTCCAGGACTTCTTTACTCTAGGAACGCCCCTACCCACCCCGAACACTCCCCTGAGACGCGGATGTCCAGTCTCCCCCTCCGCGGACCCTGTGTGTGTCTGACCCTGTGGTCAGACCTGTTGCATTGCACGGGGGACCACCGAGGCCTGGCCTCCCTCACGGTACCGGAGCCCCTGGGGCAAAGATCAGGCCCCTTCTCTAAACCCCGTGCCTGGGCTGGAGCAGGTGATCTGGGAGTATTCAGTGGAGCTCAGGCTCAGAATGATAGGGGCAGGCCTCTCCCTGGTGTGAGAAGGGTGTCTCCAGAAGTCATCACCTCTACTGCATTGCCTGAAGGGCAGACAAGACCCCCTGCCCTGCCCTGCCTCCCCACCCCCCACAAAAGGTATGCTTATTAAAAAAAAAAAATTGTTGCATCTAAGAAATCGCGAAAGTGCTACAGGCTTGTAAAATTCAAACAATGCAGAAGTCTGTAGAAGAGCTGCTCCATAAGCCCAACCCCCCATCAGGTTAACTGTGGTTAATGTTGGTGTGCTTCCTTTCGGAACTTTCTAAACACTAAAACCTTTTCTTCCCCTCCCCCCCCCCCCCCCGACATAAATGGGACGTTACTAACAAATAGTGATAACGAATAGCTCTTCAACAACTTGTTTTTTAACGTTCCCTACCTGCATACACAACGTTTTTAAAAAAAATTTTTTTTTTAATGTTTATTTTTGAGAGAGACAGAGCACGAGCGGGGGAGGGGCAGAGAGAGAGGGAGACAGGGAATCCGAAGCAGGCTCCAGGCTCCGAGCTGTCGGCCCAGAGCCCGACGCGGGGCTCGAACCCACAGACGGCGAGATCATGACCTGAGCCGAAGTCGGACGCTTCACCGACGGAGCCACCCAGGCGCCCCAGAGCCATCTCACATTTAGGGGCCACGGAAGAGCCCCCGTGTGGAGTCAGTCTAACCTCTCTTATTAGGGGCATCTAGACGGAATCTGAAATTTCGTCCTCGCAGTAACGCCGAACCAAGATGCTTGTCCGGATGCCTCACTGCTGGTGGGCGCGTGCTTCTTTCTGTAGAACTGACCCCCTCAGACCCACAACAGTGGTACCAGTGGGTGTGTGACAAGCAGTCTGACAGACACCTGCCCAAGTGAGTGATGCATTCGCCACCACCTCTAGAGGGGGGCATCCTGCCTCCCCCCCCCCCCGCTCCTTGGCGGTCCAATCTTGGGGTGGGTCTGACCATTTGGGAAGTCCTTCCTCAAGTCTGACCCAAATCCCCTCTGGTTTGTTTTGAACCCTCCCCAGATCCCCCCACCCCGGGGAAGGGTGGCGGTCTGCTGGCTGGGTGGGCTGGGGAAGGCTGCTGTCTCACTGTAGAGTGATGCATGCCTCTTGGGGGGAAGGGGAGCATTCCTCTCCTCTCATTGGGAGCTTCTTGCAAAAAAAGGAGAAAGTTCTCCTGGGAGGACCACAGAAGCCCTGGATAATCATCGCTGGATGGATTGTGGCCCAGATGAGAGCTGGTGCTGGTCCCAGACGGCACCTTCCTGCCTCCCGGGTCTTAGTCTCTGGGAAGTGCTTGGATGTCCCCTCAAGGCTAGAAATTTCAAAACACTTCCCAGATACCCAGAAAAGCTTCTCTAGGGAGGGGAGCAGGGGGCTGTCCCTTTCATAATGGGAAGTTAGGTGAAGGTAGAGCTTGGGAGCAGCGAGTCTTCCTCTCCTGTGTTGGCATTAGCTCCAGGCCCGCCCCCCAGCCCCGCCCCCTTCGGGTCAGCCTGGAAGACGGGAGTGGGGGGGGGGGTGTCCACCTGATCCGCAGAGCGGTGGCTTCTCAGCCAAAAACCAGCCAGTGGTTCCGTCGCAGGCGGAACCTTCAGAGCAACACCCAGTTCCTTCCAGAGGCCGTTGCTGATTTCGCCCTTCATCTCTGCCCTCACACGGCAAAGCCTTACTGCGCGGCCAGGTCCTGAGACCCACAGTGGCTGGTCCGCTGTGCGTGTGCCCCCCCCCCCCCCCAGCAGACAGGAGACAGGAGACACAGCCCACTCAGTGTGAGAAGTGCTTTGATTGGAGAAGCAGCAGCAGGGGAAGCATGGTGAGGGACTCACTCACTGATGTGGTTACCTCAATTACCCCTAATTGACACTGCTCTTGGCGATCTAACCAGCCAGGGGAAGTCCCCAGCACACGGGCACACGAGGCACAGCCCTAGGTGGTTTTCACCAGGAGCCAGAAGGCTGGGTTCGAACTCGGGGCTGTGGCTGCAGAGCCCTGCCCCCTGCCCCCTCACCGCCCTGCAGGGGTCTATCGCAGACAACAGCCCTGGCTGGCGAGGGTCAGGCCAAGGACACTTGGTACATGGATGAGCGAATGAGCGAATGAATGAGGGAACCATCGGGAAGTTCCATGTTAGTCGCGCTTTCATGATGGGCCATTTGCAGTGCGGCGAGGAGGCAGAGAGCAGCTTGGCTTTTCCTGAGAGCTGGAGGGGGGGGAAGGCTGGGCAGGGACGCCTCTGGGTCCCCAGGGAACCTTAAGAGGTCATTGTGGCCCTCCTCTGGCCTCCATGACAGCCCTCACCCCTCCTTGGCCCCTCAGGCAGGTGGGCAGGGCCTCTTTTGAAATGACCAGCCGCTAGGGCAGAGTCTGGCACTTAGTGGGTTTGCAATAAACATCAGTAAGCAGATGTCATGTGCGAAGAACAGAGACACTGGGGAAGGGTCTTGGTGATGGAGGCCACTTGTCACTGGGGCAGTTTCCCCTCCAGTCCCACTGTTCTCCCTGGGGCTACAGAAGGCTTAAAGGTTCCCGTCCAGCTGGCTTCAGCTTCCCAAACAACATCCACTAGGAGCTGCTCATTGGGCTGGTCTTTGCCAAAATTCTTAAACTTCTGAGAATCTCTGGTGGCCTTGGGGGTGGGGACTTTGGCAGGAAAGCAGTATAAAATGCAGGTTCCTGGGTCCAGTGAATTTCAATGCAGAGACTGTGGGAATCTGCATTTTGGACAAGTGCTCCCCTGATTCTGAGGCAGGTGGGTGATCCGTATGTTGCCCTTTATTTTGATTTTGAATTTTTTAAATGTTTATCATTTATTTTTGAGAGAGAGAGAGAGAGAGAGAGAGACAGGCAGACAGACAGCACATGAGCAGGGGAGGGGCAGAGGGAGAGGGAGACACAGAATCCGAAGCAGGCTCCAGGCTCTGAGCTGTCGGCACAGAGCCCGACGCGGGGCTCGAACTCACGAACCGTGAGATCATGACCTGAGCCAAAGTCGGACGCTTAACTGACTGAGCCACCCAGGCGCCCCAAGACAAGTTTTTAAAAAATGTTTATTTTCAAGAGGTGGTGGGGAGAGGCAGAGAGAGAGGGAGACACAGAATCTGGAGCAGGCTCCAGGCTCTGAGCTGTCAGCACAGAGCCCGACGCGGGGCTCGAACCCACAAACCGCGAGATGGTGACCTGAGCCGAAGTCAGAGGCTTAACCCACTGAACCACCCAGGCGCCCTTCACATGCGCCACTTTAAAAAATGAAAGCGCGCTGCCTATCTCCCTGAAGGCTGGGAAATGACCTTGAGCAGAAACCTGGTCTTTTTCTCTCCAAGAGGAGCCGGGTGTTGTTTCTAGGGAAGATCTGTGGAGCTATGGAAACTTCAGGGGCTTGGGCTTGGTCCCTTAGAGCCCCTCCCACACCTGCTGAGACCTAGTCTCTACCGGCACCACGGTGGGTCCAGGACAGATGGGTGCGGGGCTCACAGTGCAGAGAGGTGATGGGGACCTGGGCAACAAAGTGAGCCCATTCTGAGCAGTGAGCTGGGCTTGACATGTCCCTTGGGCCGCTTTTGGGACTTAAGAAGCACACCTCTGGCCACCAGGGCTCCTTCTTTGGGTCTACACTAAATCTCTCTTGCTGCAAAGCATATTCTTATAGAGGCAGTGCTAGGGGCTGGCCCTAGGGGGCCAGGAAGCAGGAGGGATCCTTGAGGCTAGTGGGACAGCACCCCCATCCTATGCAGCCCCCACCCCTGCCCCTTGGTAAGGAAGGAGGGGATGGCGAGGGGGCTGTCGCATCCTAGGGTTGCACTTCCTGGGCTCATCCCAGGCTGAAAGCCACTGTCGCCTTTTCTCCTTAGAGAATACCTCACTCCTCCCTGACAATCATCCAATTCATCCGTCGGGGAAGTTCTTCTTGAACTTGCAAGTTTTCCTGCTCACAGGCAGGAAACCTTCCCTTTCAGACTCAGAGGGGGGGGAAAAGGGGGGGGGAGGGGATCTGACTTCCGTTCTCCTCCTGCTTCCGAAGTCTATGAAAAATGCCCTCCGCCAGCCAGTCAAGCCTCCCTGGCCTGCTCGCTCGCATCCTCCTTCCTCCCCTCCGGTGCTGCTCTCCTCCGGGACTCCCCTCCCATCCCCATCCCCTGTGGAATGTAGGGAACCTCCAGTAGGGAACGTGCTGACACCCTCTCCTCCAGCTCCAGACTCCTGGGGGGGTGGGGGCAGGCAGGGAGACCAGTTTTTCCAGCCCTGGAGACCAGCCTGCCCCTGGGGGCTCTTCGCCCAGGAGGATGGCAACCGGGGCCTCCCCGGAATGTGGCAGATCTGGCTCTTGCTGAAGAGACTGAGGGAGGTCGGAGGTAGCCAGCGTCCAGGGCCAGCGAGAGAGACATCCCCTCCCACTTCCTGTCCCCTCCCCTGCTCCGCCAGCGCCCCCTCCTCACCCTCCCTTTCTGTCCAGCCTGACATATCTGCCTTTAGGAGCCCTTCTGGGATCAAGGAAGTCACTGGCCGCTCCAGACTGTAGGCGCCCCAGGCTCAGGGACCCTGACTTTGTCAGGACCCGGCGCAGTCAGGGCGCGCGGGGAATCCACCTCCCTGTCTGCGGGACCGCTGAGCTAAATGCATGGGGATAAATGCATCGGGCAGAGGCAGGGGCTGGCCAAGAAGACAGGCTCACTGGTACCCAGCCGGATCTGCCAGCGCGGGGCCTGGAAAAAGCCAGGGTGAGGAGCCCTCCCCCACTCCCCCCTTTGCTCCTCCCGCCTCTCCAGCTTCTACCTCCCATAACTCGTCGAGCAGCAGCCCAACATCCTCCTCTCCCCAAACTCCCTGGTCCCCATGCCCTCTCTGGCTCAGGATACCCAGGGTCTCTGCCCTCTGCGTACTGCCTTGGCTCCTGGGAGCTCTCTCCTCCAGAAAGTCTTTCGGGAACACTCCACTGGCTGAGACCCCTCCTCAGCAGCCCTTTCCTCTCTCAGCCCGTCTTCGCCATATGTAGCCAGGAGACCAGGGGCCCCAGCGACCATTCCTGCCTCCGCCTGGGGGCTTGGAGTGCCCTCCCCGCCGATGGCTGGGTCAGTCTGCATCCTGGGGGCCATGTTGGGGTGAGTTGTGGGTGGAGCAGCAGGTGCAGGGGCCAGCACTGAGTTGCACAAGGCCAGGATCCACTCAGTTTGCAAAGGGTGCAGTCCGTCTGGCCCACGGTGTATGTGGTTCTCCATATGCGGTCTCCCCAACTAGAGTAATATTGACAGTCCCCGATGACACCTGCCATTTATTGGCACAGGTTCTGTGCCGAGAACTCTGCACGGTTTTTCTTTTCTTTTCTTTTTTTTTTTCAACGTTTATTTATTTTTGGGACAGAGAGAGACAGAGGATGAACGGGGGAGGGGCAGAGAGAGAGGGAGACACAGAATCGGAAGCAGGCTCCAGGCTCCGAGCCATCAGCCCAGAGCCCGACGCGGGGCTCGAACTCCCGGACCGCGAGATCGTGACCTGGCTGAAGTCGGACGCTTCACCGACTGCGCCACCCAGGCGCCCCTAATGTTTATTTTTTTGAGAGAGAGATAGAGTGGGAGTGGGCGGGGGGCAGAGAGAGAGAGGGAGACACAGAATCCCAAGCAGGCTCCAAGCTCTGAGCTGTCAGCACAGAGCCCGACGCGGGGCTCGAACCCATGAACCGTGAGATCGTGACCTGAGCCGAAGCCGGACACTTAAGCGACGGAGCCACCCGGGTGCCCCTATTTATTTATTTTTAATAATGTTTATTTATTTTTGAGAGAGAGAGAGAGCAAGAGCGTGAGTGGGGGAGGTGCAGTGAGAGAGGGAGACAGAGGATCCGAAGCCGGCTCTGTGCTGACAGCAGAGAGCCCGATGCGGGGCTCGAACTCACGAATGCCAAGATCGTGACCTGAGCTGAAGTAGGACGCTTCCAGCAGAGCCACCCAGGCGCCCCCAAACCTTACTCTTTTTGAAAACCCCAGGGCCTAGCAGGAACGAGCAGACGTTCACCTGACATGAAGTGTGGCTAGGGGGGCAGAGGGCTCCTCTGTCAGGTTCAGGGATTCCAGAATCCAGAGGAGACTGCGTCAGACTGAGGACTGGCCCACCCTCTGCTGTCTTCCCAAGGATTCACAGAGGAGAAGATAGCAGGGAGAATTTGGGGATAAAGCGAGGTGTAGCCTGCAGAGGCCCTGGAATCCGGCTCTGTGCCTGCCTGGCCCTGGCGCTCTGTGGGTGTGCATGTGGCTGGATGGGCGTGCGTGGCCTCTCTCGGCACCGCACCGGGTGGGAGACCTGCCAGGCCCTCTGTGCCTCCAATCCTGGATCCTGTGTCTCAGGTCTTTCTCCGGAGGCCGGAGTGGGGGGGGGGGGGGGAGTCCCTGGTGGGTGGGGCTGCTGTCAGGCCTGTGTCCTGATGTTCTGAACCGAGGGCGGGGTGCAGCACAAGCCCTGACCCGGTTGGACAGGTTGGCCCACCCTGAGTGGCACCTGGTCACGACCCCACCCACCGCCCTTTGAAGTCATCCAGCCTGTACTCAGGGCTTAGCCCCTCTTCTGGGTCACCTCCCTAAAAAGAATTGGGGTCCTTTCAGGAGAAAGCTCTTTTTGCCCGGGGCCAGCTCCTGAGCACCAGCACGAGAGGGAGGCAGGCCTGGGCCTGGCTGGAGGAGGTGGCAGTCTCCTTAGATCTGTCTCCGCGGGGATTGGCAGGGGCGGGGCCAAGGGCGCCGAGTGAGGGGAGGAGGGAAGGGAGGGGGCTAACGAAGACGCGGTGGGCTTGTGGGGGCGGGGCAGGGGTGGGGGGGGAGAGCTCGGCGACGGGGAGGGAGCTCTGCCAGGGCGATGGGGTCTTGTGGGGGAGGTCCCCGTGCCCTCCCACCTACCCACCCCCAGACTCCCTCCCGCCGCCCCCCCCCCCCCCCCCCAGGCTCAGCGCATGGAAAAATCCCCTCCAGCAGCGCAGACCCGTCTGGGGAATTTCAGTCCCCACCACCTTCATTAGCCTGTCCCGACCCCCTGCGCCGTGCACTGCTCTGAAGTGGGCATTTCTGCCTTCTGTAAGGTGTTGGGCAAAGGCAGCTTTAAGACGAGCCCCTTGATAACCCCTCCGCCCGGGCACCACTTGGCACGTGCAGAGCCCTGGCCGTAGCTGCGAAACCCAAGTCCCTTTCCCCAGTGCAGCCCAGCGACTCAGGCCCAGGCTCTTCCCCGCCCGCCCCGCCCGGCTCCGGGCCGACCTCTAATCTGCCAGGAGCCTCCTCCGAAAACCATTAAGCAGCCGGGCCCCAGCCCTGCGGGCCTCCAGCCCCGCCGTCCCCACACCCCTCCCGTGGCTCCGGCCGGCCGACGCCGCCCCAACCCTGCAGTCCTGGGCGCCGGGCCGAGCAGACCCCTCTGTTTGGGCTCCACCGCCTGATTTCTACTGGAGGCCAACTCTTCTTAGACCGGGGCCCCGAGGCTGGGGAGCCCTGAACCGCCGGGGAGGGAGGGGGGCTCAACCCTTCCATCTCGGCGTCGGTCCCGCCACTCCCTCCCCACGCCACCGGTGTGGGGTGGCCGGGGACGCGCGCCGGCCTCCTGGTCCCAATTCGGGCGGGGCCGGGGTCGCGGGCTGGGGGCGACGGCCCCTCCCGGGCTGGGGCCCCACGCGGTCGCAGCCCCGAAGGCTCAGGATCACACTACCCAGGCCCGCACCCCGACCGGGCCTCCTGCCTCTGCTCCCCAGTCTCCCTGCCTCTGCTTCTCAGCCCTGTTCCTCCTCCTCTTCCTCCAGGAAGCCTGCCCGGAAGGGCCGCACCTCTTCGCCTTCTGGTAGCCCAAGTTTCTGTTCACTGCCGCACAGAGACCCGGCCTGTGCTCTGGCCCTGGGCAAGCCAAGCCACTTGACCTCTCCGAGGCTGTTTGCCCAGCTGTAAATAGGGCTATTAACCCCACCTGCCGCGTTAGGGTATTAGATGAGCTTCGCCCGTAAGTGTTCAGTGATCCTATGGTGTAGCCACGAAGGGCAGGGACTTGTCTCTCCCTTCAAACTGGTCAGGGACTGTCACCTTCCAGCTTGTGCCCACACCGGTCACGTTGGGAGACGGGGGAGGACCAGGAGTGACCTCTCTGCCTCATAATTCATACTGGACCCCAGATGCCACATCCCCTCCTGTCCTAACCGGCCAAGAAAAGGAAGGGCAACCTAGGGACAGGGTGTTGGAGGGTGGGCGTCTCTTAGCATGGAGGGTAGGGGGGGATGTGGCATCCTTCTCCCCAGACCTTTAGGTTGACAGGACTCCAGACTGAGGGAAGCAACTCCCGCCGGGAGGCAGGAGAGCCCTCAAAAGGGCCTCCTTCATCGTCCCGGTCTTTATTCGGGTTTCCTGTAGAGAAGGGGAAGGTTGGGGTTCTCAGCCTCCATCACCTGTGATTAGCGGCTTTAGGGGGCCCAGGTGGCCCCCGAGGTGACATCTCACTGATAGTCCAAATCGCTCACACGGAGTCTGGATGAAGAGCGCTTCTAGAAGATGAACGGGCAAACGCCGGACAGGCTCAATTTTCGAAGCCACCAACAGTGGAATCAAACCATCTTCTAATCAAGACAGATGGCGGGAGCCAGCGGCAGAAATGTTTATAACATGAAGCAACATATATATGTAATTTGGGCTGAATTTTGTTTTTCGCCTCATGAAGTTCCAATCTTTTTCAGTCAGGCTCCTTGTTGTATGTAAGTTTCTATTTATTGTCACCCGTCAGGTGCCAGAGACCGTGCAAAGCCCGGGCTGCAGTTAGCTTCCGCATCTCTGTTATTCAAGATTAGTTCAAGGAAGTATTTGTTGAGCATTTACTATGTGCCAGGCTTTATTCTGGATGCTGGGACTGGGGATACAGTAATAATAATAATAATAATAGACAAAACCTCTGGCCTCTTTTTAAAAATTTTTTTTTAATTTTTTTTTTAACGTTTATTTATTTTTGAGACAGAGAGAGACAGAGCATGAACGGGGGAGGGTCAGAGAGAGGGAGACACAGAATCCGAAACAGGCTCCAGGCTCTGAGCTGTCAGCACAGAGCCCGATGCGGGGCTTGAACTTACAGACCGCGAGATCATGACCTGAGCTGAAGTCGGCCGCTTAACCGACTGAGCCACCCAGGCGCCCCTCTTTTTTAAAAATTTTTAATGTTTATTTATTTTTGAGAGAGAGAGACAGAGCACAAGTGGGGGAGGGGCAGAGAGAGAGAGGGAGATGTAGAATCCAAAGCAGGCTCCGAGTTCTGAGCTGTCAGCATAGAGCCCGACGCGGGGCTCGAACTCACCAACTGCGAGATCATGACCTGACCCGAAATCGAGAGTCAGATGCTTAACGGACTAAGCCACCCAGGCACCCCCATTCTTTTTTATAGTATTTTATTATTATTTATTTTTAAATTAAAAAACATTTTTTTAAAAACGTTCATTTGTTTTTGAGAGGGAGAGACAAGAGTGCGAGCAGGGGAGGGGCAGAAAGAGAGGGAGACCCAGAATCCCAAGCAGGCTCCAGGCTCTGAACTGTCAGCACAGAACCCGACGCGGGGCTCCGGGCTCGAACTCTCGAACGGTGAGATCATGACCTGAGCCGAAGTCGGCCACTGGACTGACTGAGCCACCCAGGCGTCCCACACAACTTCCCCTTGAAGCTTACATTCTGGCGAGGGGAGGAGAAAATCAACTCGTGAGAAAATAGGTGTACGATATCCAGTGGGGATAAGCGCTCTGAAGAAAACTGAAGCCACATAAAGGGACAGAGAGCGGTGGGGTGGGCTTCCTGGAGGTGGTGAGCAGAGACCTACGTGAAAGGACGGAGCCAGCCGTTTGAATAATGGGGGATCTAGCAATCAAGGCCAGAGGAACAGCCAGTGTCATGGCCCTTGAGGGAGGTACTGTTGTTAAGCGCATTTTCCATGGGGAAACTGAGGTACAGAGGCATTAAGGACTACGTGAGGAGGTGGCATATATGTGCCAGGCCACCTCCACTTGAGCTGAGTGCTTAATCACAGCACTCTCCTGCGTCCCCCATGTTGGCCTTGGCTCATCGCAAGGGGCCGGGGCTGTTCACCTCACCTCCAACATACCCACTAAGGCCCACGCTTGAGTTTTGCGCGGGCAAGGAACCCTGCTTGACCCGCAGCCCTCGAAACCTTGCCCGGAGGAGGGCGTATCGTCGTCGCTTAGTACGTGTTTGCGGGAGTGGAAGAATATTCGTTCTGAGGTGGAGACTGATTTTCTAGTGAGGCCTCCGGTTTCTATAAGGAGGTGAGGATTCTCGCCCGTGGGAGGCATCCCTAGAGACCAAAGTTCAGCCCCGTCGGTTTGCAGAGGAGGACACGGGGCGGTGTGATGGAAGGTAAACAGTGTAGCCGTGTGGGAAGGTGTGGGGCGGGCCGGGTTCTGTTTTGGTGCTCCCCAGAATTGGGACTGCCAGAGGTCCTTCTCAGGGTTGGAGTGAAGGTTGGGAACGGCGAGCCGCGACAGAAAGCCCAGTGTGGAAAAACTCTGAGAAAGATGGGGCACGTCTGGGGGTCAGGGCTGGAGAGCCTGGTGTCAGATCAAGTCAGATTAGCAAGGGAAGGTCATGCCCCGCTGTCCCAGGTCTCTCCCACCTGTTCTCTGGGCCCGAGCTTCTCCGACAGGGGCACCGGTGTACCCCGGGCCACGAGGAGATCTTCTGGGGAATACCCAAAGCCGTGGCGCATTTTTCTGATACGTGTATCTAACCCAAAGGTTTGTGGAGGGAAAAAGGAACTAGAAAATGTTTTAGAGCTTGCTTTAAAAAAAAAAAAATGTTTATTTATTTTGAGAGGGGGGAGAGAGAGTGCACAAGCATGAGCAGGGGAGGAACAGAGAGAGAGAGAGAGAGAGAGAGAGAGAGAGAATCCCAAGCACATTCCGCACCATCAGCACAGAGCCCGGCTTGGGGCGCGATCTCAGGAACTGTGACATGACGACCCGAGCCGAAACCGAGAGTCAGCCCCCCCCCCCCCCCCCCCCGGGGCTGAGCCTGGGTGGCTCAGTCAGTTGAGCTTCCGACTTCGGCTCAGGTCATGATCTCGCGGTTTGTGAGTTCGAGCCCCGCGTCGGGCTCTGCGAGGACCGCTCGAAGCCTGCTTGAGATCCTGCGTCTCCTCTCTCTGCCCCTCTCCCGTTTGTGTTCTGTCTCCCTCTGTCTCCCAGAAATAAATAAATGTTAAAAAAAAAAAAAAAAGAAGGAGTCAGACCCTGAACCGACTGAGCCACCCGGATGCCCCTGGACGCGTCCATTAAAGGTAAAACAGAGGCCTGAAATGAGAATAACTGTGTGAGTTGCTTTGAGTGGGGTCTGCGTGCACAAGTCTCTCCTCTTACAGGCGCCCCAGGAGAAACCTGGAGAAATCCTGCCGGTCCACGGCCACTCGATTTCCTCTCCCACCGTTTGGGACAGCGCCCGCTTCAGAAGGGGGGGCAGGTCAGCCACAGCAGGGAAAGACTGTCTCGAGAGGGCCGGAGCCCTCGGGCCACACCCTCAGGCAAGCTGGCAGAGCCCTCCCAGGACCGGAGTGGGTACACAGGGAGTGTTGGTTTCTAGTAAAGGTGTTTGGAGCCGGCTTCCTGGCGGCGGCGAGAGGGGATGAGTGTGTGTCCACAGGGGCTGGGAGGTGGCAGGTTTCAGCAAGAGGAGGCCTGAGCCACCGGCCCGGGCTGGTCCCGGCACCCAGTGCTCCTCCCAGGGCCCGCTGTGGACTCAGCCTGCACACCATCGCCACCGGGGAGAGACCGGCCCGGGTGCCAGCCAGAGGGGCGGCCGGGGAGGAGGGCTGAGAGGGAGGCAGGTCACTGGCTGAGAGCAGGGCAGGGACCCAGGAAGGATCGGTCCCGGAGACAGGGCGGGAGGGGAGGGGAAGCCACGCAAACTGGGGCCTGGGTGGGGCTGGGCAGGCACGGAGGAACGTGGAACTTCCTGGAGTTTCTCCAGGCTAGCAGAGAGTGTTTCTGAGAGAAGGAGCTTACCTCGAGCAAAGGGCTTTCTGGTCTCCAAGGTGGGAGGACTGGGCCTGTGGGACAAAAAGACTAGGGAGAGAGGAAGGGCCCTGGGGCATCTTGTTCCTGGGCCATTTGAAGGTAGGGTTGTGTGGGGGAGGGAAGAGCCCTGCTCTGTGCGTTGGGGGGTGGCCAACGTGGCCTTTAGTCCCGCCATACCACCATTCCTCAGACCCTCCCCAAGACCAGACACTGCTCTAAGAACTTCACCTAGGGGCGCCTGGGTGGCGCAGTCGGTTAAGCGTCCGACTTCAGCTCAGGTCATGATCTCGCGGTCTGTGGGTTCGAGCCCCGAGATGGGCCCTGGGCTGACAGCTCAGAGCCTGGAGCCTGTTTCCGATTCTGTGTCTCCCTCTCTCTCTGACCCTCCCCCCTTCATGCTCTGTCTCTCTCTGTCTCAAAAATAAAGGTTAAAAAAATTTTTTTTGGAAAAAGAACTTCACCTAGATCGACTCATTTCATGATTGCCCCTTTTATGGATGAGGAACACCGAGACGTGGAAGGCTTAAATCCCTGTTCCGATGGAAATCCAGATGGTGTCCAAGAATCTGTAAGGAAATGAGGCACAAGGCATAAACGGAGGGCGCCCTTCAAGTCTGTTGGCTCATTCATTCGCGCCTTCCTTCCTTCGGCGGGTACTGAGGCAGCCCGCTCTGTGTGCTAGGTTTCTGTGAGCGAATGCAGTCCGCGCAGGGATCCGGGGTGGTTTTCCCCCCCTCACAGATGTGGCAACTGAGGCGCTGAGAGGTTACCTAACAGCTCAGAGTTCTGTCGGACCAGGTCGTGGTCACAGAGCGAGTGAGTAGCGGAACTTGGACTCACGACCCTCCGGGCCCGAGAAAGAGCTCTTGTTCTCAGGGAAGATAAGCCCACGAATCAACCAGAAGCTGCAAGAGAATAGGAGGTGGCGTGTCTAAAAGAAATCCAGGGACTTTCCTGCGTGTGCGTCCCTTCCCTTTTGCGCCCAGCATTCCGGAAGCCAGGTCTCTAACCCTGCCAGGAGGGGGCGCTCTGCTCGGCCAGGGAAGTCCAGGGAGGCAGGTGAGGAAAGGAGGAGGAGGCCGTGATCATAAAACACCACCAAGTTGTTGATGGCACCGGACGGACCCTGGGTGGCACTTTGCTCCTTCTCCCCACCCCGCCCCCGCCCTTTGCCCCCTGACCTCCCCCTTCTCTTCCCCCCCCCCCCCCCGCAAGGTGGGCCACCTCTGTCATATCCAGCCCCAAAACCCCTGGTCTCCTGCTCTGTCCTGCTCCCAGGCTCCTCCCACCAGGAGCGCCACACCTGGTGTCACAGGTTATCACCAGGTGACTTCCCTGCCTTCCGAGACCTGTCCACCCATCTCCCCCTCAGGGCCGGCCCCTCCCCCACTGTTTCCTCAAGTGGAATTTCCCCCCAGGGAGCAGCACTGATTGCAACCGAGTTGAGCCTTGGGAAGGTCTGGGATTTGGGGTGAAAGGTGGCCTGGAAAGTTCTTGAGGGTCCATCCCCAGGGGCAGGAATGGCTGAGCCCTGGGGTGGGTGAGATCAAGAGTAGGGAAGGGGGTGTGGAGGTGGGAGCCGGCCAGGCTGGGGTGCCCTGAATGCCCTTCACCTTCTCTCCAGCCCAAAGTGAGGGCCCTGGGCACAGGGGCCTCTGCCTTGGGCCCCAAGCTTAATAGCCTTGTTCTGGCCCCCTCCCAGCCAGCTCCCCGCTGCCCCAGAGTGAGAACTCCATTGAAGCCAAGGGAGATTTGACACAATCCTCTTTCTAGACCACAGAACCCCCGACTTCCCTGAGCCTACTCTCAGGCTCTACACGGGCTTTTTCCTTCACTCCAGCTCTTCTTGACCCCGGAGTGGCTGTTTGGGAAGGGGGTGAGGCTGGCGGGGCAGGGGGCGATGGGCTAGGGCGCCCAAACTCATGTGCACGAATCCCTTTCCGGTGTAGGACAGAGAAGAGAGAGTTCTAGAGGCTCGGGCCTCCATTTATGCTCCCGGCCTGGCTTACCCCCATCATCCCTCCTAGCTTACCTCCCGGAGCCCTCAAACCCTAGTAGATGCCCATCGCCTTATCACCTTGTGATCCGCGTCGGAGAAAAAGAGGCCCAAGTGAAGTGGACGGTGAAGTTCACAACATCTAGGGTCCCGCCTTCAGTAGTTTTCTGGTAGAAGCATTGAAGGGCTCCGAGTTTGGCTCAGAGTTCGGGTGAGGGGCAAGCACTCTCCCTCCTCTCCCCAGCAGGCTCAGAGTTTGTGGCCCCAATGGGACCCGGGAAAGTCTGCTGCCTCTAAGAGGTGACATCATCTTGCCTTAAGTGATCCCTTAGCCTCTTCTCCCCTCCCTGCTCTTCTCAAGAACATCTCCCACCCCCTAGATCCCCCCCCCCGTGCCACCCACTTCCAAGGTTGCAGGTAGCCTAGCCTCCTTCCCCCCTCGCCGCCCCCCCCTCCCCAGGGTCCCTAAACTAGGTGGTCCTCAGCACCCAGGGCCCAGGGGGCTGGCAGAGATGGCCGGGAGGCCAGCCCAAGCCAACTCCTGGGGTCCTCCAGGGAGAGAGGGTATATAGATCTGGCCTCATCCCCTTTCCTCCAGCCTGCTGTCAGCTGGCCAGCCCCATCCCTAGAGCCAAAGTGCTTCCATGCGGGAGGGAGGGAAGCCTGCTCAGTGGGAGAAAGATGAAGCCGGTCCCCCCACGTGTCAGTGAACAAATTGGGCCAATTTGGTGTGATTAGTGAAGAATTCACATCTGGCCAGCAGAGTCCACCCCCGCCCCCCCGCACCCCAGCCCAGCCTGGCTCCTGCTCCCCATTAGAAGCTATTTTCTCTGACGGCTCCATTTGTCTCTGTAGTGGGGGATTTGACAGCTCCCTGCCCAGCCTGGGGGGCCTGGCTCTGAGGGAGAGGCCCAAGGCCAGGCTGCCTGCCCACCCCCTTGACCTGATGCCACGAGGGGTGCCAGGTTCCAAACAGGGCCCAGGCACCTGTAGGTGCCATCTCTCGGCTCCGTGAGCGGGTATGAGTGTCCCTCTAGAGCAGGGCAGGGCCCGGGGGGCTGTATCTCCACATTTCCCCGCCAGATCGTCCTGCACAATAATGGGTATGCTCTGAGATCAACAGAGACTTGTGTGTGTGTGTGTGTGTGTGTGTGTGTGTGTGTGTGTGTGGTGGGTGGGGGGAGGCAGGGGTCTGGTGTTTCCTAAAAGAAAACAGCTGGGCATGTACGAGGGAGGGCCCATCCCCGCTTCCTTCACCCCTTCCCTGCCCCTCCCAGAGACCTGCTGCAGCTACGCCTTGCCTTGCGAATGCCTGTGGATGGCTGCTGTGCAGCTGGAAGGCTGGCCCCCAGAAGGGGCTTCAAGGTAGTGCCATCGGGGGGTGTGGCCTTCAAAGCCTTGGGTCTTCCTCCCCCAGCGGCGGCGACCCCAGGTTGCTTGTGTCAAAGGCAATTTGGGGCTATTTAAAGAAGCCTGACCTAGAGGTCACCTGGGCAGATCTCTTCCCTGGGGAATTACCACCAGATGGCAACATGGGGCTTGTCTCCTGGAAGGTTCTCCCTCGTTGCTTGGGCGTGCCAAGGCTCCGCTGGTGTCTGGAGTGTGAGGATAGAGGCGGAGGGTCCAGGACCTCAGTCCTTGGATGAGAAGTCTCCTCGGCCGAGGGATAACTGTGGGAAGGAAGGGGTCTTAGACTCCAGCATGGTGGGGGGGGGGCGGTGGGTGCCGCTTTCGTTGTAATGTTGTATGGTCTTGGGGGGGGGGGCAGAAGCTTCTGAGGCCTCCAGCATTTTTCCATTGCCATAGAGATATCTAAAGAAAACCGGGCGGAGTTGGGGGGGGGGATCAGCCATCTGTGATCTCTCCAATCTCCAAACCTGCTCTGAGAAAGGGTGAACAATTGGCCCATTTTACCCCAGACGGAGGGGTTTCCGGGACATGGGGCTTTCGGCGCTAAAGCCACAACAGATGTGGGCACGCTGGGACAGCTGGTCACCCCTACTCCAGCATAAGTCCCAGAGACCACCAGGTGGAGAGATGGGGGGAGAGACCAGTTCTTCTGAGATCTCTTGCCTGGTGTCCTGGTTTGATTTTATTTCACCCTTACCTGATTTTAGCCTGACGCCTTACGATTTGTGGCCTTCCTTTCATGGCAATGCGTCGGGTGTTGGAAGGTTGTCCTGATGTGGGGGGGGGGGGGGGGCGAAGGGGCCGGGGGTGGGTAGCCTGGCAGTTCGTCTCATACATGCCGGGGACCAGGGGTTTGGGGTCCTCGGCTCAGCTGGGCTGCTCTCCCAGGGCACCGACCACCCAGCACCCATTTCTACTTAACAGACGAACCTTTGGGACACCCGCTGTGTGTGGTTTCTGCAGTTATTATCCCATTTCAGAGATGAGAGAACTGAGACGGAGTCATTGGCCCCGGGGCTGAGCCGGCGGCGGGGGGGGGGGGGGGGGGGGGAAGGCGCACGAAGCAAGGCACCCCCCCCCCCCGGGGAATCGCACTGCCCCACAAGGCACCTCACCCCCACCTCCTGTTCAGGCAAAGCTGGCTGTCTTCTCGAGGTCAGGAATAAGCCCTCAGCCCGAGGTTGGGGGAGAGTCTGCGGCTTCTCCCCCCAAGGTGGCCTCAACCCCACTCCTCAGACATTAATTACATGGTTCACGGAGGACTGAGAAGGGAGAGGAGGGCACCCTGGCAGGATTCCAAAGGCACAGAAGGGCTTCGTTAAATCCAGATATCAGACCACACTTCTGCCTGTTCTCACAGCAGCCACAGGCATCCAAGAGACAGAACCTGAAGAAGCCAGGTGGACGAGAAGGAGGTGCCTGGGAGGCCGCGCGCGGAGGGAGAGAGGGCGGCAGGCAGAGCCATGCTCCCGCTGTCCTGGGAGTCGAGCCACCCTGGGGCTGGTCCCCACCTGCTCCTGCCCTCACCCATCTCTCCACATACCCCTTCCCCCTCAGCCTCCCCACCCTCTCCTTGCACACGTGCCCAGGGCCCTGGGGACCCCAACAGAGAGAGAGAGAGAGAGAGAGGCTGGAAGCCAGCGCTGAGCCTCGTACTTCCAATTGGGCTTGAAGTGCCCGCTTGAAGGGGCACTGGAAAATTCTCAGGAGGGTCCTCTGCCGGGTTCCTGGATCTGAGGACTCTGTGGCTACAGAGGCATTTGGGAAGCTGCGTAGTTGAGGGCGAGGTGGCCCAGCTCCTTTGCCTGGGCTGCCCCAAACGCCCCTTTGCCAGAGGCCTTGGGTGGGCAAGGTGACCCCGGGGCGGGGGGTGGGGATTTCATCCTGCAGAAGGGGCAAGTGTCCAGCCTTGCACACGAGTCTGGAGGAGGGATGCTGAGCCTTGGGGGGAGCTCCACTTTGGGGACAGGCTCTCCTTTAGGACGAGGACCCCGGAATGAAGCCACTCTCTCTCTAGGCCTGTTGGCCTTCTTGGAGAACCCCCCCCTCCGCCGGGCCTAGGGGGAGAGGGAGTGCGTTTCCACCGCCTTCTCAGAGGGACTTGACACTTGGTCTCCATCTTGGGGAAGCCCGAAGGTGGGGTGCTTGCCTGTTTACACCCTGTTTGAGTTCGCTTCAAGCCAAGGGCGACTTCCTGTTTCCCCCAACAGGCCCCAAGAGAGATCAAAGGCAAGGGCTGGTGAGTTCAGGGAAAAGGAGTTGAGGATGGCCATTCTGCCACCATGTAATGGGAGGGTTGAAATTTATGTGGCTAGCTGGAGCCAAGGGAGGACATGGAGGGGACAGAGGCCAAATTCCCAGAGCGCTGGGCCTTGGTCTGGCTGTGCCCACCCTGTCCTGACCCCCTCCTCCAGGAAGCCCGCGTGATTTCTCCCTCTCTGAATCCTGGCCTCACGGCGAGGCTGCGTCCTGGGTCCCCCAGCGGGACTGTCCTGGTCCCTCTTCTGGCACAGGGCTGGCTCCCTGCAGAGCGCGGGGCCGCAGCCAGAAGAGACAAGGGATCTGCGAGCCCGCACTGCGCTCCAGGGGCGGCCGCCCCCACCCCTGCGCGGAGGGCGGGAGGCCGGGCGCCCCGCGAGGGGCTCAGGCGCGGCGGCGGCTGTCACTCACGCACTCACGCGGGAGGAATGCAGACGGCAGGGCTGCCCTGTGGTCACGTCTCCGCCCCACCGACGGAGGTAGGCGCCCAGGTACCCAGCCTGTGGGCCTTGGGAGCCCGCCAAGCTGCTGATGAAAGGCTCTGCAGATTAACCCTTTCTTGGCCGCACCCCCTCACTGCCTCTGGCTGCCGGGTGGTCGCTGACCGCGGGGGGGCGCGCCCGCCCGCTGGGGGGGGGGTGTGGGGAGGTGTGGGGGTGGAGGCTGAGGTTTGAGGGACGACCCAGCTAAGAGACTGGCCGGGCGACAGATGATAACCCCCCTCCCTCACCGGGACTCTCCTCCCTGCCCATGTGCCCTCTCCTGGAAAGTCTCTCGTAACTCAAGAGCACTGGACAGAGAGTCCAGAACTTCAAGTATTCGTCCAACACACATACCTGAATACCTGAGAGGGTCAGTGGGGCTAACTCAGGGAACGTGGGCACCGTTTCTCCAGCGTGCAGTATTTCGGGGTCAGCGTTATTTATTTGTGTCTGTTTTAGTAGCGACCTACACACACACCCCCCCCGCCCCGCCCCCAAGCAGAGTCTCAGGCAGATGCCTAGTGTGTAAATCAAACGAATGGAGGCTTTCTGGTTGGAGTAGGGAGTGAGGTCCCCTTTCCCTGGCACCCAACTCATGAGCCCGTCTAGGGAGGACTCCAGGGAGCACAGTTTGGAAAGCTCTCAAATGGAGGTTCCGGGTGAGATCCTTTTCCACTCCTTTTCTCTGCATCTGCTGGGCGTCGGGATGCATCTCTGTTCAGCCGGGGCTTTGCCAAGCAGGCATTTGCTCCTTGGCCAGGGCTCGCTGCGGTACCTTCTGTGATGCCCTGCGAGCTGGGCTCCTGCTTCTAGGGTCTGGGGGTTGCGTCCTGGGCTCTGCCCTCAACCTGTGATTATCACTCAGGGGCCTGTGCTCCGTCTCTACACCCGCGTGTTGCTGGACCCAACGCCTCCTCATCAACCCCATGTGTCTCCCACACCCTCCTCGCTTGCTCTTCTGCGAAGGGTTGCGGGAACCCAGATGTGCACGGGGGTATCTGGTGGGCAGGGAGAGGAGGCCGCATCTCTTGGAGCTGGATCTCCCTCAGAGTTCAAATCTCGCCCCCCTCTCCAGCTGCCTGACTTCGAGTGTATCTCCTAGAGACCAAAGCACTTTGTTAACCCTCACTGGACTGGCCCTCTGCCTGGGAGCTCCCAGATCCCTTCCCCACCTTCTCCAGGCTCCCCAGGGAGCCTCCTCCGCACCTAGGAGGGGTGGGAGCTCCCAGAGGGGCAGCAAGCCAGGAGGCCCGGTGCCCAGCTCTAACCACCCCCCCGCCCCCCCCACCCACTCACTCTCCAGTGGTCTCTGTGAGCCTCAGCACCCTGGGGGAAGCTAAGCCACCCTGAAGCTGGGGTTCCGGAGGGCCAAGGGAACCCAGGCTTTGGTGAGACGATTGGAGAGCCACCAGGAAGGACTGAACGTCTGACCTACCGTGTCCAAATAGAGCTCATCTCCTCTAGCACGGTGCCTCGGATATGCCCTATCCAGCCTGAAGGCATCACCTCTCTAAGACAGTACGCGAGAATCTGGAAACCGCCCCTCTCACCACCCAACGGGTCACCAAGCCTCCCCCTTTCTGCCGCATTAATGGGTTTGGAGGTGCCCACTTTT
Organism: Felis catus; assembly: GCF_018350175.1. Lineage (NCBI taxonomy): Eukaryota > Metazoa > Chordata > Mammalia > Carnivora > Felidae > Felis > Felis catus. The sequence goes on along the minus strand of NC_058381.1, from coordinate 35,617,655 downwards.
CTCTCTACTTTGACCGCTCTGGACTCAACCGAGGCCTTTTTAAACCAGTCCCCGAGACTCCTGCAACAGTGGCTGGTTCCCCTTCCTCCAGGAGAGCACACCCCCTCCCCCCGCCCCGTCCCTCCTTCTCCCCCCCCCCCCCCCCGCCACACTAAGAGGGATCTCAGAACACAGGTTGGAACACGCTACTCTCATGCTCAAAAACCTTTGATGGCTCCCCATTGCCAGCAGGATAAAGTCCCAACGTTGCCTGGTATTTACAGCCCGCCCTGATCTGGTGCCAATTTACCTTTCCAGCCTGGGCCCCCGCTGCGTACTTCACCTTCTTCAACTGCAGCCACATCCAGTGGCTTGTTTCACACTAGTCCCGCCACGTACCTCTATGGCCGAGCACCTTGGCTCACAGACAAGCTTGTTCCTGGCACTTCATGGTGTTGTGGGGGAGAGGGATTAATCGCATAATCCCATAAATAAATATATCCTTACAAACTGCGACAAGTTCAGGGTGCTTTGGGGAACACAAGGGGAAGTTACCACGGGGGTGGGGCAGATTGAGTCTGGGGACTCAGAGAAAGCTTCTGGGCAGAAGAGGCGCTTCAGGGTGCCGGATTCGAGTTACCCTTGGCGTTTGGATGCTAGCGGAGGTTATCTTTGATCTTTTGTCAGGACGAAGCTCCCTGTGTGCACACCCAGATTTCCAGGCGTCTCTGCCTCGCTGGGAGTTCATCCTGTCTTGAACTGCAACCTGTCTTGTGTGTCGCAGTCCCTGGATTGTGAGCAAAGGAAAAGGAGCGTTGCTCCGTCATGGTTAGACCATCGCCCTCTGCCTTGCAGATCTGGAACATGGTAGGCCTTGAATGGAAGGGTTTTTATTTTTATTTTTTTTAATTAAAAAAAATTTTTTTTAACATTTATCTATTTTTGAGACAGAGAGAGACAGAGCATGAACGGGGGAGGGGCAGAGAGAGAGGGAGACACAGAACCGGAAACAGGCTCCAGGCTCCAAGCCATCAGCCCAGAGCCCGATGCGGGGCTCGAACTCACGGACCGCGAGATCGTGACCTGAGCTGAAGTCGGACGCTTAACCGACTGAGCCACCCAGGCGCCCCTGTTTTTATTTTTTAAAAAATGTTTTTAAAGTCTATTTTTTTTTGAAAGAGAGAGTGGGGGAGGGGCAGAGATGGGGGTGGGGGACAGAGGATCCAAAGCGGGTTCTGTGCTGACAGCAGAGAGCCCGATGCGGGGCTCGAAGCCACGAACTGTGAGATCGTGACCTGAGCCGAAGTCGGACGCTCAACCGACTGAGCCACCCAGGCGCCCCCAGAAGTGTTTTTATTTTTGTGGTGGGGATGTGGAGCCCGCTGCATTGAATACTCGTGGACGTAGACCTTAAATCAGGAGACCTTCTCCGAGAGGTATTAGTGAGGTTTGGCGAGGAAGCCAGGGGTGGGCGAGATGGTCTTCTGCTTGTCCCTCTGCCCAGGCTCTGTCCGCTCTCAGGCTGAATGACTCCCAACAGATACTTCCGAAGTGCCTCAGAATCCTTCCAGAATCCATTTGGCTCAGCTCTCCTCCTCCCTGATCTCTCAAACGTCCCCCCCACCCCTCCAGCGATCCATATTTGGATAGAGTGGAGAGGTCCTGATAGGAGACTGGGTGCCGGTGTCTGGAAGCTGTGAATGTCATCGGCATCCCACCCCCTGCCACATGGTCCCAACCACCCCAGCCTGCCCCCTGCAGGCTGCTCGGTTGGCCTGACCGCAGGTCAGAGGGAGGAAAGTTGCCGTCTTTCTCCCTTGGTGGCACCCCTACCAATAAATGCCAAGGATTCTGGGCGGGGGGGGGGGGCGCAGAGAACAGAGGGAGAGAAGGGGTTAGCCTGCGTGGATTTAAGGAGGGAAAGGAGGAGGGAGATTGATTTGGGAATGACCCTGATCCAGAGACTGCCTGCGCGCGCGCGCGCGCGCACACACACACACACACACACACACACACACACACGGCCCTCCCCTACCTCACCGGTTTCCAGATCACAGGGCAGCGGGCCGTTCCCCAGGTTTTCCAAAGCTCTCCAGCTCCCCCGGGGACTTTCCCATTAGTAGAGAATTTGGGGTCTGAGCAAGGAGTGGGGTGAGGCTGCTGACCCCGTGAAGGTGCCAGGCTGACCCATCCAACCCCGGCCTAGCCCCCTTGGGCCCAGGTAGGATAAGCTCTCCCTTCACGAATCCTCCCACCTGATGGTAAGAGCCCAACTCCTGCCTCTGGGAGCACCCCCCCCCAGTCTGGCCTAGCCCCTGTGGGAAGGATACTCCCCGGGTGTTGGGATTGAAACCGGGACTTAGATGCTTAGCCCCTCCATGTAGGGCAGCAGCTAGGGAGCCTCAGCAGGCGGTCCCGGTCACACCCGTGCCCTCAGTTCATTCCTCTCCTCGGAGGAGCCCTGTATGGTCGTCTCACTGCACTCTCTCTTGCTCCAGAGGCCAGGTGAGCTGTTCAGGTGGCAGCCAGCAGGTGGGGAGAGCAGCGGGGGAGGAGGAATGTGCCTGGGGCCAGGCAGGATGCCACCCGACAGTCCCATCAACCCCACCCCTTCCCCGTGACCTGCTCACACCACTGCCGGCCCGCCTGGGTCCTGGTCCCCATACCGGGGGTCACGGCCAAGTCCTGGGTTTTAGGTACCCCTTCCTGGGAGGAGCCCTGGCCTCCTGACAAGCGGGGCATCTTATGGGCCATTAGTCATTGCTGCGACCGCCATTTTAGGAACACTGGCCTTGGACTGGCTTATTTCATCTGCACAGTTAAATGCTGTATTACTCGCATTTTACAGGTAAGGAAACCAAGGCTCAGGGCGATGAGGTCAACTGATACAGTCTACCTTGTGCAGCCAGATATGGAGAAGGAGCGGGTGAGAGGATCCTGGGGGTCAGAGAGAGAGATCTTCTTGGGGACCTAGAGCCCCCATGAGGTTGAGACGGGGACAGGGGTCCAATCGAAGGACCTTCTCAGCCCAACAAGGAATTTTTCCCTACGGGGAGAGGGATTAGGCATGGGCTGGGAATGGGGACGGAGGGGCCACAGGCCAGCGCCCCACCGCATGCCAAGGACGCTGCACTGAATGGCCTCCACCCATCTCCCCTCACCCCTCCTGAAGCAGCCCAGGGGCAAGCTTCCCTGGGACCCACCATCTGCCTCACGGTCCTCTCTTTGCTGATGCCTCAGAGCATGGGCAGGGGCCCAGACCAGTGAGTCCAGGGCTCGACTACCCAGCTTTGCTCTCCAATCTGTCTGCTGCCTCCCCACACCCTACCCCCCCCACCCCGCCCCGCTCCCTCCCCACCGGCCTCCCTCCCAAACACTCACTCATTCATTCTCCAGACCACCTACAAACCACCCATTTGCCTGGACCACACAGCTCCTGCCCAGCTCAGCTCCTGGGGATAATGGCCACGCCACCCCCACCCTTCCAGGACCCACCCCCAAGCCTAATTACCACCTTGGCACCTCCGGGGCAGGCGAGGGGGGCATTGACCTCCGTTTATGCTTGGAAATCTCTTGGGCACAGGCGGCTTGTGTTCCTCTGGACATCAAGGGGCAAGAGCAAATTAGAGACCCTCAACCGAGCCCCTCTCCGAACCCTCCCACGCCACTGCCCAGTCTCTGGGCCCAGGCTACTGGGGCAGGGCAGGAGGACACGATGGCGGAGACCCCGTTCGCTCCTCTGTCCTCTGGGCACCGTGAAAGGATAGAGGAAGGAATGGACCTACGCTGCCTTCAGGTGCAGGTCAAGGAGGGCTCCCCAGAAAGAGTGCTGGGCCGGGAGTCAAAGACTAGGGTCCAGTTCAGAGCCCTACTGCTGGCCTCCCTGCCCCCACCCCACATTCGGGAGGAGGAGTTGATGTCCGCAGTCTCTGAGGCTTCTCTTGGCTTGGGACCTTGAACCCTAGGGAGGTGACTGAGGGGTGCAGACCGAGGGTCTCTGCGCTGCTGAGGGACCCCAGGCAAAGAAGCGGGGAGAACGACGTGGATGGAGGAAACAGCCACAGGAGGAGGGCAGGAGGGCAGGACAGGGAGACAGAGCAGGGTCGGCCGGGTGGGAGGTGGGACCGGACACCATGCCAGGTAAGGAGTGCAGAAGTCAGGACACCTCTCACAGGCTTCCAAGCCCCCCTGCATCCTTTGCAGCAAGGCGGTGGCAAGGGAGGGCCTCCCTGGAGTGGTTTGTGATCCCAGAGGGGACCTCTGTCGTTCCCTCTGCAATGTCCACACTGACCTGAGTCCCAGGAGCTGCTCCATGAGGGCAGGGACCGGTCTACTTCCTGTGCCAGCACGGGCCCTGGCCTGGAGGAGAAGCCCAGTGAATGTGGGCCGAATGAATGAGGACGGAACAGCTTCGGGGAGATTGAGGCAAAGCTTCCCCGTGGCTCCAGGGGCTGGGGTTGGCGGGGGAGCAGTGGGCAGGGGTGGTGTTGGTGGGTTCAGCCTCACCAGGCAGAGCTGAGCCAGGCTTAGGCCCTGGGGGCCAGGGCCACCAGGGCTGGGCCAGGGCGGATGAGGTGGTCTTTGTGGGGTCCCTCTGAGGATCCCTCCTTCCCCCATAATTACTTCTGATTAGCCTCACCGCAACAGCCACGCTGGGAAGAGAGGGGTGTTTGGGACGTGGGGGGAGGGGACAAGGTAGGGCAGCGTGCTCAGGACAAGCCAGGGTCCCCAGCTGAGTGCACACACACACACACACACACACAAACACACACAATCTGGAAAATTCCAATAGAGCCTCATCCACCCAGGCCTAAAAGCAGCAGTGATCCAGGGAAATCGGGCCCTTTAGACAACTTACCCTCATGTACTAGCAAAACACGTCCCCTCCAAAGTTCTGGGGAGGGAGGGTAGGTGGGCACAACTTCTAGGCAGAAAGCAGCAGGGCACAGAGGAAGTGCTTTAGGCCAGAAGGGAGCCTTGGCACGTATGTTCACCGGCACCACTCAGGGCCCAACCTGGACAAGTCCCTGGAGCCTCTTAACCAGCACTCGGAAAATTCTTCCTCGCGTGCAGCTACCCTTTTGGCCCCGCCTGGGTACAGCCAGGGGATCTGCAGGCAAATTCACTGTGTCCACACCCACCCACTCCTCTGAGACCATTCAGGCAGGGCCTTCTTCCCAGTTTCTCAGCAGGCCAAGCAGGAACTATAGGTCAGTTCACTCACGTTCCCCCAGTCTGCAAAGAAAGAACCCCTGCCCTCAGGTCGCCTCCAGTCTGATGCGGGAGACACAGTGCACATTAAGAGAACGGACACTCCTGACCCCGTCGTCTCCTCCCCGCTCCCCCAAAGGGGGCTGAGCTTGCAGAGGTGTGAGGGGCCCCAAGGGAGCATCACTTTGGGGAAGGCACGCAGGCTTCCCGGAGGAGCGGCTCCCCGGGGTGGCGGTGGGCTGCCTGGAGGAGGCGGCGGGGCGCCGCGCGAGGAGGCCGCCCCAGCGGCGCTCCCACGACCCGGGCAAGGCTGTCTGGGCGCCGTCTCCGGTCTCGGGGCCTGCGGTCGGGGCACCGCGGGGCCGTGTTTGAGCCGGTCAGCTCCCCGCGGAAATTACAGGGGCGCTCGGCGCTGCGGTCGCGCCCCCCGGGGCAGCGCCCGCTGGTTGGAGGCGTTTAAATTGAAAGCAGCTTTGGGGAGAGGGGGCGGGCGCGGGCCGCCGAGCGAGGGGAGGGGGCGGCCGGGCACAGCGACCCCATTGTCTGCGCCCGCCGAGGGGCGGAACCTTGCGGTAAGCGCGGCGCCCCCTCCCCGCGCCTCGGGCCCCCCGGGCCGTCCTGCCGGTTCCCACGCCGCCCCGCCCTCGCCCCTCGCCCCTTCGCCACCTGAGGCTCTCCCGCCCTCCCCCGGCGGCGCATGCGCAAGCACGCGCGCACACTTCCTCCTGGAGGCCCTCCCAGACTTACAAGCCCTGATGAGCGTGGGCGTCCCTGCGTCACAGAAGGTCAGGAGATGTGAGAGGCATCCTCGAACGGTCTCTGCGACCTCGGGCAAACCTCCGTTCTCTGCCCGCCCCCCCCCCCCGTGTCCTCTGTGTTAAAAAAAAAAAAAAAAAAGATGTTTAACCCTCTCTGCCTACCTCTTTCGTCATTTTAATGCTTTGAGCCGATACGTGGAGAAGCGTTCTGAAAACTTAAGCGCTGCAAATACCTGAGGAATAATAAATGCCCAGAACACCGCCCCCACTCCTATCCTAATCGCCCGTTCTCCACCGTGTGGGTTCATTTGTACACAGCACAGCTGGTCCTGCAGATCTAGAGAGCTGGGGCTGGGGTGGGGCAGGGGTGGGGCGTGGAGGGGGGACATCATGGTGGGCTGCTGGGAGGAGGGGAGTGTGGAGCAGGGCGAGGAAGGAGTGAAGGCAGCGATACTAGAACCAAGAGAGACCTGTCTCTGTCTCTTGGGGCAGTGTCGGGAGGAGAGGCAGGAGGCAGGAAGCAGGAGGGGCTTCGCAAGATGGACAGGTCCTGCCTGGGGACTGCAGCTAGAGAAGTGGCCTGCGGAGAGCTGCTGTTTGCCTCCCTGGTGGGTGACATGTTTTCCTGGGAAGACAGACTGGTGACAGGGCCTGGCTCAGCCCTGGATGGTGGGTGGGGGCCATGCCTGTGGCCCCTAGGGAGGGTGGGGAGTCCCCCCCCCTTCCCGGGAGGGTGGGGAGTCCCCCCCCACTTCCCGGGAGGGTGGGGAGTCCCCCCCCCTTCCCCGGCCCCTTCCTGGTGCTTTTCCTGAGGGCTTTGGGTCCCCAGACCCTGGTCCCTGGGCTCAGAGCACCAGGTGTAGGGAGCTTGGCTTGTTGTTGCCTTTGCTTCCGCCAGCAGCGGCGGCGGAAGGTTGTTTGCCAGGCTTGGTGCCCAGGGACGTGCCCCCTTGTTCCGCACCTGGCAGACCCACGTGTTCCTGCTCCACTTCCTGGAAGTTCCTAGTGGGCAGCCTGGTATGGGAAAAAGCCCGTGGCACCAGCTCCCTGCGCTGGGCCCCTGACGCACACTTGGTGGCGAGGTGGATGGCGGAGCCTGGCCAGAGGGAAGAAGGCTTCGCCCTGTAAAGGTTCCCCGAAGGGGAAATCGAGGAACAGCCTTGGAAAGGAGGGAAAGAAGAGCGTGAGGTCAAGGATGGAGGGAGGCACCGGAGGAGCGGGACTGTCACATGGGACCGGAGTTCCTCTTAGTCCTCTCCCCATGCCCGACACCCCTCTCTGGTCCCCACCTCTCTTCCAGGGCCCAGAGTGTCTCAGAGGCTTACAAGAGAGGACTCTGATTTTGCCAGTGGGCTTTGGGGTACAGACTGGAAAGGGGTGCTCGGGGGCTCTGCCTGTCGTCTCTTTCCTCCTCCCCTGGCCTGAGCAGCTGCTGACCCCCAGCCGCCCGGGGCTAGGTCGCTCACTCCCCAGCATGTCCTATGCTCCTGTCACTTAGGCACAAAATGAGGACTCCGTGGAAGAGAAGGTGGGGGGGGCCCTGCAGGAGGTGGTGACTGTCCAAAGCGACCTGACTGGTTAGGGCTGGGCCACCCTTGTTGGGAGCTGGCCAACCTCAAGGAACCTTCCTGACTCCCAGGCCTGGGACCTACTGGACACAACCTTTCCTGGGGACTGGGGCCCAGAAGCTTCCCAGACACCACATTCGCCGTTCGCAGCTGAGTACTAAAAGGACTCCATTCCCCATCCAGGCCGAGGGCCACCAGAAGCCCTCTGAGAGCGTCTCTCCTGCCGCCTTCCTCCTACCTCTACCCCTAACCCTCCCATCTCCACGCCCCCACCACCTCAGGGCCCAGACCAGCACCTGCACATACCACAAACTGCTCAGACCTGAGCCCACCTCTTACAGGAAGCCCACCGGGTTGGGCAGGGACGAGGAGGTAGGGAGTCAGACACCCACAGGTCTTGGCCTCCGCTCCCCACAATGGGCCAGGCCTGAGAGAGGCAGGGTCCTGTGTTAACCTTGCCAACCCTGCGCGGCCCCAGCGTCCTAGAGGTCAGAGCTTTGAGCTGTGGGGAGAAGGTACTGAGGCTAAGACCTCTACAGGCCCTGGGCCCCAGCTGACAGGCTCAGTGGGGGCTTGGGGGGTGGCTCCCCTGCTCCAAACACTTCCTTGGGGCCAGGAATGGACCTTTGGGGAAGAGGGGTCACCCTTGTCATCCAAATGCCCACAGGTAGTGGGCAGTGACTATCCCAGAGGAGTCCCTGCTCTTGGGAACTCAGGTCTGGTGGTTCCAGGAAGGGCAGGCTGGAAGAGAAAACCCAGGAGGTGCGAAGGTGAGTTGTTCCAGATGACCACCGCTAAGACCCCCGCCCTGCAATCCTGAGCATATAGGAGCCTACGATGTTATGGTCCTGAGGTATTGCGATTGTAATAGGCAATATTCATAAGCATAGTTGCAGCCACTGTGGTAAAACTCTGCATGCATGATCTTACTTGCGGTTCCACAGTGAGGGAACTGAGGCACAGAGGCAGAGCCCGACCCACGTCTGTCTGACTTCAGAGCCTGCTTGCTTAGCTATTTCACCGCAGCTATTGTGACCCAAAACCCTGTTCTTTGTAGGGTCCCTGATTCAGCGAATCACCGAGTCCAAACCCCAGTCCTGACTCAGTGTCTCTTGCAGAAAAACAGCAGGTGTGAGGGGTGGATCCTGGCAGGGGAGAGGTCTGTGAAGACAGCGGTGATCTGTTCTCTGGGTCCCAGAAAGCTTCCAGAAGCAGGAGCCTGGGTGAGGAGAGGCAGAAGAAGGAGGAGGAGGGGAAGAAGGTATTTCCAGATGGTTAGGAGGCATGGCCATTTTGGGGTTTGGTTTGGGTTTGTTTTACATTTTTTGAGAGAGAGAAAGAGTGCGGGGTCGGGGGGAACAGGCAGAGAGAAAGAGAGAGAGAGAAAGAGAGAGAGAGAGAGAGAGGGAGAGAGAGAGAGAATCTTAAGCAGGCTCCATGCTCCGTACGTACCCCGACGTGGGGCTCGATCTCACAACCCTGTGATAATGACCCCAGCTGAAATCGAGTTGAACACTCAGCCAACTGAGCCACCCAGGCACCCATTGTTTTGTGTGTCTTTTTTTTTTTTTAAAGTTTTATTTATTTTCTTTAGGAATTTCTACACCTCACGTGGGACTCAAACTCAAGACCCCAAGATCAAGAGTCGCACCCTCTTCCAAATGAGCCAGCCGGGCGCCCCAAGGCGCGGCCATTTGGGTCAGCAGGGTGGGTGACTGGAAGGGAAATGACCTTGCTTGAGAATAGAGGATTGGAGGGCCGCACAGGGGGCAGGGTGGAGGAAGGGAGTCTGGTCTGGCTGCATTCCTGCCTCCATCAGCCCCTGGGCTCAGTATCCGAGGACTCAGACCCCAAGGGGCAAATAGGGCTGTGTCCCATGACCCTCTGAGAAAGCCTCCTGTGTCGTATCCCCTCCCCCAGCGGCTCAGCTCTCTGCTGCAGGCTGGAGGCCACTTTCAGCCGCTCTCAGGCTGAACCCCTAGGGGGAGGGCCCCTGCAGAGCTCCCCCAGGGCTGATTACCAGCCCCCCAGCTAGACGGGAGCATCTGCCCCTCTCCTGGAGGAGGCCTGTCTTTGTTCCCTCAAAGGTATGGAGCCCGCAGACAGCATCCCTCCCCACTACGCAGACAGGAGGCCGGACAGAGAAAAAAATCCACATTTATCAAGCGCTAGCCATGGGGCAAGCGGGAACGCCCCCATTTTGCGGAGGGGAAAACTGGTGCGGGCTGGCGCTTTCCCAGAGTCCCACCGACCTTAAGACGCAGCCCTGGTTGGTCTGGCCCCAAATCTGGCTCTTCTCTGGCTTCAAGGTGCCAGGGGTCTGTGCCCACCCAGCATGTGCACCTCTCCCCACTTCTGACCCCACCCCCCAAGCCCCTGCCCACCCTCCCCCGCCCGCCGCGGGGGGGGGGGGGTGTTTACCCACAAAGGAGCCCAGAACTCCACAAAGGGACTGTCATGTTGACTGGGTCCCTCTCAGGGACAGATGAGAAAATTGAGGCTCAGAAAGGTAAAATAATGCTCAAGAGCAAATAGCTGTAAGCAGTAGCGGTGGGATTTTATCCAGAACCTTCTCTGGTAAGCTCTGTACCACTCCCTTTGGTGATACAGTTGCTAGGGGTGTGTATCCCCCACCCCCACCGCGCCCCGAATTGGGATCCAGCTAGATTGGAAGAGCAAACCCTTTCTTGGCCTGCCCTCTGAACTCCTCTCACCTCCCTGAGAAGGACTGGCCTGGGCTCTGTGTCTAAGAGCCGAGGCCATCTCTCCAGGGGCAGCAGGAGGAAACCAGGCAGGTGAACCCAGCTTCCCCTCCGCACTTCCGGGGCCACACACTGGGTTCAGCTCCCTCCTGGGTCTGAAGGAAATGAGTTGTGGGGTAGAGCTGGCGTTTGGCAAGTGGGTACTTGCTTGCTGTGGGACCCTGGGCAAACTACTTAACCTCTCTGTGCCTCAGCGTTGACATCTATAAAACGAGGGAATAAGAGTACCAGGCTCGTAGGGATAATGAGAAGATTGAATTGCAAAGAGTTTGCGGAGTTTGGAGTAGGGCCCGGTGCACAGTCAATGCTATTATCATTGTTACTAGAGAATCAGGATAGAGAGCTGCTTAAAAAGGGAGGCCAGGGAATAGGGGCAAGTCTATAAAAAGGACATGGTGCATTTGGGGGGGGTCTAGATTTCCTAATTTTTCGACGCCCAGGGTTCTTGAGAGGGAAGGAAAGGGTGGATGGTTTCCAGGTGACATTCCTCCCTTCCCAGCCCCCTCCCCAGGAGGATGCAAATTCCTCACAGGTTTCTGGGCTTTTGTGTGGAGCCTGCCAAGCCCTGGCCACAGCATTCCTCTGCCCCTCCCGTTGGTGGGGGCTGGCGGAGGGGGTCACTAGCCCCTTTTACAGCTGTGTAAAGGATGAGGGTGGACGCCTGTACCTGAGGTCCCCGGTGGGACCAGCTTGAAGCAGGTGGCCTGCCCCCCAGCGGAGGGGCTTTGAGGCTGGGGACAGCGGGGAGAAAGCCCATCTGGGTGGCTGTTCAAGGCTGCCTTACACCCGGACACCAGCACCTGCAATGCGTGCTGGTGTCGGTGGTGGGGACGGCTCAGGCACCAGGGAGAACCAGGTCTGGTCGTTTCCTCTGCTGATAGGGCTGCATGGAGACACCAAGGGACATGAAGTGTTGCCCCAGGGGACCGATCCTCCGCTCTTTCCCTGCCCCGTGGAGCTCTCAGGCAGCTGGGTAGGGGGGGCGGTGGGGAGTGGGCAGGACCTAGAGAGACATCCAACCCAACTGGTCAGAGCTGGGGAACCAGAGGGGATGGGAGGAGGGGCTGCATAGTCGGGAAGTAAGGGCAGGCTTCCTGGAGGAGAGGGTAGGAGGGATCAGGGCCCCCCCCGGGAAAGGGAGGATCAGGGCTGGAACTTGCACGCTAGGCGTGAGCGACGTGGACACCTGCTCTTTTAACCCTCCGTCTCGATGCATACGTGTTCTTCCACGCCTCTCCACCCGTCCCTCTCTCCCTTAACCCATTTTGCGTGGACGTGTCCGCACAGGACCGGACGAGGCCCTTTCCCCATCAATGGGAAACTGTCCCACCACGGGATGGGTTAAATGGCAGGTGATGAGGTTCCCTCCACCGAGGTTTTGTGAGTGGCCATCGCCGGGAGGAGCCCCGCGCGGGGTGAGGGCTCCCTTCGGTGCCCTCCGAGATGTCCTTCCTGCTCTGAAACGCTGTGAGGTCCTCCATCCCCCAGTTGTGCCCTCTGAGAGCTCGGAGCGTGGCTTTCTCCCTCTGGCCGGCGGCTTCCCCCATCTTTGCCCATCTCCTTCCCCGCTACCTCCAGCCCATCCCACCTCCCTGCTTGGCCTGGCCCCACCGCAGCCCACGTGGACTTTTACACCCCTCCTTCGCAGCCTCCCTCCCGCCAGCCTGGCCTCTTGGCTGCAGCCAGGCTCTCTCTGAGGACCTTGGCTGGGAGCGTGGACTTCCCCTGCTCACAAGCCTCCCATGGATCCCCATCGCCTGCAGAAAAACAACCAAATTCCTTCATCTGCCTCTTGGGGCCCAGGCTCTCACTCACTTTTACAGATGGCCTTCGCTCCACCTGCTGTGCCCTCCTCACCCCTTCGCCACCCAACTCACTTGGGAAACAACTCTCACTTCCGGTTGATGCTCAGAAACTGCCTCCTTGCTGGAGGGGCTGGTGCCCCCCCCAAGGCTGTGACTGAGCTGTCCTTGAGGGCCGGGCCATATTCTTTCCTGTCAGTATGCCCCACACTCAGAAGGGGCTCGGCACACGGAAACCACCCAGTTGTAGGAGTCGGTGAGTGAACCAACAGTCTTCCTTCGCGTTGATATAGCCTCTAATGCTGTAAAAACTTTCACCCAGGGGCGCCTGGGTGGCTCAGTCGGTTAAGCGTCCGACTTTGGCTCAGGTCATGATCTCGCGGTTCGTGAGTTCGAGCCCCACGTCGGGATCCTGCTTGGGATTCTCTCTCTCTCCCTCTCCCTCTGCCCCTCCCCCACCTGCACGCACCTGTGCCTGCATTCTCTCTCCCTCTCTCAAAATAAATAAACTTAAAAAAAAAAAAACAAACAAACTTTCACTCACATCCTGTTCAAAATGAATTCAGCAGATGGTTCCGGAGCCTCTGTGGCCAGCCTGTGCCGGACGCTGTTCCAGGCGAGAACTCACCGCCGCAGGGCCCCATGGTCCTGTGGGGGAGACAGACATAAACACACCTGCGGAGGTCAGGCTGCTGGGGCCTTCACTCTCACTTCAGAGCTGAATTACTGAGCCCAGAGAGGTTAAATCTCCTGCTGGGTCACCCAGCCAGGGAGGAGGGACACCAGACAGCTCCCACACTGCCCCTTTTCCCTTGTGGCCCACGGGGGTCTTTTTACCCAGGGCTGCCCGCAGCCCAGGAGCACCCAACTCAGGTGGGTGTTCAATAAAGGAATAAATCCCACAGCATCGAATTTCTTTTTTTTTTTAATTTTTTTAATGTTTATTTATTTTTGAGACAGAAAGACAGAGCACGAATGGGGGAGGGACAGAGAGAGAGAGAGAGAGAGAGAGAGACAGAATCTGAAGCAGGCTCCAGGCTCCAAGCTGTCAGCACAGAGCCCGACGTGGGGCTCGAACTCGCGGACCATGAGCCGAAGTCCGACGCTCAACTGACTTGAGCCACCCAGGTGCCCCTCTGTTTTAAAATGATAGCAAATGCACCTTCTTCTTTCACTTGGGGTCTTTTTTGACTGGGAGTCCAGAAGGTGCCCTAACTAGATGGTAAGCCATTTCTGTTTCTGACGCGAAAAGCCTTGGCAAGGACCGCTTGTTACTTCCTGGATAAAACCAAGGTTGGGGCCCCTCTGGATTTTCAACTCATTTCCTCTGTTGCATCCTAAAGGGAGAGGGTTGGGTCTCACCCCTCTGGGCTTCTTCCCACACTGGCGACTCCTATGATTAGGGGCTTGGTCCCTGATGTTCCTGCGCCGCCTCTCGGAGCAGAGGAGGGCTCCATCCACGCTGGGAAACTCTTCCTGCCCTACCCAGGAATCTGACCCTACTCCCACCTGCTGGGCCCACCACCATCTCCCCCTGCCCTGGCCCCAGAGGGAGCAGGTCTCCAGTGGGGAAATCTCTGCCCTCTGGACCTTGCTCCTCCCTGAGATCCTGCCTCTCTTGCTGTAAAACAGGCTCCCAGCCCCCACCAGGCTCACCTGCTTGGCTCCTGTCCGGGGGGACATAGAGATCTTATCCCTGGGGGTATGGGCCTCAATGGGGGCATTGTTCCCACCAGGTCCAGAGCAGGATCAGGGAGGGACGGGGCAGAGACTGGGAATGTCCCAGGTGCCACACAGGCCGGCTTTGTCCTCCTCCTCCTCCTCCTCCTCCTCTTCTTCCCCCTCCCTCCTTGCCCCTCCTACACGGCCCCCTCTCTCTCACTCCTACCCAGACCACAGACCTTCCCTTGGCCCCCTCCTTAGGCTCCTCCGTAGCCTGGGGCAATGCAGCTGTTGTGGGGGTGGGGCTCGGGATGACCTTGGGCACTTTTGCAGGAGCAGGGTGTCCCCTCAAAATGACAGTGCTCTTTGGAGCTGGGTCTCTGCTCGGGAAGGTCCAGTTCTGCCTGTCCAACTTGTCTGGCCGTGGCACCCCTGTCCAGGGAGCACCCTGTCCGGTGCTCGCCCCAGGCCTGCCCCATCCTCTCCATGTGCCATCCAGACTCAGTCCAGTCTAGCTGCCCCACGGAGACTTCCCGGCCACAGTGGCAGCGGTGGGCCCCCAGGATACAGGATAGGCTGAAATATAAAAATAAGTTGCCGAGAACTGACCCCAGACCCAGGGCTTTCGGATTCAGGTCCCAGCTTGGCTGGTCGCTGTGTGACCCGGTTGAGTGACTGCACCAGGCTTCTCTGGCCCATTATAAAAGGACAGCATTTGGACCATCTTCCCTGAGCTCCCGTTGGCCTCGGTGCAGTCTCCTGGGAAGTGGAGAGGCCCCTGGATACTGGCCGGTAGAGAAAAGAGCCCCCACCACCAGGCCCTGCCTCTCCTTAACCTCCAGCCCGAGCTTTGTCCCCACAGCATGAATGACAGCCAAAGAAAGCTAATGGAAATTCACACGCGGCAAGTGAAACTGATCTCTAGCCCCAGATCCAGTTTTTCCTCCCATACGGCCCCCAGGCCTCCCTCACACCTGCTCTGGTCCCCTTTGTACGTTAGGCCAGCAGCACTCGAGGTCTTTCATCCACCTCCTGCCCCATTCACACCTTAAGCCTGGGGCACCGCCTCCCGCCTCCTGGCTGGGGCAGGCTGCTGTAGGCTGGCCAGACGGGCACCCCAGAGCCCAACTTTCCCCCCACCTGGAAAGATCACAGGGAAGGGAGATCAGGGTGGGAAGCAAGAGGGCATCGGGGAGGCGGGGTGCCCTATTGGATGCAGCAGAGTTCTCAACATTGGGTTTTTGCTGAAAAAAGTTTATATCCAAGAGGACTTCTTGGAGGAGGGGCAATTAATTTCTCACATGGATTTAGCAACACCTTTAAGCCCAGGGGTGTCCAGCAGCAGTCCCTGCCCTTCCGTTGGGACGGCTCAGAGCCCTCCATTTATTTATTTAGCACATAGTTATTGATGTCGACTCTGTTTGGGGTGTTGGGAATACAACTGTAACGAAAACCAAGCTCCTGCTTTCACAGGGTTTTTATATTCCGGAGTGGACACAGACACAGACAGATAAGATGTTAGTCGGTTGGAACTGCTTAAGGAGAGAAGTTAAAGCAGGTTAGGGGCTAGGGAGTGACCAGGTGATAGTTGAGATAAGAACCCAGCAGGCCGCTGAGAAGGTGACACTTGAGCAGAGAGCCGGGTGGACAGCTCCCGGAAGCTGTCTCAGGCAGAGAAAACTGTAATACAAAGGCTGTGAGGACCAGGAGAACTTGCCCTGTTGAGAGAATCTCCAGGAGTCCCCTGCGGCTGGAGTGGCCTGAATGATGGCCAGGTGGTAGGAGGCCAACCTGCAATCACATCAGGAGGGCCTTGAAGACGGTGGCAGTGACTTTGGATTTTATTCAGAATGAAATGAGGTGATGAGACTAGCGGGGGGGGGGGGGGGGGTCCCTGGAAGGTCCTGGCAATCCCCCTTCCTTACTGTCTCCCAGGATTAGGGAAAAGCTAGGCGTTAAATGTGAGGATTAGACAAACCTGGGTTGATGCATCTACCCAGCCATCCATTTGTTTAACAGATATTTCCTGCATACCTGCTCTGTGCCTGGAGCTGCCCCTGACTGCTGGGTCAATTGCCCTTATCTGTAAAGTAGGGCCAGCAAGAATTCTTTCTTGCTTCAGAAGCTTGTGAGGACCAAGCAAGAAAAGTGCTTAAATCACTTAGCACAGCACCGCACGTAGGAAGTGCTGTATACGTGATCTCTGTATGACTAGTTGGTGGTACTTCCAAATTCCCCCACACTAAGCCTCTTTGCCCCACCCAAGTGAGTCTGACCTGTGGCCACCCCCCTCTGGGGAGCTCTCCCAGACAAGGCACCCCTGCTCTGTGTTCTCAGAGCTTCCCCTGTGCTCCCCTGCCTTCCCGAACTGCCCCAGCCCTGCTCCCTGCCCTCTGCCCTCTGCCCTCTGCCCTCTGCCCCGCGAGTGGGGTCAAAGCTCAGCAGAATGTTCTCCCAGGGCTTCATGTTCAAGTGTGCCCCCTTTACCGCTCAGCCCGCCCCTGTCTGCCCCAGCACGTGGGCCACCCCCCCACCCCCCCCACCCCCGCCACCCTCTCTAGAAAGGCGTTGTGCTGTCTAGCGTGGGCCCCCAACAGGGGGCTCAGAAGCCAGAGACAGAAACTTCACTTCTAGGAAAGTAAAACCTGGAAATAGCCCCAGCTTTGAAGCCCTTGGGAGTCAGACGCGTTGAGCAAACCCTGTGGTTCCAGCTGTTGGTCCCTGCAAGTCAGATCACGTCTCTGGGCCTCAGTTTCTTTATTCGTGAAAGGAAACGGTAACACCTACAGGTTCAAGGCTGCGGCGGTGTGCGGATCATGCCCGCAAGACTCCCGCACGAAGAATGTGCTTCACATACCGCCGTTAACCCCGGAGGAGTCGGGACGCGCGGCCCCTCGCTGAGGTGGGGGTTCCGGGCCCAGGCCTGGGGCGTGAGTGCCAGAAATCGCGTGCAAATGCGAGTGTCCTTTTGTCTGGGGCAAGGCTCCATAGCTGTCATCACCCTCTCCGAGGGCTCCAGAGCCAAAAAAAAAAAAAAAAAAAAAAAAAAAGTGGGGACGGGGGGTCGGAAGGATATCATGGCCAAAAACTTAAAAATAGTTGAAGCGAAGTCTAGAATTTGTTCCGTTTTTGACAACTCAGTTATTCAGACAACACGTTTTGAGCGCCTCCTCTGTGCCAGGCCCTGTGGGGGAGTCGGTGACACCCGGGGAAACCTCCTTCTCACCAAGGTGCTCCCCCTTCAGCAGCGAAGACAAGCCCCATGGGGGCGCCACACTTTACAGTTTATAAGGGCACCTCATGGGCTCCCCGCCATGGGAGAGGCAGTGCCGGCGTGGGGGGGACTGTTTCACAGATGATAAAATTGAGGCTCGGAGAGGCCGAGTGACAGTCACACAAGCCGATCAGCCAGCACTGAGGGCCCTGCAGCCGTGCCTTCCTCCGGGCGTGTCCCCCGGCCCACCGGGAGTGGAAAACTGCTTCCTGGACGCAAAAAAGCTTCCCTCTCCTTTCAGCCCATATTGGTTGGGTCCTCATCCTCCTCCCCTTCCTTCTCCTCCTGGCCTCAGGTGTTCAATATGGCACCCCCCACCCCTGCTCTCTGCCAAGGGAATCCAGCATGGGGGGGGGGGGTGCGGGGTGCCCCGGCCTGGCCAGAGGTGCCCCTCCAGAGACACATATATATCACTGCCTGCCTTTTCTTCTTCCTGCGGTCGAGAGATGCCATCTGGATTTGCTGGAAGAGGCAGGCTGACTTTGGAGTTCAAAGATGCTGAGGGAGAAGTGGCTTGTGCGTGAGGCAGCATGGGTGCGGTTGTGAGACGTGGCGGGGGGTGGGGGGGGGGAGGGTCACCCGCTGCGGGACCTTCCTTCCCCGAGCAGCTTCCCCACCTCCCTCCGACACACAGTCTTTTCCATGCTGCCGAGGGCAAGCCAGGGTCAGCCCACGCGAAACTGTTCATACACACCTCCAGCTCCAGGCGGTCCCCGAGACCTCCTCGTCAGGGCTGGCCTGGTGCCTAGGTGCCAGCCCAGGGCGACGACGGGCAGCAGTGAGGGGCGGGAGGCCCGGCGTGTTCCCGTATTTATTTATTTATTTGAGGACCCAGCGTTTACACATACCTGGCTCTGATTACTCCCCCAGGGCCGGGAGGAGGGGGACGCTGCAGCCTGGGCCTTTGATGTGCCAGAGGAGAGATGGGGAGATGGTGCTGGGAGTCCTCGTCCCCGCCGCCGCTGCGGGGTGTGTGCGCGTGGGGGGAGCCCTGTGATGTCACCCCAGGAGGCCGAGGATGGCAGGCGCCACGGCCAGGCCCAGGAGTGAGTAGAAGGGGTCGGAAGGTGGGGAAAAGGAGGGAGGCTCTTGCTGGGTTGGACCGTTGGCTCAGAGCCAAACTGCCTTGCCCAGGGCCCACGGCCATTGCCGTGGGTTTGGGAGCACGTACACCCCCCAAGGGAGAAGGGTGAAGGGCAAGTTGAGGAAGACAAGGAGGAAGGAGCCGCCAGGGCCCCGGGCCCTGGCCAACTGCGTCCAGTACCTCCCACCCCTCACCCCACAAAGAGGCCCGGACCAAGGTGACACAGCCCAAAGGAGGTCAATGTTCAGGGGGTCAGGGGCATCAAGGCAGAGGCCAGAGACCCACTCAGAACCATCAAGAACTGCCAAGATGGCTTCTGTGAGTGGGTCCTCCCGTCTGTCCAGGGTTACCAGGGGGAATGCCTGCTGAGTAATGATGGACGCTTATTCATAACTGAATGAATGAATGAATGAATGAATGGAGATTCTGATGCGGATGCAAAGACAGCAAGACAGCAAGCTCTAGCATATCCCCCACTTTACTACTGAGTGACTTCTGTGGGCGAGGCACACTGTTCTGGGGATGATCGAAGGAGTGAGACACGGGGACCTCTCTCCCCGGGCTGTGGGGGAGCCGTGCAGGGTGAAGGCGGAGCTACAGCCGAGAGAGCCAGCCCACCTTTCACTCAGATTCATCTATTAGGAAAATTTACCCCATTTGCTTTATCTTTCTCTCCCTCCCTCTCTCCATGTCTATGTGCATGTGTGTATTTTTTAAAATATTTTTTGATGTTTATTTTTGACAGAGAGAGAGAGAGAGAGAGAGAGAGAGAGAGAATGAGCAGGGGAGGGGCAGAGAGAGAGAGAGAGGGAGACACTGAATCCGAAGCAGGCCCCGGGCTCCGAGCTGTCAGCACAGAGCCCGACCCGGGGTTCGAACTCACGAGCCGTGAGATCATGACCTGAGCTGAAGTCAGACGCCCAACCGACTGAGCCACCCAGGTGCCCCTGTGTGTGTGTGTTTTTTCCCCTGAACAATTTGAGGGTCAGTTACATACGTGATGGCCCCTAAATAGTTCAGTGCGTATTTCCTAAGAATAGGGATATTCTCTCCCTACACCCCAGTATGGTTACCAATCTCATCAGTCTGCTTCAGTACCATATTTTACCTAAGCGACCACCCATCTATCCGTATTCCGATTTTGACTGGACTTAATAATGTCCTTTCCAGCCCACAGGAAGTGAGGAGGTCCCAGAGCCACAGGGAGGGAGCCATGCTGTGATGAGCTCCCCCTGCACCAGGGAGACACCAGGCCAGAGGAGTGAGATGTTCAGTGGGATAGAGGGTGGCATGTATGGGGGCAGGAGGTGGTCTCAGAAGCTCCCAGTAGGGTGGGGTGTCCAACCCTACATCCTGCAGACCTTGAGAGAGCAAGAGGCCACCCCAGCCCCGGACCCTCAGTCCACCGGACACATAAGGTGCCACCACCTTCGTGGGCCCAGGGGCCCCATTCGGAAAGTACTTTGGGGGCAGATCCCCAAGCACCTGGGGAAGCCGCCTCTCGCCCCGGACGTTTGAGAGTCGTCAACACAGAAAACAGAAAAACCCTAGTCTCCAAAAAGTTTACAAAGTTGCACAGCCAGGAGGATCCTATAAATCTCGCCTGCCACCCTCCCCGGGACACACTCGGGGGGTGGAGATGAGTGGGTGGATACCACATCAGTTCTTCCAGATGTTCCAGCCGGCAAGTCCCAGGCTCGGGCAGGCCAGGGGTGGCCAGTGCGAAAGTGATGTCCCAGTCCCAGGGGCCTCTGGGATTTATGGTGGGTGGGGTGTCTCCCGAGAGCTTTCCTGGACTGCTGAACTCCTCCTCCTTCTCTGAGGCCTTTTCTGGAAACAGCCTCCCCCCTGCCCCCCCCCATCCTCCTGAAGGGCTCTGGCCCCTTCTGCCCATTCTTGATCTGGCTAGGGCCTTCCAGGGCAGGGCCCCTGCCTAACTGATGTATCCCCGTGCCTAGAACAGTGCCTGGTACCTAGTGGGTATCCGTAAATATTTGTCAAAAGAATGAGTGAATGAATGAACGAATGAATGAAGGAACGAACAAACATTTCTTCTTTCTGTGCGGGAGAACAAATTAACACTTGTGTTATACGGCCCTAAGGAACCCCCAAACAAATCGCTGGGCTCCCAACTCGGGGGGCCTTAGGTTTTGCACAGCAGTAGGGTAGAACAGACTTACTCCAGCCACTGGCTACATGCAATGACCTCCATGCCCCACCTGTTGGAGGACATAAAAGGAGCTTGAGAGAGAAAGCACGGTGGGGTAGAGAAGGGTGCCAGGAGGAGCAGTGACCTCCTGGTCACTGACACCTGCTGAAGGCCTGATGGGTGGCGTTTGTAGCAAAAAAGACTCATGATTTGACATCAAGAAGGACTTCCCACTATATGTTGATATATCTTGGATGGTTTCATTGTTGAGCTGTCCAGAGGCAAGGGGACACCAGAGGTGACTTCTTGACCTTCCCAGATGGCCCTTTGGGGCCTTCCAGACCCATCTGAGGCTCTGCTCACCAGGCGTGGGAGGCCGGACTGTGGATGGTTAGCTCAAGCCTGCATTCTTGGACTGTGCCAACCCGGACAAAGGTGCCCCACACACTGCCTGGCCTGGGATAGTGTCCAGACTTGGTCCCCAGGGTCCTCCCACCCCTGCTGGACAGCGGCCTCTCCCAGTGAGTCAGCCCTGACGTCGTGGAGCGAGCGGAAAGGCCGAGGGCGTGGGAGGTGGTGCTCCCTCCCTCTTGTCCTCACCTCCCTGGGCTCAGTCCCCAAAACCTCCTTCCCTCCCACCATCCCTACCCTCTCTAACTTCCTTGTGAGTTTCCCAGGAGCCCATGCGCCCAGAGCTGTTGCCCTGTCCGTGGAGACATGCCCTGTGTGTGCCTAGGCGTGGGGAACTGTGGTTCTTGGGCTAGAAGCATCACAAAGTGGCCGAGCTCGAGGTCTGGATTCCACCGTCCCTCTCCTCGCCCTCACAGCCCCGCCCTATTAGGGGGTGGTGGGGCACCGGCTCCTTTCTCAGGTGCCCTGGGGCATTTTTGTTTCCCACCCGGAACCCTCGATGGCCCCAGGCCTTGGGTCTGCTTGTCTACCCCTGCTCTCCAAGGCCTCCCTTAGGTGTGTGATCTCTGCTTTGTGATTCCCCCCAGATTGGAGACTCACACTGCCACCCACCGCAGGCCCGTGGACTCAGGCCTCTAACTCCGTCCAAGTCTGTCTCTCACCCGCCCAGCCCCCTCCTCTACCCCAACTTCAAAGCCCAGAGCCAGCAGGCGCTAATTACATGCCCCCCACCCCCCTCGCTCGTTAAGTGTTATTAGCCCCAGTTTACAGATGAGGAAACTGAGACTGGGGAGGTGGAGGACGTCACCCCCTGCATCCCCACCCTGGCCCCTGAGCCAGGACTGGCAGGATGAGGTCTGGGGACCCTGCCAAGACTCCCCTTCCTTGGAGAAGCCAGGGCCCATGCCAGCTCCTGCTTCCGGCCTTTCCCTAGCGCTTGTCTGTCCCTTGAAGCCAGCTGTGGGTTTGGGCAGACAGCTGCAGAGCCGTGGGATGTGGTGGGCAGGGAGCCTCTCTGGAATCGCACACAAGCAAAATGCAAATGAGCCCCCCAATTATTATAGAGTCGGGCGGTGGCACTTTAGGTAATAGGACTTGGGGAGTGGGGGTACCCCCACCCTCCTGCTCATCAGCTTGCCAGGGGCCCCCGGTGTGAGGCTGGTGATGCTGTCCCCCTGAGTGGGGCTGGGCTGGGTGGGGCTGGGTGGGATGAGGCGGGCTGGGGGAAGGGTGCCACCAAGGATGTTGTCGGCTAGGACCTAGGACGGCCCTGCCTTCAGGGACAAGAGAAACCCTGTATCTCAGCCTGTGCTAGGGAAGGCAGAGGCTACCCTCTGTGGTCTGGGAGCAAGGCCAGCTTCTTGACCCCGTTTGACTCAGCCAACCAGGGCTTAGTGACCTGTGAGATCTTTGAGACACCCCCCCCCCCACACACACACACACCTGACAAAGGGGGACAAGGCCCTCCTTTGTATAGACAGGAAGACCGAGGTCCAGAGAGCGCAGTGATCTGTCCCATTGGGCCCGCACAGCGCAGAGGGAAAAACACAGAATTTGGGGCAATACGGTCCACGAAATTCGGGCTCCTGCGGGAAAAGCAAGGGCTGGGAGGGGGAAGCGGGTGAGAGGCGTGGGGGCTTTCCAGGGAAAACGTGTCGCTCGCAAAGCTGCGACCTTTCCAAGTGCTGGGATCGCGTGGTGCATTTCTCGCACGGCTGCTGTGGACAGATGGCGGGCTGGGACCGTGGCGGAAGAGAAATACATGCCTGCTCCCTAGCTGTGTGGTTCCGTGCTAACGACTCCGTGAATGCACAGGGGTTTGAGAGATGGAAAGCAGACTTCAGGAAGAACTTTGCCCTTTGGGGGATGAGGGCCTCTGAGATATGTGCCTAACAAATAGAGGAGCAGGCATTCTGCTCTGTCTGGTACCTAGATCCTTTTCTGGAGTGTGGGGACATCCACCCCACAGGCTTCGCCCCCCTCCCCACCCCACCCCCACCCCCCACTGTCTTCCGCACGGAATGAAAGGCTCATGGACTTTGTCATCATGGGAAGATCCCACATCCGGGAAAACTGGAGATGACGTCATCGCAGCTTTGGACCAGGTGTGCTGCTGCCCCCCCCCCCCCGGCCCCGGCTGCGCCTTCACCCCTGCAGCTGTGAGGGTCTCCGTCTGAGATCTCATGGGGGAGTTGTGGGGAGAGAGGCATAGTCAGGAAGCAGAGGGGACCAGAATCAGAATCAAAGAGTCTGGCTCCTGCTCCTCCCTTCTGTCCCCACCCTGTCTCCTTAGCAGGCCTTTCCAGGACAGGATGTGTCTCTTCGGGGTCCTTTTGGCCTGGCGACTCTTTGTTAAGTGTTCGGGGCCAGATGAAGTGATTTGGAGCAAAGGGAAGGCAGGGAACGTGGCTCTGTGTGACTCAGTGGGGGTGTCAGTGCCCGTCTCTGCTCCTTAGTCTCCTGCTACGGTTTTTTTTTAAGTTTATTTATTTATTTTGAGAGAGAGAGAGAGAGAGAGAGAGAGAGAGAATCCCAAGGAGGCTCCTTGGGGCTCGAACCCATGAACCATGAGCTCATGACCTGAGCCGAAACCAAGAGACAGATGCTCAAGTGACTGAGCCCCCGGGAGCCCTTTTAGTCTCTTGTTTTCAAACAAGGGACCAGCACCTGAACCCTGGCTTTCACACTGGTAAGGATTCCACACTGTGGAGACCTGCATAGAAGGACAGTTTGCAAGACAGATCTAAGCAGATTTGGGGTAGGTAAATCAAGGGTGGGGTCCAGAGGGGGCCTCCTGCCCACATCCCCACCCCAGGGAAAGCCACCCAGAGCCCCCACTGGGATGCAACTCCCCTTCCTAAGCCCTCATCCGTGGAAGCTCAAGCTTTGCCTAGGACATGGGCTCCTGAGCTTTGTGTTACTGTCAGTGGGCCACTGCCCACCTTTCCTTTGACACTGTGAAACCTTCATGGCAGGGACCCGCTTGGCAGGGACGGATCGGCCAGCTTGGTGGCTAATGAGGCGGGGGTGCAGGGTCCCGCAGCCTGGGCTGCTACAGCTCTCTCGGCCATCCCCACCCTGGCGGAATTTGGAGAGTGCCCCTGCCTCCCAGAAGGCCCAGCTTCTTCCATTTGGTTGGGTAGACAGAGCTCTGGCCCTGGTCCCGATGCCAACCTACGTGCTACAGGCCTTAAGTCGGGCATTTCCCTCCCTGGGCCGCAGTGTCACCGGGTCATCTCCAAAGTTGCTTCCAGCTCCAATGTGACATCAACTCTATGCTGAGAAACTCCTCCGAGTTCCCATACATCGCCCTGTTTTCTTTATTTTATTTTATTTCCTGTTTATTTGTTTTTGAGACAAAGAGAGAGGGAGACACAGAATCCGAAGCAGGCTCCAGGCTCTGAGCGGTCAGCACAGAGCCCGATGCGGGGTTCGAACTCACGAACGGTAAGATCATGACCTGAGCCGAAGTCGGAAGCTCAACCGACTGAGCCACCCAAGCGCCCCATCGCCCTGTTTTCTGTTCATCTGAACCCCATTTGCATAAACCTGTATGGAGCATCTAGTGTTCTCTCTGATTCTCTGTTGAGCTGCTTTGCTTGGATTTCTGGGGAATCGGGTGCAATGGACAGAGACCATGTCCTGTCTCTGTGAGCCCATCACCAGGCACAGGGCCTGGGACAGACGCTGTGCCCTGTAAACATAATGGCGGAGAAGGGGAGTCGGTGGGCACCTGGAGAGAAGGGGAGGCAGGAGGGGAGTGCCTGGGGGTGGCGGCTGATTGGGGGTGGCGCGGGAACGGCATCAGGGAGGGAGGTGAGTCAATGTCCGCATCCATAGATTCATCGAAATGGTGAAGTGGGGTCCCAGAGGGGTGTGACGGCTGCTCAAGTTCATACAGCTCGTTCTGTGGCAGGGTTCAGACCCGAGCCCTTGACTTCTGACTCCTGCGCTGCCAGGCTGATGCTGGAGAGGTTGGGAGGTAGGAGCTGAGGGCGAAGGTGGGGGTGGGGGCGGGGGGAGGGGTGGGGAGGGGAGGGCTCTCCCTGTCCTGTTACCTACCCCCCCAGACCGGAAGAGCACTCAGTTCTCCAGTTACAAGGAGCCAGACACCTGCAGGAAGGGGAGGCCCCTCTGGACGCTGAGGGGGGTCCCAGGCTGTCAAGTGGCCAGGAAAGACTTAGAATCTGGTTGGGAAGGTGAACGGGCAGCCTGCCATGGTCCCACCTTCCTTTGGTGCGTCCAAGAGGAGCTCTGAACAAGGAAGTGGGATCCCCTGCCCTAGAAGTCTTGGAGAGTCAGGGGAAGCCTAGTGAGATCAGGCTGGTGTGGTGGCAGGGGACAGGGTCCTGGGGCCACCCAGAACGTCCCCAGCCCCATGACCCAGGAGGGGATCCAGGAGTCATAGAGAGGGGCCCACAGAGCCCCTCAGAGGGGATTAGAGCAATCACTCCTATGGGAGGCCCAAGGGGGAGAGCTAAGGGCGGGGCTCTGAAACTGGTGGGCATCTGGAAAGCGGTGGGATACATTCTTCAGGGGCTGATGCCAGGGCCCAGCCAGCCTCTCCATCCTTCAGAGGTCTTCTCCAGGCTGTTCACCGCGAGGGGATGTTTGGGGAGCCCCTGGGTCCAGGCTCCCCCTTTCTTGTCCAGGACTCTGTTGCTTTGACCAGATACCCCGGGCCCTCTGGACGAAGGCCTTCCTGAGGGGAGACCAGTCAATCCCCGAGCTCATCAAACTGCAGCGTTTGCTCTCGGGGTCGGCAGGGAGCCCTCCAGAGGGAAGGGGGAGACGGTCACCAATCTGACGGGGGAGGCACCAGTGTACTCAAGGTATAGATACAGGGAAGGACAGTGAGTATTAAAGGGCTGGGGCGCAGGGAGAAGGGTCAATAGAATTTGGGTCCAGAGTTCCCGGTGTGGAAGAGGGGCTTGGAACCTGAGCAGGGGAGGAGAAAGAGAAGTTGCCTGAGACAGGGGAGAGGCTTAGGAGAAGCGGGGGGACACCAGGGGATGACAACCGTGAGCTGAGGAGGATGGGAGAAGGAGGAGAACCGCTCAGGGCGCTGAGGAGCTACCCAGAGGAGAGCTGGGAGCCTGGGAGAGGAAGGGAGGAATGGGGTGCAGTAGCCCCAGGCAGAGGGGCTGAGGGGGAGGGGAGAGGACACCGAGCCCTCCCAGGACAGGGGGAGGGCTGGACGGGATGGAGGGGCCAGGAGGCAGGCCTGGCCCGGAGCCCTGACCGCACTCCCCCTCCCCTGTGCCCATCCCGGCCCACCCTGGCGCTGCCCCAGGCCGGCCATATCCTGGCCCCCGGCTCTCCCCAGGCGGAGCCAGCCCCGAGCGGGTGCCCGGAGAGCAGGGTGCCGCAGCTGCCGAGAGCGGGTTCAGCGTGGAGCCTTGGTGGGGGTTGATAGGAGACTGCCAGGCGCCGCTTAATAGGATTTTAATTATACAGCTCCAGCAAGAATTTATTCCCCCCTGGGCTTGGGCCCTCACAGATACCTCCATCCCCACCTCAACATCTTCCCAGCCCTGGCAGCCTGCTCTCCCAGGCCCCCCGCTGCCTGCCCCCCGCCCCCCATGGGGGACTCTGGCCTGTCTCCTGGAGACTTTGGCTCCTCTGGGGAGCACCTCCGAGAGAACACGGGCCCCCGGGGAGGCCCCCCGCCACGGGGAGCTCCTCCGAGGTCTGCACCCAGGGCCGGGCACGGCCACAGCTGACCTTGGTGCTGGGCAGAGAGGGTGCGCCTGGCTTTCCGATCGCTGGGGACTCCGTGCTCATCTTCCCAGGGCGAGCGTGAGCCACGCCAGGCCCAGCCGCGTCGCGGTTCTCACGGGACACTTAACAACGGCTCCGGGAGGCAGGCAGGGCGGAGGGAATGGTAGCCCCCATTTTATGGGTGAGGAAACGGAGGCCCCAAGAGTTGAAGCGACGTGCCCACGAGTAAGGAGTCTGGCCTCCAAGCTCCAGGTTCTGGCCGAAGCCCTGAGCTGCCGTTCCTTCCCCTCCATACACCAGCCGGAAGGAGCTGCCCCCTCTGCCCTGTCTGTCTCCTACCTGTCTCTCAGGCATGAGATGTTACCACGAGTCTGGGGTACGTCCAGCATTTCGCCATCCTAATCTCATCGCGCCATGTTGGCTTGCCCGCCTGTCTGGTTTGCCATTAGCCAATTGCTAGAAGTCCCTTGACCCGGCGAGACAGACCTCCCCGATGCCCGCTGGCCCAGCACCCCGACAGGCTGCACCCTATAAAATGACCCCCGTACCCTCGCCGCACGGCTAGCCTGCTCATCCTCCCCCAGCCTCCCAGTCAGGCCAGCGTCGGCCAAGGTAGCAAAACGGACTTTCTCTGTGGCAGTCCTTTCTTGGGAGTCTCCATGATACTTTTTTTTTTTTTTTAATTTTTTTTTCAACGTTTTTTATTTATTTTTGGGACAGAGAGAGACAGAGCATGAACGGGGGAGGGGCAGAGAGAAGGAGACACAGAATCAGAAACAGGCTCCAGGCTCTGAGCCATCAGCCCAGAGCCCGACGCGGGGCTCGAACTCACGGACCGCGAGATCGTGACCTGGCTGAAGTCGGACGCTTAACCGACTGCGCCACCCAGGCGCCCCTCCATGATACTTTTTTAACATCAACCGGGGTACCTTGGTCCCAGCTAAGAAACAAACATCGGTACCTTACTGTTAACTAAACCCAACGCTTTATTTGAATTTCCCCAAGTATTATATTTTTTTAATTCCACATGTAATGGGCGAATACATTCTTGCAGGGATGAGTCTCAATAATGTAGGAAAATAAACAGTGAAATATTGGATCCCCCCTCACCCCCTCCCTCCAGCCCCTTCCCTCGGAGTGATTCTTTTGCCCCCCTCTATGCACCTCCTTGCTCTTCCTGCCCCCTTTCACCACCCAGTGGGGCTTGAGCTCCGGCGGTCAGCACATCAGCCTCTGAGAGGCATGCGACGGTCGTTCCTGCGGACCCCTCTCCCCGCTGCACTGGGTGCCCTCCTCCTCAGACCCTGCCGGCCGTCTCAGCTCCACCGAAGCCAGGCTTCCTCTGAATCGGGGCTTCAGGAAAGTCACCCGGATGTAACGGGCAGTGGGCAGCGGCCCCCGGTACCGTGGAAGGTACAGCAGACACAGTGTCTGCCCTCAGGAGCCCCCCAGCCTGTGCAGGAGGGCCCCACACATCCTGGCTTGGCTCCTGGATGACCATGGCCCCCAGAGCTCCTGCCGGGCCCACCTGTCTTTGCACAGAGGGTGCCCAAGCCTGGGTGGGGTGCGGTTTCTGGACAAAGCCTCTGCCCTCCCCTCCGTCGGGTGTGGTTTCTGTTCTTTTCTGCTGGAGGCAGAGGAATGGCCAGGGTATGCATTAGCCTCGACTCACCCCGGCCAGAGGAGGAGGCTATATTCTAGCCTTTTCTGTCTCATCTGTACCTCTGGCCACAGCAAGTCCTAGAGGGCAACTCAGAGCTGTCACTCCAGTCTACCTGCCCCCATCAAAACATCTCCTGGTTGCCTGTCAGCCTCCCAGAAGAGTTCTCTCACGGAGAACTTATCTTGTCCCTCCTCCCCACCTTTGCCAGTCGGCCTCACCCCACGCTTTCCCCCCCAGGGCCTTGGGCACAGGGCTGGGGCTGGAAGGGGCCGATCCCTATGGCGACAACCCATCCACCTGAGAAGCCGTGCCTGCCGCCACCAATTCCCGGGGGGGGAAAGGGTACCTATTATTCCCAACGTCTGTTCTCCGACAGTGGAGCCCCCTGCCGCGGTCTTATGGCCTCCCCCTGGCTGCCTGGGAACTCAAGTCAGAGAGGACAAGGCAAGAAGACGGCTCTGGAGCCGGGAGGGGTCCCAGGGGGTGAGGAGTGGTGGAGGGAGGAATGGCCAGTGGGGGTGTCCTTGCTCGGTGTTTGCTCCTGTTATAGGATGAGGAGACATGTGCCCCCAGGCCACCCTGTGCAGGGGGGTCCACAGGGGGAAGCCAAAGCCCTGGGGGACCCAGCTCGCAACCCCACGGGGCCCAAGCCCAGGAGAAACTGTGAAGCTGGACAGCCCGGGGTGGGGGCGCGGGGGACGGCAGCGTCCCGACCGGCTGCTGTGGCACCAGATGAAAGGCCAGGAGTGGGGCTGTTGGCAGACGGACAGGCGGGAGGGTGGAGGCGTAGGGTGGGGGGAGGGGAGATAACCATCTCTGAGGGCTGCCAGGTGTAGACATGGAGTGTGGAGGACGCGGATGGAGTTTTAGCCCTTGGGATCAGGGCAAAGAGCCTGGAGTTGGAAGGGTTCCCTATGAGGTCATCTTGTCCGGCCTGATGCCTCTGGGCGCTGGGCCCCGAACCAAGCAGGCCCTGCCTGGCGATGGCTTCTGGGGCTGGCTGCTCCTCCCCCGCCCCCGCCTGTCCTCCACCTTGCATCCGTCCCCAGCAGTGCCCCCACCCAAAATCTTTACACTTCTGGGCACTGTCCTCTGTGGGGACGGTCGGCTAGCCCTGGCCTCTGGTCAGTCACTATCTCGCTGTTGGACTATGTCAAATGGCTCAGGACTGGGCCCATCCTGATCATCTTTTGTCCTTGATTTTGAATTTCCCTTACTTCAGTGGTCTGATTGTTTGTCCCATGTCCCCTACCCAACCTCGGAGAGAAGCTTCTGGAGACCACAGAAGGAGAAGGAACTTTCTCGCTCCCTAAATATGTCTCGTCACCTCTCTTCGACGTTCCACACCGACATCTTCCTCAGTCCACACGTCTGTCTTTTCTCGCCCAGAAATCACGTCAACGGTGCCCCCCTACTGGTCCCCCAGACTCCTCATTTCCCTCTACACCCTTCCCAGGAGCTTCCACAGCGGTCTGGCTAACACGAGAATCCAACAATGTCTCTTTCCTGCCCCGCACCGTGCAAGGCGGTGGTGCCCTTAGAGGCGACAAGGGGGCCCCCGCCCCGGGCGCCTCAAAACAGAAACAGGGCACTGACGTTGGGCTTGAGGAAAAACCCCTGACGTGCCTAGGTCGGGCAGGATCTCGTACCTGGGTGGGCATGGCGCCACCCAGGCCTCGAAACACCTGCTCTTGTCAGGAATACTGCTCGGGCCCGGGATGGGGAAATGCTTCTTGCTCTCAGCTCTTGAGACAAAAAGCGACTGTGTCTGTGCGTCCTCAGAACGCGCCTGGGCCCGGTGACAGAGACGGGCATTGTAGCAGTGGGCTCGGGTGAGATAAAAAATACGTAGATATACCTGCTAAGCGCTTCCTTCCAGATGGCATGCATGCAATGAGCTAGTTTTGCAAACCATTCAAGAAAGGTGCAATGGGTTCTGCTATAATTACACATCGTAGTAGTGTTAAGGGTCCATGTTCGTAACTCTCTTTTTTTTTTTTTTTTAAAGTAGGCTCCCTACCCAATGTGGGGCTTGAACTCACGCGGTGTCGCATGCCCTACCAACTGAGCCAAACAGGCGCCTCGATATTGAATCTCTATATTGGCAATTTGATAGGCACTCAGTGTTGGAAAAACAAAGCATTGTATTTTATGAACAGATCTCATCATGTTTAATTATATTTACAAAATTTTAAATTAAAAACAAAATTTTTTTTGATGTTTGTTTTTCGAGACAGAACATGAGTGGGTGGGGGGTGGGGCGGCGCAGAGAGAGAGGGAGACACAGAATCCGAAACAGGCTCCGGGCTCTGAGCTGCCAGCACAGAGCCCCAGGCGGGGCTCGAACTCACCAACCGCGAGATCACCACCTGAGCTGAAGTCGGATGCTCAACCGACTGAGCCACCCAGGCCCGCCTATGTTTACCAAATTTTAAGTTAAAAATTTAGATTTTCTTT
Organism: Felis catus; assembly: GCF_018350175.1. Taxonomy (NCBI): domain Eukaryota; kingdom Metazoa; phylum Chordata; class Mammalia; order Carnivora; family Felidae; genus Felis; species Felis catus. The sequence goes on along the minus strand of NC_058381.1, from coordinate 35,587,154 downwards.
TTTTTTTTTAACTTCGATTTTCTTCAGTATTCTCATGTACCATTTTGCTATTCATTAAGTATAATTTATAGGTTGCTTTTCCATTTTCACAGTTACGTTAGAATATTTTAGTCACGTAAATGTGAACCGGGGCTTTACACAAATTTTTAAATTCTGTTGTTATGAAGGCCTATCGTCGAAGGCAAGGAGAACATAGTTTGTTTAGCAGTTTGGCCTCTGGATCCACTGTTTGGGAGGTGCGTGCTAAATCAGTTCGTCCTCCATGGGCGAGGCTCGCAGGCCCCCGGGGACTGGACCCTCGGGTGAGCAGGGATGGGTAAGGGCTCCGGGACGAGGCAGGGGCTTCAGTGGAAGGAGACAGAAGCTCTGTCTGTGGTGACCAGAGCTCAGCACTGACCCTCAGTGCTAGGACCACCGAGGCCTCGATACCTCGGAAGTCTGTAGACCTTCGGCCCTAAAGAAACTAAAACTTCTAGGACAAACTAGCTTAGACCTTAGCCTCTGCCCAGGTACAAACCACCTGGGGAGGCCCCAGAGAGCCAAGTCCTGTCTGTGAAGGGAACCTCCAGTGGCCTTCTTGCTAGCCACCCTGTAGCCATGGGTAAGGGAGGGATAAGGGGAGGCTAGATGCCCAGAGGCACCTAGAGGGGGTGCTAGGGTTTGGATGGCTGGGAAGAGGCAGGGGTCCACCAAAAAGGCCGACTGGTACCTTCGTCATAGTCTCCGGCTCCCTCGAGGAGGATTCTCGTGTTGGCAGAAATGGGGGGGTAGGTGGACTATGAGGGGAGACCTGTCTTCTCTCTCTTGAGGAGACGGCTTCAAACATGTTGGAACCCCAATGCTTCCTGAGCACTTACTGTGTGCCAGGCACTGTGCTGATGTGCGTTACCTCACTTCCCTAGAGAACCACGGCCATTCGATACTGCCTCGTCCAGTCGTTCCGTTTGACAGAAGACGGACATTGAGGCTGACGGCGGGTGAGGGAGGTGGCGGGTAACTTGCCACAAGGTGAGCGAGAGGCAGAGCCCACACCGGGGTCTGGGGTCTCCTGGCTCCGTGTCTGGGGTGCTCTCTCACCATCCCTAGGACCTTCAGGACAAGGACATTCTCTGCCCACAGCCCACAGCAACGAGGACACATCCCAAGTCCCCAGCATGTCGCAGGCCCCGCGGCAGGACTTCTGTGCCCCATCCTTATGTGCGTGGTCCATAATGCAGAGCGGCAAGGGCACTAGGAGGTGCTGCAGTTCAGCCTCAGTTTCCCCTTTTCTCCCATTGGCTGGAGAGCCGGGCCTCCCTGGGCCTTGTCTCCTGCTGACCCACCTGTCTCCTCCCTGGGTCTCTGAGTTCCCAGCCAGCCTTCAGCTCCCCGAAGGCCCAGCCCTCGGGGGGGGGGGGTTGTCCAGCTTCCTTAACCCAAAGGCCAGGAGTCTGGGACAACCCCCAGGACTGGAAAGTGAGGGGGCAGGTGCCTCGTTTTACCCTATGTATGTTTTTCATCATTGTTATGGCCATTCACATTCTCACGACAATGAAGATAACCTTTGGGTGCTCGCTTCGTTCCGGTCACTCTGCTTAAAAGCCGGTACCAGGGGCGCCTGGGTGGCTCAGCCGGTTAAGCGTCCGACTTCGGCTCAGGTCACGATCTCACAGTTCGTGAGTTCGAGCCCCGCGTCGGGCTCTGGGCTGACAGCTCAGAGCCCGGAGCCTGTTTCGGATTCTGTGTCTCCCCCTCTCTCTCTGACCCTCCCCCGTTCATGCTCTGTCTCTCTCTGTCTCAAAAATAAATAAACGTTAAAAAAAAAAAAAAGCCGGTACCATTATTTGCTCCATTTGTCAGCTGGGAAAACTGAGGTCAGAAAGTGTTAGGAAAGGGCTGACTCCGTGGTCCATGGGTAGGGCAGGATGCCAAGCACTCCCACCCTATCTCCAGTAGCCCTGAGCCAGGGCCACTGGCTCCTCCTGCTTCCCTTGGACCACGTGACCCCATGACCCCAGCCCACGTCCTGCCCAGGCCCTAAGGCTGCCGCTTGGTGTTACCAGAGAAGCTGTCAGGAGCCGGGTGTATGCAGACCCACCAGGGAGGGAGCTGGGTTTCCTCCTCTCTGCTTCTACCCTCTGGCTCATCCTGCCCATGGCTGGGCCCACGGGGTGTCCCGTGGATGGACAGAAACTCTGCTGATGGCCCCTGTTCCTCCGGCCAACGGACATGGACTTGAACTCTTCTTGCGTGCCCCACACTGTACCGGGCACTGGGCAGACAGGGCCAGGCATGAACCCCACCCTTCTAGAGCTCCCCGTCCAGTGTGGGGTGATGGAGGAGAAATCCACGACCTTCGGGGCGCCTGGGTGGCTCAGTCGGTCGAGCGTCCGACTTCGGCTCGGGTCATGATCTCACAGCTTGTGAGTTCGAGCCCCGCGTGGGGCTCTGTGCTGATGGCTCAGAGCCTGGAGCCTGCTTCGGATTCTGTGTCTCCCCCTCTCTCTGCCCTCCCCCCAAAAGAAATAAACATTTACAAATAAATTAAAAGTTAAAAAAATATCAATGACCTTCATTCATTCTAGAGATGATAAGCCCTGTATGCCAGGTCATATTCTAGGCACTGAGGATCCACACATGAACAGAAGAGCCCCAAATCCCAGCCCTCAAGGAGCTCAGGTTCTAGAAAAGGGAAACGAAATGGTTCAGAGAAAGAAGCAAGTGATATAGCCTGTAGAAGGGCGTGTGCTGTGGAGGAAAGTAATGCAGGGAGGGGGTCGGGGAGTGGGAGCGTGGGGCAATCCCATCACAAAACTAATTGGTGCTGTGACAGCTTGGGGGCTCCAGGAGCGTGGAGAAGGGACCTCAGATCTCTTTGTCAGCTGTGCCACTACCCTGGAGGGAGAGGGGAGGAGAGCTGGGGGATCTGGAGCGCCTGAGACTCAGGGCAGGGGTCCCTAAGCATCGTGACAAAAGAATGGGAACCATGGGGCCTCCCGAAATGATCTCTGACAGCCCCCTGTGTCAGAACCTGCCGGCCCCGGGAGCACCCAGAATGCACGGGGCCAGAGCTGCACACACGTGGGCACGCGCTTATCTGGACACGGGTGTGCATGTGGGTACGTGCCATCGAAAAGACACCCGGCGACTGAGCACCTATGCTAGTTCCGGCGCCCTGTCCCCAGGAGGCTCAGAGCCCTGTGGCAAGGAAGAGAAGTCCCGGAACAATGGCTCGGGTGAAGGCAGGGAATGCCAAAGCCAGGACCACAGAGCAAGAGATTACAGAAAACGTCCCGGCAGCAGCAGAAGTTGAGCCAGGCTGGGTTGCCTTGGCTGGACGAAGCCCCAGTAACTACAGCCTGCCTGGAATGAAATGAAATGGGCTAGCTCGGAGGGCAGTGGGCTCCTCACTGGGACCTCAGAGGAAGCTTGACAATGACTGGTGGAAATGGCTTCACCGGCTGGACCGGGGGAGGGTACCAATGTCTTCTAAGGTGACTGAGGTCCTGCGAAGTGGGGGAAGCCACCGAAGACCTGGAGGAAGGAATGGCAGGATGAAGGACTTGGGCTTTATCTTAGAGGGCAATGGGGAGCCATGCGGGGTGTTGGAGCAGCAGAGACACGCAGGGAAAGCTGAGTCTCAGGAAGATGAACCAGACAGCGTGGTGCTGGACCAGACTGGAAGAAGGAGGGATGCAGAGGGGAGAAGACCGATTGCTAAACTAGCCAAATGCACCAGTGGGTGTGTGTGCGTGTGAACACATGCACAAGGTGTGTGCAAGCAGAAATCTCCAATAACCGGGGAGCCATCAGTTGTGAGAGTGCTGAATGGTCTCTGGTCTTTTTTTAAAAAGTTTATTTATCGAGAGACAGAGAGAGAGAGAGAACATGAGCAGGGGAGGGGCAGAGAGAGAGGGAGAGAGAAAATCCCAAGCAGGCTCCGCACGGTCAGCAAGGAGCCTGACGCAGACTGGATCGCACAAACCGTGAGACCATGACCTGAGCCAAAATCAAGAGTTGGATGCTTAAGCGACTGAGCCACCCAGGCGCCCCACGTGATTGTTTTAAAAATAAAAACAGGACGGTAGTGAAGTGTGCTTTCTCTACAGTTTTCTTAACAACACTTTCTTTTCTCTTACTTTATCGTAAGGATACGGGGTATGATGCAGATAACATACAAAATGTGCGCTCACCGTTTTTGTTATCGGAGAGGCTCCTAATCAACAGTGGGATAGCAGTTAAGTTTGGGGGGAGTCAAAAGTTACACCTGGATTTTTGCCCGAGTGGGAGGTAGGTGCCCCTAACTTCCATGCTGCTCGAGGGCCGATTAATGTGCAGTTCAGCACCGGCACCCTTGAATCAAGGGTGCCCTGTACGGTTAACAAGGATGCACACTGTGTTGGTGCTGGTGTTGGGGCGGCTTTGCGGGCCTCTCTTTGGGGGTGCGGCTGAGGAGTAAATGTGAAAGGCATGCATGCCCCTATGGGACTCTGCGGGAAGGGAAGCTCAGGAGCTCTGCTGGCACGGGTGACACACAGGTCTGTGTGTGGGTACGCACCTATAGGGGGAAGGATCGGGGAGGTCCAAATGGTGGGCGAGGTTTTGTGAGTGCACTTGGCTCCTGCAGGCTCGGAGGGGCGGGGGGCCGGGGTGGCTAACTAGGAGCGTGGCTCCAGTTGAGAATGTGATTTCCATCCAGTCTGGGGAGACCTGCGTTGAGGACCCCTACAAGCCAGGGGCTTTCCTGCACCCCAGCCCGCTGATCGCTAATCCAACCTACCACCCTGTGCGGGACGCACTATGGTTCCCGTCTCAACAGGTGGAGAAGCCCGAGATCCAAGAAACTTCCCCAGGGTCACGGTACTCTCCAAAGCCGAAGCAGAGCTCGGGTTTCCTCACTCTGAGTCGGGCACTCCTGCCTCATCGGCCACCTCCAACCACCATCCGGAGAGGTGAGTCACCAGAAGACGGTCGTGGGTGACAGTGCTCCCTTTAAGCATCTCCTCCCAGGCACCCCTACATCTTCGGGATCCCAGGTTAAGTGCCCCTGCCTAAGTCCTCTGCCCCCATCCCTGCCGTCACCCTGACCCCCTCCTGCCGCTCCCAGGCTCCTCGGCTGGCCACAGGCCCCTCTCCCCGCAGACCCACATCCCGCAGCCTCGTCGCAGCACCCGAACAGCTCGACAGCCCGTGGATTATCCACACGTTTCCACCCCCCGGCCGGGCGCTCAGTTATTGTTCTGGAGCAGGAGGGCGAGGGGGCGGCTTGTGGGCGTAGCGACGCCGGGCTGTCTGCTGGTTCCCTGCTTATTACCTCTTCTCCAGGCTCCCAGTAGCCTGCCCGCCCCAGAGGCCTGCGCAGGCGCCCTGCTCCTCGGCACCTTTGTTCCTTAATTATCACTGGGGAGCCCCGCTCACCTGCCTGCCACTTTCTAAGAAGCTGTCTGGCTCCCCTTCCCCACCCTGCTACCCCCAAGACCTAAGCCCCTTTACCCCCTGGGGTGGGGGCATGTGTCTGGCAGCCGCTGGCCCCAGGCTTAGGCAGGCTCCTGGCCAGTCCGGGCCCTCACAGAAGCCCTTTCTTTTTGTCACCTCCTCCCCGAACCTCGCCCAGAGGGATGCTGCCTTGGGTCTCGGGGCTGGAAGGGACTTCAAACTATCATGTGGTTCCCCACCCGCCTCCCCACTTAAACAGCTTGGATTGGGCCACCTACAGAAGGTACTCAATGAATGTCCCGCGAGAGTACGCTTAACCCCCATAGCCTCTACTTGAATGCCTCCCCAGTGGGCAGCTCACCCCCTCCCGAGGCGGCCAGTGCCACCTGGAGATGGCTGGCACTGGTATGAAAGCACTCACCCCCATCTCTCCCCGGGGCCCTCAGATTTTTCACGGCCTTAAATCTAGAGACCACCTTGCTGTGTTTCTGAATCTGGGGCTCCGTCCTGTCTTTCCTGCTGGGGGCTCACTGAAGCCACCTCAGGCAGGACCCCCCCCCCCCCCCCGCCACCACCGAACTCACTCCTCCTCCTCCTCCTCCCCGCCCCCCTCCAGCCCCCCGTAAGGCTCTGTCCAGGAGGCACTCGATTTCCTTCTTGGGCTTGGAGACTCAGGCCTAGCCTGGCTCTAGCCCCTGGCTTGCCTCCCGTCTCAGGCCTCTGGCTGCTGTTCCCCAGCGGAAGGTAAGGGGGAGGCGGCGCTGGGGTGAGAACCCTCAGGCCAGACAAGCTCTGACAGCCGACAACAACCGCGGGGGAGGGCACTTGCCGCACGCACAGGCCAAGGCTGCGGGAGGGAAGGCCTCAGGGAGTCGGGGCAGGAGACAGGAATCTCCCCTCCCGAGCCAGCCTGCCGCCCTGCCTCCTGACCCTTGCACAACTCCCTGCCTCAGTGCACTGTGGGTACGAGGGGGTCGGAGATGGAGCTTCCAGATGAAGGAGCCAGCGGTGAGCTGACCCACGTGGGCACCAGGGGCCCCCTCATGTCAGGACAGCGCCCGCCCAAGGCTCCCAGGGCACTTGGGAGTGGGCGCCAAAGCCTATGGCTGCCTTCGGACCCAGCCCCTTACCCACAGCTGCACACAGCGGGGGCCCAAACAGGACAGAGGACCACCATGTTCCCAAAGGGTCTCCGAGCCCCCGGCCTCATTGCCACTGCCCTCCTTGGGGGCCCTTCCTGTCCACGCTCCCTCCCACCGCTGCCATTTTCCACCCCGGTCTCCATCCAGTTGGAGAGTTTTCCTTTATGATCTTGATCTTTGTGTTCTTGAAGTGGGTCTCGGGCATCTCTGAGACCGGGGGCTCCTTGAGGGCAGGGTCGTGCCCCTCCCTGAGTCGGGGGGTGCGGGGGGGGGGGCGCTCCGTGGGAAGAGGGTCATGCCTCTCCGTCAATCTGGGCACAAGGGAAGGGTGGAGATTGGAGCCCAGCCACAGCCTGGCCTTGGCTCTGAGCATCCTGTGTCCCAGGAGTGCTACAGTGAGGCCAGGAAGGCGCCTGGCGCATGTCAGAGGGCCCTCTGGACAAACACCAGCTGGGGGTGGAGGACTCGGGTCGGGAGGCCACCTCCAGCCACCAGACTGTGACCTCAGCCAGGCCGCCCCGTGCTGCTCTCCGGATCTGACTCAGTCCCTTCCCAGTGCTGCTGGGCGTCCATCCCCAGGGTCAGCCCCCAGGAGGTCCGCCAGATTCCACAAGCCCCACCCAGACAGAGGCAAGGCCCACTTGGGCATATCCAGGGGCTCCAGCGGGATCTGAGGGGTCAGCAGAGTGCAAAGGTCACCAGCTCACCCTTCCTTTCCTCCTCATTCCGTTTCTCCAGACCTGAAATTCCCGTCTAGGTGTGGGTGTGAGTCCCGGTCACGGAGGTGCCCCACATCAGGCTGGAAGAAGAGGAACCCCCATAAGGTTCTATGATAGCCATAGACCCTTCGGGGTCTCTCAAAGTCACCCCCAGAACCTTCTCACTACGAGATAATAAATGAAAGGCAGTTCGTGGAGAACGTTCCCTGAAGCTTGTGTCCAGATGTGCGGAAGAGGCTGGGGGCTGGGGGGCATCAGGAGCCTGGAGGGGAAGGAGGAGAAATGGCTGACTTAGCCCTTAGCCCCTCGGCCAAAGGGATCTTGATAAATGTAAATCAGAACACGTCCTTCCCCGGCCTCAATGCCCCTGCCCCAAGGACCACTCACCTCACTCAGAATAATATGGGAACTCTACAGGCCCTACACCATTTGGACTCTGCCTGCCTCTCGTGTCTCATCTTCCCCTACTTTCCCCTCCAGGTTGATCAGCCTTCTTGCTGCTTTGCACATGTACCAGGCCTGCGCCCGCACCCGCCTCAGGGCCTTTGCACTGACCATTCCTTCCGAGGAGAATGCTCTTCCCTATACGTTTCTTCATTTCTGTCATCCAGAGCTCAAGACATCTCTTCTTAGAGGCGCTCTAAGTGACCCCATCTAAAAGAGCGCCCCTCTGGGGGCGCCTGGGTGGCTCAGTCGGTTAAGCATCTGACTTTGGCTCAGGTCATGATCTTGCGGTCCGGGAGTTCGAGCCCCGCGTCGGGCTCTGGGCTGACCGCTCAGAGCCTGGAGCCTGCTTCGGATTCTCTGTCTCCCTCTCTCTCTGACCCTCCCCCGTTCGTGATCTGTCTCTCTCTGTCTCAAAAATAAAAATGAACGTGAAAAAAAAATTTTAAAGAGCATCCCTCTGTCTCCACAACTCTGCCTTATTCTTCCTCACCACCCCGTCACTACCTGAAACGAGTTCCTCTTTAATTCCTTAGTTATCGTCTGGCTCCCGCACTAGAACGTAAGCTCTCTGAGGACCCGGCTGGATCCTTGTCGCCCAGCCCAGGCCTGGCATAGTGGGTGCTTCAGAGATCTCTTTTGAATAAATGAGCGGCCAGGGGAAGGAGAGAGACATGGGCAGAGGGCCCAAGGGCTGGTGGGGTTGGTACAAACAAGGACCGGGGAGCTGGCCCTTTGGTCCCCAGGCCTCAAAGGGCACACACCACGGGCTGAGGCAGCAGGAGGAGGGTGGGAGGTAAGGGAGGCTGCCAGTCGGCGCCTTTATATTGCCCCCCAGGCTCCATTCTGAGGGCCAGTGGGGAGACTGAGGAAGGAGGTCCCACAGGCCCCAGGCTCTGGGTGTCTCCAGTCCGGAAGGGACAGGAAGAGTGCTTGGACTTCAGGCTTCTCCCCTGAGCTTGGAAGCCAGAGCCATTTCTGCCTGACCCGCTGTGTCAGGTTCCAGACCTTCCCGGTTCCATCCACAAGCTCCTGCTCCTCCTGGACAGGCAGGCCCGAAGGCCCGGCGTCACCGCTGGCCACTCCTGGCCCTCCAGACTTCTCCCTGTGTGGTGACTGTAGAGGCGTCCCCTGACTGGTCCCTGTCATCTCCATCAACCCGCTGAGGCAGCTGCACCTTCGCTGGCCCCAAACACTCCCAGCCCCTGAGGCAAACTCCACCACCAAGGGGTGGGGGATGGGGGGAGGAAGGGGAGGAAGGGTCCTGCCTGACTTTGACCCCCATGCCCTGGGGGAAACTGGGTCGTGCGGGCAAGAGCATGGGCTCTGGACTTTGGCAGACTCCGGTTGCCTCCCTTTCTCCTCAGTTCTCTGATCTCGGGGAGGTTACTTAACGTCTCCAATTGTCCGTTTCCACATCCAGAAAATGGGGATAACAGTGCACGTCGTACTGGGTGCCTTGGAGGTTAAGTGGGAAAATAAAGAGTAAGCATCTAGCAAAAACCTGGAATCCCTTCCCTTTCAGACATCATTCCCTTGCTCAAGACCCTGCTGTAGCTCCCTATTTCCTGCTGTGTCTGATCTCCATTCCTCTACTCGGCACTCAAGGATCTCCGTGTCTGGCCTGACCTTCTCGATCCAGTCTTCACTCCCAAGATTTCCCATACAGGCTCTCTCTACTCCCGTGTCCCCAGTGAGCACAGCACAGTCGAGCCTCTGCCGTGCCCTCTGTCCACATTGCCTTTCTTGTCCCCTCTGCCTCTCCTACTTGCCCTGCAAGGCCCCTTTCTCCAGGAACACCCCCGAACCACACTCCTGCCCTGGCCTTTCTCTGTCACCTCAAACCCCGCTATTGACTTAGGCTGGCACGAAAGCCATGCTGTTGGATGTTCCGTGTCCGTGGATGAGCTTGCTCCGGGACTAAACACATAGCAAACGAGTACTCGGTAAATATCTGTCTTTTGATTTGTTACAAAGCAACAAATAGAGGAAGTCAGTGTACGGTAAACTGAGGCATTGGGAGGGATTCTGGGAAGGGTGAAGGTGGTGAGCGGCTCACCTGGGGTTAGGAGCTAAGCTCGGTGCTTCATGTATTATATCTTCATTCTCACCACCGTGGGAGGCAGTATTAGACCCATTTCACAGACGGTAAGACAGAGGTTCAAAGAGGGTTAGTGACTTGACCAAGGTCACTTGGCTAGAAACTGGCAGGGGCAGGACTTGACCTGAGGCTGATGGGGGGTGTCCTGAAGAGGCTCATTCTCATTCCAGAAAGAGAGTAGCCTGCTCAAAGGCTCAGAGGGGAAGGCTGAGGGGAGTATGTAGAGGGAGAGAGTGGGCAGATAGATTGGAGGGGAGTAAGGGTACATCAGGGAAGGCGTCAGACTGCCCACTTAAAGAGGAGGCAGAGGGGTCTAGAACCATCTCTCTGACAAGCTAGAGAGCGATTCAGCAAACCCTCCTGGGGAAGTGGTTGTGGCTTCAGAATTTTCCTTACCAGAGAGTGCCGCAGCTAAGCCCCTGAGTCCATACGAGCTAACGTGCTCAGCCTCCTGTCCCCAGGGCTCAGGGACAGAGGGGCACAGAAGATGGCCTCTCCACCCCCTTCCCACCGAGGCAGGGACGTCAAGAGAGGCTGAGAGTGATGTCACTGGTGACCTCAGGTTTCTCACCCATCTTCCCCAAAGCATTTTCTTCAGCGTCACTTGTCTGAGTGACTGGCCCGAAGTCCTTATATCACAGACCCTGCTGCTGTCACCCCAGCACTTGTCCCTGGCGTGGACCCCGTGGAGCCTCGCCTACCCCCACCTCTCATCGGGGTGCCAGTCTCGAACTCTCCAGTCATCAGTACTTGGCACAGAGACCCTCACAGTTCCCCAGCCCCCCACTGGCCAAGCCCTCTGTGCAGGCAGCCAGGCCCAGCTGGAATAACAGCTTCCCTCCCTCCTTCCCTCCCTCCCTCCCACAGACACGGGACTATTTATGGCTCACCAGGGCCTTCACACCCATGAGCTCACTGGAGCATTCCCCACCCGCTCTGGGAACCCAGCAGGGCAGGCGGCCATTAGCCCCATTTTGCAGATGGAGAAACTGAGGCTGCCTTGCCCAGTGATTTCCCCAAAGCCGGGCCTCCTGACTCTTTAGTCTGAGGCTCTTCTTAATCCCTCTGGGACCGTGACCCAAACACCCCTAAATCTGAAGTGGGGAGTTTTCCCACCGGGGCCAGGTGGGTGGAGGGGTGGGCTCTGGTGAGTTAGCCAGTTTCGGGAGTGGGAAGGAGCCTCCGAGGCAGGGGGCGAGAAGGGCGGCAGTGAAGGGAAGCTTATGAGGCCTCAGTCATGGTAAGAGTCTGGCAGGGGCACCTGCAGGGTGGATGTGGGGGCCCGCAGGCTGGGCAAGCAGGCGGGGAGCGCGGCTGGGGTGTTGGCTGGCCAGGCTGGGGCAGGGGCAAGGGACGATCCCCAGCCTCAGGGCTCCCTCCTGGACAACCAGACACGGGTAGCTGTGTGCCGGCTGCAGCTGGAGGGATGCCGGGGAGACCCCAGTAGGGGATTTCTATCCCAGCCTGCATCAAGTCCCCGAAGCCCTTTCCAGAAGCCTTCTCTGATCCGTCTTCAGACTCTTCTCCCGGCCCAGGGAACACTAGCTTGAATTCTCCTTGTTCTCCTTCTCAGAGCCTGTGCACGGGAGGGTTCTGACTCCCCCGTAAGACTGGGGCATCCCTGGGGACTACCTCTGCCTCTCTCCCGCCCCACTAGGCAGGTCTCCATCCTGGAGCCCCACCCCGTCCAGCCAGGGCAGCCTCTGCCCATAGGGGGCGCCCAAACAGTGTTGTGGAGCCAGGGCATCTTTGTCGCTGCGTGAATTACCTGCAGGGACGGGGATCTGAGGGAGACATCACATGCACCCCAAAGCTCCGGCTTGCTTTTCAACTGACCTGGTGACGAAAGGGAGGAGAGAGCTCTTAAGACAAGGAGAGAGGCCTCTCGTCCGGGATAGGAGGCAGGGACTAAACAACGACCTCTAAAGGAGGCTGGCGGACCCTCCAGGCTCTTGGAGGGGGACTGGCTTGAGGTGCTCACACAGCCTGCAGTGGACCCGGATGCCTTCCTTGGCCCTGCTCTGAAAGCCCCCGGGGCTAGTGGGCAGAGGCCCCAACCAAGCAACCCCTGTTTCCTTCCCCAAGTCTCTCGGAAAGAGTGGTGAGTCAGTTGCGGCCATGAACTCATCTGAGGCAGTAAAAATAGGAAAACAAACAGGCCTGTCCTCCAGGCGGAGGAGAGGGTAAGGGTGAGGGGGAAATGGGTCCCCCACCCCCCCGCTGGGCAGAAAGGACAGCCATCTTTTGAAGTCCTCACGAGTGAGGCAGGCGTCCTTATGTCCCCTAGAGGCTCAACCACATCAAAGCCACCCAAGGAAGGTGGTTGGAGGGGCATGCTGTCACACACAGAGTCACAGTCACACACGGTGACACAGCCGAGTCCCCGAGGGACGCACAGGGACACACACAGTCGAGGGCGCCTCACCTCGCTTGCACACACAACACGCCATGCCAGGAACCCACCGGGCAGCGGCACAGGTGCGCACGACCCCACCGCCGGACCCGCGGGCGCACCCGGAGACAGCGTCGCAGGGCTGCGCGCAGGCACACGCATCCGCGACAGCGGCCTCCGCCCAGAGGCGCACATGGGTCGCGCAGAGCCACACACAGCCACGCCGACGGCCACGTGCACACACCCAGCACCCAGCCACTCCCACGACCAGGCTCCGAGAGCCACACGGAACATCGCACAGCCAACGCCCGTTTCTCTGCCCACGGTCGTCCACGCGCACAGCCACCCCGACGCAGCCCGCGACCACACGGCTCCCACACAAGACACGCCCAGGAGTCACAGGCACACGACCTCAGTTACGCACTGGTCACGCGCTCCCAGCCGCGAAGGTGACCTCCCCACATTCCACGCGCCGTCCCTAAGACCCACTCGGCTCGCGGGGCCTGTCACATCTCCTCTCAGGCTCAGCCTCCCCCGGGGGTTAAAGGGAGCTGGGCCCAATCCGTCTCTCACAGTGGGTACTTATGAATATGCAGATTTCCAGGCCCACTCCAGACCTTCTTCAGCCCAGAATTTGAGACCCTATGGCTCCGGGGGACCTCTGAGGGACCATCCACATATGAGAAGGATGACGAAACTTTGAAAGGGAGCCAAGGGCTGCTCCAGGAGCTGCCGAGGGCCCCTCCTAGCTGGGGGCTGGCACACAGGAACCACTGCCACCCTCCAGGAGGTATGACGTCATCTGGCCGGTTTGGAGGCTTGGGCTGGTGAAGGGCTTGTGGTTAGGACAGATGATGGCCAAATCAGAACTTTCGGGCCCTGTTCTTGGCGGAGGCTGGTCTCTCTAGGATGGGCCGGGCTGTCTGGGGACTCTTGATACCTTTTTCAGGGCTAATGATGTCCAGGTCCTCTAAGGACTAGGTCCCAACACTGGACCTTGGAACTTGCCTAAGATGGGGACAGGCAGGCCAAGGTAGGGCAAGTGCTTGGGATGGTCTCAAGTCCCCAGGGACTCCCAATGGGGGTTCTGTTTATTTTGAACAATTTTCTCCCCTGAGTCAATCTGTTTCCTGGTGTCTACTTAGCTCTTTTCCGAACGTTTACGGAATAGAATCATATGCTCTCAGAATTGGAGGGACATTGGCGGGCACCTACCTGGCCTGTGATTCAGCCCCTCGACCACACACATCACAGAAAGGCTGCGTTATTAGCTTTCCATGAGCTGGGCACTCTGCGAGTCCTATGTGGTGAGCTGTTTGAGTCTCACAATTTGATGTGGCAGGTATTATCAGCTCCATTTTACAGACGAGAAAAATGAGGCTCTGAAACTCTAAACCACCTGTCTAAGCAGCAGAAGTTAGATTCCAGCTTTCTGCCGTCTGCTCCGGGGCCCAGGGTGTCAGCCCCTCGACTTCTGCTTGAACTCCTCCAGTGATGGAGACTCTCAAACACTTTTTTTTTTTTTCCAGAGACAGAGAGAGAGAGAATGAGTTCGAGGGAGAGAAAGAGTGAGTCTTAAGCAGGCTCCATGCTCTGCATGGAGCCCGATGCCGGGCTCTATTCCATAATCCTGGGATCATGACCTGAGCTGAAATCAAGAGTCGGACATTCAACCTCAAACACTTCTTTTTTTTTTTTTTTAATTTTTTTTTTCAACGTTTATTTATTTTTGGGACAGAGAGAGACAGAGCATGAACGGGGGAGGGGCAGAGAGAGAGGGAGACACAGAATCGGAAACAGGCTCCAGGCTCCGAGCCATCAGCCCAGAGCCCGACGCGGGGCTCGAACTCCCGGACCGCGAGATCGTGACCTGAGCTGAAGTCGGACGCTCAACCGACTGCGCCACCCAGGCGCCCCAACCTCAAACACTTCTTGAGGGCCGGTTGGACAGGCACATTGGAGGGAACAGAGCTCGAAGAGACGTGAGCCTGCCCCCCTAGAGTGCCTTGTTCCAACGGAGGAAATGAGATGTGAAATAATCACTCCGTGCAAGGGAAAAGGAGCTGGTGCCTAAGACAGAGGTGGGCAATGTGCCACTTCTGGAAAGCTCCAATTATTAAAATTTTCTTCCTTAGAGCGAACCTACGTTGACGTTCCTCTGACTTCCATTTGGTTCTCGGTATTCCGGCCTCAAAAATCACCCAGAATTAGTCTGAAGCCCTTTCACGCATTTGCAGACAATTCTCACGTCCCCGCTGCCTACTTTCGGTGGGGCCACTTGTCCTAATTCCCGACTCCTGTCACTGTACCACCCCCTGCAGAGACTGGGGTTTCCGCTCAGACCACCCTCCAGGCACATGGCCAGAGGCCCTGCGGGCCATGCAACAGTCAGTTGCTGACAGCTCTGTCCCTGTCTCTTCCTTTACCCATTCAGAGACAGCCGGGTTGCTCTGGAAAAACCCAGAGCACCTCAGAGGCAGGAGGCGGGGGCGCTCCAATCCCAGCCTCTGCCCCTTATGGGTTGTGAAATGTCGGGCAAGGCGCTGAGCTGCTCTGGGCATTGGTTTCTTCATCTGCAAAATGGGGACAGCAATAACTTGCCCCACCTGACCGGGTGGTGAGGATCAACTGAGAGCCTCCGTGTCAAAGAAGTAGTCCATGTGCCGCCAAGGGGCAGACCCTCACAAGTAGCCCTGAACTTCAGAGGAGCCGAGGGTGGCTTCTGGACTAGCTGGAGAATGAAGGCCGCCCTGAACACCTCAGTGGTCAGTGCGCGGGGAGGATGAGAGGCTGGGGAAGGAAGGGTCTCTGCCCTACAGATTCCTGTCCTGGGAGTGACACCTCCAGCCATCACCAAGTCCTCTGGGAAGAAAAGCGTCTCAGGTTGGCTCTGGTGCCCTCCAGGTAGATGAAGTGATGGGGACACGCATATTCCTTGTGGGTGGGCCAAAGGAACCAAGAGAAAGAAGGGGAGAGAACATATATAAAACACCTGCTCTGGGGGCGCCTGGGTGGTGCAGTCGGTTAAGCGTCCGACTTCAGCCAGGTCACGATCTCGCGGTCCGGGAGTTCGAGCCCTGCGTCAGGCTCTGGGCTGATGGCTCAGAGCCTGGAGCCTGTTTCCAATTCTGTGTCTCCCTCTCTCTCTGCCCCTCCCCCGTTCATGCTCTGTCTCTCTCTGTCCCCAAAATAAATAAAAACGTTGAAAAAAAATTAAAAAACAAAAAACAAAAAACACCTGCTCTGTGCCAGTCAGTCATTCATTGGATCGTCACAACCCTGTGAAAATGGGCTTATTCTCATTCCATGTCATAGATGAGGAACTGAGGCACAGGGAGGGTTTTTTTTTTTTTTTTCTGCCCAAATCAGTGAGGCGTGGAGGTGGGATTTGAATTCAGGTCTGCTTGGCTCCCAAACTAGTGTGTTCTCCATGGCGCCCGGCCGTGCTGTGGAAAGGGCCAGGATATAGGGGATGCTCTAGCCTCTCACCCCCGAAGAGCAGCGGGAGGGGAGGAAGGGAGACGAGGCCCTTTGGTAGAAGCCTACCCCCTGAATGTCACCCTCTGGCCTCCTAGAAGCCCCCCTGCCCCTGGGACTTCTTATAAATGCAAACACAGGTACACCATTTCACTCACCTTCATTCATGCGTTCCGTGCCCGTGTACTGAGCGTTTATTAAACACCCAGCCCTGTGCTGGACGCTGTGTTCCCTGAGACGGAAAACCCCATCCTTGCCCTCATGTGACAAGCCTTCCGGAGAGCACGGTAGAGGGACGATGCAGCGGAACACAGGCTCTGGGAAAACGGGAGGGTGGTTACGGTCTGGGCCGAGGAAGTCAGGGGAACATGTCTTAGAAGCCACAAACTGGTGGGGCGCCTGGGTGGCGCAGTCGGTGAAGCGTCCGACTTCAGCCAGGTCACGATCTCGCGGTCCGGGGGTTCGAGCCCCGCGTCGGGCTCTGGGCTGATGGCTCGGAGCCTGGAGCCTGTTTCCGATTCTGTGTCTCCCTCTCTCTCTGCCCCTCCCCCGTTCATGCTCTGTCTCTCTCTGTCCCCCAAAAAATAAATAAACGTTGAAAAAAAAATTAAAAAAAAAAAAAGAAGCCACAAACTGTCGAAAGAGGGAAGCAAGAATCCTACGTACAGTATGATTCTATTCTTGGGACACAGAGAGACAGAGCATGAACGGGAGAGGGGCAGAGAGAGAGGGAGACACAGAATCGGAAACAGGCTCCAGGCTCCAAGCCGTCAGCACAGAGCCTGACGCGGGGCTTGAACCCATGAACCGCGAGATCATGACCTGAGCCAAAGTCGGACGCTTAACCGACTGAGCCACCCAGGCGCCCCTACATTTACGTCTTAACCCACCTGGAATTTGTTTTGTGTTATGGCATGAGGCAGAGGTGCAGAAGTCTTTATTTAGCATTTCTTTTCGGTTACTCTCTCACTACCCGTTTAGATTTTACTAATTTTTCTAAGACACTTGCTACTGAGCTATAACATGCATAGATTGATTTAGATTTGACCATAGAAAATGCGAGGTTCATTGCTCCCCCACGGTCTCCTCGTTTCTTCCGGTTCCCCTATAACGTCCATCCTTTTATTTTTCCTTTTATTGTAGAGAATTCTTGAAAAGACAAAATGGCTCCTTAAAACTCAGAGCAGGAAAAACATTTTTTACGTTGTTTTTTTTTTTAATTTTTTTTTCAACGTTTATTTATTTTTGGGACAGAGAGAGACAGAGCATGAACGGGGGAGGGGCAGAGAGAGAGGGAGACACAGAATCGGAAACAGGCTCCAGGCTCTGAGCCATCAGCCCAGAGCCTGACGCGGGGCTCGAACTCCCGGACCGCGAGATCGTGACCTGGCTGAAGTCGGACGCTTAACCGACTGCGCCACCCAGGCGCCCCAGGGAAGGTCACTTCTTGACCTGAGTACCTAGTTTTTTAGTATTCCTTCCCCCCCCCACCCATGTGTGTTTTAATTCACCCTTTTTTTTATATATCTCTTTTCACAGTGTTAATTCACTGTGGGGTGGGACCTAGGCCAAACTCCCACCGTGCCCTGCACAGACCCTGTACCTCGTAGGTGCTTAAAAAGAGGGTATTGAACTGCATGCAGTGAGTGTTTAGGGGCTGGAAGTAGGCTGCATGGTCCAGCCAGACGGGAGGGGTACGGTCTCAGTGCTAGAGGCCAGAGCTCAGTTACTCGCTGAAGTTCTTGAGAACCGAGAGGATGAGAGGCATCTTTGCCATGAATATCTAGATATCTGAGGGGCAGCAGTCCCCCAGAATTAGCTTCCCCAGGTCCTTTGGGCTTGTGATCTGGGCCTGAGCTTCGGGGTGATTCCAGGAGCAAGTTCCCCGAGTTGGAGGAAACCCAGCTGGGGAGGTGGCATTCCAGGCTGCGTGTCAGAGGGTGAGTCAGGGCTAGGGCGGCCCTCCCCCTCCCCTGGCTTTGGCGCTGGGCCCGGCCTGGGTTGTTGTCATTTGCATACATCTGCATATATGCAAGTTTCACCCCTGTGCTCTGGCAGGGCCCTCCCCCCCTCCCCCCAGCGGGGGAGGGGGTGGGAAAGACACCTGGGCAGGGGCCAAGGAGGGAAACCCAAGTGGCTGCTGTCTGCTGAAGCATCCAAACCTAGCATCTTGGTCCAGGGTCCGTCCGCCCATCCTATGCCTCAGTCTCTGAACCAAACACACGGCTTCTTCCCCAGACTCCCCTGGTTGCCCAGGCCAGGAACTTCAGAGTCATTCTTGCCTCTCTGCTCTTCTGGTACAGTCACCGGGCCCAGGAGAGTTTCCCTTTGAGCCACGCTCTAACACTTCCCCTCCTTTCCATCGCCTCTGCCACCAACTGTATTTGCAACAGCCTCCTAACTGGGCTCTCTGCCACCTGACTCTCCCCTCCCTAACGCACTTTGGTACCCGAGATGCTCCGGGGAGGCCTCTCGGCTCCCACCCTCGTCCTCCCCACCGCCCACAGCCCCATTCTGAGCTCCTGGTTGGCATTTGAGGCCCTCCACGGTGCAGAACCCCCTGTCTCTGTCTCAGCTCCTTCTTCCCGTTTTTACCTTCCAATCGGGCGAGCGTGGACCCTGCGCGCCCCTTTTCTGTGCCTCAGTCTCCTCATCTGTAAAATGGGGGCTAATAACAGCACTCCCTTGAAGGGTTGTCTGAAGATTTCAGTGAAGAGATGCATGTGAAGGATTGTGCACAAGGCCACAATAGATATTAGCCATTGTTGATATTATTATGTCTCCTACCACCATTCTGCAGAGGATGTTCTTTTCCTGGGGTCCCTTCTGCCTCCTCAGCCTTTCCTCTTGCCCTTGCTGAGTGGAACTTGGCCAGGTAAGACAACTCCACGGGAGTTAAGAGGACAAGCTGGCCACCATTCCAATTCTAGCTTTACGGAAGTCACTCAATCTTTCTGTGCCTCAGTTTCCTCATCTGTAAAGTAGAGATAATATGAATACCTACGTCACACGTCACGGATGTGATAAATGAAATGATGCGTGTAAGGGCTTAGCATAGTGCCTGGAACATAGAAAACACTTAAAGGTGTTATCTATTATGATCATTACTGTTGTGCCACCCAAGACACAGGGCCTCAGATCACTGCTGCTCCCCTATCCCCCCAAGGCTCCAGAAGGTTCCTCAGAGGTGTTTCCAGGAAGCGCCTCCCTCAGGATCCTCCCGTGCTTCAGACAGCCAGACAGCCCCCACCTGGCTCTCCTGTATGCTTTCCTGAGGACAGAATCTGAGGCAGCCAGTGCCCCATTGGGTTGGGGTGGCAATGGGGGTGTGGGGCCGGGCTCCCCCCTCCCCACTAGTTCTGGGGCACATTCCACCCAGAATTTGGGCTGGGGAGGGCTTGTCTCCCCCCAGAATTTGAGAGCCGTCCCTCAGCCAAGGCTGAGGTTGGACAGGTGTGGGTTAGCTCCTAAACTGAGAAGAGTCTTTAGGGGCAGGGAGGGCAAACTGGTCTGAGAAGCTGGAAACCGCTAAGGCAGCCTAGCTCGGTTCCCCTAGGAGGCCAGGACCAGTGCACGGCCCCCCACGACACTGCGCAAGCACAGACCCTTCCCCCTCCTCTGCCACCCCCCCCCCTGCTTGTTCTCCAGCCTTTTCCAGACAACAGTGGATGAATTTCCAGTGTGTGGCCCTTTTCCAAAGGGAATGAATGAGAGTGACTGAGGACGGAAGGTAGATGCCGGCAGAAGAGGGGTTGGGGCCACCTCCCCCTCCTTAAACACACTTGAGGGGGCCTGGGCCCCGGCTGCTGGCTTAATACCCCCACCCCCCATAGCTGAGCCAGTGGGGGAGGGTTTGGAGGAGAGGAGAAGAGTGGGGGTGGGACCCAGTTGCCTCCCACTCTCCCTCCATATCCTCCCCCTGCCTACCCTCCCCCACACCGGGTCTGACACCGGGAGCCCCGCCGAGCTGTTCACAGAGGGAAAGGGTGCGGTTGTTTTTTGTTTTCTGCGGCTTTTATACTTGTGATCAGTTTTCTCATTTTGGGGGTGGGGGTGCAGGTGCGTCTAAGGTGCCCACGTGGCCAGCCCTCCTCCCGAGGCAGTATTCACCTCACTCTGGCAAGCCCAGCCCAGCAGAGGCAAAGGCTGTGCCCTTCTCCCAGACTCTGCAGCCCAGACTAGGATTCAGGGACTGGACCTACCACCCCCCCCGGCTTTTTTTTTTTTTTTTAATTTTTAATAGAGAGAGAAAGAGACAGAGCATGAACAGGGGAGGGGCAGAGAGAGAGGGAGACACAGAATCTGAAGCAGGCTCCAGGCTCCGAGCTGTCAGCACAGAGCCTGATGCGGGGCTGGAACTCACAAACCACAAGATCATGACCTGAGCTGAAGTCGGACACGCTTAACCGACTGAGCCACCCAGGCGCCCCTGGACCTACCCTTTTCTGATGAAAGAAAAACAGTCTGGACCTCCAAAAGGTCTGGTAGGGCGTGAGAAAGTGAACGCAGCAACCCACCCCCATAGATCTTCCGCTGAACACGGGGAGTCTTGAGCGAGTGTAATGTCCTGTGTGTGTGTACCTGTGCGCTGGGCATTTTGTGTCTGTGTGATACGGTCGTGTGTATGTGGCAGGTGTCCTGTGGCTGCCTCGGGCTGGGTGCTGTGGCTGCTGGATTACAGGAGTGTGTTCTGTGCTACGATGTGCGTGGCTGCGCCCCCCCCCCCCCCCCCGCTCCGATCGACCGTGCGGGCCAGGTGAGCTTTGTCACTCCCGCCAGGTCCTGCCTCCGCCTTCCACCCGGGACCGGGCGAGGGAGACCTGGGCGGGGCGCCCAAGTTTCCGGGCCCGGGTCTGGAAAACTCTGCAGAACCCGGCGGAGCCGCCTTCGTTCGGGCCGCCGCGGATTCGTTGCAGCCGGGTTGGCCTCGGGGCCTCCCGCGGGCTCTCCGCGTGCGGGCATCTGGCGCTTAGCGCCGCGGTCGTTCCGCCGGGTTCGGGGCCCGCGCTCCACCCCCGGGCAGGCCGGGGTTGGAGCCCGGACAACCGGCCAGAACCCCCGCGCTCCGGCCGCCGCCCGGCGCCCCCCGCGGCCCCCATCGCGCCACATCTGGCTCCCGCGCGGCCACATCCGGCCGCGCAGGGCGGCGCCTCCAACGCACCTTCCAGACCGCTCCGTTTTTTTGGTTAACAGTTTCCTTTGTTGCGGGGCTGGGGGGGCTTGTGGTACTTGGTCCGAGAGTGGCCATAGTTTTGTTTTTAACGTGTTTGGTGACTTCCTATGTACGTGCACTTTAAACGTCCCGGTCAATTCCAAATAGGAGACTTTTCCTGGAGCGGAGGCTGGCGTTTGGAAGAAAAGCAAAGACGACGACGGGAGGACAGTGTGCCTGGGGGCCGAGAGGAAGACTCGTGGGTGTCGTCTGCCGAGCAGTGCCCAAATCTCAAGGGGGGCGCAGACCCTGAGACCTCTTCCCTCCCCTCCCCCTGCTTCTATAAAGTTATGTGGAAAATGATAGTGGGGGTGGGGGTGGCGGTGGGGGTGGGGAGGGTCATTCCTGCTCCGCGGAACCTCTCCACGGAGCGTGCAGGTGAGCGCGAACCCCAAGTGCACGGCCAGCGGGGCTGGCTGACCTCAGTCAGCAGCCCGCAGTCCCGCCTGCGCCAGCGCTCATTCACTGATCAGTCGTAAAGAAGAAAAGAGATCATTCAAAATTCCAAGAAAAGTCAAATCGGAGTGTGTGCGGCGGGGCACGCAGGCCTCTACCAACCGTGCCTTCTCCGGGCGTCGCCAAACGTGGGGTCTTCACCCACCGAGCACACGGCGGAGCAGAGGGAGGAATCCTCACCCCCGACCCTGCCAAACCAAATAATTCACAAAGTTTCCCCTCAACGAGTTAGTACGAAAACCTCGCCAAATCGGACTTAAATTCCGCTGAGAGCAGAGGGGACCCAACAAAGATTTCGTTTGGAGACCGCGGGTGGGATGGAGGACAGAGGGCGCGGATAATCGCGCGACGGCCGCCCAGGGCGGAGGACTGGGGTCCGGTAGAACCTCTATTCCCCGGAGCAGGTTCATACAGGTGCTGCGTGGAGTCTGCACCGGGTTAGACCCCAGCGCCCCGGCAGCGTCGCAGAAGCCCGCCACGTAGGGAGCCCAGGGACGATGCGGAGAGCCCCACGCACCCACCATGTGTTGGGGTGTTGACTGTGAACCCCCGCCCCTCCGGGAGGGAGAAGCACCGGTTCGGTTGGAGGGGAGAGTCCCTCAAGCAAGGCATACATCCCACCGCCGGGGGTATTTATTCTAGGCAAAGAAACGTTACAGGATCCCCTGGGATTGCGTTTTCTTTCCAAGGCAACTGACAAAGAGCGTGCAAACCACCCTATGCTGCACGGATCTATCAGGTCGTCGCCGACCCTTGGCTGGCTCTTGAGACCAGGGGGGCCCCGTGTCCCCCTGGGGACCCCACCGTCTTTTCCCGCTGCCTCACTCCGGTGCTGGGGTTCTCCAAGCAGGCCCCTTTTGCTAAGGGAGGGGAGCTGCGTGGGAGAAAAGGCTGGGAGAGCCACTTTGAGCTTGTGTGACAAGCCAGGGGCTGAAGTATTAGTAGTGGCAGGAGAGCATCCGTTTTGTTCTGTCTGCCTGCCTTGCCTCCTCCTCCTCCTTCTTGGTTTTATTACGTTTGGGGGTTTCCGTTTTTGCAATCCATTCTAAAGCAAATGGCCAAGGGCTGTGCTAAGCAAAGGGACAAGGGCAGCTCCCTCTTTGTCCCTCGGATAAAACGAGTGTCAGAGATGGGCAATGACCCACCCAGGCTATCACAGCCAGCGAGTGTACGAACTGCGCGACGGAAACCCAGGCCTCAAGCTTTCTCAGGCCGGCCCTCCCCTCCTCGCTTCTGGAACACAACGTTTACAGCCCTTTCTAGCCCTCATCCCGGCCCCTTCCACCTTTCCTGTCTCCCCCCAGGCCCGAGGTTGGGATGGCGAGATGGGATGCCAGTCGGAGGGGACCTGTCGGTTGAGAGGCTGCATCCGGAGAGAACACACGGGGTTTCCTAACCAAGTGCCCCAGCTCCAAGCCCTCCAGCCGCGTGTTCAAAAGGAGCCCGGAAGAGAGAGGTGATGATGGAGGCATAGGTTTCCTCATGTGTAAGTTGAGGATCATAATAGTGGGCTTTTTGTGAAGGTGTTTTATAAATTCGAAACAGCTGTAGGGTGTTTCCTACCACTGCATAGAAATGAGGACCCTTCAGGAAGCCCCCTGGGAGTTTAGGAGAGGCTCTCATGATGGGTATCCTAGCTTTGGAGGATGCCCAAAGTCAACTGCTACCAAGGCCTGCCAGAAAACCCACGCTTGCCTTTTTTTTTTTTTTTTTTTTCTTGCTAGGTCCAGCACAGAAGGGACTCTGGGTACGTGACTGCGGGACAAAATGTCCCTCTACTCGTTCTTTAAGTTCCAGCTCAAAAGTACCTCCTTTGTACAACCTTCCCTGACAGCCAGCTCCACTCCAGAGAGCATTCTCTCCCTTTGTTACGCCCTGAGATGCCATCCTTGGAATCCACCACGGCACTGTGGTGTGGCTGTCTCCTTCCAGAAGAAGGCAGTGGTGGAAGAGAGAAAGCTTTGGAAGGATATATCCTCGTAAGTGCATAGCCCCAGCGCTAAGGAGGCAGCGGCAAGGCTGGCGCTGGGGAAGGAAGGGGGAAAAGGTGGTCCCGTGTGAAAACAGCATTTCTCAACTGAGCAACCCTGCATACCTTGTTGGATGAGAGGGAATCGGTTCTACAGCCGCCCAGACAAGGAATCTGCGCTTCGCCTGAAGCTCCAAGGCTTCAGGGCGGAGAGCTCAGATCCAAAGGCTTTCTTGGAAAAACGCATCTCTATCCATTCCAGAAGGGAATCCAGTTCGAAGCTGACTTGCCCATCCTCCCCTCGGGACACCTGACTGGGGGGCTCAACCACCCCAGCACCCGTCTTTGATCTTTCTGTCTCTCCGAGCCTGGCCACCCTCCAGTGCCTTCCTTCTCTCACTCTTCTAAGCCTCCCTCTTTGTCTGATCAGGGTCTCCGCCTATTCTCCAATTCTAAGACTGCTGTCTTCGCTCTGAGCCCTGATGGAGCGAGTATGTGTGTACAGCCACGCATATGCGCGTCTGAGTTGTGTACTCAGGGGAGAAAAGGTGTGTGTGTGGGGGGGGGTATGCTGTGGAATCTGTGAGGACTTTTGAGTTTGGGGGTGTAACTGTCTCTCCCCTTAACATGAAGCAGCTTGGATATGTGTGGACAGTTATCACTCAGAGGGTGGCCACACTTGTGTAAATGCTTATATGCGTGGGTTTTCTGCATTCTTGAGTGTGCACACAGGCAATTTGACCTGTGCGAAGTCAAAGAGGTAAGGATCGTGCTTTTTTCCAGGGATATCGCTCTTTATCTTTGGGCACGTAGATGTGTTTCACATCACAGCCTATACTCTGTATTTGCAGATCCGTTAGTGGACCTCTCTGTTCACGGAGATCACGAACATCAGTGTAGACACCTGTGTGTTTGCATATATGTTGTAATTGAATGGACCAGCCTATGTGTAGTTGCCTACCTGTGGCCATAGATACTCGTATACGTGGACACCTGCCCGTCAAGTTCTTGGGCGGCCAAGTTTAGAGGCAGGTCCTGCACAGACTGGAAAATGCGGCCACCAGGACAGGCCTGCCGCGTTTCCTACGCTCTCAGAGGAACCATCAAAGTGGACGCTCCTCCTCCTCGCGGATTTTGTCCCGGTTCGTGCAAGACTTCAGCCTCACGCGGCGCCAGGAAAGGCGGGGCGCCGCGCGGGCGAAGCCAGGACGGCGGATCCCTCCAGCGGCCTCGGGGGCCCGCTGGAGCTGCGCTGTCGCAAGCGCACCGGGGCCCCTGCCGGAAGCGGAAGCCAGGACGGGGGTGGGGGCGCGGTGAGGCGCAGTCGCGGCGGTCGCGGCGTGTCAGGCCAAGGGCGCCCCGCGGGGGCGTGTGCGCCGCGCGCGTGCGGGGCAGGCTGGCCGCGGGGCGGTACCTCCCCGGACCCGGCGTCTGTTTACCAACAAACTGCCGGGGCTCAGCAGCGACGCATTCCGACGTGCTGAATAAGCGGCCGGCGCGGGCGGTCTGGTCTCGATTCCCCCGCGGGTTGGTGGCGGCGGCATCAGAACCGCGGTGCAGATCCCCAGGAGCTGGAGAGCGCGACGGAGGGTCCCCTGAGCCCCCGCAGCCGAAGCGCCTCGGCTACTGCGCTGCTCCCTTCGCCCTGGGCCATCCCGGCCCCGCCAGCTCCCTCGCGTTTCTTCCATTGAGACCGAGGTTCCCAGACTGCCCCAGTCGCCCTGCCACCCCGGTATCCCTCTTGGAGAAGACCCCGAGGCAGCTGGGCCTGGAGCGTGTGCACCGCCCCTCGGACCTCTCGGTTCTGAATTTCCCTACCGCGGGCTGCCCCGGGGGGCGGGCCCCGGCCCCAGCCTCCGTGAGGTCACTGCGTGCGGTAGCCAATCCGCGGCGTCTAAGTGGGCGGTGCCACCGTCGGGTCCCGGGAACCGAACCCAAGAGCGAGACGAGGGGGGCCCCCATGGATTTAGGGGGGAGGGGAAAAGCCATGGGGGGCACCCCTTCGGAACCCCTTTCCCAGGCGCGCGCTCTCCGCTGGAAAAGGCACAGAGAGACACTTTCCCCGGGATCTTAAGTGTGCGGGAGGCTGGCTGGGGGGCTCATCCGGTCCCAACGCCCGAGGTTCGGAAAAGAGAGAGTTGGCGGAGGGAGCGGACTACGTGCCGGGCCATGGCCTAGGCCCTTCGGCCCCGGCCCCGGCCCCGGCCGCGATGACCTCTTTGCCCTGCTCCCTCCCTGGCCGGGACGCCTCCAAAGCCATATTCCCGGACATCGCCCCTGTCCCATCGGTAGTGGCTGCCTACCCGCTTGGCCTGTCCCCCGCAACCGCAGTCGCCGCCGATTTGCCCTACTCTGGGCCGTATGGCCACCTCCTGCCCTACTCCTACACTGCGCCGGCGACTCCGGGAGACTCCTACCTGCCCTGCCAGCAACCAGCGGCGCCTTCTCAGCAGGACCCGAAGGCAGGTAAGTCCGGGCGCCGCAGCTCTTCCCACCTCTGGGGTCCTGATCCTTTGCGTCCCTAAACTTCGCCCTCGCCTGGTTGGGCGCAGCTAGCGGGATTCAGACCTTACTCAGATTCCAGGGGATCTGGGGGTGGGGGGAGGGCGAAGGGATGGGGCGGGAGACAGGGGGGAGGGGCGGGGGCGAGTTGATCTAGGTCTCCTTTCAAGACCGACCTGGTTTCGATTTGCAGTTGTGTGAAGCCGGGCGGCAGGGCTCCCTACCCACCCCCTGGAGCAGCGGGGTGGTGTGCACCTACGTGTAACGGAAAACTGAAACAATCCAGATGTGGGTGTGGGTGCCTAGCCCCTGCCCCAGGATTCTTTCCGTCGTGTACTCCTTCCCTTCCCCAAGTCGCCTCTCCGGGTTTGTCTTGTCTCCGAAAGCAGTGCTCCAGCCCAAGCCAGACAATTGGAAGTGCGGTCCCAGTTGGAGGACAGTGGAAGTGGGGGCTTATTTGGGGGCCCCTCCCCGTCTCCCTTGGCTGGTGCTTGAATATGCCTGATGGAGGCTGGGAGCTGGCCTTCCAGCTAGGAAGAATCTGGGGCTAGGACCCCACCACCTATTGTTCTAAGAATGTAGCCACAGGTGGGTCAGGCCGCCTCTAGCTATAGATCCTGATGCAGATCCTTCCTGGTGAAGGATCCACCCCTTGCCCTTGTGGGGGACAGGTTAGGGCCCACTGCCTGCTGTCTGGAGCAACTTTGAGTCCCTGAGAAAGTGCTCACTGCAAGGCCTCAAAGAAGCCAAGGAGCTAGCCAGCCTGTCTTCCTGGTCCTGGGCCCGCTATTGGGCAGAACCCGTGCAACTGTATATGCTGATCCGTACTAGCTCCAAATTAGACCTCAGGTCCCCTGCCCTCCCTGCCCCCCCACCTAACTGTCTTTAGCACAGTCTCCTCCAAGGATGCACATCTACTGGGTGCCTTTGCTTGTGCCAGCCCAGGACCAGGACATCTCTCTCCCTTTCCCTGTTACTCCAACACATGAGCTCATAAACCATCAGAGCCGGAAGTGACCCTAAAGATTTGGGAGCTCAACCTCCTGGATTACAGATGGGCAAGCTGAGGCCCTGGGACCGGGTGTGGATGCCTCTTTTCCAGGCACTTAGTCCTTGCAGATTGGTGTTCACTGCATGAGGCCAGAAAAGAGGATTTTAGAGAATTTCCTCAGAGCCCCCAAAGTAAAGTGCCTTCTGTGCACGGACGCCAGCTGCCTCTCCCAGGCTGCTGTGTCTGTCCTCCTTAAAGGAGGAGCAGTTGGGAGGAGGTTTGTTTGTTTGTTTGTTTGTTTGTTTTATACAAATGACCTAGGTTCTATAAATGAATCCCTTGGACTTCCCTTTAGTATATGCTCATATGGGACATTTGTGTCTATGTGTGTGTGGCCGGGTGGGAACGAGATCGCCTCGTCCTTCAGAGGATTGTTTACAGGGTTAGTATTGTCATCCCTGTCCTCCACACACCTTGTCTTCCCTCTACTTGGTCTAAGGGCCAGAGAGTGGAGAGTTCCTTTTCTTTACAGAATTTCCCCGGATCCAACGAAAACCATACACGTGCTTAGACTAGACGGTAGCGTTTTTCCTCCCGAAAACTGGTGGGTTTGCCCATTCTAGACCGAATGATTGGAGGTGTGAGAGAGGACTTGAGCCCTCCTTTTTGCCCCACCGTGTGTCCACCCGCGCTGCAGGGGAAGGTTTGGCTCCAAGGGAGCTCTGGGAGCCGGCGGGTGCGGCGGCGGTGCCTCCAGGGAGGCCTTTGGGCTCCATAATCGCGACCAGGGCAGATCCAGTCGTGACTTGCCACAACTGGTGTGGAGAAGGGCAGCTGTCGGGGGAAGGCATTTGGAGGGGCGTCCTCTGGGAGAGCTGGGGCACCGAGGGCTGGGGGAGTCCAGCAGCAGCGGGGGCTGCCTCCTAGGCGCTGCGTCACCACCCGAGCCTCGTGGTTCACGCAGCCGCAGCCGGAGAGGCGCGGGTGGTCGGTCGCTGGGCGGCCAGCCTGGGGCTTCGAGCGGTAGGGTCAAAGCAGGGGAGGCCGGACAGGCGCGGGCGGGGAGCGGAAACCCAACGGTTTTTCTGGGAATTGGCAGGGGCGGGGGTCGGGGTGGGGGTGGATCTGAGAAGCCCGCAACGCCCGGGGCCCTGAGTGAGGGATGCGGGGGAGGTGGAGGCACCTGGTCATCGCGGCCGGCCCAGGGCGGGGAACCACACGTCGGGGGGAGCACGACCAGAGGAAGGAGGGGCGGGGTGAGGGTGCGGGACTCAAGCCGACATTAGCTGCGTCTGGGCACCGGGGCCAAGTTCTCTCTCGGCTGAAGTGGCCCGGCAGCCCCGAGTGGAAAGCTGCAAACGTTGCCCTGAGCCCGGGAGCATTTTGGTCATTTGGGCCTCCCAGCCCTATCACCCGAATGGAATGATCCCAGGGTGCCCCCGCAGATTGGCGCAGGTTGGGCTGCTCAGACGTGAAGAGGAGGACCCCTCGCCCCGCACCTCCCGTACTCTAGGGCCGCTGTTCCCCCGCCAAGATTCCTAGAGTGGCTGGGCCTGGAGGCAGGAGGCGACCAGATCTCACGGGGCAGCACGGCAGCGAGATCCTGCAGCGGCCCGAAGGGCCTGCGCTGGCCGGCGCTGCGTGCTTTGCGAACCTGGGCCACCTTCCCCGTGAGCGGTGAACCCCTCTGTGAGTGTAGCGGGGAGCGGGAGGGGGCTGTCCCACTCCCACAGGGCTTCTACAGCCCCTGAGCCGCCTCCCCTAGCCAGCCGGCCACGGGGGGAGGAGAGGGCTGGCCAGTTTCCCTGCAGGGTGCACCTCGGGTTGAGGTTTGCGCCTCGCAATAGGGGATGGCAAACCCTGAGGGCACTTTCCACTCTCGGATGCTGGTGGGGGGGCGGGGGGCGGGTGCTCATCCTGGCTTCAAGGCCCAATTGGCCGGGCCCCTCCGACCCCCACCCTCCCCACCCCCGGCAGCGGGGAGGCTGCCACGCAAACACTGGCTCGGGCCTCTGAGCATTGTTCTGGAGTTCCCTCGGCCTGGAATGCCCTGCCCCGGTCAGGCCTCAGCCCAGCCCCCGACCGAGCCTTTTAGCCCCACCCTACCCCGAGCTGGCGCCACCGCACCCGCCTGAACTCTGACCTCCCGGCCCTGGCGCCACCTGTACCCTCGCTCCGTCCCTTGGCGCTGACTTCCTAGGGTCACAGGACCCATGAGTGGGAGCTCCCTGAGGGCAAGAACCGCGTCCTAGCGCGCGGTGGGCGTGGCGCCTGAAGGGGGCGGGGAGCGGAAGGTAGAGGAGGGCGGAGCCGGGTACCCGCGCCCTTTGCTTAGCTGAGGCCTACATGCAAACGAGATGCAAATGAGCTCAGGAAGCCGCGCGTCCGACCCTCTCAACGCCCCACGCACACCGTCTTGTGCCGCCCCCCAGATTCGGAGAAGCCGCCGCTGTCCCCGGAGCCCTCGGAGCAGCGCCCGCAGGCCCCGCCCAAGAAGCTCCGCAAACCGAGGACCATCTACTCGAGCCTGCAGCTGCAGCACTTGAACCAGCGTTTCCAGCACACGCAGTACCTGGCGCTGCCCGAAAGGGCCCAGCTGGCCGCGCAGCTCGGCCTCACCCAGACCCAGGTGAGGCCGGCCCCATCCTTCCTGCAGCTAGCCTTCCCCTGATGTGGTCTCTGGGAACTCACCCCTTCCGGGGTGGGGGGAGGGTTGAAAGGCTGAGGAGCCCCCTAGCCTCGTTGTCACAGTTCTCCGGGCACGTTCCCAAGGGGCCTGCGCGCCACTGCTGGGTCCCTTTCCCTGGATCTCACCCCTCCACCCGCATTCTTCTCCTCACCTTCCATCCTTTCCCCTCTTCTCCCCAAAGGTAAAGATCTGGTTTCAGAACAAACGCTCCAAATACAAGAAGCTCCTGAAGCAGAACTCTGGAGGACAGGAAGGGGACTTCCCTGGGAGAGCCCCCTCCTTGTCTCCCTGCTCCCCACCCCTCCCATCCCTCTGGGATCTACCCAAGGCAGGGGCCCTGCCCACCGGTGGCGGAGGCTACAGCAACAGCTTTGGGGCCTGGTATCAGCATCACTCCCCAGATGTCCTGGCCCCACCTCAGATGATGTGAGTCCCAGGAAGGGTGGGTCGGCCCCTCGTCCTCCACAAAGCCTAGGACCCAGCCCACCTGCACCCCTTCTGGTCCTGGAGGAAACCAGCTCCAGATGGGTTTTCTCAAGAGGAAAAGGCGCTAGAGAAGAAAAAGGATGTCTCCCTGTAACCCAAACAGCCTAATCAAGGACTTTGGTCTTCACCACTGCCCCCCACCACTACCATAGACTGGACACCTCCCCTCCAGCTGATCGGAGGCTCTGGAGGGAGAGTCACTGGCTGAAGTGCAGACTCCTCACAGGACCGCTAGTCTTCCCATCCCTTCCTTGGACTGCAGCCTACCGCCAGCCTGGAGGCAACACCAACAAGAAACACTTGAGTATTTTTTCCTCTTTGTGCGCCTTGCGCCTTGCCCAACCCTGTTCCGAGCAGAAGCGGAAGTGAAGCGGGCATCCGGTGTCTTCAAGTCGACCACCACCGAGTCCCTCCCACCCTCCACCGATTTTTCCTGGAGGTCAGCGCGTTACCCCCATGACTGATAGATAGACTGCCTCACCCCCCTGGGACGAGGAAGCGATGCTGAAAATGTGGCTTGTGGACCTATGGGTAATTGAAGCTGTTCTTCTAAGAAAGAAAGAAAGAAAAAAAGCCTTCTTTTTCCTGTGTCTATTCAGTTTTAGTAGATACTGGATCCGATTATCCTTTTAATTCAACGGGTATTTATTAAGAGCCTATCGCCGCCTTTCCCACCCTTAATACCCATCATCCCCACACTCACATCCTCTTGGAAACCCAGTAGGGCGACACTTTGGGGAGAATGGGGGACAAGCAGACTCTCTGGATGAGTGTAAGGAGAGACACCCCCAAACAGGGAGTGTGGGCTGGTAGTTCAGCCCCTCACTGCTGTCTCTGTCCGAGGGAACCGCTCCTATTTATAACCGATCTAGTATCCTCCACATCATGAGCTTTCAGAGATTAAATCTGTATAAAAACCCGGGCCCTGGCTGTGAAGTGTGTTTGTTTCCTGACTTCCGGGGGTGGGGGTTGCTTGCTCATCTCTCTCTTGCCTCCTGTCTGACTCTTCCAGCCCTGACCTAGAGGATGGGATACTAGTTTTGCCTCTACCCCTAACTAGCTCTGTGCTTGTAGCTCTGGAACGTTCTGATGACCATTTTCATTCGCTCCAGTGTGAAACTGGAAGATGCTAATACTGGGAATGACCCAAGTCGGAGTGGTCCTCACTCGCAAATTCTCCCCTGGCCCGGTTCTGGAGGGAGCCGGGGGCACTTCGCAGTCCCCTGTTGCCCCATCTTCAGCCCCTGCTCCCTGCTCTTGGGGACAGGACACGCCCACTGAGCCAGTCCAGTCCTCCCAGGGTGCTCCTTGGGGCGGAAAGGCCCCAGCCCACCTAGGGGGAGGGAGAGGAGAAGAAAATCCCAGAAGGAACTGGACTTCTCCATCCAACAAACATTGGTGAAGCCTCTGCTCTGTGAGATCCTGGAGATACAAGGTGACTGAGGCAGACCCTGCGGGCAAATGGGGGAGCCAGACAAATGTCCAGCCACTTTTGTGGTAAGCGCCTGGTTAAAGGAAGTAATACGGGCATATAGTCAGGGCCCTCAACTCAGCCTGGACCCAGCGGTAGATTCATGGCCTCCACACCCCATCTCTCTCTCTCTCTCTCTCTCTCTCTCTCTCTCTCTCTCTCTCACACACACACACACACACACACACACACACACACAGCACCCAGTGGCAGAGAGGCCCAAGGACAGGGCTGCAAATAATTCAGGGAATCCAGCCCAAGCTTGGCCTGAGGGATTGGGGGAGGAGCCTCCAATTCCAGGCAAAAAGCTCCAGAGTCATCTTTCCCTTTACTGTCTAAACCTGTTCCCAAGCACTTCGAAGTGGGGACCGCCCTCGTTGGAAAAGCCCACTCAAGCACTTGGAGCCAACCCCCCTGGCCCCAGAGAGGAGCCTGAATTGGAGTCTCTGTAGGGTAGAGGGGGTACGCAAGTCAGCAAGTCAGTGGAACCCCCGCCCCGGGGGGGGGGGCTGCGATCAGCCCCTCCTAGGCCCCTTGTGGGTCAGTGGCCTCCCCCGCTCACCAAAACACCATGGAGTGCTATCCTGGGGATGGCAAAGGCATGGGGTGCGCCAGAGCCAAGATCAGGAGGAGTGAGGACTGAGGGCACCAAGAGGAGAAACACTTGCCTCTTCCTCCCCATCCGTGCCTTCCCAGCTCTTAGCCCCAGTCCACAGGAGCGGAGGGGGCAGCCGCAGATCCCTTCCCCAGGGCTTCTCTGAGGCCACGAGGCCTCAGGGCGGCTGTTCCTCCCACTGTAGGCTGCACACTCCTCTTCCACAGACCCAAGATAAGATCTACCGCCCCATCTCGGAAAGCCTCCAAAGGCGAGATTAATTGGACAGCCCAACACGAGTCGCATCGTTAAAACAACAGCCCAGGTTGTAAAGTTAAGTAGCAGAAGGAGTGTAATTACTCTCCCAGCCAGAGGCCGGCTGCCCCCCCCCCATCCCAATTCCCTACCCCCATCCACCGGACCATTCCAAAGGAAACAGGAGTCCTTTCCCCTTGGGAGTTGGTCTAGTCTCCCTGGGCTCCTGGGTGATGGTGGGATTGAAACCCCAGGGGAGGATGAGCTCCATTCACCTCCCTCAAGCCATCTAAGCTGTAGAAGGGGAACCTGTGGTTCCTTCCCGTGAAGACTCCCCTCTGAGAAGATTGGGTCAGTAATGGAGGGGGGGGAGGGGGATAAAACTGATCGGCTCAGAATGGGGATTTTGGCCTCCAAAGAGTCCAGCTCTGCTGTGTGGCTTTTGGCAAGTTACTTAACCTCTCTGTGAGCCTGGTTTTCCTCCTCCATTAAGATGAGAATGCTAATAGGACCTGCTTCCCGGTGTAGCTGTGATGATGGAATGAGATAGTGCTTGTAACACGCTTGACACGGTGCCTGGAACTTAGTACGCGCTTCACAAATGGCATTTATAGCTGCCGTGTGATTATCAGGGAGGAGGGGTCACGGCCGGGGTGAGTTCAGACTGCCACTGCCATCCATTCACCTCTCACCTCTCTGCCTCCTGGGGGTAGGGAGGAGGAAGGGGGCCCGGAGGCTGGAGCACGGCACACATTCCTTGTCATCACCATTTGAAAGCAGGACACCGGCAAGGTCCTAAATGCAAAAGGGCATCTGAAATCAGCTGAGGCTGGAAAATGGAAACCGGGAGGCCAGGGCACCCTCTCTCACCTACAAGGGTCTCCGCCACGGGAAAAGCTGACTGGGGGCTTCCCTTCCCTCTCCCCACATGCTATTTTAAGATGCGCCCCCCCATTCTCTCCCCCAACAAAATGAGATTCAATTAATTCAATTAAAGCAATTTGGGGAGCAGCTCCTGAAGGTTTTCAATGTGAGATAATTATAAGTAATTTGCTGCTGTGAAGAGGAAAAGGGCACTCGGGGTCTGGGGTTGGGGGGGGGGAGAGGAGGCAGCCCCTCCCCACCAAACGCACACAGATCTAGAGGGATTCCACACTGCAATCTTAACTGCCCTCCCATTGGCCAAATTACTTGCAGGTGGGAAGTAGGAGAACGGGGTGGTGGGAGGGGGCTGGGAAGCCACGGAGTGACAGGCTGACCCTCCCCCATCCCCAAATCTGCTGTGCAAGGTGGGGGTGGGGAGCTGGTTGTTCCCCCACAAAATGTCTGTTTAGCCCTAGCAGCTGATTACTCAGCTCCAAACCTCATTGGAGTTTGGATGCCTGAACTTGCCTCTGGGATTGTATCCAGAGTCAATGGAATGTTATCCGGGTAGCTGAGGCCTGTGTAGACGGGGTCTTGGAGATCCAGGCCTTCCCCCTGAAACCCTGAAAGCGTAAGCCATGTGGGTAGGGAGGGGAAAAGCCAGAGGAGGCTACACTGACTTCCTGCTTCCAAGGAGGTGATGAGACACCCACTCTCTCTCCTCCCCTGATCGCTGTTTGCTAGTTGGGTGGGGGGGGGGGGAGTCTAAGCTCCATTCTTTCCATTGTTGTCGTGGCAAATCTCCTCTCAGCTTTCTGTCCTCAGGGCCACTGAAGCCTCTTCCTTCAGAAAAGCATCCTACAGGTGTCTCCCGCCCCGATTCAATTCACCTGGATAACCCTTTCCTTACCGGGATTCCTGCGGCCTAGGAAGGGGTGGGGGTGGGACTACAGGTCGAAGGGCGGAGGGGGGAGCTAAGACCAGGCGGTGAGGGTGGCTTCAGGCCTCTGCAAAGACCCCTCTAAGCCCTGCCCACAGGTAGCTGGTTTTCAAGGGACTAGGATCCCCCTTTCCCTGGGAGCCCCTGTTCCACGAGGTGAGTAATAGTTTAGCAGTTATGGTGGAAAAGAAAAACTCTGTGGCCCACAAAGTATTTCTCTCCCATGCCTTCCCTTCTCTGCTATCTCTTTCCCTGCTTCTCCCAGTGCAAGGCTGGGCGAAGAGATCTCCAGCTCTGGTTTCTTTCTGCTCCAGCCTTTGCCCCACCCCTTCTCTGAGAAGCTTGCCTGTGGGTCCCGGGGGGGGGGGGGGGGGGGGGGGGGAGCCACTGAGTCCCCGGTGACTATGGGGTGACTGCCACCTCTTCCCTTCCAAGCTGAAAAGCCAAAAGGCTTTCCTAGAGAGGGACAAGTGACCTCTTGTCCATGCCTCTGCTTCCCCCCTTTCCTGGCCGGCACAGACGGGTTCAGGAGGGAATTAAAGTCCCTTCCAACGCAATTCTCGAAACACAAAGGCCGCAGACAGTGCAGAGAGCCAGGCAGGTGCAGGGACCCCGGCCCCGGGGACTCCCCCCATGCACACACATTTCCACTGAAGAAGGTGCACACGCAGGCAGGCAGACACACGGCCGCATCGCTGCGGTGTGCAGAGCCGCGCACAGAGGCACGCGTGAGGCCACGTGCGTGGAGCCTTGCCAGGGCCGTGCACGGACACACAGAGAAATACACTCACAGGTTACATCCTCGCCACACACAGGGGTGAACCAAGAAGAGGCACAGGGACTTAACACATGCAGAGACGAGGTGAAACACACCCAGAAATACACAGATTAGCCTCCCCGGCTGTGAGTGCGTGTGGGGTGGGGATGGCTCTCTTGCTCTCTCTCTCTCTCTCTCTCTCTCTCTTCTCCCACCCTTTTCTCATTCTGGCCCTCTCTGCTAGCTCTCTGTCTCCTATTTTCGGGGAGTATTTCCCCGGTGAGCCCTTGGGGAGGGAGACTGAAGGGCCACAGAAACCCGATCATTTTATTATGACTTTATCTGCTTTGTTCCCTGAAGGCTTGCCTCCTTCTTTTCCTGAGCTCTGGCAAGAGCTCCCGGGCGGGCTAGCCCTTCCTGGCACACCCCATGGCTCCCAGACACGGCCAGCGTTTCCAGCCAAGGCCCAGGACCCCAAAGACGGTCCTCTCCAATACGCCTCACTGATCCCTCTGCTCACCAGCCCTGAGGGCAACTCCAGCTAGCAAAGAGGGAGCTGGGATCACAGCCTGATGAGGAAAGTGCTGCTCTGCCACTCCTTGCTGTGTGACCTTGGGCAAGTTACATACCCTCTCTGAAACTCAGATAATTGCTCTTGCCAGATCCCGTGTGTGTGTGTGTGTGTGTGTGTGTGTGTGTGTGTGTGTGTCTAGTGGTTGATATGTGCCTACCAGCACTTTCCACTCCAGTCTGGGGCTTTGTCAGGCAGACCCCTGTCTCCCATCAGATTGGGAGCTCCTGAGTATAGGGCTTTGCTTCCCTCATCAGAGTAGATGCATTCAGTAGCATCTCTCCAGCCCCATAGCTTGATGACTCTAAGGTACGCAGCCCCATTGGCATCCTGGGGGACATGTCTGGCCAGTCCAGGAAGGGAAAGGAGTCGGCTCCAAGCTTCCTCCAAACATCAAGGATTCTGATTCAATGCCTCACAGTGCCAGGCCTTCGGCTTCTCTGGCCCCAAAATGGAGAGATTACTTCATTTCCAGGGGAGGGAGCCACTCTGTATAGAATAGACGTGGAATACACTCCTCTCCGCTTCCTCTGAACCATCCCCCTTAAAGTTCGGTTAAATTGGGGGTCCGACGGAAGAAAGACCCTTTGGCCAGCGTGAGGGATTCCACTCTGGCCTGCGGCCCCCACTCTCTTGTCCTCCCCACATCAAGCTCCTGAAGAACATAGAGCCGAATCGAATCGTGAGGCCCGGGGCATGGCATGTAGATTATCCGACTTACATCTCAAGGCTCCCCCGGGGGGGACCTCATTCTTTCCCCCTCTGCTCGGGAATCCCCTCGGCTGGCCTAGAAGCCCACTCCCGTGATCACCTTCTGTGTCCTGTTTTGCCTGACCCCTCGGGACTGGTACTCCTCCCTCAGACTAGGTTGCTAGCGAACAGGGCACTGGCCTCCCCTCTCAGACTGGGGGCTCCCCCACTCAGTGGTTCCTTCCTCTGCCTGACCACCTCTCTCCCAACCCTGGCGCTCCCGTCCTCTTTGGAGAGGAGGGCCTCAGTGCCTGTGTGCGGAGGAGCAGAGGCCTGCTAGTGGATGAGGGCACGGTGACTCCCGCCCAGGTCCCACCCCTCCCACTGCCCGCCACACTGGCAGACCTCCTCTCCGCCGGACCTGGACCCGGCAGTTGCGTTCTCGGTCTCTGCAAGCCGGGGCCTGTTGCAAACTCCTCCTCCCAGCCCTGGAGCCACCGGGAATTCTTTGCGCCAACAGATCCTGGGGGAAGCCAGGCTGCAGGAGGCTCCTGACAAGCCTCTGCTGGGCTCCTGTCACATTCTCCAAGCCCAGGGGGATCAGCTGGGTCCACCAAGGCAGGCTTCGTCCACCCCTTGTGACCTCCTCGTCCACCCCTTGTGACCTCCTCGAGTCCTCCTACCTCCCTCTCCAAAGCCTGAATCTCCCCCTGGGACTCACCCCTGGCTCGGGATCCTTCCCACTCCCAGCCCCTTAGCGGCCCATTCCTCCCGGCCCCTCGAAAAAGAAAAATTGTCTCCTCCAGAGAGACTTCACGGAGTCTCTGGAATGCAGGCATGCAGCTCAAAGGCCTTGGGCAGGTCACTTTACCTTCCTGGGTCTTTATTTCCTCACCTGTGCAGTGAGGATAATGATCAAAATATCTCAGAAGGTCATGGAGACGGGGAGAGTGTCTCCTGGTAAGTTGTGAAATATACCAAGCAGGCCAGGGGATATGGTGACTTATTTCTTCACTTCGGCCATACCAGTCTGGTGCCCAAAGTGGCCCTCTCCCCCCACCCACCTAAATCCTCCTCTGACTCACCAGCTTACCATGTAGTGGTGAAGAGTTTAGTTCCATCTCCAGGAACACAAAATAGTAAAGAGCCGGGGCCTGAGTTCAAACCCAACTCTGTGACCTTGGGCAAGTTTCCTAACCTCCTTCTTCAACTGCAACATTAAGATAATGATAGCATGGTCTTCTTCAAGGAACTGTTGTGAGGACGGAAGGAGTTAAGACACAAATGGTATTATGATAATACAGTTAGGATTCCGGGAGGATTAATTATTATCACTGTCTCTGGCCGCCAAGCAAGAAAAACCTTCTCTGTCCATAAGAGATCTTACCCAAGCACCCTTGCTCCCCTGTTGATCTCCAGCTGTGAGCGGAACCGTGCTCCGAATGCCTTGCAGAAACAGCCTCACGAGTGGTGGGCTGGATCAGAGCTGCTTTGAGAAGAAGGAAGGAAGTCCTGCAGAGGGCTGGCCAAAGGGTGGGGATGTCTGAGTGCGCTCCCTGGACAGTGCTCTGGGCACCCCAGATGAGAAGGTACCTGGAGAGGTGAGACCATCCGCGCCTGCCTGGGTCAGGGCCAATGCCTCTGAGGCCCCTGACTCCTGTATTCACAAAAGGTTATACCTCGGGGCACCTGGGTGGCGCAGTCGGTTAAGCATCCGACTTCAGCCAGGTCACGATCTCGCGGTCCGTGAGTTCGAGCCCCGCGACGGGCTCTGGGCTGATGGCTCAGAGCCTGGAGCCTGTTTCCGATTCTGTGTCTCCCTCTCTCTCTGCCCCTCCCCCGTTCATGCTCTGTCTCTCTCTGTCCCAAAAATAAATAAACGTTGAAAAAAAAATTAAAAAAAAACAAAAAACAAAAGGTTATACCTCCTAGAGCCCCAGAATTCCTTCTACTAAGCTAAAAAGCACCTCTAAAACCACTCCTTTCTCCCGATATTTGACTGTATACCTAGAAAACTCAAGAGGGGGTGCCTGAGTGGCGCAGCTGGTTGAGCGCCGACTTCACTCAGGTCATGATCTCACCGTTGGTGAGTTCGAGCCCCGCGTCGGGGCCTGCTTCCGATTCTGTGTCTCCCTCTCTCTCTGCCCCTTCCGATGCTCGTGCTCCCCCCCATCTCTCAAAAATAAATAAACATTTAAAAAAATGAAAAAAAAAAGAAACCTCAAGAGACTCTAGGGGAAAAAAAACTTTCAGAATTAAGAATGCTTTGGTATCGTGGCCTATAAGACACTGTAGGTAGCTGTTTTCTGGCAATAAATAAGGGGAAATATTCCTGTTATAACGTAAATACAAAATAGTAGAGTACTGTAAGCATGTCAGTGTGGAGAGCGGCTCTTAGCTGATGGGTAACTGAAAAGTATTAATCCCTGCCCTTTTCCCTTCCACTGGCGCTAAGGCCCAGCACATGGCTCTGTCCTTAGTGGCCATCCTTCCGTGACATCTGAACATGGCAGACTTAGTTTGAATCAAGGGAGCCATTTCCCAGTAGGAGGAATTCTCTAGTATGAGAGCTCTCCCTGCCCTCGGAGGAGGAGGGGTCCACCGCGGGCTCACTGAGGGTGCCTAGAACTCTCTAGGCCAACCGAAGAGCGTCCTAACAGCACACAGTCTGGTTTCATGGAAAACTAACTGTATAGTTTGTTCAGTGCCCATCATGGTACCAAGCTTTATGCTAAGCCCTTTATATGTATAGTCTCATTTCCTCACCAGCCCTGCAAGATAGTTCTGTTTACATTTTTTTAAATGTTTTTACTTATTTTTGAGAAGAGAGAGACAGAGCAGGAGTGGGGGAAGGGTCGAGAGGGAGACACAGAATCCGAAGCAGGCTCCAGGCTCCGAGCTCTCAGCCCAGAGCCCGACGAGGGGCTTGAACCCACGAACCGGGAGATCACGACCTGAGCTGAAGTCGGACGTTCGACCCACTGAGCCACCCCGGCGCCCCGGATTAGCTCTATTTTATAGATGAGGGAAAGTGCAGCTCAGAGAGGGCAAGTGACTTACCTGAGGTTACTCAGCTAACAAGTGTCAAAGCCAGGATTTGAGCTCAGTTGTTTGGACGTGTGTGCCCGAGTCTAATGAAGGACAATCCTGGGGCTCTAAGGGCACAGGGCAAGTCTGAGAATGAGGGGAAAGGTTGAGCACGGCCCCCTATGCTCCTCTCCATTTCCCTCTTGGAGGCTGTGGGGTGCTAAGAGGTTAGGGATCCCACAGGTTAGGGATTCAGAATGCTGAACCCTGCTTCAAATCCGCTGGGGGACTCTCGGGGAAGCTATTGAAACTCTCTGAGCCTCAACGATCTCACCTGTGAAATGGATTAAGAAGGGCACTAACTTTTCTATGCAGCTGAAAAGATTAAATGAGACAGTGCCTGTGAAAGTGCCTGGCATGTGATTTGTGCACAGTGGGTTCTTAGCATCTTCCCTGCCCAGGTCTTGGGAGGATCCGAGTCTGTGCTTGGAAGCAATTTTCTCTTGCTTTCCTTCCTTACCAGCCAGCCTCCCACTCCCTCTGGCCTCCTGTTTTCCTCAGCTTCCTACCTACCCTCTGTTGGCCAAGGGTATGTCTCTCCCCGCACCCACCCGCCGCACCCCCCTTGGTGATCCCTGAGCTCAGGACAGGCCTGCCTGGCCCCAGGGGTGGGTGTGGGGCAGTGCCACACGCGTTGCATGACGTGGCCAGGCGCTCTCAGTGCGCAGGGAAGGGCACCCTGCTGCCGTTTGCCAGGTTCAAGGTGAACTGCCCAGGGTGGGGGGGATACCCCCTCCCCCGTACCAGCTAATCTTCCAGGGTGTGGAGTCTTTATTCCCTGCTTACTCAGCAGACATTTCCAATCCTGCTTCAGCAAACAACCGAGAAGTTTCAGCCTCAAGGCTCCGCCCCCTTGTCAGCCCCCTCCCCAGGTTTGCCTCCTTGCAGGGTGCTTCCTGGCCACCTTGGGCCCCTAAGTACCCCCTCTCTCAGACTGCCGACCTTGGGCAGAGCAGTTACCAGACTCCAGACCCCTCCCAAGTGCTTCCAAAGCCTCCGAGCTTTTCAGGGGTTCCAGAGGCCAATTCCATACTCCCTCCCTCCCCTCCCCCCCCCCCCCCCCGCCACACCACCCCCAAGCAGGAGCTTCCAAGACTCACCAGCCAGTGGACTGGACCAACTGAAGACC
Source organism: Felis catus (assembly GCF_018350175.1). Lineage (NCBI taxonomy): Eukaryota > Metazoa > Chordata > Mammalia > Carnivora > Felidae > Felis > Felis catus. Next base: position 35,546,800 of record NC_058381.1, on the reverse strand, counting down.
CTGGGTAGGGGTGGGGTGGTGCTCAGATCATTGGGTCTGACCCACTTGTCCAGAGAACATTCTTCATCCTACAGTCTGGAGGCCAGGGTTTCAGAGCCCACTTAGCAGCGCCTGTCCAGCTGTGGCCACCGGCACTCATCGAACGGCCCCTCATTTGCCGTGTGACCTTGGGCAAGTCACATAGTCTCTCTGGGGCTGCTTCCCAGCAGTGAGATGGGATCATGCCCAGCGAGGGTGCCATCACGGTTGAGTTCCTGCATTTGCTCCGGGGCGGGTGACTGGGTGTTGGGCTTTCCTCTTCTGGTCTTATTTAACCCCCGACAACCGAAAGACAGAGACAGTTATCTTTTTCCCCCTCCGGTTCCCCCTCCTCTGACGGGAGCGGAAGCCGAAGCCAAGAGGGTTTGTGTGAGGGGCCCGAGGGTTCTGTCACCTCGTTGATCCATTCGGGCATTCCATATTCACCGGGCATCCTGTGAGGCATCCGAGGTGGGAGCGTGTCCCAGTGAACACGGCCAAGTCCCTGTCCTTGTCCCTGCTACCCCCGGTGCAGACCCTCTCCCAGCTCTGCCCCCACGGACCTTGGCATAAAGACTGCCACTTGTCTCCCAGCCCAGGGTGAACACAACAGTCACAGCCATGCGCTGTGAGCCGGGGACAAGGCCGAGGACAAGGTGAGAGGTGCGCTGTGCCTCTGCAGAACTGGGACCAGGAAACAGGGCTGAGTGACAGAGGAGAAGGGGGGGGGGGCGCTGGGGATCCGGGCTGGTGTCAAGGAAGGGTCGCCCAAGGAGCTGACTCCAGAGCCTCTGTGGGAGCCGGCCGGGCCTGTTCGAAGAGCTGGAGGTTGGCCTTCTGGACTCCCTGGTCCCAGCCTTCTCCACCAGCCTCCACCTGCTCCCTCTGCCCCAAGCCCCCCAGGACCCCCCCATCAGCACTGCCTCCCCTCCCCCGGGGCTGCCGGGGAAACTCATCTCCAAGCACTTTCTGGCTTCTAAGTCTCCCAGTCTCAGGCTGCTGGATGGCTGGTAAACAGCTTATTAAGGTGATTAACGCTGCAATTAAAGCTGGAAAAACAGAGGCCAGGGTGCTGGCTGAAGCGCCCCCTTCTCCTCCCCCCTCCGTTCACCCCTCTGCCCCTCCTGCCATCCTCCTCCATCCCCCACCACCTCCCCCTCCTTCCCCGGGCTTGGTTGATGCAACTCGCCCAGGGGCTGGGGGCTGGGGGGCTGCCCGTCAGGGGTCCTGTCTCAGCTTCCCAGAACTCCCTTCCCCTCGGAGGTGTGGGGGCTCTCCCAGACTGGGGAGCAGGTGGTGTGTTGCCGAGGCAGATGGTGTATGGGGTGAGAGCTCTAGGATCTCCTGCCTAGGACCCCTTAAACGGAGGGGTCTCGGGGACCTGTCTTCCCCCAGAAGTAGGGCAAGGAGCTTCCTTTCCCCAAGCTCATGGTGCCAGAGTGGATGACAGCTCATCCGAGGGGCTAGGAGCCGTCAGACCCTGCCGTTCTCGGAGCCGTGCATCCCGGGAAGGACTTAGCGACCTTCTGGACCCCAGCCTCCCCCCTTCCTTCCGCATCGCTCTAGCCAGCATCCCCAGCTCTCCCATAAGCCCCCGTCCTCCCCACCCTGAGCCCCGGGGAGTTATTCCATAGGCGGTGCTCCAGGGAGCAGGTTCCCAGGCCCCAGCTCTGCCTGTCATGCCACCCGCCTTCTCTCAAGGCATAATTCAAGTGCTACCCTCTTCCATGGAACCTTTTCAGGTTTCCTTCCCACCCACTGCTCCTGCCCTTTCTCCTTACAGCCCCCTCCAGGTCTCCCGGGACCGTGTCAGGTCTGCCCAGCTGGGGCCTCTCCGGGGTTGGCCCCGCTTCTGACCCTGAAGCACCTCGTACAGGTGTGTGCCTTCCTCTCCCCGGGCTTTGGGCATCTGCTCTGCCAGGCTCCTAGAACTGCCTGGCCTGGCTGGTAGCAGGTGCTCAGTAGATACTGGCTGATTTACTCCTTTGGGGAACACACTTATTCCTCCTAGTGATGGCTGGGTCATGGGTCTGAGTTGGGGGTATGCAAGGGCGGGGTGGGGCGGGAAACAAGGTGGGGAGTCAGCCCCTTCTCCCTCCCTCACGACCGTCACCATCGTCACCGTCGTCACCATCGTCAACAGCAACTCTCATTACCTGAGCAGTACTCACTAGGTGCTGGGTACCTTATTAAGCATTTTGTTCGCATTATACTGCTTAATCCTCTCGACAACCCTACCAGGCAGGTAGCATTATCCTGGTATTACCAATGAGGAAACTGAAGCTTAGAAAAGTTAAGTGACTTGTCCAAGATCACACAGTCAGTGAGGTTATGGAGGCAGGATTCAGTCCAGGTCAGCTGACTCCCGGCAGGAGCATTCCTGAACACAGCCTGAAGCTTTTCCTGGGGCCGGCCCCTCCCCCCCCCTCCACTTCTCCTCCAGGGAGGAGCCTGGAAGGTGGGCTGGCCACCTGGGGTGCGTGGAACCTGGGTGGGGCAGGAGGGAGATGGGGGGGTGGGGGCTCCAGCTCTCTGAAGCTCTGCCCTGGGGCCCCTCAGTCAACTCAGCTCCAGGAAAGCCGTTTAAGAGCACCCATCCTTCAGACAGACCCGGGTGCAAACCCCAGCATCGCCACACATTAGTTATATGACCTTGCCAGAGATTGAACCGCTCTGTGCCTCAGTTTCCCCCCCTGAAGAGTGGGTACTCCATCACCCCCCACCCCACCCCCCCACCCCCCAGCCTGCTGTGAGGATCCCATGCAAAATGCCTGGCACAGAGTAGGACTTGAGCGAGCGTCAGCTGTCGCTAAGGCTCGGAGAACAGTGACCCTGGGGGCAGACTGGGGTGCCCCAGGCCCCCCGCGTCCCCGCACCTTGTGGCGAGGCAACGGGTGTAGTCAAGAAGCACCTGGCAGAAGATGGGCGCAGCAGCCCCGCCCTGGCACCCTGCCAGGTCCCCCCCCCACCCAAGCCCTTTCTTGGCGGGCCCCCAGCCCAGGGCCCCTGGACAGAGTGGAAGAGGGCCACTGGCCAGGCCGGGAGGTGAGGAGAGGAGGAAGGGGAGGTCAGGGGTGGGGCTGACCCCCGCGGGAGGTCACCCGGGCAGTTAATCCAGCCTGACCGAGCAGGGATGAGCAGGGAGGAATTAGGGAGTTTACAACACCCTTTCATCCCGGAGCAGCCCGCCCGCCAGCCGGCCTGCCCAGCCTCCTCCTTCCTTCCTCTCTCTTTCTGCCCTTTTTTTTCCCCCCTCTCCCTCCCTTTGCTGGCAGCCCAGCCCTAATAAAATGCAGTGTCTCCAGTAAGTCTGCCCGGCTGCCGCCTCGCTGCTCCTGCCTGCACGCAGCCCTCAAACCAAACTGCTCAGCTCAGCCCCGCCTGGCAGCTGCCACTTAACCCTTGCCAGCCTGGCTGGCGTCCGTGGGCGGAAGGCCCTCCTCCCTTCCGCCTCCCTCGGGCAGGGGCGGGGGGGGGAGTGGGGGAGGCAAGGCTCGCCTCCTGGGAGGTAGAGGGGCGCGGTGGGGGGGGGCGGTGGGGGGGTCCCCACTGTTCTGGAGCCCAGCCCAGAGGACCCCCAGGCCAGGTGCCTGTGACCGCCGGAGCCCCTTCCCTCTGACTTCTCATTGGTACGCTGCTTGGGACCTCGCAACAGCCCCAGGGGCCACCAGGGCGGGTGGGGCTTGTTGTCCCCGTTCGACGGATGAGGAAAGCGAGGGCCCGGCCTGCCGGGGAGGTTTCAGGCTGAGCCGGGTCACCTCTGCGGCTGGGTGGTGTTGCTGACTCTCGGTCCGAGACTTTTTTTTTCCGGCGCAGGGAACTGTCGCCGCCTCGTTGGGCGCGCGCGCCCGTGCCTGTGCGTGACCCTGGGATGTGCGACCTGAGGGATGCGTGCGTGCGCACCTGTGTGTTGGGGGCGCTCCGTCTCCCGGAGGCTTATGGCTTCGGCTTCGCACGTCCGTGCGACGCCAAGGGGTCTCGGGTCTGCGTCTGTGTCTGTGTCGCCGGCGGGAGTCCGTGTAGGTGTGAGGGCGGGAGAGAGGTCATCGCGTGTCCCGGAACGTGCGCGTATGAGAGAGAGAGGTAGCTCACAAGCGAGTGCGTGCATTCACACTGCCTCCTGCCTGCCACCACCACGTGTCCCTCACACACCTCCATCCATTCCACCACCTCCAGTCCCAGAGTGGAGCCACTGGAATGGCAGGGGGGGTGGCAGTGCTGGGCCCAGGCGGGTCAGTGGCACTGGCGAGAAGTGGCACTGGCGAGAGTGGAGCCAGGGCTGAGCCTGAGAAGGTAAACACAGGACCCCCTTCGTCTGTTCGCTTCCGTCACCCAGCTCGGATCCCCGTGGCCCAGGGTCCCTGCCAGCTCCGGGAGGGAGCGAGCGAGCAGCAGTGTCCCCCCTGCCCCAGGCCCCACCCTCACCCCAAGCTGGAAGGGACAGACCAGAGAACGAGGGACCGGGGAGCGCCTGGGCGTGGAGTCAGGGGGGTTACACGCGTGTGCAAGCATGTCTGCGTGTGAGCCCAAGATCAAAGAGCAGCCCCGAGGTGACCCAGCGGCGGCAGCAGTGGCGGAAGGCAGCTGGCTGGCAGGGAACGCCAAGCCACCAAGCAGAGTGGAGTCAGGGAGGCCACAGCTGGGAGCCTCCCACCCACCCAGACCGGCCAAGTTGGGGGCGGCCACAGGGTCAGGAACACCTGCCACCAGGGGCCAGGCCCAGCCCAGCTCCTGAGCCCAGAGTCCCAGCAGTGGGTCCGCAGGGCTGACTCCCCCAGGAGCTCCTAGAGGCTCACAGGCTTCTCTGTGCCAACTTCCCCAACTCCCAGACCCTCCCCAAGAGCTGTCTGCCTCCAGCCTCCAGTTCAAAGAGCTCAGCGGTTAGTTTCTTCTTTTTTATTAACGTTATATATAAAGATGGGTCCAGTAAGAAAGCAGAAGGGAGAAGGCTGGGAGGGAGTGGGTGTTGGCTTCGTTCCCGTCCCCCTAGGGTGGGACTCTGAGACCTACCAAGTGTCTCCTTGTTCCTGTACCTCCCACCAAACCCCAATCCAGCCGGAGCCCACATCCCTGTTTCTCTCTGCTCACAACGCACAGGCAGGTACGTCCAGGAGGCAAGGGCCACATAAATAGGAAACCACAGTAGGGAGGAGGCTGGTTCTCTCTGTTGTTCTTAAAAAAAAAAAAAAAATACATACTGTATATATAGCTACAGTCCTCCACCTCCCCTTTTCTTCGACGTTTGACCACATCAGGGTGGAGGAAGGTGAGCTCTGGGGGGGACGTCTGGGCCAAGGAAGGGTAGTGCTACCAGCCCTCCAGACAGCCACCCCCTCACCCCTAAAGGCACGGAGCCGTAACCCTGCCCTCTCTCTCCGCGCGCCTCACACACCGTTCTCCATCTGCGGGAGCAATCTGCTTCCAAAGCCACCGGAAAGGGGATGTTTCGGGGGGGGGTCTGTCTTGCCTGGTAGGTTTCCTTGGAGATTTGGGGCTTGGCGCCCAAACTGCCAACTTACTGGAGGAGAGGAAGAGGTGGGTGGGGGTGGGGCAGGGCAGAAGTGCCCATGCAGGGGAGATTGGTCCTATCTGTTAACAATGCCCTTTGTTTTCCTAGTTTTCAACAGCTTTTAAAACCAAAGTTGTGCAAAGTCCTGTACACGGAAGAAGAAGTGGGTCCTTAGGAAAGACACCTGAGACCCACCACCCCTCTCTGACCAGAGGGGGAGAGAGGAGAGAGACGGCTCCTTGGGCTCTTCCCTCTAAAGCCACAAATATTAAAAGACACCCTCACTTGGGGGGGTTTCTTTGGTTTAACCCTCAAATCTGAAACGAGGGCTAGAAGTGCGGGCTGGGGGTTGACATCCCCACCCTGAGTCCTGGTCACCATGTCCAATGTCTTTTTGGCAGAAGGGATTGCTCAGGAAGTGGGGAGCCACAGGTGGCTTAGTGACTTAGGAGGAACCAGGCCTAGCAGGTCCCGGGATCCATGGTGCCTGGTGCCCCAGCCCAGGCCTGACCTGCAAATGCTGCACAGTGTCCCCGGTCCCCGAGTTCTCCAGTCTGTGGAATGAGCACTAAGTTTTAGAAGCTGGAAGGTGACGGGCCATGAAAAGCCAATCCAGGCTCCCGGAGCGGAAGGGGAACAGCTGTCCCAGCTGGAGTGGAGCGCCCCAACGTCTGGAGGGGTACCCCGGTGTCTAGGCAAGGGGGAGGGAGGTTCAGGGGACATCCTTGGTCCATGCAAATTTCATCTGGAAGCTCTTGGATCTCTGGAGGAAGGGGCAAGGGAAGGGGGAAAGGGGTGCCCTTTCCCCTGTGCTCCTCGATGATTCCTGAGTGTCGGCTAGGACAGAGGCGCCTTCTGCCTGGTCCCGGGTCCTTCGTGGGAGGTTCAGGTCAGGTGGGGTGCTCAGTACACAGCCCCAGGGTTGGGCGGGGGCCCGGGGGAGGCGTGATGCAGGGCGGCCGGCTGAGACGGCTGCTGCTGTAAGTGGGGTCCACTCAGGTTCTGTGCGTGGTACCAGGAGTTGGTGGGGTCGTCCAGATAGCTTGGGGAGGCACTGTAGGGGAGCGGCGGGGGCAGCTGGCTTCGGGCAGGGGCTGGAGTGGAGTGGGAGGAGGTGTCCCAGAGGGCAGGTGATGGGGGTGAGTTGCAGGCCATGGAATCACTATTGTTGGGACTATGCTCCAAGGGCACCTCCCCGTTCTTATACAGCTTCTTGAATTTGGAGCGGCGGTTCTGGAACCAAATCTTCACCTGCATGGGAGGGGAATGGCAAAAAAAAAAAAAAAAGAGGGGGAGCTAGTTAGCCTCTCAGAACGTGTAGTGAAAACCCCAAAGGGCCCCAGCCTAGAAAAGGCAAGTCCAGCACCCCACCTTACACAAGACCCTGGCAAAACCTAGGTGTCCTGACTCCCCGGCCCAGTACCTTTTCTCGATAGGTCAGGGTGGGGGGGGGCGGTGGGGGCGGCGGGGGGGGGACTGCAGTTAGGAACATCCTGCACATGGGTCCACATTCCTCTCCACTACCTATTAAGTGTGCGACCTTGGGCAAATCCCTGGACCTTTCTGATTCTTGCCTTCCCCATCTGCAACATGGGGATGACAGCCCTTACTTCCTAGGGTCACCAGGAGGCTCAGATAAGTTACGATGGGCAGTTGGTGGCATTTTGTTCACATGAGAAACCCATAAGCAGAGGCACACAGGTACCCAGAGACAAACCCACACCCACATAAGCATTTCCATGTGCAGGAATGTACCCACTCACAGCTTCACACTCAGACACCAGATTACAAAGATACACACACACACACACACACACACACACACACACACGCGCGCGCGCGCGCCCGCACAGATGCACCCAGATAAACGCCCCGTGAACACAAGCGCCCGCGTTCACACACTCAGGCGTGGATGAGCCCTCGGGGGCTGGCTAATGGGGGTGACCTGGGGACTCAGGAGCAGGTGAGCCATGATTCTCTAAATTTCCCTTGGGGTATCTCCCCCTCCCCCTGCTGCTCCCCACCCCGTGACTGATACAAACAATGAATCAGCTCCTCACTGGGTGACCCAGATTCCCAGCGGACAGGGCCCCACGCAGCCAGCCGCCCGCAGTAACCCAGGCCCGCCTGTCAACACCTGTAGGGAGCCAGGCATCCACCAGCCACTCCGCCCCTGAGCAGCGACAGGCTGCTGGGGGCTTTAGGATCAGGCTGGGGGTAGGGGTGGAGCTCACCTTTGCGTTCCTATCCCCCTTTGGTGGGGAACCTCCCTTCCTGGCTTTGGGGCAGAGGAAGGGGTGAAGCATTTAGATGCCGAACATGAATGGGGTGTTTTGAGACAAGTGCACATTTTTGTACGTGCACTCACCAGTGTGCACAGTCATGTACACGTGTCCCTCCATCTGTAAACACACTGCCCCCTCCTTATGCGACCACTCCCCCGCGCACCCAGACCCGTTAGCACGTGTGCAAATATTCATGCATATACACATACACGTCCACTGCTACACACACATGCCTGGCCTGGGGGTGGGGGAAGACACGAAAGGGACTCCTATTAAGTGAGTGACAGGCACTGCGTGGGAGCTGGGGAGTCTGGAGCAAGGGGAGGAAACTTCTCCCGGTGGCAGACACACACGGTTGCACAGGTTCACAAATATGCACGCCTGTACACGTTTTAATGCAGAGACTTCCGACAGCCGCTGAGACTTGGCATGGGGGAGGGGTGGCCTTCCATCTACAGGCCAGGGTTTCGAGGGCCTGCAGGGGATTTCAAAGGCCAGCCAGGTTCAGCGGCGCCTACCCCCCCCCCATCCCCGGGGTCCTGCGCGGGGCCCCACCGAGCACCCCCCCTTCCCCCGTCCTTGCTGGCCCGACACTGACCTGTGTCTGCGTGAGGCCCAGCTGCGCGGCCAGCTCCGCGCGTTCGGGCAGCGCCAGATACTGGGCCTTCTGGAAGCGGCGCTGCAGGGCGGCCAGCTGGTAGCTGGAGTAGATGGTGCGGGGCTTGCGGACCTTCTTGGGCTTCCCGTTCACCATGCGCACCTCGGCTTCCGGCTCCTCCTTCACGGACACTGTGGGCAACGCACCGGGCGGGGGGCGGCTCAGCCTGGGCCTGCGCGCCCCCGCGCCCCCCGACGCGCTCCGGGTTTCCCGGCCGTGCGCGCTCCGCCGCCCGCGCCCCGACAGGCGGCGACCGAGCCGGAGCCGGAGCCGGAGCGGAGCCGGAGCCGGCGGCCGCCCACGACGCGCGCTCCCAGCTCGCAGCTCCGCGCCCGGCCCCCGGAGCGCGGTCCCCGGCGCCCGCCACCCGGGCGAGGACGGGCCGCGGCTTCGCTCCGACGCCTTCCCGGCTCGCCACCAGCCTGCTGGCCGCCTCCTTCTCGCCCCCACCTTGCCCTCGGTCACCTCTCTAGCTCTTTCCCTCCGTTCTTCCTCCTCCCTCCCCCCTGCTTTTTTTTTTTTTTTTAACTTTTTAAATTTTAGAATAATTTTAGATTCTCAGAAAAGTGGCAAGCACAGTACGGATTCTCTGTTCCTTCCTTCCCTCCTTTTTTTTTCTTGTCCCTTCCTCTGTTCTTTTCCCTCACTTTGTCACTCCACGTTTCTCTTCTGCTGTTTCTCCACCTTTCTCTTTTTCCGCTTTCCCACTTCTCAGGCTCTGCTTTCTGGGGTGTGTGTGTGTGTGTGTGTGTGTGTGTCTGTCTCTCTCCATGTCCCCCTTACCATTCCCCCTCTCCCGGCCCATATCCAGACGGCCCCTGGAGCTTCGAGTCCCCGCTGCCGACCCCCAAGCCTTTGGAATCCATGGAAAAGTTGAAGTGCTTGCAAAAGCACCCGATTCGGAGGTCCCCTGACACCCCACGCTCTTCCCCTTCCTCCCCTAACTGGCCCCATCCTCCCTGAGACCGCGGTGCACAGCTTCGGGACTGGAGGGTCATCTGTCCCCTCTGGGGGTCTTCTAGCCCACCTTGTCTATACAGCACTTTTTTTTTTAAACCCTCGACGTTTCCCTAGATGTGGGCTTCAATTCCCCGCCTTTCTCTCCCTGGGGGAACCCTCCAAGGTCTCACCTGGATCCTGGGCGGGCAGTGGCTGCTCCCGGTACGCCCCGTATTGCCGGTAGGAGGCTCCATAAGTATATTCCGACTTGGGCGAGTAAGCGCCCGTGCCCGCAAGCCCGTTGAGATTGAACTGGTGGTGGTAGGTGTAGGGGTTCACGGTCTGGCCGTAGGGCTGGCCCGAGTAGTAGTCGTGCTGGGGAGCGCTGTAGTAGCCCAGATCAGTGACAGAGGACTCGGGCAGGGTGGGCGAGTCCTTGGAGCCTGCATGGCAGCTTAGCGAGCTGGAGATGTCGGTGAGGATGCTGCTGAGCTTGCGATCGAAGGAGCCACTCATCCTGGCGGGCGCCGCGAGTCCTGGGGCTGGCCTGGGCCGCCGAGCCGAAGCCGGCAGGGGCGCGGAGGAGGCGCAGGAGACGAGGCAGGGGTGTGCGTTGGGGAGCCGAGGGGAGGGCCCGCAGGGTCTCGGGGGAGGGGAGGTCGAGGGGCGCCTAGACCATGGCAGGCCTTCGGGCGGTCGCTGCGCGCCTCTCGTCGCGTCCCAAGCCACAGTCAAATGCTGCCAGCTCCGCCCGGCCAGCCGGTTATAGACTCAATAGTGGAGTCTCGGAGGGAGGCTCCAGCGCTCTGATTGGCTGCAAGTCTCGCCTTCGAGGCAAAACATGCTCTTGCGCTCTTTCGTTCTCTTTCTCTCCTCTCTCCCCCCCATTCTTTGTTGTTACACACACACACACACACACACACACACACACACACCCCTTGTTCCCCCTCCTGTGGCTCCCGCCCCCAGTCCAGATAACTCCCAGCGTCTCTGAAGGAAGGAGTTGGGGGGGAAGAGTGTCTCTGCCGGGCCCCCAGGATTTGTCAGTCTGTCTGTCTCCCTGGCTGCGGCTGGGAGGTGGGCTCAGGTGCGATGGGGAGGCAGGGGAATTTGCCTATTGGGTGTTCGCGGTGGGGGGTGGGGGGAGGTGGTCCAAGGTGGTGTGTGTGTGTGTGTGTGTACCCTGTGCAAATGACAGGCAGACAAATGTGCCCAGCGTGGGAAGGCCCCAGGGCTCTGGAAAATATTTTAATTTCTTTTAAAATCAGAAGAAAAGGGGAAGACATTTTAGGTTGAGGAAAATGTTTCAGTGTATGAGATTAATATATTCACAGCAGTGCAATCATAAAACGTAATCTTGAATGTCTTTATAGAGGAAGGGGCCCATCAGGGAAAAGTGCCTCGGGCCTGTGAAAGTCCTAATGGGGCCCAGAGAGGGTCCTGTTTTGGGGGCGGGGGCAGGGGTGTGTGGATTTAGGGGCTTAGGCAGCGGTTGGAGGTGCATAACCTGCCCGTGGTGCAGCTTCAGAAATGGCCCAGGCTTGCTAGAGGGAGCAGAGGATCTGGGGTCCCCGTGAGGCTGGGTGAGATTAGAGGCTGGCTCTCTGTGCTTTATTTAGTAAGTTTGGGGTCAGAATCTGTGCACTGGGGACAACACTGGGGGAATGTGGGCCCTTTTAGAGATGAGGTATGTGGGACGGGTGTAGTTGGGGTATGTGGTGTGAGGGTTACACGTGTTCTGCAGTATACAGCGATGCACATGAGAGCAGGCCCGTGTGCGTGTGTGTATGTGTGTGTGTGAACGCGGGACCGCAAGGGTATAAGCAGTGTGAGTGGAGGGCCACGGGAGGGGGGTGTCTCCGTGTGAACGTGTCATTGTATGCCGATGTGTATAAAACTCTTAGCACCTTCTCAGTCGACCCATGATGCTCCATTGAGTCCTGTCCCTCCAAGAAGGCCCTGGAAAAGAGGCTCCCCTTCCTGCGGATGGGCCACTCCTAAGTCCCGTCTGGCCCGCAAAGTCGTCCAGGTTGTTCCCAACGCCTACAGCATTTCTCCACGCCACCCCCAATGCTGCTCTCCGCCTTTCTTTGGGGGTGGGGGGAGGAGGGGGAGCTCCTCCAACTCTCAGTTCCCGGCCGCATACGACCTTCACACAGGGCAGCCTCGTCAATTCTCATGTCCCTTCAGTCTGCCCGGCGGTGCTAAAGCGACTCAGGACGCGCAGTGCCAGCGCGCCACCTTGTGGTCATTTCTGGGCTCTGCAGCCTCCCCAAGTCTCGCCAGTCCGGGGGAGGGGCTTCCTACCTAGACTCCTAACGTCCCGCAGGGAAGGATGCAGGGGGCTCTGTGGCCCTTTCCAAAGTCAGACCCTGAGGACAGGATGCCAGGCAAATCCCCGGGACTTAAGAGCTGCGGCTGGCGGAGGCAAAAGGCCCCCGTCCCCGGGCGGAGGGGCAGGAGTGTCCGCCAGGTCTGAATCGCTCCGGGGAGGCCGCAGCGTGGGAAAGGTGGGGGCGGGGGCCGGGCGAGGGGAGCGCTATCTGCCCGTCTATCTCCGCGTCCCCCCAGCGCCTATCGCCCGCCGCTCCGAGCCCGTGGCGGGGCGAGTTGCCACCCGCTCGGGATGCCCTCTGTTCTGTTGCCAAGAGGGCGCCTAGAAAGCCCGAGGCGTTGGGGGCAGCGAGGGCACTGGGCCGGCCGGCTCCCCTCCCACAATGCGAGAGGGGGAGGCGGGCAGGGCCTGCTTTGGAGCCCCCTGCTCCCCACAGAAAGGGGACAGCCTCTGGCAAGCCCCTTCTCAGGGGTTCATTCATTCATTCATTCATTCACAACCGAGAAAGAGGGCCCAGGTGAGTCACTCCCGTTCCCTCCTGGTCGCCACCCCAGCCTGCGGCTCCTGGGCTCCGCGAGTGAGCACTGGACTGGGAGTCCGGAACCCTGGAGTCACGACAGGGTGGTGGATGACAGTAGCATAGTTTCTACGCTCCATTCTGCTCTGAAGGTCTGAAAGAAATGGACAAAAGCTGCAGCATGAAAGACTGAGGTGAGCCATTAAACAATAGTTGGGGAGCGTGCGATTGGCATCTGGTCCTCCATTGCACTGTGCGCTCCGAGCCGCCAGGGACTGTATCTCCCAGCTCACTACCACCTTCCAGATGCCTACAGCAGCCCTGACACACACCACTACAGCGCTCAGTTGATGTTCGTGGAATGAATAACGGAGACCCTCTGGTACTGGAGAGGGGCTGAGCATCTTGGCTGAGTGCGCGCGCAGGGCTAGGAAGAGGGGAGGCACGGGGCGGGCACCGGGGTGAAGCTGCCCCGGGCTCAAGGATAAGAGTAAGAGTAGCTTCCCCGAGAGGGCCATCCGCTGGCAGGCTCAGGGTGGTAAGGTGGCCAGAGGATGCAGTGGGACCAGTTGCCACCTGCTGCACCTCATCTGGGCCGATGAGATGAGCAGGTGGCCGCCGGGCGGAGTCCTGCTTCCCGGGGCGGAGGGATGATGCAGCCTTTTAGGGGCCTCTGGGAGGCTGGCAGGACGGAGGAGCAGGGTTGGCCAATGTACAGGTCAGACTCCATCGTCCCCCCTCTCCCTGGGCATGAGAAAAGGCATCCTCTTGAAGCAGACTGTCTCCTGGAGCCCGGTGTCGTGCTCTCTGGGCATGGCACAGCCACTGGGCGTGCAGGGTGCCGGGTCTGAGGGGAGGAACCCGGGAAGACAGAGCCCAGCCCTTGCTCTCTCTTTTGCCTGGGGAGCTGACGCCATCTAGTGGTCAATGTAAGGAGGCCAGAGTCCGGCTCCCCTGGGGAGACCTGCTCAGGGGGCCACGTGCAAAGCCCCCACCTTCAGACCCAGAAGGAATATTCTCTTTACTGGTCTTAGGAGCCCTATCAGCACTAAATAGTCACTCTTCATCATCACCTTGCCTTACTCCGCAGCGCGTGCCTCTCTCCCCACCCACCCATCCTTGACCAGCCTGTGGCTCCTTCCCTCAGGTTTCTCGTTTGTAAATCAAAAAATAGAAGGGCGCCTAGTTCGCGAGTTCGAGCCCTGCATTGGGCTTTGTGCTGACAGCTCAGAGCTTGGAGCTGCTTTAGATTCTGTCTCTCTCCCTCTCTCTCTCTCTCTGCCCCTCCTCCACTCGTGCTCTATCTCTGTCTGTCTGAATAAATGTTAAAAAAAATTTTTTTTACAGTGGATTATTAGATGGCCTCTGAGGCCCCTTCATATTCCCAGATTCTTGTCACTCAAGGGGGAACTCTCCTTCACCTTCTCGCCAGCTGCCTTGGAGATACATCCCAGGGGTCCAGAACTTCGCAACCTGGAGGTCTTCTGGAATTCTTCATCCATCCATTAAATCCTTCCTGAGCCTCTATTGCACTTGGTGCCGGGGATGGAGCGCTGAGCAAGACAGACACAATGCTCCCTCCATGGAGCAGGACCCCAAAGTCCAGCAGAAGAAGTGGACACAGAAGCAGCCGGTTTCACTACCATACGACACATAATGGGACAGGGGTAGCAGGGACTGCTGTGACATGGAGGCAGGGAGGTCTCGGAACTGAGACCTGAAGCATGTGTGAGACTCAGCTGGGAGAAGCAGGGATACGGGGAAGGGGGAGAGTTCAGGGGAAAGTCTGCGCAAAGGCTCATGGGCCAGCCTGGGGCGTGGCGTCGGGGAGGGTTGGTTAAAGGCGAAGCTGGAGGAGAGCCGGAGGACACAGGGCCCTTAGAACCCCAGAGCAGAAGAGTGGGCTTCATCTAGTGGCTACAGGGAACCACTGAAAGATTTTAATCAGGGGAGAGCCATGATTGGATTTGGGTTCTAGAAGGATCCCTCTTGCTGCTACGTAAGGATGAGTCAGAGGGGCAAGAGTGGAGGCTGGGGGGACTGTGAGGAGGCTCCTGAAGGAGTCCAAGAGACAAGGCAGTTGGGTCCAGGTGAAGGAGGTGGCAATGAGGGTGGAGACAAGCAGATCCCTTTGAGAGACAGTGGGGGCATAAGCCCCAGGCTTCTGACTTGGGTAACTAAGTGGGAAGAGAAGACCATTCTCTGAGAGAGACAGAGAGAGAGAGAGAGAGCCATGGGCTGCTTGATGAAGAAGAGGGTGCCTCCGGTTTTGTTCTGCTTTTTAAAACTTAAAAAAAATTTTTTTTAACGTTTATTCATTTTTGAGAGACGGAGACAGAGCACGAGCAGGGGAGGGGCACAGAGAGAGAGGGAGACACAGGATCCGAAGCAGGCTCCAGGCTCCGAGCTGTCAGCACAGAGCCCGACGCGGGGCTCGAACTCACAAATCGCGAGATCATGACCTCAGCCGAAGTCCGACGCCCAAACGACTGAGCCACCCAGGCGCCCCTCTTTTTAAAACTTTCATGCAGAAAAGTGCACCAATCACAACCGACGAATTTGTGGAGACCAAGCACAGCTGTGTAACTGGCACCCAGGGCGAGAAGCGACGGTCCCAGCCCTCAAAAGCCCCCTCGTGCTCCCTTCTGGTCACTACTCCCCAAGGGTAAACAGTCTTAGCTTCTAGTGCTACTGGTCAGTGTTGCGTATTTTTTGCTGTTTTGAATGTTTATTTATTTATTTTGAGAGACAGAGGGAGAGAGAGAGAAAGAGGGAGAGGGGGGCAGAGAGAGGGAGAGAGAAAGAATCCCAAGCAGGCTCCATGTTCACTGCAGAGCCCGATGCGGGGCTCAAACTCACGACCGTGAGATACCAAGAGTCACACTAAGCCACCCAGGTGCCCCATATATATATATTTTTAATGCTTATTTATTTTTGAGACAGGGAGAGACAGAGCATGAACGGGGGAGGGCCAGAGAGACAGGAAGACACAGAATCCGAAACAGGCTCCAGGCTCTGAGCTGTCAGCCCAGAGTCCGACGCGGGGCTCGAACTCACGGGCTCGCGAGATCATGACCTGAGCCGAAGTCGGACGCCCAACCGACTGAGCCACCCAGGCGCCCCTATTTTTTGTTTTTAAATAAATGGAAGTAAACAGTGTATACTCTTTTATGTCTGGCTTGTTTTGTTCAACATTATGTTTGTGTGGGTTTGATGTTACTGGATATATTTGTAGATCATTCATTTTTCACTGTCGTATGCAGGTTTCTGTCATGTGAACATGCCGCCGTTTATTTATCTGTTCTCCTGTTGATGGGCGTTTGGGTGGTTTCCAGTTGGGGGCTATCATGAGTAGCACTATGAACATTCTCGTACATGTCTTTTGGTGCACACATGTGCGCACTGCTGTTGGGTCCCTAAGAGTGGAATTGTGGGCCATAAGGACGTCTGTCTGGCTTCAGAGGATACTGCCAAATCATTCTCCCAAGCCCTTGGGCCCTTAGCTCAGTTCTGACCATGGTGAGTTTGAGCGTCTTTGAGGCGTCTACGAGGAGCTGTCCAGCAAGCAGTTGCCTTCAGGGATCTGAAAAATCAACAAAGAAGCTGGACTGGAGATGCACATTGAGGGTTTGGGGCATCCTGTGGTAAGCGAAGCCACGGGCGCAGGTGCGATGGTCCAGGAAGGGAGGGAGAGAAGAGAGCCAAGGAGGGTTCTGGGTGGCCCCCGTGAGAGAGTGGCCAGATGGGTGGGAGGCAGCGCAGAGGGAAGTGGTCCTGAGTGTGTGCTGGGGAGTGCTGAGAGAGTGTTTCGAGGCGAAGGGGGAGAGGTCGGTCAGCAAGGTCAAATCCTGCTGTGGACATACGGTCCAGGCAGGATAAGGACTGAGATGTGCCCTTTGGATGACATTTCAAGGGAGCAGTCAGTGATATCAGGGAGAGCGGGTTCAGTGGAGGGGAAGCTGGAAGGGTGTGTGTGTGTGTGTGTGTGTTAAATGGAAGCAAGCTTGTGTAGATGTCAATGATGACAGCCAGCAGAGACAGGTTAATCAAGACTTCCATCCCTGAGTAGGTGGGAGGGGAAGGATCTGGAACCCCACCCAAGGGGTTAGCCTCACAGCAGATTCTCCCTTGTGTTGAGTCAAGAGGGGAGATGGAATGATAAGGGCTGGCTTTCATGGAACACTCACTGGGTGCCAGGCGCTGTTCAAAACAGTCTACACATGAGTTCATTTACTATCCCGCTGCTCTGAGGTGGGCAGTCTCATGTCTACCTCGTAACAGAGGGGGAAACGGAGGCACAGAGGAGCTAAGTAAGTGGCACATTCGAGATTTGAGCTCAGGCAGTCTGATTTTTCAAAAAAACATTTAAAAAATGTTTATTTATTTATTTATTGTGAGAGAGAGAGAGAGAGAGAGAGCACAAACAGGGGAGGGGCAGAGAGAGGGAGATAGAGAATCCCAAGCAGGCTCCGTGCTGTCAGCATGGAGCCTGACATGGGGCTCGAACTCATAAACTGCGAGATCATGACCTGAGCTGAAATCAAGAGTCAGACACTCAACCGACTGAGCCGCCCAGGCTCCCCGAGGCAGTCTGACTTTGAACCTCTATGGGGTGGAGGTACGCTTGCAGGTTTGGAGTCAGAAGTAAATTAAAAAGAAAAATGTTAAGTAATAGCTACACCCAACGTGGGGTTCAAACTCAAGACCCCAAGATCAAGAGACAGATGCTCTACTGACTGAGCCAGCCAGGTGCCCCTCAGAAGTACATTTGAAACAAAAAAAAATTTTTTTTACATTTATTTGTTTTTGAGAGGCAGAGTGGGACAAAGCGAGAATGGGGGAGGGGCAGAGAGAGAGGGAGACACAGAATCGGAAGCAGGCTCCAGGCTCCGAGCTGTCAGCACAGAGCCCGACGCGGGGCTCGAACCCACAAACCGTGAGATCATGACCTGCGCCGAAGTCGGACACCTAACCGACTGAGCCACCCAGGCGCCCAATACAGAAGTAAATCTGATAGCGTTGGGTACAGGACACATGGGTACTTGCTACGCCATTCTTTGTACTTTTCTGGGTGTTTGAAACATTTCGGAGTAAAAAGAATGACTCGAGGTATTTGGGAGTTCCTGTATGGGTGTGTGTGCAAGGTAGGTGTGAAGTTAATAGCTGAGGACAGGGGAGGTGATGGGACCAGAGGCTTAAAGAAAGTGCAGAAAGGTGAGCAAGGCTTACGTGTGGCTTCTGCCATGGGGACCAGGGAAAGGACTGACCAGGGAAAGGAAGAAATTTGGGCTGCCACAGCCCTGTGGAGGGAGTCTATGATGTTGTAGAGACCCCAGGGTGCATGGTGGGGACCATCCCAGGTGGTGGCCTGCTCTCCAGCTGGACTTCGTGACAGGCTATGAGCAGACAGTTGGGTCGACCAGGATGGAGGTCTGTTGGCCATGCAAGGGAGAAGCATCCGTTAGAAAAGTGGTAGTTCAAGTGGTTTGTAGGGGAGTCCAAGTTGAGCAAAGGAGGAATTGAAGAGTCGGGTGATTGGTGGAGAAGTGGAAGAGAAGTCCAGGCTGGAGATCCCCATGAGATAAGAGGGAGGCCGCAAGGGCATCACGGAAGGAGCACTCTTGGGGTCAGGGTGCAGGAGGTTGGAATTTGTTCAAGCTACAGAAAACCAAAGAAGAGAAAATCTCGAACGAAGCCGGAAGGGAAAGCACCACCTTAGTTATAGAAGAATTTATATGAATTATGGGGGTGCCTAGCTGGCTGAGTCAGTAGAGCATGCAACTCTTGATCTCCAGGTCATGAGTTCAAGCCCCATGTTGGGTATACAGCTTACTTTAAAAAAAATAAATGAAATAAAAAATAAAGTTAAAAAAATACATCAAATTATATTGGATGTCTCAGAAACCACGCAAGCAAGAACAGAGTAGAGTGACATCTTTAGTGTTGAAAGAAAAAAAACCAACATAGAATACTGCATCTAGTGAAAATATCCTTCAAAGGTGAGCATAAATAAATACTTTCTCAGTCAAACAAAAGCTGAGGGAATTTGTTGCCAGTGGACTTGCCTTGGAGGAAATGGTAAAAGAAGTTTTTCGGAAAGAAGGAAAATGGTAAAGGTCAAAAGCTCAAGTTCCACATAAAGAAAGGAAGCGCTTAAGAGAAGGAATGCATGAAAATAAAATATTTTATTTTGCTTATTCTTAATTTATCTAAGAGAAAAATGTTCAGATAATCATAGCAAAAATACATTGGGTAATTATAGCTTATGGATAAGTGAAGTGAGTTACATCAAAGTGATAAGGGACAGGAGGAAGAAATAAGGGAATATTCTCTTAAAAGTACTAGCCACGAAGGAGAATAGTATTATTTGAAAATGGATCTCGATCAGGCTAAGTGTGTGTCACAAACTCTAGGGATGCTACTAAAAACATTTTTTAAGGCTTTTTCATTTATTTAAGTAATCTCTACACCCCATGTGGGGCTTGAACTCATGACCCCAAGATCAAGAGTCACACACGCTCTTCCCACTGAGCCAGCCAGGTGCCTGTAAAAATATTTTTTAAAGTAGGTTCCACACTCAGCATGGAGCCCAATATGGGGCTTGAACTCACAACCCTGAGATCAAGAGTCAGACACTTAACTGACTGAGCCACCCGGGAGCCCCTAAAATATTTTTTAATGTTTTATTTATCACTTTTTAGAGAAAGAGAGACAGAGCATGAGCAGGGGAGGGGCAGAGAAAGAGGGAGACACAGAAACCCAAGCAGCCTCCAGGCTCCGAGCTGTCAGCACAGAGCCCGATGCGGGGCTTGAACTCATGAACTGTGAGATCATGACCTGGGCTGAAGTCAGACACTTAACCGACTAAGTGACCCAGGCACCCCTAAAATCTTTTTTAATTTTATTTTTTTATTTTCTTAATGTTTTATTTCTTTTTGAGAGAGCGAGAGAGAGAGAGCGAGAGAGCACCAGAGCGGGGGGGTGGGGGGGGACAGAGGCAGAGAGACAGTGGGGACAGAGGATCCAAAGTGGGCTCCACGCTGATAGCAGGGAGCCTGATGTGGAGCTCAGACTCACTAACCATGAGATCATGACCTGAGCTGAAGCTGGTTACTCAACCAACTGAGCCACCCAGGCGCCCCAAAATATTTAAAAAATTTTTAATTTTATTTTATTATTTTTTGAAGTGATCTCTACTCCCAACGTGGAGATCGAACTTATGACCCTGAAGTCAAGAGTCACACGTTCCACTGGCTGAGCCAGCCAGGCACCCCAACCCCTAAAATACTTTTAAAAGAAGTATAATTGGTATGCTAAGGGAGGAGAGAAAATGGAATAATATAGAACGCTCAACTAAAGCCAGAGAAGGTAGAAAAAGTGGGGACAGATTTCAAAAACAAAGAAACAGAGAATAAGTGCAATAAACAGAAAACAGCCACTGATATGGAAGGTAATCCAACGCTGTCAACAATCATTTAAATGTGAATGATATCAGTACATCAATGAAAAGACTGACAGGGTGGATAAAAAACAAAACAAAACCCAACCCAGCCACGTGTTGTTTATAGGAAACCCACTTCAAATATAAAGATACAGTCGATTAAACGTCAAGGAATCAAGAAAAATATTCCATGCTAACACTAATCAAAAGAAAGCTGGAGTGGGGCGGGGCACCTGGCTGGCTCTGTTGGTGGAGCATGTGACTCTTGATCTCAGGGTCATGAGTTTGAGCCCCACATTGGCCATAGAACTCACTAGAAAAAAAAAAAAAGGAAAAGAAAAAGAAAAAAGAAAGCTGGAGGAGCTATACTGGTTTCAGACAAAGCAAACTTCAGAGTGGGGAAAATAATCAGGGATGAAGAGGGGCATCACATAATAAACGGGTTTATTCTCCAGGAAAGCATGACAATCTTTGATGTATATGCACCCAAAGTGAGTGTCAAAACATGCGAGGCAAAAAGCAATTGAACTACAAGAGGAAAAAGACAAATCCGCTCTTAGAGTTGGAGACTTCAACACACCTTCATTAGTGGTTGAGTTTGAATTATGGGTTTGAAGAACCGCAAGGAGGCCAGTAGGGTTGGAGAGAGAGTGAGCAAGAGTACCAGAAGACGAAGACAAAGAGGGGACGTGAGGGATATGGAGGGATCACGTAGGGCCTCGCAGGATATCGTAAGGACTTTGACTTCTACTCAAAGTGAGATGCGGTGCATCAGAACAGAAGAGTGGCACAGTTTGACTTCTTTTTTACTGGAATGTGTGTCGGTGTGGATTTTTCAAACTTATCCTGCTTGGAACACTTTGAGATTCTTGGAGGTGTAGATTCATGCCTTTCATCAAAGTTGGCCATTGTTTCTTCACGTACTCTTTCTGCACCCCTTCTCCGTCTGGGACTCCCACAGTGCATGTGTTGGTGAACTTGATAGTGTCCCACAGTTCTCCTAGGCTCTGTCCTTTTTCTTTTTTTCTTTCTGTCCATTAGGCTGGACGATTTCAATGGACTTTCCATCACCGATTCTTCTTCTTGTTCAAATCTACTGTTGAACCCCTCTAATGAATTTTTCGTTGCAGGTACTGTACTTTTAAGCTCCAGAATTTCTATTTGGTTTCATTTGATAACTTCTATCTCATTGATATTCTCTATTTGTTCAGACACCGTTCCCTTGGTTTCCTTTTGTTATTTGTCCATGCTTTTCTTTAGCTCTTTGGGAATATATTTTTTTAATTTTTTAAATGTTTCTTCATTTTAGAGAGAGAGAGAGAGACAGAGACAGTGTGTGAGTGGGGGAGGGGAAGAAAGAGAGGGAGACACAGAATCAAGAGCAGGCTCCAGGCTCTGAGCTGTCAGCACAGAGCCTGATGTGGGGCTCGAACCCACGAGCAGTGAGATCAAGACCTGAGCCAAAGTTGGACACTTAACTAACTGACCCACCCAGACACCCCCTCTTTGGGCATATTTTAAAAACAGTTGAAGTCTTTGTCTAGTAAGTCCAATGTCTTTGTTTGTTTGTTTGTTTGTTTGTTTCAGTAAGTCCAGTATCTATGCTTCCTTCCTGTTTTCCTGTGAATGGGCCATATTTTCTCTTTCTTTATAGGCCTTGTAATTTTGTTGTTGAAACTAGGTATTTTGAATTTTATAATGTGGTACGTCTGGGAATCAGATTTTTCTTCCTATCCAGGGTTGTTGCTCTTTCTTACTGTGGGATACAGTGCGTTCATCCATTTGTTTAGTGACTTTTCCAAACTATTTTTGCAAGGACCATATTCCTTGTCATGTGTGGTCACTGAGGTTGTGTGCAGTGAATCCTGTGCACAATGCTGGTGAAAGGGGAATGATGTACTTACTTGGGATGCTGAAGCTTTCATAACATTTTTAGCCATGTTTCAGTTTCCTCAAAATGTGCAGAAGCATGTAATGAGATTACTGACTTTATACACATGGAAGGAGATACTCCTTAGACACATGCCTACCTACAAGATGACTATCAGTATTGCTGTTTATGGCAGAGATGTTAGAATGTTGACCTTTAAAGTAATTTTTTTTAAGTAGACTCCACGTCCAGTGCGGGGAAGGGCGGGGGGGGGGGGGCTTGAACTCACAACCCTGAGATTAAGAGTTGCATGGTTCACTGACTGAACCAGCCAGGCACTCCTGTAAAGTCTTTTTTAAAGGGTGAGAGAAGAGGAATGTCCTCCTCTAATTTGGACGTAGATGAACGATAAAAATGGAGAAAGGGATCACAATAAACAGAAATTTATATGCTATTTCTCCAAAACTGTTTGGTGATCTTTGGAGAGGTCACAGGGATCCAAGAGAAGAATAAACTGACTGCATTTGAGTTGTTCAGCATCATGTGTAGGTTGTGAGAAAAGCTCACACGGGGGGGAAAAGACTCATATTTAGGAAATAAGACTGCCTCAGACTTAAAAAAAAAGGGGAGGGGGGAAGTCACCAGAAAAGGGCAGTCAAGTTAAACAAGACTTTCTTAATTAAAAAAAAAGTTTATTTATTTTTTGGGGGGAAGGGGCAGAGAGAGAGAGAGAGGGAGAGAGAGAATCCCAAGCAGACTTCACGCTGTCAGCACAGAGCCCCACACAGGGCTTGAACCCACACACCATAAGATCATGACCTGGGCTGAAAAGCAAGAGCCAGACACTGACCCGAGTGAGCCACGCAGGTGCCCCCAGACTTTCTTAAAATTTTTTAAAAATAAAAATTGTAACTTATTGGAAATCTGCGTTAGTCTGGGTTCTCCGGAGAATAGAACCAATGCGAGATATCTAGCTAGCGAGCTAACCTGTCTCTCTCTCATCTATCATCTATTACAAGGAATCGGTTCATGTGGTTATGAAGGTTGGAGTCCCGAGATCTGCGGTTTGTAGGCTGAAAACCCATGAGAGCCGGTACTACAGCTCCAGCCTGAGTTCCAAGGCCTGAAACTCGGGAGCACGGATGATATAAGTTCCAGTGTGAAGGCAGGCAAAGACTGGTGTCCCAGCATGAGGACAGTCAGAAGAGAATGTCCTCTCCCTTACTCGGCCTTTTATTCCATGTAGGACTTCAACAGATTGGATATCCACACCCCCCCCCCCCAAACCACCACAATGGGGAGGGTGGTCTGCATTACTTAGTCTACTGATTCACACATTAATCTCATTCAGAAACATCCTCAGGAACACACCAGAATAATGTTTAACCAAACACCTGGGCACCCCATGACCCATTTCGGTCGACATGAAATTAACCGTCCCAGAATCCGACTTGGATTTCACAGTCTGGATCACCTCTGTGCCTTAAAACCATCTTTCCCGAGAAGGAAGTCAACCTTCTGCTGGCAGCTGAGTATTTAAACACGACGGACGTTTTAGACACGGCTGGTCTGTGTGATAAATCCGTAGACGCGAAGGACCAACTGATGAACAATTGGTCTACCAAAACAAGCCCGTAAGATACAAAGCAAGGGACATTTTTGAGGAGCTGGGATGGATTCCCAGAGGTCTAAACACCTGCCGTGGCAAGGAAGTGAACTCCTAAGCATTCCGTGCCCACGGGTTTTGTTGAAGGGAGATTTAGTTGGATGTCGTCACAATGGACCGACACAGCGAACAGAGCTGTGGGGCCGAGTGAACTTGACACGTGACTCTCTGAAGTTTCGGCGCTGCCTAAAAGAAGATGAAGCTCTCCTAAATAAAGGCTGCAGGCAGTTCAGAGAAGTATTATTGGAATAGAAAAACAAGACTCACATCATGCTACCATGTCACGGGGCAGACAGAAACATGCCATTGCTTTATTATTATTATTATTATTATTATTATCCCTTAATACAAGCAATATCGCCTCAATTTGTCCTATTATAGGTATCTTTTTCTTTTTGCCGTCTTACATTTATGTATCTTAAGAATACACAATCAGGGACAGCTGGCTGGCTCAGTCAGAAGAGCATGTGGCTCTTGATCTTGGGGTTGTGAGTTCAAGCCCCATGTTGGGTGTAGATATTCTCTCTCTCTCTCTTTTTTTTTTTAACGTTTTATTTATTTTTGAGACAGAAAGTGACAGGTTGTGAGCAGGGGAGGGGCAGACAGAGAGGGAGACGCAGAATCCGAAGCAGGCTCCAGGCTCTGAGCTGTCAGCACAGAGCCCGATGTGGGGCTCGAACTCACAAACCGCAAGGCTGTGACCCGAGCCGAAGTCGGACGCTTAACCGACTGAGCCACCCAGGCGCCCTGGGTGCAGAGATTCTTAAATACATAAATGAATAAACTTAAAAAATAAAAACAGAATATACAATCCTATAGCTCACAGAATTTAAACGTCCAGCAAAGAGTGCTGAAGAGTTAAAATAAATTTTCCTACATCAGACGAAAAGAGATGACCTAAGAATATTGTTATATTTTTCTTACACGTATTCCTTAATTGGCCCTGTTATCAATCAGTACTAATTACCTCTTTCAAGTAGTCCTGTTGTTTTGTTTAAATAACAGCATTTATGGACGAGGAAAGAAAATAATAAAAGAATCACACAATTTTGAGTAAATAACTACTTTCATGCTTTTATGTTAAAGTCATAAAACACGCTTAGGTTATAAATGGTATTACTGAGTTTTAATTTTTTGTCTAGTATGGCTGTGTCCCTCTAACAAGATTGGCTCTCTACAAAGCTGGTCATTGGGGCGCCTGGGTGGCTTAGTCGGTTGGGCGTCCGGCTTCGGCTCGGGTCACGATCTCACGGTTTGTGAGTTCGAGCCCCGCGTCGGGCTGTGTGCTGACAGCTCGGAGCCTGGAGCCTGCTTCGGATTCTGTGTCTCCCTCTCCCTCTGCCCCTAACCCACTCGCATTCTGTCTCTGTCTCTCTCAAAAATAAATAAACATTAAAAAATAATAATAATAAAAATAAAAAATAAAATAAAATAAAAATAAAAAGCTGGTCATTGTGGGTAAGGGACTTCTGAAAGCGCGGGGCCCAGAGCTTCACAGACGTCAAAGGATGTCACCATGTCTACTTATCTGTCTGCTTTCCATGTGGCTGCCCCCCCCCTTCCCAACCTGTGCTTACATTATCTTCCCCTAACGATCTTAGCCAGGAAAGCGCTTCCCTAGACACAGTCCTGGGATTGAGTCTCAGTGGGTGCCCTTAGTTCACACGCCTGTCCCCAAACCACTCACTGTGTCCAAAGGAAGCGGCGGAGCCTGGGTTATCAGCTCACCCCGGAGTGGGAGGGAGGCTGAAAGGAGCCAGTTCCCTCAAACACAAATTGAGAGTGGAGAAGTGGTTCCCCGAAGGGAAGCCTGGGACTCTTCCCAGAAGAGGGAATAGATGCTGTGCCGGCGAAAGCGTCCTCAACCATCCATTACTCTGTCGGCGGCCAGCCAAAGTGCTTTCCGCTAAGTCGTTTGGGGCCAGCTCCCTGGAGCCACACAAACATGCATCCATTTTATCACTTACCATATTATATTGAGATGATCTGTTGCTGTGTCTCTCTTACTGGTCGGACAGCGAGTTTCTCGGGGACAGGGGCCGTGACTGATTCCTGCTCCGTCCCCTGCACCTTGCGCTCGGCCAGGCACCTGAGGGATGCCCTGGGATTCTGTTCTTGCCTCTGTCCTTGGTTCACACGTTCCTTGCACACTCTCTTCCACTCCTATGACTTTCAACCACAGCTCTGGTACAGATCTTCCCCCTGAGTCCAGAGCCGGGCATCCCGTGGTCTTCCAGACGCTCTAACTTGGACGTTCCACAGGCAGCTCAAACTATACTGGAAATTGAACTTGCTGTCTTCATCCCTAAACGCTAAAGATTCTCCTCCACTTCTCCCTTTCTCAGCGACCCCCCGTCATTCGATTTACTTTGCTCTCACCTGCCACCATCCGTCCATCCCCAAGTGTTATTGATTCTCCCTCCCAGATACCTCTCGGTGCCCCCGCTCTCCTCATCCCACTGGCGGGTGTCAGCACCCCTCCTTGATGATACAGCAGGCATCCTGTACCAGGCCTGCCTCAGGCTGTTCCTTGGTGTTTCCTGTCACTTTCACCTTCAAACCTGCAGCTTGAAGCCTTCAACTCTGCAACTCCAGCCCTGCCCAAGCCTTTCTTGGTGTCCACTTCTCCTTGTCCTGGGAGACCAGCTTATCTCCAAGAAGAAGTTCTCCATGAGGACTCAGCCCCCATGTTTTTGCTCTTCCCTGCCTTCTAACACCCGTATTCATCCAGCCCCCTTTTCAGCGGTGCATTTAATTGTGCGACTGCTCTTGTACTTGAGGGCAATTTGGCTTCCTGTGGTAAAGCCTCTGCGGTTGACAGGTGGTCGCTTTACTTACTCATTTCTCCCTAGAGACGGCGAGTGACAAGGGAGCAGGTGCGATGTCCTTTATCTCTGTGACCCTGGCCAGAGGTCACCCCGGGGCTGGAATACAGTAGGTGCTCATCAATTGTTAAGTGAGCGAGTCAGCAGGGCAGCTACAACAGAGGTTGGCAAACTTTGAAAAAGGCCGGATAGAGACTATTGTAGCTTTTGCAGGTAGCGTGGCCTCCGATAAAGAAAGCAACCACAGATGATATGTAAATAACACTGTAACTTACAAAAGCAGGCGGGCGCTCTCAGGCTGATCTTTCAGCCTGGGTGAGGGGTAGGGGGAGCCCTCTGATACTTTCTCTGCCTTGAGGACAAGAGGGAAAGGAGAAAAACATGAAGGTCAGACCATAGGTCGGATTTTCCAAGGAGAAGAGGTGAGGGAGGAATCTCTTTCCTTGGATGTTTTAAAGACGAGAAACTGCCCAAGTGTGCCGGAACACAAGGTGGTGTGGCCTGGAGGCAGGAGGAGGGACAAGGCGGCCCCTGGATCAGTCATGATTGTTACAATCCGGGGTTCTCTCTGCCCTTTGGAGAGGGGCGCTGGGCACTGACCATGGGCTGCAGTTAGCTCAATCGCCACCAGGTGGCGGGCCTGCCCATTCCTAAATGCTGAGGACTCTGGCAGCTGGGGACTCAAACTGGTTGACAGATTTGTTTATTTATCCATCATTTATTCATTTATGATTTGTATTCCCCAAGCACTTTGGACTCCTCCTACAATGCCAACAGGCATTGTGCTAAGTGTGGGGAGGAAGCAAGCGGCCAAGACTAAGTCTGGGTTCTAGGCCCGTGGCCTACCTCCTCCCTACGCAGCAGCAGGTCAAACGCCCAGATAAGGGTCCACAGTGGTGACCAGGTGTCTGTGGGACAGGCCTGCTGCTTGGATCTGTTCCCACTGCAGCCTCGTGGAATGGTGCCCCTTGCCTTCTGTTCTCGTTCAGCGAGAGCCAACGGGCAGCGGGCCCTGAGCAAGGTTTGGATCGCCTCCCGCCCCGATCTCAGGTCGCCCACAACAGGTCTCAGGTGCAGCCGCACACTGGTCCCCAGGGCTGAGGTTTTCTCCATCTCTGATCCTCTTGCAACCAGGCCCAACCTCAAACCACCAGTCCCTCCCCTCCCCCGTTCCTCCCTTCCCTTTGCTCTGTTCTGATAGCTTTTCTCAGGCATGTCCATCCAGAATGTCCAGGAATGTCCACCCGCAGGAAGCAGGGACCTGGAGCAGGACCAAGTCCTGCGGGTCTTGGGGCCACGGCACCCCTTCTGCCTTCCTCCACCCTTGCTCCTGCTTGCCGGGCCACGCTCTCCCGCCCCCGCCCCCGGGGTTCCCAGTGCCAGTGTTAACACCAGCGCTTGTCTCCCGTGGGCAGGAAGCACCCATGTCTTGGCTATTGACCCCAACCCCACCTGAAGTGTAGCCGCAGGAGGGCAGGGACCTCTTGTTCACTGTCAAAGCTCCAGGACCCACACAATGCCTGACACCTAGTAGGTTTGAACAAATGGCGGCTGAGTCACTCGGTGGAGGTGAGTGGATGCAGCTTTGCAAAAGTTTTGAGGTCTTCAGAGGGAGACCCCGCAGAGCCACAAAAAGGCAGGGTGGGCAGGGGTAAGCCTGGAGGCTAAGAACATGCCCGAGAGTAACTGCCCTGAATGGAATCGGAGGACCCCCTGGAACTGCTTCAATGAGGACCCAGGCTGCTCCTTATGCACGGGGACACCAGACCCAGCAGGGATGGGGCAGCACCTATTGGGGTCACTCTTTGGACGGGGCCCCCAGATGGCTTCCTCAACCATCAGCCATAGGGCTCCATCCTGTGGAAGAGTGCCAGCCACTGTTCTGCCTTATTTCCTTCTCCTCTCTCCTCCTGCCCCGCTTCCGTGGCAACCGGGAACCCCCTCCCTCAACCCAGGCCCCGTGCCTTCTGACTCACTGTGCAGCTCAGCTGGAAAGCATCTGGCCATGCCCATGGCCTTGGCATCTGGCCCATTGGTCTTGCATGAGAGGCACCGTGTCCTCAGACCTTCCATGAAGTTCCTCCATTAGGATCGTGTCCATTGATGTCCCACCCCATCCCCGGAAAAATCCCCTCGGAGAATTGGAGGTGGCAAAGCACCCCCCCCCCCGTGCCAGGTGGAGTGGGAGTCCCAATCTTAGCAGCTCATCACATTCCGGACATTCCCTGTGGGCGGGGGAGGGGGCGGCCAGAAGAGGAGAATGCTGCTTGACTTCAATATCCCAGGTCTTGGTTTGCTCCAGTTTCTGCCCCCTGCCCGCACCCCCCCCCCCCGCCAGGGCTCAGGACCCCTCCCTGTGCCTCCCAGGCCCCTTGCATCTTGGTCACCATGTCTAACTTGGACAAAGTTGTCCAATTCCTAAAACCCTCACACACACATGCCTCTACCTTCTGGCCACCTCCCAATTCCTGACCACAGAGGTGGTTGAAACGGAGCTAGGATCTGGCAACCATGGGTTCTAATTCTGGGTCTACCACCAACCTGCCGTGAAGCCTTACTCTGAGCTCTAGGTTCCCTGAGAAATGACAAGACCAGACTGGTGGTCATGTTCTAAAGCCAAAGAAGAACAGTGAGAGACCTAGACTAGACTGAAGTTTCCATAGAGGACGGGAAGGGGAGTCATCATGGAGGTGTGTCCCTTTTGGAGACAACTCCTTTTTGGTTTTTGAGTGAGGAGCAGGCTATCCCTAGGGACTCCCCTCCTCGGTAGCATTCCCTACCCCAAGCCCTTAGCCCATTCTCTTATCAGCAAAATGTCCAAAAGAGTAGTACTATGAAGAGTATCTCCAAACACACACAGCCACCGTCCAACTTCATGGTAAAAGGTTGAAAGCCTTTCTACTGAAAAGGATCTCACTATCCCCACTTCTGTCCAGCACTACACTTGGAAGTCCCAGACAGGACACTATGGCTAGAGAAAGAAGTTCTGAGAATTGTAAGGGAAAAATAAAACGGCCAATATTTAGATGACTTAATGGTATACAGAGAAAATCCAAAAAATGTACAGACTATTTGAATAAATGAGTGAATTTAGCAAGGTCACTGGATACAAGTTTGGTATAAGAAATCAAATGTTTTCCAATTTTTTTTAAACGTTTATTTATTTTTGAGACAGAGAGAGACAGAGCATGAATGGGGGAGGGTCAGAGAGAGAGGGAGACACAGAATCTGAAACAGGCTCCAGGCTCTGAGAGGTCAGCACAGAGCCCGACGCGGCGCTCGAACTCACGGACCGTGAGATCGTGACCTGAGCCGAAGTCGGCCGCTTAACCGACTGAGCCACCCAAGCGCGCCCCAAATGTTTTCCAATTTTTAAAAAATGTTTATTTATTTTTGAGAGAGCGAGCGAGACAGAGCGCAAGCAAGGGAGGGACAGCAAGAGAGGGACACACAAAATCTGAAGCAGGCTCCCGGCTCCGAGCTGTCAGCACAGAGCCTGACGTGGGGCTTGAACTCACAAACCATGAGATCATGACTTGAGCCAAAGTCGGATGCTTAACCGACTGAGCCACCCAGGCACCCCCAAATTCTTTTCAATATACAATCAATGCACAATTAGCAAAAGGAATTCAAAAGACAACATCATTTTCATTCGTATGTGGAACCTGAGAAACTTAACAGAAGACCATGGGGGAAGGGAAGGGAAAAAAATGGTTTCAAACAGAGGGGGAGGGAGGCAAACTATAAGAGACTCTTAAATACAGAGAACAAACTGAGGGTTGATGGGGTGGGGAGGGAAATGGGTGATGGGCACTAAAGAAGACACTTGTTGGGATGAGCCCTGGGTGTTGTTTGTAAGTGATGAATCATGCGAATCTATCTCCCAAACCAAAAGCACACTGTATACACTGTATGTTAGCTAACTTGACAATAAATTATACTTAAAAATAAAAAATAAAATATATTAAAACAAAAATCAATCTAACAAACAAACAAACAAAAACCCCAGAAGACAACATCATTGGGGCTCCTGGGTGTTTCAGTTGGTTAAGCATCCAACACTTGATTTAGGCTCAGGTCACGATCTCACAGTTCATGGGGTCAAGCCCCATATCAGGCTCTGTACTGACAGTGTGGAGCCTGCTTGGGATTCTTTCTTTCTCTCTCTCTTTCTCTCTCTCTCCCTCTGCCCCTTCCCCTGTTCACTTGCAAGTGCACTCTTTCTCTCAAAAAAAAAAAAACTTAAAAAAAATCACAACATCATTTATACACCTTAAAAATATCAATTTCTTATTGAGAAATAAATCTAACCAAAAAAGTACATGATTACTTAATACATAGAAAACCACAAAACATATTGTGAAATACTGTAAAGTATCTACATTAACAGAGGGGTATACCATTTTCATGAATTGGAAGATTGTAAGGGTATTAATTCTCCACAAATCAATCTATAGAGTCAATGCAATCCCAATCAAAACCTAGCAGGAATGTGTGTGTGTGTGTGTGTGTGTGTGTGTGTGTGTGTGTGTCAACAAGTTGACTCTAAAATTTGTATGGAAATACAAAAGACCAAGAATAGCCAAGACACTCTTGAAGAAGAGAAAAGTTGGAGGACTTCTAGCATCAGATATTAAGACAGTGTGGTGTTAGTAGAAGGATGGACCAGTAGAACAAAATAAAGATCCCTGAAACAGGTCCACACAAAAATGCCCACTTGATTTTTGACACAGATATTGCTGCTTTGCTCTAAGGAGAAAAGCATGGTCTTCTCAATAAATGATGCTGGGTTGATTGGATGTTCACATGGAAAAAAGGTATCTTGATCCCTACCTCACATCGCACACAGAAATAAATTTCAGCTAGAATATGAATCTAAAAAGAAAAAGGTGTAACAACTAGAAGGAAACATTGAGATATCTTCATAAGTTTGGGGTAGGCAAATTTCCTTAAACAGGACACAAAAATCACTAACCATAATGGAACAAACTTGATGAATTATTCTCCATTAAAATAAAGAACTTCAGTTTATCAAAAGTCACCATCAGGAAAGGGAAAAGCAAAGTTACAGAGTTGGAGCAGATATTTGCAATACATAGGGATGGCATCCATAATATATAAAGAACTCTTACAGGTCAATACAAAAAAGATGGACAGTCCAATAGAAAATGGGCAAGAGACTTGAACAGGCACTTCACAAATAAGGCTTTCCACATGGCCTGTGAACGTAAGGGAAGGTGTTCAATATCTTGTCACTAGGAAAATGCAAAAGCTACTAGAAGCTAAAATGAAAAGACCAACTAAATATGGTAGGCATATGAAGCACATAGCACTTTCATACCCAGCTGGTAAGAGTGTCCATTGGCAGAATCACTTTGGAAAATTTTATGACAGGATCAGTTAAAGCTGAACATATTCAGCCCCTATGGCCCAGCATTTCCATCTCTGGGCATGTGTCCAACACGAAAAGCATACATTATGTTCCAAAAGACACGCACAAGGATTTTCACCACGGCACTATTGTCAGCAGCCCCAAACTGAAAGCCTCAGATGCCCATCAGCAACAGACTAGATCAATAAGGGATGGTCTATTCATATGATAGCATACTACACAATGCAAAGGAACGAAATACAACCGTAAGAGACAACACAGATGAATCTTGGGCAGTGGGAGTGGGAGGAGCCAGAGACAGACAAAGCAGAGAACAGAGAACCAAGGTCACAAGGCGCTGGGCAGCCAGGGTGAGAAGGAGAACAGCCATGGGAGGAGAGGTGGCTGGGTGCTTGGAGCAGTGTCAGGTAGGTGGTGATGGATGGAAACAGGCCACCTCCCTCCTCCATCACCCCCACCTCTCAGGAGGAGTGACACCCCACTCACTGCTTGGTGAGCAGTATTTAGGGAGGAATTAAAGCACAGAGCCAACAGCCCACAGGTGAGGGGCAAAGAGGACATGGAGAATTTGGCAAAAGGCAGAAAGCAGAGGTAGAGGGGAGCAGCGGGGACTCTTGGGGTGAGGGCTAAAGCTTAAAACCCCAGTATGGTTTTTCACGTGGGAGGGGAAGACGGAGTCTGGAAGTCGGGAGAGCTCAAGACCCCGGGTGATCACCCTGGGGTTTCATGTGAAGCGAGCAGGGGGAGATTAGATGTGGTGTAGGACCATCTGCTCCGCGGACTCCCCTCACCCCTTCCTGCGCTGGTGCAGGGCTGCCGGGCTGCCGAAAGTCAGCCCCTCTCAGCCGGACACGACACAGACACGTGGAGAATGTCAGTGGCCCAATGTGGAGATGGCTGGAGGAGGCCAAGAAGAATCACCCCACTGATATCCAGAGGCTTGAAGGAGAGACACCCCCCCCTACTCCTCCCTCCCAAGTCTTTGGGTGGAAGGACTGTGACCTTCAAAGAGCCAAGGGGTTAGACGCAGGCCACAGGCTCCAAGGAGAGTCAGCAAGCCCTGGGGAGCGGGGAACGAGTGACCGGCTGCCTTGCAAATCGGGGGCCGGCTCTGGGGAAGCCGACACTGAAGAACAGGGGGCTTCTGCTCCCCACTCCCCAGGGCTGGTGGAGGACAAGGACGACAGTGGTTCCGTTTGCCTCGCACAATTTGGAAATCCCGATCGTCTTGCAGCCTTTGCTTATGCTGTTTCCCTGTAGGTCTGGCCCGTCTGGAGGCTCATGGTGCAAGACCGGACCTTTCACGGAGCTGTCACCAGCACGGCCCCAGTTGGTCAGCAGCAAAACCACGGGAGACAACGTCCTATTGCCTCAAGTACACGGATGAGCCTCTATCACAGGCCCAAGGCACACGGCTGGGAAGCCATGGGAATGGGCGGCCTTGGGAGAGGGGGGACAGGGCGGGGGGGGGAGCTGTAGGGAAGAGGCAGAGCCCTAGGTGAGTAGGCAGGAGGGCCAAAAGCACGCTCTGCCCCCGTGGTTAGGGGGGAATCAGTTCGGTGTGGGGGTGAGGGGGGCGGCAGGGGTGGGCGCAGCCCCGAAGAGAGCAAGCCTTCCTGGATGCCTTCATCAGGCTCATCCCTATCCCCCCACCTTCCCCAAATCTAGACCACACCAGCCCTCCAACCCGAGCGAGCCAGAGCGGGGTGCCTGCTCTGCCTGTACCCCACGCAGCTGGCTGACAACCGAGCGGCAGGGGTGGGGGCTCCTCTGGGTCTCTCCCAAGGAGTCCCGTGTGGGCTTCGCACAGGGGAGGCGAGGCGCTCACTAGCACTTTGTGAGTCAGCCTGAGAAGGGTCAGCTCCACCTGGAAGACTTCCTGAGGGAGGCGTCCCTGGAGCTTGGGAGAGGCTGGTGGGCCTTCCAGATGTTGCTGTGGGGGTGGGGCGGGGAGAGGGGGCCTTAGAGCTGGGAAGGAGCGCTCAGGTTTCCTGTGACCGCCACGTTTCCCACCGAACACCCCAAGTCTAGGGCCGACCTGCCCTGGCTGCCCTGGCCGGGAACCCCCAAAAGGGGTGGAATGACCAGCCCACTTCCCTGACCGGTCCCAGCCAGGGAAGCCGGGGTCTGGGGAAGGAGAGGCGGTGGCGAGGCAGAGGGCCCGTCCTTTACGGGAGTCCTGGCCCCCACGGGACCTGAGCCTGTCAGGACTGAAGGCTGACGCCCCTCTCAGCACTGACCTGAGCAGACGCGGGCTCCTCAGGGGGCAGGTAGGAAGCCTCGCCCCCTGTCTGCAGGGGTGTTTGTGGGGAAAGCGTGGCCTTGTGGGAAAGAGGAGCAGGGGTTTACCTGGTCAGGAGAAGCTTGGGTGAAGTTCAGACTTAGCTACTTAACGCACACCACGAGGGAGAGACACGTTGTTTATTCCTGTGCTGCAGCCCCAAACCTCCCGGGCATGGCAGAGCGGGGGGGGGGGGTTGGTGGCAGGCAGGGACAGAGAAGGCCGAGGGTCTGGGTCTTCAACTCCCCCGGAGAATCCGCGACCCCTCCTGGCCTCGCCCCACTCCTCCCACCGAGCCTTTTTCAGTGGGAGGCCCCTGGGTTCCTGTCCCAGCCTGTCTGTGCAGACAGGAGAGATGAGGGTTCAGAGGACAGAGACACGGAGGGAGACGGAGACGGGACAAGGGGGCGGAAGTAGGGTGATGGAGCCAGAGGAGGGGGCGAGGGAGAAGCCTCCGGAAGGGGCTTGGGCAGGGGCCTTGGAGGGGGGGGCGGCCAGAGCTCCTGGCCCCTGCGCACGGCCCAGAACCCGCGTCTTAACTTTCCGTGGGCCGCCCCACCCCTGCGGGTGGTTCTGGGTATGTGTCTAGCTAGGGGCTAGGAGGTGGGGGCTTGTCGGCTCTCCCCCCCCCCCCCCACTCCTGTCAGGCTCCTTGATTATTTTTTCCTGTCAGCTCTGCCTCCTGGGGCTGCCTCCCGCCCAGGATGTAAGGCAGGCAGCAGCTTATCTGGCCCAGCCTAGCCCTGGGGGAGCCCCCGCTCTTGGGGGGGGGGGGCTGGATGATGGGAGCCAGAGAGACCAAAGAGACAGCTCCCACCCCCCATCCTAGGAGCCCGAGAGGCCCCCTTCCTGCCCCCAGTTTCCCAGCCTCTCCTCTGAGAGCAGGCCTGAGCCTTCTGGGATGCAGCCAGATCCCCGCCGGAGGGTCGGCTGTGGGAGGGATCAGTAGGCGATATTCACTGTTCTACAGGTCCCATCCCCCACGCAGGGTGAGCCAGGCTCCTGCCTCCTCCGGCTGCCCCTCCCCTCGTCCAGGGTCTGCCTGCCCGAGAGAGACAAGAGTAATGGACACAGCCAGGGCCTGACCCAAGAGCCTTGGCTCTGGGCCCAGCACTAAGAACACTGTCCGTAAATATTTGGGGAGTGAACGGTACCCGCCCCTCCGCACACAGCCAACTCCTTTCCTGCAGCCACAGAAGGCTTACGGGAGCGGGAGGCCACGGTGTCCATCCCTCTGCCTCAGATCCGCATCAGGGATCTGCTAGGCCCTCGAGCGGGTCTGGCCACCGACAGGAACCCCATCTTCTTCGTCACCCACGGTGGTACCATTTCAGCCACGCCCCCGCCTCTATGCTCACCAGAGTCTGGCCCAGCCGGGAAACCCCAAGCCTTTACTCTCTCGACTCCAAAATCCTTTGCTGATGGGTGTTCTTTCTGAAATCTAGCTTCTGCCCTTCTGGGAGCCCTTGACTTGGTGTTGGGATGGAAGTGAGTCCCGTTCTGGCCTTTGGAGAATAAACTTGGGTCCTCGCCCTGCTCTACCGTGTCTCTTTCTGGAAGAGCCGTCTACCGGCCGTCACCTCGGCTAGAAGGGCTGAGTGCTGCTGGGAGGATGCCCTGAGACTCCGTGGGGGGTCCCCTTCCCTGCCCCACTGGGAGCGGGAGCCTGGAGGGGGACACACAGCCCTCAACCTTCCCTGAGACCTTTCCACCCTCCCGTGGTCTCTGGACAACTCCGACACCAGGCAGCTGTGAATTTACCTGCTGCAGGGGGATGGCCGAAGAGTCTCAGGGGTGCTCCCTGTTCCAACTCCTAGGACCTCAGGAGAGGCCGTGGATGCAGGGCTGCTCTGGGCTGGGCTGGGGGACCGGAGCGCTGGAGTCAGGGCTGGGAAGAAGGCCACCACGTGCACTTTTCCAACCTTGCTCCCGTGTCTATGGCTCGATATCTAACCTCGTTCCATGAGCCTACCTTGGCCCACTGTCGCGTTGTGTAATATCAGACAAGTCATCGCAGGGCTCTAGAGCTCAGTTTCCTCATCTGTAAAATGGAGGTAATAATATTACCTGCTTCACAGGATTGCTTTAAGGATCAGATGAGATCATGCAGGCGGGGCACTTAGCACGGGCTAGAGACTAAGGACACAATAAACACGAACCATTATGACTGAGGCTTTTAAGACTTAAAGGCCAAGTTCTCCAAGTTCTCTCGGCCCTGAGCTCTGGGTGTGCTTCTCACGGCCTGGGGGAGGGAGGCTCTGTGGGAAATAATGTGTTCTGAGGCCACACAGACTCCCGCTCCAGCCTGGCTCTGATCAGGTCAACTTGCTCCTACCCACTATTTTTCTCCGCCCGCCAGGCTCCTGTGTGTCTCTAGATCTGGTGCCTTCCCCGGACCCCCTCCAGCCTTGCCAGGCTGGTGCCCATCCCCCTTCCAGGAAAAGGGACGTAAGCACAGCTGGGATGAATGACAGTCCCTAGCATCCTCTCCGGAAGCACCAGGGTGGTGGGGAGCTCCTGTCTGGGTCAGGGAGGGTCTGGGAATTCCTAGGGCTCGGGTGGGGGAGCCCAGGGAGGAGGGAAGCACCTCTTCCAGGAGCCAAAGAGAGGTGAGGCAGGATGGTTTTCTCCACCCCTTCCACAGTGAAGGCCACGTTCAGACCCCTGCCACCCTGCCTGCACACTTAGCGGGTGAGAAGTGGTATCTCATTGTGGGTTTGATTTGCATTTCCCTGATGACTACATCTCCTTAAGTGCTCATCTGGCCTTTTGTGTATCTTCTTTGCAGAAAGGTCTATTTAGATGCGTTTTAACCACTTCGTTGGCCCCAGGTCACTAGGCTGTCCTTCCTCCTTCCCTTCTCCCCCCACCGCAGCCTGTTCTCCCTCTAAGCCCAGCTCTAGCCAGGCCCTCCCCCCTGCTTGAACCTTCAACGGCTCCCCATTGCTTATGGCCAAACTTGCCATACTGTGTTCTGTGAAAAGCATTTTGGGAAAAGCAAAGAGACGTTCCTCTGGAAATGGTTCTGTGGTTAAACTATGGCCATCATTTTGGGAAATGCCACAACACTCACACGTGGTCCAAGCTTGCCAATCAATGCATGTTAGCTCAGAGAATTCCCAAAGCTAAACCAACAAACAAACATAAACAATCCCCTCCCAGACCCAGAATTTCCCCCAAGGAATATGATGTTAGATTCACACCCTGCCTGTGTTTCCTTTTTCTTTACAATTTATTGAGATGTAATTCGTGTATCATAAAGGTTCAGTCATACTGTAATGTGTATTAACGCTTCATTCCTTTTGGTGGCCAAATAATAGTCCCCTGTGTGGATGTGATCCATTTTGTTTGTTCATCAGTTGGCGGACATTTGGGTGAGTTTTACTTTGGGGCTGTTACGAATAACAGCCACGAACAGTCGCGTACAAGCTTTTGTGCAGACATATGTGTTCATCTCTCCTGGGTATATACCAGGGAGTGGAATTGCTGGGTCAAATGGTGAGTCTATGTTTAGCTCTTTGAGAAAATGCCAGACTATTTTTTGAAGCAATCACATCATTTAACGTTCCCACCAGCCATGCCCAAGGGCTCCGAATTCTCTGCGCCTTCACCGACACTTATTTATTTGACTTTTTGGTTCAAGCCATCCTCGGGAGTATAAAGTGATATCTCATTGTGGGTTTTTTTTTTTAAGTGTCTATTTATTTTTGAGAGAGAGGCAGACAGAATGCGAGTGGGGGAGGGCAGAGAGAGAGAGAGGGAGACACAGAATCCGAAGCAGTCTCCAGGCTCTGAGCTGTCAGCGCAGAGCCCAACACGGGGCTCGATCTCATGAACTGTGAGATCATGGCCTGAGCCAAAGTCAGACGCTTAAACGACTGAGCCACCCAGGTGCCCCTCACTGTGGTTTTGATTTGCTTTTCCCTAATGATTAGTGATGTTGAGCATCTTTTTATAGGCTTGTTGGCCATCTGTATGTCTTGTTTAGAAAAATTTCTATTCAGATCCTTTGCCCATTAAAAAAATTTTTTTAAGTTTATTCATTTATTTTGAGAAAGAGAGAGAAAGAGGGAGAGAGAACATCCATGCACAGAGAGAGAGAGGGAGAGAGAGAGAATCCCAAGCAGCCTCTGCACCATCAGCACGGAGCCCAATGCTAGGCTCAAACTCACAAACTGAGATCATGACTTGAGCTGTAATCAAGAGTTGGCCACTTAACCAATGAGCCACCCAGGCGCCCCGATCCTTTGCCCATTTTTAAGCTTGCCTTTTTCTTATTGGGTTGTAAGAGTTCTTTATATATTCTAGAAACCAATCTCTTATCAGATTTATGATTTAGAAATATTTTATTCCATTCTATGGGTTATCTTTTTGCTTTTGTGAAGAGGTCCTTTGAAGCACAGAAGTTTTAAATTGTGATGAAGTTCAGCGTCTTAGTCCGTTGAGGCTCCTGCGACAAAATACCACAGAGTGGGTAGATTATAAACAACAGACGTTTATTCTGGAGGCTGGAAGTCAAAGATCAGGGCACAACAACAGTCAGGAGAGGACGCTCTTTGGGTTGCAGACTTTTCCCTGTATCCTCACATGAGGCTGGGGGGCTCTGGGGAGCTTCTTTTTATAAGGGCACTGATCCCAATCCAGAAACTCTGACCTCCCGACCTAATCACCCCTCAAAGGCCCCACCTCCACCTTGGAGATCAGCACTGTCACATACAGATGTGGTGGGGAGGGGGACGGGCCTAAACATCGAGACCACGGCATTGGGTTTGCCTATATTTTCTTTCGCTGCTTCCCTCGGTCACATCTGAGAATCCACTGCCAAATCCAAGATCACGAAGATTTACCCCTCTGCTTTCTCCTAAGAGTTTTTGGTTTAGCTCTTGTATTTAGATCGTTGATCCGTTTTGAGTTAATTTTTGTACCCGATCTGAAGTAGGGGTCCAGCTTTATTCTTTTGCAGGTGGACACCCAGTCATTCTGTCCTCTCCCCCATCCCCCACCCCTTAAATATTTATATATATATATATATTAATTTTTATTTTTTTAATGTTTATTTATTTTTGAGACAGAGAGAGACAGAGCATGAATGGGGGAGGGGCAGAGAGAGAGGGAGACACAGAATCGAAAGCAGGCTCCAGGCTCTAAGCCATCAGCCCAGAGCCCGACGCAGGGCTCGAACTCACAGACCGCGAGATCGTGACCTGAGTTGAAGTCGGACGCCTAACCGACTGAGCCACCCAGGCGCCCCTATTTTTTAATTTTTAAATTTTATTTATTTTTGAGGGAGGGAGAGAGAGAGAGAGAGAGAATGTGAGCGGAGGAGGGGCAGAGAGAGAGAGGGAGACACAGAATCTGAAGCAGGTTCCAGGCTCTGGGCTGTCAGCCCAGAGTCCACCGCGGGGCTCGAACTCGCGTACCACGAGATCATGACCTGAGCCGGAGTCGGACGCTTAATTGACTGAGCCACCTGGGTGCCCTGAAATATTTATAAAACATCCAGTACCAGCTCATGGAATTCTGGGGAGCAGCAGTTGGGAAATGCCAACCTACAGGATCAGATCCAAGTTTCTTAGCCTGACCAAAGCCGCTCACCATCTGCGCCCAACTTACCTCTTCCCACTTAGTCTGGACGGGTCTCTTGGTGCTCCTTGGCAGTACTGGATTTTCCCGCCTCTGTATCTAAGCACACGCTGTGCTGATGCTTTCCCCCACCCCTACCCCTGCACCCACATAGCAGCCCCCTTTGTCTGCTGGAGTTCGCTCGCCTTCTAAGGAACGGGAAGAGCTAAGACTTGTTGGGCGCCTGCTGTGTACTATTTCCCTAAGCAACTTATTTGTATTATCCCATTTAATTTTTACAATAACCCTATGAGGTATATCCTCCTATCATCTCCATCTTACAGATGAGGAAGTCCAAGTTCAACGTGAGTAAGTAACTTGCCCAGGGTTACTCAGTGAGCAGGTCATGGAGGGAGAATCTGAACCCAGGCCATCTGACCCCAGAGTCCCTGCTCAAGAGGGGGACCCGTCACTATCCACCCCCACAAGCTTTGCCGATTGCCGCCACTCTGCCCACTGCCTCATTAGTACCAAAGTATATTTCTCGGACTCTACGATGTATTTCGCTGAGACAACAAATTAGCGAGTGAGTAAAAGAATGAATAGAACTGCATTGTCAGAGCTGGAAGGGACCCAAGCGATGGTGCACATTCCAGGATAACAACTTGATCTGACGGATAGGGACGTTCTGAGGCTCGTCCAGGGTCACGAGGCGGGGGCAGAAACCGTGTCCGGACCCGGCCTCTTCACCTCCAGCCTCGCAGTTTGGACGGCACACCTGCTGTACCTCCTTTCGACGCACATTTATTGAGCGCCTTCTCTGTGCGAGGCCCCAGTCTGAGCTCCATCTGAGACAAACAGGATGAGACCCCTGGGATCTCTATCTCTCTTCCCAGGACAGGGGGCGCTTAGGCCTGGCAGGGCTCCTCCTGGGCTTCAAGACCCTCCTGGTCCCCCCCCCCCTCCCCCCGTATAGGGCCATCCCTGGGCTCCGGCCCAGCTCTCTCTGTTCTCTTGCAGGGAGAAGCCTCAAAGGGAGGTGGCAGTTGGCCAGGGGCACAGGGCGGGCCGGGAGGAAGGACCCTGGGTCCGGTTCATTTCCTGGTACCCTTGTTTGCCGCGTGCCCCTGGCTTCTGGTGGCTGTTTCCACCCCACCCACAGCCTCCCTGGATGCAGGGGCAGCTGGCCAGAGTCTGGAATTCTCCCACCATCCTCGGCCCGGCCCTCCCCTCAGAGCCCGGCAGATCAGGACTAGAATCCTGCTCCCCTCTGGAATGGTGTGACCTTGGGCATGTCGCTTTGTCAGTCCGGGCCTTTGCTTCCTTCTGGAAAAGCAGATTACAGGACTGACCTCACAGGCTCCTCCTGAAAAATAAAGGTCGCAATCTACATAAAGAGCTTGGCGCAATGAGACTCCCCGTGAAACCTGTCACCCCTTTTCTCAGCCTAGCTCTCCCCATTTTCCTCCTCCAGGAAGAATTCCAGGATGCCCGCTCTCCACCGGTCCCCATCTCTGTGTTGGAGTCCCACCCTGAGCCCCGGGGAAGGTCAGCCGGGCTCCTCTGTGATGGGGGTTCCCCAGGGGCTGATACCTCCACCAGCTCTTGGGGGTCCATTTCCCGGGCACAGAAACGTCCACGCACCGCAGTGAATGGAGCCGAAGGGAACCCACAAAGGATCACTGCGATTTGTTTGATGGGCCAGAGAAGCTTCAATCTGAGGCATATCACTGACCTCCACTCCCAGCAGAGCAGTGTCGTAGGAGCTATGGGCAGGGTGGAGAGAGAGGGGGGCGGTCTGGGCTTGCCTTCTCTGAGAGTCAGGGCCGTTGGGAGCCCTGTCGTCACCCCCCCCAACCATCTCAATAAAAAAAAAATAACATTTATTGGCCTATTTACTCTGCGGCGGGCCCTGTGCACGTTCTTATCTACTCTCCGCAACGACTCTAGG
Organism: Felis catus; assembly: GCF_018350175.1. Classification (NCBI taxonomy): domain Eukaryota; kingdom Metazoa; phylum Chordata; class Mammalia; order Carnivora; family Felidae; genus Felis; species Felis catus. The sequence goes on along the minus strand of NC_058381.1, from coordinate 35,505,551 downwards.
GTTAGAGTGCAGTTATTAGCTCCAGTGCAGACAGAGAGACTGAGTCACAGAGAGCTTAAGCAACTTCGCCCCAGCTAATAAGTGACATATGGCCCAGTATGGCGAGCGCTCTATCCGAGGGAAAAACAGGGCTATGCCAGAGCAGAAAGCATCCGTTGAGGCCCGGGGAGCTGGGACTGGGCCTCGATTGGCCTTGATGGAAGGGGAGCTGTCGACGGGCAGGAAGATGCTGGCATGTTGCTTTCAGGCACTCCGGGCAAAGGTCTCGAGAAAGGGGTGAGCCGGATGTGGGGGATGATCTCCCTCCCCCACGGGCTGGAGCCGGGGGGGGGGGGGGGAAGGATGGGAGTGGGGGGTGCAAGGACCAAAGGGAAGCAGGTGGTCGTGGAGGAACCTCAAGCCCCGGGCTGAGCAGCGAGTCGTCTAAGGTTAGTTTTGAATAGGGTCAGGGGAGTAAAGCCCTGGGGCCAGGTAATGATCGTCCAAGGGAAGAGAAGGGAAGGGCGCAGGGGGTGGCCCCATGCCAGGTGCGCCTCAGGTATGGTCTCAGTTATGTCCCAACCATTCCCAGAGTTGGGCATGACCGTCACCTCTTTGCAAAGAAATGAGGGTCAGAGATGACTAAAGGTGAGTCAGAGGCTGATGCGCGTTGCGGTAGGGGCTCCACTGCCCGGCACACTGGCAGCAAGGACAGCTGTGCATTGTTCGGACGTCTAAGGGTGTCTGTGGGGGCAGAGAAGAGGGTAGGCAGGGAATGAATGAAGCGGGGGCCTCTGGGGTGGTAACCAAGAGAGTTAGAACAAGAAGGGGGCCAGAGGGAAGAAAGGACGGAGCTGAGGCCTGGAGTCCAGGGTGCAGGTGGTGAGAGACCCTGGGAACTATCTCAAGGGAGCCTGCTGCGGGCCAAGCCTGACCCCAAGGAGCCCGGTTGACATCCAAGCTGAGGCTAGTGCTCCTGGGGAAAGGCCTCTAGGATCTTCCCTCTGCCGGAAGGTTTGGCGCGCGCCACTTTGGGGGGCCCTCCCGGACTCTGGCCTTGTATGCCTCCACCCCTGTCCCGGGGTCTCTGTCAGATCGCCGAACCCACCTCCACCTAGGAGGCCCCGGAGGTCCCGCGGACTCGCCAGCTACTGGCTACTGACCTCTCCCCGCATCCCCTGCACCGACGCGCCACCGGCTCCCGCCCCCGCCCTCACCCACGTATCTCTCACGTCCATGTACATCTCTGCAGCAGGGCAGGTCCTCGTCCTTTCTCGGGTCCATCCCTGCATCCGCCCCGGATCGGTCTTTTGAAGCCGCAAAGGCTCTCGGCTCACTCCCAGGGGTGAGTGAACCCAGCCGTTGCCTTCAGTTCCAAGGCCAGCAAGCCGAAGCCTTTCCTGAGCGTGTCCCTTGCAGCCTCTGTGATTGCTGCCCGGCTGCCCCGCCCGTGGCCCCTCGCTGGGCCCGTGTCCCCGTGCGCATCTGGTTGTCTCCCCCCACCCCACCCCCCACACCGTACCCCTGAGTTCCATCTCATTCGGCAGTCCAGATGGGCTGTGCCCACGCTCCGCCTCCAAGCCACGGCCAGGAGTGCTGCCCAGAGCAGTTCTGCCACCGAGGAGTGGCCGTGACGTCCCCCAAGCCCTTACAACTCTTCCTCCCATCAGAGGAGCCCAGGACAAGGCAGGGAAGGGACCTCCAGAGGGAAAAGCCCAAGACCCGGGGGCACTGTTTTGCAGGAAAGTGAAATCCCTTCTTCACTGCTCATCACGCTAACTGGGAACCAGTAAGGACAGTGCCAGGGGCCTGCCTGCCACCCCCCTCCATTAAATCATTCTCTGTCCCAGCCCTGGCCTCTTCCCTCCCTCCCCCTACCTTCCTGCTGCCTGAATCATTTATAACCCAGGGCCCTGGGCTCTGTGGGAGATGCTGTAACATCCTGCCCCATCCCTGCCAGGGGAGCCCACATGCTACCCTGCCAGGTGAGCTCCCTGCCTTTTAATAAGAACGTTCGGGAGACAAGGCCTTAGGGCAACAGGAAGGTTGCCTCATGGTGAGAATTTCTGTGATCCTGGCAGGAAAGGAGAGAGCCCGTTATGAGGAGGGGAATTTCTGGTACCTCCCAGGTCAAACTCCAGAGGGGTGCTCTGCCTTGCACATCAGGCTCGGGGTCCTGAGAGCAGAATTTGTGCCCATCCCCCACCCCCACCCCCTGCCCCCTAGCTCACCAAAACTTGCAAGCGCATTTCAGATCAGGGGCAGCTGGCGTCACTGCCCTTCCACTCACGGGTGAGGTCCGCAGCGAGGGCTGGGGGGTGGAGTGCTCGGATGAGGGGCACGGGCAGGGAGAAGGCTGCAACCTGTGTCACTCAGGGCCCGGCTGGGTCTGCAGTGGGTGGGGAGGAGGAAGTGAGTCAGTGGGCACAGCAATTCATGCCTCAGAATTCTGACTTTCCTTTTCAACCCACTGAGCCAAGACATTTGTCCCAACAGGATCCCAGGGTGGGGGAGGGGACGGGAGCAAGAGGATATTTACGAGACCGAGCTGGCCTCTCACTCACCTCTACTGTGTTCTCTGATTTAGGGCCGTACGGAGCATGAACTGAATTCAGCTGGACACACGGTGGCTGAAGACGCGTGTGAGTGACCGTCACGGGTGCTGGGAATACAAGCGTAATCCACAGTGCAGCACAACTATCTCGTAGTGAGTGACTTCTGGGCCTCAGCTCTACTGTTTTCCAACAAACCTGTGCGTCGGGTTTCTATAATCACACTGCAAGCCCAGACTGGAAGTCACCGTAAGGCCTGGAAGATTCAAGAGTGACTGCGTGGCACCCCCATTGCCCGTCCACCACCCCCCCCCCCCAGCCCTAAAATACAATGTGGTGCAGACTTAGGCTGTTTACATTTGAGAGCTCTCTGAATGTGGGGTCAAGGTGAAAGCTCGAATATGGGGTCAAGGTGAAGGCCTCCCTGGAAGGTGTTCTGGTTCGTCTCTGACACCCCTGGAGGTTCTCAGCTCTGTGCCAGGCCATCGTAGGTTGTCGATGAATGTTTGAGGCTGACAGATTCTGAGCCGGGGACCAGGCGCCTGCCGGTATCTAGGTCACAGGAGAAAGGAAATCTGATAAACCCATTCATGCTTCACGGCTCCTCCCTCCCTCCTCAGTAATTTGCATTTCCAATTCAGATCAGAGATAGAGACCTGAGTCTTAATTCAATAGCAGAGATCTCATCCACTTAGTTCAACAAATATTAGGAGCCTTAGGACACACGGGATGCCGGCGAGGGAATAATGAGAGATCTCCTCCAGCCCTTTCGTTGCACAGATGGGGAAATCGAGGCTCGGAGGAGGAAAGTAACTTGCCCAAGGTGAGAAGGCCGAAAAGAGCCTGCACTCAACACACACACGGCACCCCAGTTCTGCTCCACCTCTCTCCCCAGCTGCCTGTGCACACCCCATCTGCGTGCTGACCTTCCTGTGAGGACTGAGCAAGCCTGGGGCTCTGGGCGAGCGAGATGGGGTCGGGGGTGGTCACCCAGAGGAAGGCTAGCGCAAACCCAGCAAACGCTAAACAAACCGAGGCGCCTTTATAGAATCTTGACGTTGTCATTGTTGCGACTGAGGAAATTTCACCCCAAACCAGGCCCCGGCTCTTCTGCCCTCTTCTGTCCTGAGGCCCCCGTCTTGCCCTTCTCCCTTGTCCAGGTACTCCTCCTCCAAGAAGCCTCCCTGCCTTTACAGCACAACCCAGAGTTGGCTTGTTGCCAGGCTCCCCCAGAGGCAGACGGACCCCACCCAAGGTTTTGCTTGATCTCAAGACTGATGACGCCACACACACACACACACACACACACGCCAAGAGGGCATGAAAAGGTTTGTTATTTACATAATTGAGGTCTCTGGGGGAGAGCGGGGCTGGCGTGTGGAGCAAGGTCTGAACCAGCCAGGGAGAGGAAGGAAAGGAGATTGCCTTCTTGTGGTTGGGGAGTGAGATCAAAGTGAGCTTTTGAGCAGAGAAGGCCTGACGGAGTTCGAATCCTCCATGGATGCCAAAGGAGGGAACACAGCCCCCCAGTTTTATTGTCAGTTTGTCCAGGTGTGGGGCAAAGGGGAAGAGGGAGGGGGGTGCTTACAAGCTGTCAGCAGCCAATCAAAAACGGGACTCCAAGGGGAGCCTGGGGGGGCGGGGGGCTCCGTCGGTTAAGCATCCCACTTTGACTCAGGTCATGATCTCACTGTTTGTGAGTGTGAGCCCTGCCTCGGGCTCACTGCTTGTCAGTACAGAGCCTACTTCCGATCCTCTGTCTCCCGTTCTCTCTCTGCCCCTCCCCTGCTTGCTCTCTCTCTCTCTCTCTCTCTCAAAAATAAATAAACATTTAGAAAAGTTTAAAAAATGGACTCTGGGTCCTCCTGAGGCATGTTATTCATGTGTCTCTGTTTTTCTCTGTCTACCTTTGTAGCTACTAGGGCCCCTTCTCCACAGAGCAGAGCTGACATGATAAAGTCAACTGACGAATGAGACGAAGCCGTGGATGAGACATCACTGGAACCAGAGGACTTCAGAACTTTGTCATGAACTTACGGTTTCCCTTTCTGCATCTCTCTAGCCCAGAGACCCTTCCAGTGTTCACGTCTCCCTCCATCCCTGCTCTGTCTCCCCCAGACCTATCTGACACTCCCCCACATTCCTTAGCTGCTCTGGCTCCCACATTCCCTCAGGATACTCCCCTAGAGTGGAAACACCATCCCTCCTCCCTTTCCTGCTCCCAGCCCTGGGATCGGACATGCTGGTCATTCCTGTTTGGGATGGCCAAAGAGATAATGCCTGGCATAGAGCCCATCTGTCATCACAGGACGCTCAAAGCTGTGTCAGGTGGGACCCCTGCCCACACTAAGCGGCCACCCTGGCCCCTGCTCTCCTGGCCCTGGACATCTCCCCTCCTCCAGGAATGCAGTGGAGGACCCAGCAGCCAGCCCAAAGGGGAACAAGGTAACTGGTCAACTTCCATCCCGGTCAGCTTCTTGTTCCTTGACCTTAGATGGCCCCATGGGCGCTAGACTAGAAGGCAGACTGCGGGGAGAGGCTGGGTGGCTCTGGGAGTCACAGCCCGGGAACAGATGCTGTCCTAAGGGCAGACAGGGATGGATGTCGTCTCGCAGAACATCACAGAGAACGCTGTTACTGCAGCTGCTTTCATTTAGATGCATCTGGCTGTCTGACCAACATCTGCCTGGGACTCGTCTCTTAAAGACATAGGTGTGGTCAGGGGCTTCCGGTCCTAGCTCCGACTCAAATGAGCTGTGTGACCTTGGACATCCAGACTCCCTCATAAGTCAAGTGAGGATGATAATCCTAATTTCACAGAGAGGCCAGGAGGGCGAAAGAGAAGTCTGCACGTGAAATGATTCATAAACTATAACGTGCAAGTCCCTTTCCAGCCTCTGAATCTAATTTTGTACTCCCAGCTCTTTATTCCTCTCCTTAAAGAGGGTTCCAAATTGTACAGGCTTCAGGCTCCCCCCCCCACCCCCCACCCCCCACCCCCCACCCCCCCGAAAAACCTAGAGCTGCCCCAAGTATTGTACAAATGTTAATGATTAGCATAAGTGGTCAAGGAGGACATTGAGGCCAGATAATATAGGATTAAAATCCGAGCTGTGTGGTCTTCACCAAGTTGCTTAACCTCTCTGAGCCTCGGTTGCCTCATCTTAAAACAGATAATCTTTTTTTTTTTTAACGTTTATTTATTTTTGGGACAGAGAGAGACAGAGCATGAACGGGGGAGGGGCAGAGAGAGAGGGAGACACAGAATCGGAAACAGGCTCCAGGCTCCGAGCCGTCAGCCCAGAGCCCGACGCGGGGCTCGAACTCACGGACCGCGAGATCGTGACCTGGCTGAAGTCGGCCGCCTAACCGACTGCGCCACCCAGGCGCCCCTAAACAGATAATCTTTGAAGATTGTTGCGAAGCTTTAATCTAATAATCTTTGTAGGGGCACCTGTTTCCGATTCTGTGTCTCCCTCTCTCTCTGCCCCTCCCCCGTTCATGCTCTGTCTCTCTCTGTCCCAAAAATAAATAAACGTTAAAAAAAATTTAATAATCTTTGTAAAGCACTTAGCATAGTTCCTGCTGCGTGAGCACTTGCTACATAGTAGTTTTCTTCTTACTATTATAAACTCTCAGAGATAGGCCCTCTAAGTCAAATTTCAAGAGGGCGAGTGCTGAGGCCTGAATTTCTGGGCCAAAATAAGAACGTTCCTTCAGCCTGGAGAAAAGAATGTTCAGCAGAAGTGGGTCTTTGTGCTTCAATATGAGAAATCTGAGTCAGATTCAAGAAAGTAGATAGTGACCTCTTGAAGTTCCCTTTCGGTTAGATTCTTCTGAGGATAACGAGACCTTTGGGCCCCGCCCACCAACCTCCACCTGGCACCACCCATCACGCACCTATGGGGGCTCCGTCCCCGCCCAGTCTCCAAACACTCCGTCTGAGCCCGAGTAGGAGAAGGAGACCTTTGGGATTCTGCTGGGCTGGGCCCTGAAGGCAGGAGTGGATGAGATACGTGTACGGTCTGGGCCCAGCTCCCTGGCCACACAGTGGAGAAGGGACTCATTTCCACCCCGACGAGCTTATAAGGGAGACGAGAAGGCTCAGCCCTTTGGAGGAACTGCTGTCTTGTGGCTTACTACAACTAGCAATGCTTGGTTATTACCACTGCTAAATATCCGTCTGGCTTTGCTGAGGGACCACTCCCAGCCCGGATCAGGGTGGGCGAGCGCGGGTAGGCAAGAGAAATCAATCTCGACAAGGACAGCGAAGGGCCTGGGTGCGAGGAAGAACGCCCAGAGACCGCCAGCCTCCTCTCGGGGACTCACAGCGCCGCGGAGGCGAGCCGGGCGCATTCCAGCCAGCGGCGCGCGGACGTCGGTTCCCAGATACGCCAACGCCGGGGCTCTCCAGCCGGGCCCGCAGAGGTGGCCGCGCCTGGAACTGCCTTTCCAGCAGCAGTAGCAACCGGAGCAAAGCGGCCGGACAAATCCCACCCCCGGCCCCGCCCGTTCAATCCATCTTGCTCGGGCGTGGGGGTGGGGGTGGGGGTGACGCTTCTTGGGAGAAGCATGGGGCGGGGAAGGGAAATCCAAGCCTTTGGGGGCTCCCGACAGGTGTTTGGGGCTGAAGGCGGAGCCTGGTGAGGGAGGATGAGGAGGGAGGGGCGATGCTGCCCCTTTAAGAGGCGGTGGCGGAGCCGGGACCTTTTCTCTTTCCCCGGAAGGAAAGCGGAGCCCCGGCTGGGCGCGCAAGGTGGGGAGGTGCGGGCTTGGGCGTGGGGAGGCGGGGCGCGCGCGGAGGGAACCCCTCCCTCCCGTCTTCCTTGCGGTCCACCGGTCTGCGTGCCCAGAGCCGCCGCCGAGCCGGGATCGAGGGCCACAGTGCGGCCAAGGGGGCGCGGCCAGGACCAGCTGGGGGCAGGGTGCCCGGGGCGGTGGGGGGTGGGGGGGCGGTGACCCGGCGGCCGGGCAGGCGGGAGAACCGACCCGCGAACCTCGGAGAGGAATCTGAGAGCGCAGACCCTGAGAGGACTTGAGACTGACCGGGGCCGGGGGCCAGAAACTTAGCGCGGCGCTGCGGCGCTCAACGACGCGGCCCGCGCGACTGTTCTGCGGTGGCGCGGGCAGCAGGTGAACAGGTCCTCACTCCCAGCTCCGCACCCTCACGCGCTGTCGCCCCGGCCCCCGCTCCCGCTCGCAGCCATGGGCCCCGGCCCCCGCCGCGCCGCCTGCGTCCCGCGCCCGATGCTCTGCGCGCTCGCCTTGATGGTGGCCGCCGGGGGCCGTGTCGCCTCCGCCTTCAACCTGGACACCCGATTCCTGGTGGTGAAGGAGGCCAGGAACCCGGGCAGCCTCTTCGGCTACTCGGTCGCCCTCCATCGGCAGACGGAGCGGCAGCAGCGCTACCTGTAAGTGAGGCTGGCGGGGGTGGGGTGGGAGGGAGGGTGTGCGCAGGGTGCGCGGATCCTTAGCCGAGGCGCAGCCGGGCTTCCAGGCCCGCGGGGCCGCCGCCGGCTCTAGGGAGTCGGGATTAAGGGGGCGGGGACCTGGGCAGCCCTTCTGTTGCCAAGGTCTGGCGGGAAGTGGAGGGGTTGGGTAGGGGATGGGGTCGGTAATCGCTGGCAAGTGCTGACCGGGCCAGAACCTGCCTAAACTCAGCCCCTGGGCTCTTCACACCTCTCTTGATTAGAAGTGGGACCCCCGTTTCCTGGGCACCCTCCCATTCTGTAAACCGAGGACCTCATGTACCGAGTATTTCTCTCCAGGGCTGGGACCTGGGGAAAATAAACACCTAGTGGATCCCTCTTCCCCCGTTCCTGGGAAGAACCCGTGGGCGTATGTATTTAAGCCCTCCCAGGCCTTTACACCTCGCATTTTAGTCGGCCGGCCATGCCAGCCACACCCTCCCTCTGCAGAGCCGGACTGGAGGGCCTCCTCAGCTGCTGGGCAGTTGCTGGGTGAAGTGATGGGCCAGTGTGGGCGTTTGGAGCTGTCCAGGAGCTCCCTCTGACCCCTTGAGGATGGGGAAGTCGAGGGAGCTGTCCCACCTCCTGCTTGGTCTCCTGCTCCCCAAGCCACCCCCAGCAGGGACGCCCTCCCACCAGACATCTTCCCTGCATTCCACAGATTCATGTTGAATCTTCAACCCTGAGTGTGTTTGTTTTGGTTTGAAGAGGGAAAGAGTGTTTTTCTCTTCTGGTCGCCTTCCCCAACAGCTGTAAGGAGAAGGAGGGGGAGCAGCTAGCCACAGGGGAGAGGAGAGAAGGAGATTGCATCCAGCTGTTTGTGTTTCCTCCCCCCATCCCCCCTGCCATGGTGCACACTCGCGTCTAGAGGGGCGTGTGCAGGTTTCAGAGGGTTCTCTGCCATGGGCTCCGGTGCTGGGGTTGGCATTTGGGAGAGAAAGGCAGCTGGGGCAGGGGAGGCCACCCCAGGAGGGAAGGAGTTATGACAGGTGGGCAGGCCCCCCCCCAACCTCTTTGGGCTGGGGGACCTGCCAGACATCTACCCCCACCTGGTGTCCAACTCCAGCTGAGCGAGAGGACATAGGCACATACAGGGTGTTATTGAAGCCTTTCCCAATGCTGGCTGGGGCCTGCAGAAACTTGAGGAAGCTTGGAATATCCAAAGTCCAAACTCTGCCCCGGCCTCAGCCTCTGCCCCTGCTGGCCCAGCCCCAGCCCAGTCTACCTACCTCCTTGGCCTCCATGTCGCTTCTGCAGGGGCCCAGTCCACCACACCCTTCCCAGCACAGCGCCAGCAACTTTGGGCTGCCCTTCGTCTTTTGGACAACCTAAGTGACCATCGGCACAAGTTTCTATATTGGTGCTCTTTCGGCCCCAGCCCCAAAAAAGATTTTCGGATTTTTCAGTCCTGAATCTGCATGATATAAGGCAGCATAGTGTAAAGAGAAGATCAGGAAGGCAAGATTAAATAGTGAAAAGCTGGAGTAAATAATGGATTCTGTAAGCCCCACCCCCCACCCCACCCCCACCCCCATGTGGCCTTGGGCAAGATATTTCCCTTCTCTGGGCCAGTTTTCCCCAAAGAGGGGTTGGACCTGGATCTATATGCTCCTTCCTGCTTCTGTTGGCCTATAAGAGGCAACTTGGCATGGAGGAGAGAGAAAAGGTGCCAGAGTCCCACTGCCAGTTTCCAGTCTTGGATCTGTCCCTAATATCTGAGTCTTAATTTCTCTGCATGTCAGGGGGAGAACAACATGACTTCTAGTTCGGCTTTCGTGAGATAGTGTGTATATCTCTGTGCTGTGTGTATGCCTACGTCTCCAAGGAGCAGTTCAGGGCTCTCGTGCCAGAGCCGGGCCCTCACTGACCAAGATGGCTGAGCAGAGGACCTCTACTTTTCTTCCTGGGCAGCTGGAGATGGCATTAGGCGTGCCAGGAGCCCAGAAGGTTCTAAAACGACTGCACCTTGGAGAGGCAGGTAGTTCTAGATAGAGTTCTGGGCCAGTCTCTCGGATGTCCTGTCTTTCCCGGGGGTGGCTCTGTCTCTTGGCTCATCTCTCCTCCTCTCGCCGAATTCTGCCCCTTGGCCCTTGGGGAGAGCCAGCCGGGCCAGCTGGGTTTAGCTGCGGCCAGCTGTGGAGCCAGATGCAAACAGCTGCTTGAGGGGAACCGGCAAGTCAAGTCTTACATTCTGTTAGCCGCAAAGCCCCTCAGAAAGGGGAGACATCTCATGGTCCTGAAAAAACTCTTGGCCTGGGGTTCCTAGAAGGTTTCTGGGAGATGCAGGGGCCCCTGAAAATATCGTGTGTCTGTGTATTGTTCTGGGGGCAGAAGGAGGGGAGGAGTGTGGTTTTCATCATAGTCTCAAAGAAGGCCTTATTCCAGAAGCGGTTAAAAACCCAGGTGTGGACCTCTTTGTTCACCTTTATCTCTGGACCGGATTTCCCCGTCTGCAACATCAGAGCTCTCTCCAACCCAGCTTCCCAGTCTCTGGAAGTGAGGGGTGTGGAGCAGGGCCAAGGACTAAGGACTTTGGGCTTCTTGGCGAGACGCATGAGGAGCCCCGGGGGAAGCAGAGGGACTATTCCTCTGGGAGATGGCCCCTGCCCCCAGCCCCCTGCACCTGCTCTGTACTTCCCTCCTGGGAATCCAGTTGTCCTGGTCTGGCCTGACCTTGTGGGCTATGGAAGATACCTCTGGGGCTCTCTCTCCCCTTTGCCCTTGCCTGGAAGTGAGGAGCCTGGGGCAGCGGAGGTGGTTGTGGCTCCCGGCAAATGAGGTCATATCTGAGGTAGGTAGGTAGGAACCAGGCTTGCCTGCTGTGCTCTCCTAAAACATGTGTCCCGGGGCAGGGCAGACGCCTGGCAGCTTCCAAGCCTCGTGCCAGAGGACATGGGCAGAGCAGAGAATTCCCGCACGCGTGGTACCCTCTTCCTCTGGCTCTCTCCAGTGACCAGTCCAGGCCAAGGAGGTTTAAAATTGGGCAGGAGGCAGGGGCAGGCTGATCCGGTAGAAAAAGAAGTGGAAGGGATTTGGCCAGAGCTAAACAAAGGAGGAAGGGGATGTCTGACGCAGCGCAGGGGACTGAGGTTAGACGGCACGAAGACCGCCCTAAGGAATCAAACACGGAAAAAATACTAAGGAGCCAGCAAGAGGGAGATGAGATGAGAAAGACTCCTTGTTTGGGGCCAAGGCCTCTTTCTCCTGTCCTCTCTCATTGTCTCGCTGCCTCCAGCTTATTGCTCTGGTTCTTGGGCTGAGTCACCAGAAGGGAGAGGGGGCAGCGTAAGGCAGACGTAGGGGGAGGACGGAGAGGGCCACGGTTCAGCTGCCACAGGAGCAGCCTCTGGGGAGATGGCTAATTCGGGCAGCAGGATGGGCGCAGAGCTGGGATCCTGCGTCTGGGAGCTGCCCCCACCCGCACCCCGCGGGACTCAAAGGGGAGGGGGTGCCCTGCACGACCCGCTTCCCGGCCTGAGGAGTAAGGCACCGGGCCTGTGGTCTGAGTGCTGGCCCCTCTGGTTCCTCCAAGGTAACTGAAAGCTTCCCACTTGAGTCACCCCAGCGCCCCCCCGAAGCCAGGGGCCTGGGAAGTTGAATCTTACAGGCGGTCTCTCTGAGCATCAGCCCACCCCAGGGCCCCCCAGGGGGCCAGCCTGGTGCCTTAACTGCTCCTGGATCCCATTCCCCAGCCTCCTCCCATTCTGCTGCTTTCTGCTTGGCTGTTGCATTAGCTTTGAACCGCTCCGGGAAGAGTGATGGGATGGGGGTGAGGAAGTGCTTTGATGGGACTTGGAGCTCGAGGGACTCCCCAGAGGCCAGGAGGGGGCTGTCTGGCTGAAGCCAAAGGAGAGGCTGAGGAGGCAGCTCTTTGAAAGCCCTTGAGAGGTCATTTCATCCATCCCCCTAGTTCCCAGAGGGCCCCAGCCCGGCTCCAGGAGAGGGACTGTCCGATCTCCCTCCTTTCTTCTGTGCTCCCAGAGCTAGGTAAAGCACCCCTCTAGCTTCCCTTCTCTTCTGACTGCTGCCCAGAGGGTGGGCTCGGGGGTGGTCTGGGAGGGGTCAGCTTTTGGACTCACTGATCTGGACCAGACCCGAAAGCAGGTAGCAGAGGTGCTCATTTGCATGGTATTTCACACTTCAGTTTACGTGCCAGTAAGGTCTCTCCCACACCTGGCTGTGGCTAGAGGAAGCTGGACCTGACCTTCAGCACAAGCCTACCCCCATCCAACTCCCAGTCCTCTGGCTATAGACCCACTGGATCCCGGGCTGGGAGCCAGAGGGCCTTAAAGGGCCTCCGAGCAGGCCAAGTAGGAGCTAAAAATACTCGAAAGGGTTTGGGGCGGGGGGGGGGGGCTCCCTGTGGAATCTCTGGGAAAGGAGGGGCCTAGGATGTGGGGCTGGAATTAGGGCACCAGCCCTGCCCCACTGCCCATCAGTGGGCACAAGGCTGGTGCAGGGTGAGGGCCGAACGGGTATAGATGGTAAAGGGATTTCTTTCAATCTAGTCGCCATTCGTGCCTGGCTCTGCCTGCTCGGTACCCCAGGGGGCTAAGAGGAGGGGCCCCTCCGCCCATGCCCTCTGAGATGAGCAAAGCTAGGAGGTCACGGTCACCCGGCTCCTCAGCCACCTCACCAGCCCCCCCACCCCAACAACTTGGTCAGGGCTCAGCGGGGGGCCAGCAACACCGCCACTGCCTTTCGCGCCCTGGACTGCAACCGGGGCTCCCCAGGGACTCCTCGCCCACCGAGGCCTGGACCTACCCCTTCAAGGTCACGGTAGCCATCCCTCAGCCTCTACCTCCAGCCAAACCTGAGCGACCGTGCTAGAACGCCCCACCCCCACCTTAGTGATTCCACCCCCGTGGAAGTGCCACTTAGGTCCCGACCTCTGCTCCCTCTAAACCGAACCAGTCTGCTATTTGCCCTTGGTTCCAGGTCCCCTAAACCCGGTGGGGCAAAGATTCCTGGGTGCTTGGGTGGAGGGGGGACACCTGGGAGTAAGTTAAGGCCAGTCCCTGATGCCACAAGGAGTCAGACGGACGGTGCTCACGTTGGCCATGACTTCATAGTCAGAAAGCCCTCTTGAAGAATGAACCCCTGTGTCCCCCCTCCAGGGTTGGTGGGACAGCTGCTGTCCCCATTTTACAGATGAGGCACTCACAGCTCAGAGAGGGAAAAGAAATTGCCGCACAAGGCGGAACAAACCCCGCGAGCAGGCCATCAGGTTTTTTTTTTTTCCCCCACAGGCTGGCTGGAACGTTCCTTTCCCACGGGCTTTTGCTTCTGTCTCTCACCTGTCAGTTGCGCCGGGGGCAGATGTCCATGGGTGGTCAGGCAGCGGACTCACCGGGCACCCTCTCCGGCCCAGACAGTGGATGACTAACCGGGCCTGGCTGCCACCCTGGTGCCCTGCCAGCCTTCCTGCCCGCACCTCCTAGCACTGCTCTGCTTAAAGAAGCCGCACCCCCGCCCCCAGCCACACTTCCCAGGGTGAGGTCTGAGCCCGAGGAGGAGTGAGGTGCAGGCAGAAGTCCCGCCCCCTTGCCAGCACCCCCAGGCAGCGCATTCCTGACATCAGTGGGCGGAGGCACCCCAGGTCCCGGCATGCCCGGGCCCTGCCCTGCCCCCTCCTTGCAGCCCTTGCTTACAGGTCCCAGGAAGGAGCTGCAGGTGGGGGCCGTTGCTGTGCACCTCCAGACTCTGGCAGGAAGCCCAGAGCCCAAGTTCTGAGCCGGAAGCCTCAGGGTGATAGTGTTGCCGGGGCCAGATGGAGGGGTACCTAGGAGGTACCCGTCACCCAGAAGGCTGCGTCCCTCAGGGTCTGGGAGGCGGGCCTGGCCGAATGTCCAGAGGCTGCCGGGAGATGATGCCCCAAGAGCAAGGGGGACGTAGAGCTGTCTTCTCAAACTGAGGTGCCCATGTTAGATATGCAGGTTCCAGGGCTCCACCCCCAGATGCAATTCGGACAGTCTGTGGTCGGCTGAGGGCTTTGCTGTTTTAACAAACATGCCAGAGATTTCTGATGCTGGTGGGCTAAGAACCGTCTTCTGAGATCCTGCTTCCAGGCTGATCTGCCTTCCTCTCCAATAGCCACCTCTCTGGGACGGGATGGATGGCCAGGGCCCTAAGCACCCTTGGAGGAACTTGCGGTTAGCATCCCCAAAGACGCGTTCTAGGCAGGCTGGGGGCAACGTGATTGTCCTCGCCCATCCCCACGCTGGTGCCCACTGCCAAGAACTCTGCCCTGCGGCCCCATTGTCCAAAGTGTCAGGTACCCAGCCCCCCGCACCTTGTATGCCTGTCTCAAGGTGGTGGTGGTGCCGTGTGGGGGGAGAGTAGGTATCACCCAAGTCACTTCAGGGCCCTGCTGACCTCGGCTCATCTGGCTGTGGTTTAGGGGACACTCGCTGCATTCACTCGTTACCTCCTATTCTTTGGTGCCAGCCCCTGGACCGAAGTCCTCGTATACTTTAGAGGGGAAGGACCCAGGCCTCCAGCAGCCCACCCCACCCCTCACACGGTTTCCCCTCAGGCCCCCCGGAAGTTGACCTGTGCCGGGATTCCTCCAGACTTTCTTCCGGTCTACCTTCGCCTCAGAAGCCAAAGCATTCCTTCCAGAAGCCAGATCCGACCGTGTCACTCAGATGCCAAACATTCCTCCCCAAACCCAGATCTGCTCCTGTCACTCCCTTGTTTAGAAAAATCCTTCTGTGGCTGGCCTTTCCACCCTGCCCTCCTGTGTGGCCCCACCCCGCCCCCTGCCCCCCGCTGTACTAGGGGCCTTGCGGATCCTGAGTCACCCTGCTTGCTCATACTTCCTGGCCTTTGCACATGTCACACCTTTGCCTGAAGTGCCTGCCCTCCCTCCCTTTCTTCCTGGTGACTCCTCATCGTCATCAGCACAGGCCGGGCTCCCCCTTCTGTGTGCCTCCCTGACTGCGCCCCACACTGGATCTGGGCAGATTTGCTCCCCGCTTTCGTCTCCTGAGGCACTTACTTCAGATGTCTGTTTTCTTGCCGGCCTCCCCTGCACTGGCCACTCCTGGAGGGCGGGGGCCAGCATCCATTCATCTCCTGACCCCAGATCCTGGCACACAGCCTGGCACCTGGGACCCAGCAGATGCTCTGGAAACATGGTGAACAGGGAGTTGTTTGAAGCGGGCGTTGGGGAGTCTGAGCTCGGGTTCACCAACCTCCTTGCCCCCCAGGCTCCTGGCTGGTGCTCCCCGGGACCTCGCCGTGCCCGATGGCTATACCAACCGGACCGGTGCTGTGTACCTGTGCCCGCTCACTGCCTACAAGAATGACTGTGTGCGGATGAACATCTCTGAGAAAAGTGAGGGGACGGCGCTGGGGATCAGCGCTGGGTCAGGGGTCTGGTGGAGGGGGGTAGCACAGACAGAATGATCTGGAGGAGCTATCAGGCTTACCTGGGCAGTTTCTAGTCCCTTCTTGTCCAGCTGGGAGGAGGGAGCTCTTAGAGGAGAGTGGGACCACATGGGATTTGTGGAGCTGAGATTAATGGCGGGCTGGGGGAGGGGCACGGCGGGGGTGGGGGGGTGGGGGATGCTGTCTGCAGGAGTAGAGGTCCAGAAAGACCAACCCCGGCCCTCAGAGGCTCCAGGCACAGGGAGGATGAGTGCCCCGGCTCATGATCCCTCCCATGCCGACAGGTGACCCTGATCATCACATTATTGAGGACATGTGGCTCGGGGTGACTGTGGCCAGCCAGGGCCCTGCGGGCAGAGTCCTGGTAAGTGGGTACTCGCTGTCAGCTCCCCCCACCCCAGCCCTCTCCTTCATTTCCCAGCAGCTGGGGAGGGAAGCAGAGGGCAGGGGAGGGGTCTTGGGTAACTGAGCTGGGACCTTGCAGATGTCCATTTCTATGCCTATATGTCTCCAGGGGCCTGAGTGGCCCTTCGATCCTACTCTTATGTGGCAGTGGGGTGGGGGGAGGGGTGCCGGCATGCGCCCAGGGCCTGGCATGGCTTGGGTCCTGTCTGAATCACCCACTTCCTCTCCCCCCATCCCCACCGCCACCCCTCCCCCCGGGGTGCTCACCCTTCGTGGGAACGAGCTGAGGGAACTGTGAGGAGGAAAGGGCAGAGAAGGCCTGGGGCACTGCGGCCTGGGCCCCCTCCTTCCTGACAGGCTGCTGGCGGAAGAGGCACAGCCCTGCTGACCCCAGCTCACCCGGCTGGGGTTTGGGGGCCACTCCCTGCTGTCACTTGCCAATTCCTGGCTGCATTCTTCAGTGTCGGCCCCTGGTGGGGGGGGGGGTCTCAATTTCTGAATCCCAGATAGACCGTTCTTTTTTTCATAAAAATTGATGTGAAATTTACAGACAGCGAAATGTACAGATTTTACCTTTTCGTGAGTTTTGACACATTAAACACCTGTGTCAACAGATACCCGTTAAAGAAATATTTACATCACTCCGGAGAGTGTGTCCCCTTCCAATCAATCGCCACCCCCATAGTCATCCCTGTTGCAATTTCCGTTACCTTTGAACACTGTTTGAAACTCCGGGTTTGCATCAAATGCCGGAGCTTAAAACTGAGATGCCGTTTTAGAACCGTGTTATGGATGGTGTGGTCTGGGATTCCATTTAAGGCAGTCCTAGATCCTGTGCCCTTCGACAATTGTCTGCTGACCCGTCTGTTCATGCCACAAATGTTTAATGAGCACCTACTGTGTGCCGCGCGGTTTGCTGGCACCGGAGGCTTAGCAGTGACTCAGGCCCATGGCTGGAAGGAGACACAGAAACCAAGCACACGAGACCCAGGCCTAGTTCTGGATTTCACCTGACCCCTGGCTGTTTTACAAACACCTTGTTCTCATCGATTTGCCCCACAACTCTTTGTCGAGCCCCTCTAGTGTGCTGGGAGGGGGTATGACAGGCGCAGAGCAGTCTAGCCCAGTACTGAGGAGCTCAGACACAGGAGCCTGACAGCCTTGGTTGGAGTATTCTCTGCTTCTGTCTGGGACCCGAGAGCCTGGATCCCACATCCCCTCATCCTTTCCCCTTTTCCTTTTGCCAAGATCTGTAAGCCACTCTCCCGCCCAGGACCTCCCGGCCTTCCAAAACGTGTTCCCAACCTTCAGAGCAGATTTCCAAATCCCGGAAAGGAGACGCAGGTCCAGGTGTCACTGTGGGAAGAAAAACAAGCCAGGAGACCTCTTCCAAGTCCTCCCTAGCAAAGCCAGAGGTGCACAGGGCCAAGGAGACAGCGGGTCTTCGGTCCCTGCTACGGGCTCAGGCTGTGTGTGTTGTGGGGGGGGTGTGTCCCCAGGTCTGTGCCCACCGCTACACCCAGGTGCTGTGGTCAGGGTCCGAGGACCAGCGACGCATGGTGGGCAAGTGCTATGTGCGGGGCAATGACCTCCAGCTGGACCCCACTGATGACTGGCAGACGTACCACAACGAGATGTGTAACAGCAACACGGACTACCTGGAGACGGGCATGTGTCAGCTGGGCACCAGCGGTGGCTTCACCCAGAACACTGTGTACTTCGGCGCTCCGGGTGCCTATAACTGGAAAGGTGGGGACCAAGGGGGACGGGAGGAGGAGCACCCACTCCCAGCCAGCCCCCCCCACCCCCACCCGGGACAGCCAGCCCAGACCCTCCCCACCAGAGGGCAGAAGAGATCTCTCTGCCCATATCGGCAATCGCCAGCACCTCTACTATTTTAAAGCGCCTACTATGTGCCGGAGGCTTTACACGTATTATGTTAAGCAATCCTAAAATACTCTTATGAGGCAGGTATCATTATACCCATTTCATGGGAAGCTGAGCCTCCGAGAAGTAAAGTAAATTGCCCAAGGCCAACAGTAAGGTACGAAACCTGGACTGGAGCGCGGGTCCATCTGACTCCACTTCAAGAATTTGAAACCTTATTAAAACCATAAAACACGCTCCTGGTACAACTGCTGACTGGGGCGGAAGGATTTGGTAAAACAAAGAGTTTAAGTGCCCCTCCTCTCCCACCCACTTCCCTCCTCCTGTTTCCCTGTGCAGATTACTAAGTGTCTCACGGAACCGCCGATTTATTTTAGGATATATAGATCTCTCTCTCTTTTTTTTAAATTTTTTAATGTTTATTTATTTTGAGAGACTGCGCATGCGCATGTGAACAGGGGCAGGGACAGAGACACAGGAGAGAGAGAGTCCCAAGAATCCGCCTGCCAGCACAGAGCCCCACGTGGGGCTCGATCTCACAACCGTGGGATCATGACCTGAGCCCAAACAGCCACAACCAAGAGTCGGATGCTTAACTGCCTGAGCCACCCAGGCGCCCCCAGGATATGCAGATGTCTTTTTAAAGATATTTTTTTTTAACTTTTTTTTTTAACGTTTATTTATTTTTGAGACAGAGAGAGACAGAGCATGAATGGGGGAGGGTCAGAGGGAAAGGGAGACACAGAATCTGAAACAGGCTCCAGGCTCTGAGCGGTCAGCACAGAGCCCGACGCAGGGCTCGAACTCACGGACCGCGAGATCATGACCTGAGCCGAAGTCGGACGCTCAACCGACTGAGCCACCCAGGCGCCCCTAAGATATCTTTTTAAAACACACACGCAAACAGAATCCCAACTAAACATGCTGTTCTGCTACTTTCTCTTTTCCACTTATCAATAAGCTATGGGCATTTTTTCCCATCGGTACCTATAGGGCAATCTTTTGGGGGCCTGTAGAGTATTTCTTTGTACCAAGAGCCGTGCTTGTAACTGCTGTGCCCCACACTGCCGCTCAGGTGTCTGAGGGCTCCCGTCCCTTCCACGTCTACCTGTGTCCACCACACGTGTTGTAGCCACAGTGAGCCTTCTGTCCTTACTGCATCGTTATTGTAGAATCAACCGGCAGAGAGAGGCCTTCCTCTTGGCCAACAGGTAGCCCAGGGCATGGTTGTAGCTCGACTCACCTGAGACTGAGGCCTCTGCTCAGTCCTCTGGTCCTGCCTCCCCTGCCCCCTGGTCCTTTAGAACCTCAGCAGGGCAGTGGCTACTCTCCAGCACAGCCCCCATGGAGCAGGGGACAGGTAGGCAGCCTGAGTTTGGGGGCAGAACCAGGAGATAATAGCCTGGCGTCTGGCCTCGGGGTCTAGAGTGAGGGAAGAGTCATCTAGTATCCAGGAGCCTGGATGACCAGGTTCTAGCCGTGTCTCTTGCAACTGCTTCCCATCCCCGAGCCTTGTTTTTCTCATCTGTAAAACAGGCATCATCATTCTCCTTCACAGAATTATTAAAATAAAGGGGACGGGTTTTGCCAATGGCAAAGTGCTCACAAATAGAAGGGGTTATTATTGTCCTTGTTGGGGTAGGGGTGGCAGGGGGACCTCGATAGGGAGGACGAAGACAGTGGTGATCTAAACTCCTCTCCTCCCCCTCCCGGAAATTCTTGTGAAGGAAACAGCTACATGATTCAGCGGAAGGACTGGGATTTATCCGAATATAGTTACAAGGAGCCAGAGGACCAAGGAAACCTCTATATTGGTGAGTCCTGCTGTGGTGGCTCATTGGGTGGTAGAGGAAGAAGGGGGCTCAGTTCCTAGCCTGCTGGCCTCTCACCTTCAGTGCCGGGTACGACAGCGAGGCCACGGTGCAGGTGTGAGGAGGGCCATTGAGTTCAACTAGCACACGCCCGTTGAGCACCGCCTATGTGCCGGGCCTGTTCTGAGCACCCGAGATGCAAGGTCTCTACCTTCATGGAAGTCACAGTCCAGTGTGCGGGCGGGATTGGAGGCTGGGCGTCCACGGTCCACTTTCTTTCCCAACTTGGGATAGAGGAATAGAAGATATCTGGGGGATTTGGGGGGGGGGGCTGGGTCCAGGGTGGAAGGGGACAAAGTGTACTGAGCCTCGATTGACCACCCTGCCCTCGTCCCAGGGTACACAGTACAGGTGGGCAGCGCCATCCTGCACCCCACGGACATCACGATTGTGACGGGTGCCCCACGGCACCGACATATGGGCGCTGTCTTCTTGCTGAGCCAGGAGGCAGGCGGAGACCTACGGCGGAGGCAGGTGCTGGAGGGCACGCAGGTGGGCGCCTATTTTGGGAGCGCCATTGCCCTGGCAGACCTGAACAATGATGGGTGAGAATCCAGGGACATTCTCGGGGGCCAGGGGGAATGGTGAGGGGGGCAGGCTTGTGCAAGCCACAGGGCAGAGAAATGGAGGGTTGCGGTTGTTCATGTGTTTGCATGCTGTTTACGGGGATTTGCAAGTCGAATTTGCGCGTTGATTTGCAATTAGACACTAGGCGATTCCGGGTATTTACATGTCAATTGCACGGCACCTGCGTCTCCGTTTGTCAGTTTATGGTTCTAGTGGATGTGGGTTGTTTGGGTGTGATCTGCGGCTCCATGGCTTCTCCAGGACACACGGTTCCTCTTAAAGGGTCATGTTGGCCTTCCCATGTCCTTCACGTGACCAGAAATGCCATTTGTATAGCCGTGTGTTCTGGCACAATTGGACCTGCTAAACAAGAGTTCTGTTGTATATTGGAGGCTGACCCCACACTCCCATTTCCCCTCCTTCTCTCCTGTGCAGGTGGCAGGACCTCCTGGTGGGTGCCCCGTACTACTTTGAGCGGAAAGAAGAGGTGGGGGGTGCCGTCTATGTCTTCATGAACCAGGCAGGCACCTCCTTCCCTGCCCACCCCTCCCTCCTTCTTCACGGCCCCAGTCGCTCTGCCTTTGGCTTCTCTGTGGCCAGCATTGGTGACATCAACCAGGACGGATTCCAGGGTATGAGCCAGCACTCCTGCCCCAGCACACCCACTGACTGAGTGCCAGCCGCATACCAGCCTTGGCAGGGCCTGAAGAGGAGACTGGGGCCCAGGGCCAGGGAGCTCACAGCAGTCATAGAGAGAAGCCGTGCGGAGGGAGCCACCAGAGGCAAGCTCGGTGGACCTCCTGGAGGAGTGGATGTACCACTGGGCATCGGAGTCTGGGCTGAGTGTGCACAGAGGGGAACAGAAGGGGCAGAACATGAGCATGGGGTACTTGCCCTCATCTGCCCAAATTGAGCGGATGTGGGGTGTTCACGTCAGAGATGAGACCGGAATGGCCTTGTGGAGACGGGGTAGACGCTGTGAAAGCCGGGCGGAGGAACTGGGGCTTTACGTGTGGGTAATGGCGGAGGGGTGTCCAGAGAAGGTTTTGGGGCAGGGATGTGATCTGATAGCTTGGTACCTTGAAAGGTGATTCTGGAGGGTGATATGGAATGGTTGGGGGAGAGCAAGGCTGGGGTATTAAGATCAAGAATGTATTCTTTATTTATTTATTTTTTTTAATTAATTAATTAATTAATTAATTATTTAATTTTTTTTTTCAACGTTTATTTATTTTTGGGACAGAGAGAGACAGAGCATGAATGGGGGAGGGGCAGAGAGAGAGGGAGACACAGAGTCAGAAACAGGCTCCAGGCTCTGAGCCATCAGCCCAGAGCCCGACGCGGGGCTCGAACTCACGGACCGCGAGATCGTGACCTGGCTGAAGTCGGACACTTAACCGACTGCGCCACCCAGGCGCCCCATGTATTCTTTTTTAAAAATATTTTTTATGTTTATGTTTGAGAGAGAGACAGAGAGACAGAGTGCAAGGGGTTGGGGGGGGGGTGGGGCAGAGGGAGAAGGAGACACAGAATCCGAAGCAGGCTCCAGGCTCTGAGCTGTCAGCACAGAGCTTGACGCGGGGCTCGAACCCACAAACCGTGAGATCATGACCTGAGCGAAAGTCAGATGCTTAGCCGACTGAGCCACCCAAGTGCCCCAAGAACGTATTATATCAAATGTGGGGTGTTAAGGGCTGGGACAAAATGGGAGCCCAGATATAGAGGGTGGCCAGTGCTCTACAGGGCTTGGGGACCAATTAGACCTGGGGTGTCAAGGAAAGGGGACAGATTAAGGAAGCACCTGGTTGACATGAGAGCACCCGGCTTATCTGGAAACCACTTTTTCTGACATCCTTGATTTCCCAGAACATACCTGAGAACTGAAAGGAAGGCAGAGGAGCCTCTAAAGAGCCAAAATAGGTGCTAGAAAGTTCGGTTAGCAAAGCCTAAGCATTCACTGATAGAAGAGTCGTCTGGTTTCTACTCAGGACCCACTTACTTTTCCTTTACATACTTCTCTAACAAGCTTCGCTTTCTGGTTACCTAGGCCTTGTCAAATCAAAAACGGCAAACTAGAAAGAGTGTAGTAAAATTTAAGAAGATCATAAAACATTCGGGGCTTATTTGTGGAAATACCGGTTAGAATTTAAAAAAAATTTTTTTAATGTTTATTCATTTCTGAGATAGAGACAGAGCATGAGTGGGGGAGGGGCAGAGACAGAGCATGAGTGGGGGAGGGGCAGAGAGAGAGGGAGACACAGCATCAGAAGCAGGCTCCAGGCTCTGAGCCATCAGCACAGAGCCCGACGCGGGGCTGGAACTCACAAACCGTGAGATCATGACCTAAGCCAAAGTCGGTCGCTCAACTGCCTGAGCCACCCAGGCGCCCCAATACTGGTTAGAATTTTAAAAGTCTAAAGTCTAACGAATCTTAACAAGAAAAGTTATCGTGTGATTAAAATTCCAGCCCCCAGTGGTAGACAGACAGGCACTCAAACTGTCCTCTTTTCTACTCATTAGTTGTGTGATTCGGGGTTTTCTGAGTCTGCTTCCTCACCTGTGAGATGGGATGGGAGTACCTACCCCCCTAGGACTCTTGTCAGGATTAAATGAGGTCAGTGCTTGATAACTACGTGGCAAAGTCACCCATGGGGAACCCTTCTTTTTGTGGCCCTGCTGGTAAATGCGATTAGAAGAACCGGGTATCTGAAGGGGAGGCTGGCAGAGGAGATGGAAAGTACTATAACAAGGAAAAACAAACACTAGGCCAGGAATCTGGAGTTGAGGCCTGCCTGTTGGCGTTAACTTGCGGTATGGCTTTAGGTAAGTCATTTGCCTCTCCTAGACCTACTTTAAAAGGAAGCAACTGGGCTCACGATGGTCGCGGTTTTAATCCCCAGCCATCGAGCTCTGTTCCCTGACGTTCTGAAGCACCGCCTGGCAGGGTGAGGTCAGTTTCATGCTGGCCCCTGTGGCCTTGGAGCGCAAGGCTGGAGGGACAGGGGGCCCACGGTACCCAGAGTCAACCGTCCTGCCTCTCTTCCCCAGACGTTGCTGTGGGAGCCCCATTCGAGGGCTTGGGCAAAGTGTACATCTATCACAGCAGCTCCAGGGGGCTCCTCAGAGAGCCGCAGCAGGTATGGATGGACAGGGACAAAGGGGGCTTGCCTTCCTTCCCCGCAGACACCTTCTCCCTCTTCCCCCTCTGCCCCACTCCCCAGAGCTCACCCTGAGCCTGTCCCCACCGCTTCCCCCTGCCCCCAGGTGATCCCTGGGGAGGAGCTGGGACTGCCTGGCTTGGCCACCTTTGGCTACTCACTGAGTGGACGGATGGACGTGGATGAGAACTTCTACCCGGACCTCCTAGTGGGGAGCCTGTCAGACCACGTCGTGCTGCTGCGGTAAGCCAGGGCAATGGTAGATGGGGGCCTTTCTCTCCTCCAGCCCTGTCTGCGTGGAGCCCCACCTCTGTCCACCATCTCTGGGCACCGGGTCCATGCAAGTGTGAGCCCCAGGCCTGGCCTGACAGGGGGCAGGCAGGAGGCACTGGTGTCTGTGTGTTTTCCCTGCAGGGCGCGACCGGTCATCAACATCCTCCACAAGACCTTGGTAGCCAGGCCATCCGTGCTGGACCCTGCACTCTGCACAGCTACCTCCTGGTAAGACTCTCAGCCCCTGCTCTGTCCACCCACTTCTCTATATATGAGCACGCCAGGAAGGACCCTGGCTCCCAAACCCCTCCCCTGGCAACTCCTGATATCCCACCGTTAGAGGGTTGGTTCTTGGGGTTAGCATTGCCCCTCCTATCCAACCTCATTAAAAAGCCGACTTCTTTGCAGGAGGTAATAGGCAAATTACCCACTTTGGTCGGGGCGGCGGGGGGAGGTAGTCGAGCATGGGTTTGGAGAGGGAGCTCTGGACTGCAGTGTTTGAATAAATCCCAGCTATGCCCACTGCAGTGGTATAGAGGGGTGGGCTCTGGGGAGTGGGTTCCTAGAGGAGGAGGGGAGAGGGAGACACTTAGGGGGACAGGACAGAGAGCCACCTTGGGCAAACTGTTAATCCCCCTGAGTCTCAGAGTCGTTGCCTATAAAACAAAGTTAACAATAATAACCAACTTGCAGGATTGTTGTGATAATTCAATGAGATAACGTACACAAAGCCCTTCACACGGCACCTTGTACACCCTACGTGCTCAGAACGTGTTAGTTGCTAAGATGGTGACAGTAATAACAATGGTGATGACCCCGGGGTCTGTGCGTGAATGAGGCCTGGATCAGAAGGCAAAGGGCCACAGAGCAGAGAGCAGGGGTGAGTGGGAGAAAGAGATCTGGACAGCAGGTCCCTATACAAGACTGGGCAGGGCACCAACCAACGGGTGACTTCAGACAACTCTTTCTGCTCTCAGGGCCTCAGTTTCCCAACTGGTGACCTCTAACCCTGTGTTCTGTGGCTTTAATGGGAGTGGGGAGGGAAGAAACCAGGGACGCCCCAAACCAGCTGTGTGGACTCCCCAGTTTTGTCCCTGCCTTTCCTTCTAAGGGCCCTGGTTTCCCCTTGCCCAGTACAGGGGTGAGAGCCAGGGCCTGGATAACTGGGTCCCGCTGTGAGCAGGCCCTCCTATGTGTCTCCCGCCTCCCAACAGCGTGCAGGTGGAGCTGTGCTTTGCTTACAACCAGAGTGCCGGGAACCCCAACTACAGGAGAAACATCAGTGAGTGTGGGGGTGCGGGGCGGGGAGGAGCGTGGTTACCTGGCCGCTTGCTAACCACCCCATCCACCTCCAGCCCTGGCCTACACCCTGGAGGCCGACCGGGACCGCCGGCCGCCTAGGCTTCGCTTTGCACGCAGCCAGTCAGCGGTCTTCCATGGCTTCTTCTCCATGCCCGACTTGCGTTGCCAGAAGCTGGAACTGCTCCTGATGGTGAGGGAGGGGCGAGGGGTGGGGCACTGATCCAGGATCTCTGCAGGAGATGACTAGAGTCCCACCAGGTCAGGGGGGAGGGATCGCAATCTCCCCAGAGGCAGAGGAGGGGGAGGGTGGCCTGGAAGGCCATTGGTCTGCAGGGGGTACAGGGAGCAGCGTATGATAGAGAGAGAGAGACCCTCGGAGGGAGCATGGGCGCCAAAGGGCTCATCGCCCCTGAGAAAAGTGAGGGGTGTGAGACTCTTGGCTTAGTTTGTGTCTGGGAGAAAAAGAGGCCTGTGAGCGAGGGACCAGTTCAGCCCTTCTCTAGGATATCGTGGTTGAAAGAGAGAGCACGGGGGCGCCTGGGTGGCTCAGTCGGTTAAGCTTAAGCGTCCGACTTCGGCTCAGGTCATGATCTCAGGGCTTGTGAGTTTGAGCCCGGCGTGGGGCTCTGTGCTGACAGCTCAGAGCCTGGAGCCTCTTCAGATTCTGTGTCCTTCTCTCTCTCTCTCTGCCCCTCCCCTACTCACATTCTGTCTCTGTCTCTCAAAAATAAATAAACATAAAAAAACAAAACAGAGAGAGCACAACCTGGGGACCTCGGGGATGAAGGGAGGCTCAACAACTCCCCCCCCCATCTCTGGGGAGGAGGAGTCCTATCGGGGTTTTTCAGTGTGGAGGGGCCTCAGTTTCCCCTTGAGGGTTCAGTGTGGTGTGAGGGTTCAACCTGGGGGGGGGGGGCGGGGAAGGGGAGTGCAGCCCTGGGCTCAACCCACCCGCCTTCCCCAGGACAACGTCCGCGACAAACTCCGTCCCATCATCATTTCCATGAACTACTCTTTACCTTTACGGATGCCTGAGCGTCCCCGGCTGGGGCTGCGGTCCCTGGACGCGTACCCGGTCCTAAACCAGGCACAGGCCCTGGAGAACCACACCGAGGTGGGTGGGGCCAGGGTCGGAAGGGCGGGGCCCGGGAGGGCTGTGGAGCGAGAGAGCGGTATGGGTGGTGGGCCCTTATGCCTCCGGCCTCCTCCAGGTTCACTTCCAGAAGGAGTGCGGCCAGGACAACATATGCGACAGCAACTTGCAGATGCAGGCGGCCTTCGTGTCGGAGCTGGGGCAGCCTCTGAGCAGGTGCGCTCCAGGCCAAGCTGAATGGCCAAGGGCGGGGCGGGGCTTCATTGGGTAACTGAAGATGAGGGGCGGGGCCCTTTAGGTCAGGGATCAGAGGGACCCCGGAAGATCTGAGGGGAGGGGCCTCAGGGAAAGGCGGGGCTTTAATTGACGTTGGGGATGCTCAGGCTGGCCTTCACCGGCCAGGAAAGGGGCTTTCTTCTCCGGGGGAGGCTAGAGGGCCGGGCCTTGCTGTCCCGAGAAGGGGCTTTCCTCACCAGCGGGCCTGGGGGGCGGGGCCTAGTTGGCCTGGGGCGGGGCTCTGGGCTCACCCTGGTCTCCTTCCCGCCCCAGGCTGCACTACAGCAGAGACGTCCGGAAACTACACCTGAGCATCAACGTGACCAACACCCGGAGCAGGGAGCGGGCTGGGGAAGACGCCCACGAGGCGCTACTCACCCTGGAGGTGCCTCCCGCCCTGCTGCTGTCTTCAGTGCGCCCCGTGAGTGCCCTCCGTGGAGCAAAGAGCCCAACTGGGGCTCCGCCGAGCATTTGCATGCTTATATGCATGTCGTTTACATGTGTTCTTATTTGTCATGTGTCCACCCTCCTTCCTCTGGGCTGGGCTTCCTCAGGTGCTTGCAGCGTCCCTAATGCTAGGGGAACCCGGTGCTCAAGCCTCTCCGGCATCAGACCCAGTGTCACAGGGAAGGGGCTGACCTGATTTGTCCTCTTTCCTCAGGCTGGGACGTGCCAGGCCAATGAGACCATCGTCTGTGAGCTGGGGAACCCCTTCAAACGGAACCAGAGGGTGAGTGCTGGCCAGACCTTCCCAGCCCTGTGGGTCCCAGGCTGCTACTCTGATGAGCACCTTAACCTTGCTTCTGCCTGCCTGCTTCCCAGGCCTCCTTGAAGCAAAGAGCCAGGGTAGGACACAGGGAGATACAGGGGGGCAAGAGGAGAGACCCAGAGACTAAGAAAGATGGGGCCACTAGGGAGCTACACACAAAGCTAGAGCAGGTGGAGGTGAGGAAACTGGATTTTGCTGAGCACCTACTATGTGCCAGGCCCTGAGTCCAACACTTGGCACTTTTTTTATGCTGTAATTCTCACAACCTTCTGAGGAGGTACATACTGTTTTATAGAAAGAAAATACAGGCTTAGAAAGTACAGTATCTTGCTGAAAGTCTTGTAGCCTGAAAGTATCAGAGATGTCATTGACAGAGAAGAAGAGGAAAGGGAAGCAGGATGAGGCTAGCAAGGCGGAAGAGTGGACACAGGTGGCCAGGTGGAGACCCCTTGCTCACAACGGGGGGGAGGGGGAGGCGGCCAGAGACCCAACTCCCTAGGGTAGGGTTCAGTCCCTCTGTCCCCCGTGGCATTGCTCCTGCCCGGCCCCAAGTGCCCCTCTTTGCCTTCCCGGCCCTCGTGGCAGATGGAGCTGCTCATCACGTTCGAGGTCATCGGAGTGACTCTGCACACGCGGGAACTCCAGGCGCAGCTACAGCTCTCCACGTGAGTGACCTTGAGACCAGTCTGTGTCAGGAGTGAGGCGCCCTGGGGCCTCTTCCTGCCCCAGCCTCAGCCGACACATCTCCCCTACCCGCTGCGTTCCCTCCCCAGGTCAAGTCACCAGGACAACCTGTGGCCCATGACCCTGACCCTGCTGGTGGACTACACGCTCCAGGCCTCACTCAGCATGTGGGTACCACGCCTGCCCCAGCCGGCTGTGCCTGGGCTGGGGCTTCTGTGTCCTGAATGTGGCGCCCAAGGTCCTCGGACACACCTCTCTCGACCTGGTGTCCTCAGGCCTCTACTTCCCCTGGGTCATCCCTTCCTTTAACAACAACAATCACTATTATTAGTATTAGTATTAGTATTAGTATTAGTAT